>NC_091673.1:34136250-34863125 GCF_042453785.1 Malus domestica
CAAGCGTTGTGCAAGCCGAAGTCTCTCCATCATTGCCAATAACTCTAGGGTTGTGATTTTCACACACCCTTAACTACTTTTCTCACACCCCTCCCTATTTTTTAGTACTTAATTGGTATCCTACTAATTATTCTTCCATATATACCCTCTCCCTATTTAATCTTTCATTAATTACCATAAAAAAGTAGGAAGGGTATATATGGAAGATTAAATAGTAGGAAACCAATTAACTATTAAAAAATAGGAAGGGGTGTGGGAAAAGTAGTTAAGGGTGTGTGAAAATCACAACCCAAACTGTATATGTAGCACTGATCTGATCCCCTCTCTCCTTCAGGCCCCTGCTGTAACAAACGCCCATTCAAGTCCCAAAATATGACGCCCACACCGCCCACATTTTTCACCAACCGCGTAGCACCATCCACATTAATCTTCACCCATCCATCTCGAGGCAATAACCATTTAGTTTGTAGCGGCTTTTTAGGGATCCTTGGCTTGAAGTTGGTTATCTGGAAGCCCTGATGCTAACTAAGAACACGTTGAACAACCTCCATTAGATTTCTCTCTTGCCACACCGCCCAAAGAAGCATACAAAAAATGTCAAAGTCAACTTCGTGTTGGTCCACCAATGAGATCAACCATTCCTTTATTAAACTGTCTCGCACGCTCACCAAACGCAGCCCAATAGGAGATGTAAACCACACATCCCATGCAAAGCTACACTCTTTGAGCACATCACCCTTCGTTTCAGGAACTTCATTACACATCGCACACCTCACCTCCAATGAAACACCTTTCTTAGCAAGATTGACTTTAGTAGGGAGAATACTTTGACTAGCCTTCCAAACAAAGACTTTCACCTTCGGAGGTACTTTTGCCTTCCAAATAGATTTCCAAAGCTTCTTATATGAATTTCCATCAAAATTTGAGGTGGAAGCACTAAGAGAGGGAGATTGCACAAGCTTTTGAGCAACGTTATAACCACTTTTAACCATGTAGAGACCCCGGTTGTGAAAATGGCAAATCAGATGGTATGCTGGCAAGCGAAAGCAAATAGGCATGGACCGTATCATACTCACCTCTTCCTCTGAATATAAAGCCAACAACACATTGAACCTCCAAGACAACGTTACTGGATCAATTAACTCCTTCACCTTCATACTTTCTTAGGAGCTTGGACCAACTAATAGGACCTTAAAAGTATTTAGTCTTGGGATCCACCTATCCTTCCAGACATTAATCAACTCGCCATTGCCAACTACCCACCTAGACCTTCCAACCAGTACCTCACGTGCCTTCATAATACGACTCCAACAGAATGAGCTATATGATGGGGTGGACGTCTCCCAGAAAGAGGAATGAGGATAATACTGAGTTTTAAAGAGTTGTGCAACCAAAAAATCAGGTTGATGGACCAAACGCCACCCTTGCTTCGCCATAACTGCCAAATTAAACGCAAATACTGTTAGGAATGTCGGTACTACAAGATAGAGAATGCACAAGGTAAAGTAGAAAATGGACGCCAAGAATTTATGTGGTTCGGCAATTTATGCCTACGTCCACCAAACAAGGAATCTTCACTATATGAAAAAGATGAATACAACAAGAGTAGTCTTACCAAGCCAAAGACAAGGCTTGATGGATACAAGAAAGTATAACACACACTTTCTATCACTCTAAACTTCACTCACACAATGTGTAGTGGAACACTCTCACTCTCACTCTTGGAGTGGAACTCTAGCTTTGGACTTGATCCTTTGCTACTCACTCTTGGTTCTCAATTGGTTACATCACACCCATATTTATAGGTGAGGGCTTGGCATTCTACTAGTTTCTAGTTCCTTCTTCAAACCTCTAGTATAGAAAAATCTAGACTAGCCATACTTGTAGCTTCTAGATCTTTCCATTTGCAACCAAGGAAGCTAGTACTCTCTAGCTTCTTCCATCAACTTAATAACATGCTAGAATTGTCTAGCAAGCTCCAGCCTCATCTCTTGCTTACTAGAATAATCTAGAACATTGATCATGGGCTGGACCATATACCAACAATCTCCCCCTCCAGTCCATGAGGGAGGAATTCCGATCATGACTCCAAGTTACCTGGAGTTCATCCCAGCAGCCTTAATGCAAAATTCCAACTTTGATTTTGTGACTACCTTTGTCAACATGTCTGAAGAATTATTATCGGTATGAATCTTCTTCAGCTGTAGCAACTTGTTCTCGATAGCGTCTCTAATCCAGTGATAACGAATATCAATGTGCTTAGTGCGTGAATGATATGTAGTGTTCTTGCTCAAATCCAGAGCACTCTGACTATCACAATAAACGCCATAATCACTTTGCTTCAAACCCAACTCTTGGAGAAACCGCTTCAGCCACAACAACTCCTTGCATGCTTCTATAGCGGCTATGTATTCAGCCTCGGTTGTGGACAAAGCAATGCACTTTTGTAACTTGGATTGCCAAGACACGGCTCCCCCTGCAAAAGTAAACAAGTACCCAGACGTAGATTTTCTACCATCCAGGTCACCTCCCATGTCAGCATCTGTAAATCCTTCCAAGATTGGTTTGGAACCGCCAAAGCACAAGCACATCTTAGAAGTCCCCTTCAAATATCTGAGAATCCACTTAACGGCTTCCCAGTGGTCCTTCCCTGGATTAGAGAGAAACCTGCTCACCACACCTACTGCATGAACAATATCTGGTCGTGTGCACACCATTGCATACATGATACTTCCTACTGCTGAAGAGTAGGGAACAACTGCCATTTTCTCCTTTTCTTCATATGTTTTTGGACACGACTCTTTGCTCAACTTGATATGATTGGCTAAAGGTGAGCTTACCGGTTTGGCTGCTTTCATGTTGAACCTTTCAAGCACCCGTTCAACATACTTTTCTTGTGACAGCCACAACTTCTTGGATTTTCTGTCACGAATTATCTCCATGCCCAAAATCTGCTTGGCTGGCCCTAAGTCCTTCATGTCAAAGGACTTAGATAACTCTTCTTTGAGCTTTTTAATCATAGAAGCATCTTGTCCGACAATCAACATGTCATCAACATAAAGCAATAAGATGATGAATGTACCTCCAAAAAATTGTTTGATATAGACACAAGAGTCAGCATGAGTTCTCTTGTACCCATTACTCACCATGAATGAGTTGAACTTCTTATTCCACTGTCTCGGAGCCTGCTTAAGACCATATAAACTTTTCTTGAGCTTGCACACCAAATTTTCTTTACCTTTGACTTCAAAGCCTTTGGGTTGCTCCATGTATATCTCCTCTTCTAAATTGCCGTGGAGAAATGCAGTTTTAACATCTAACTGCTCGAGCTCAAGATCCATGCTTGCTGCCATACCAAGGATAACTCGAATGGAAGTCATCTTCACCACCGGTGAGAAAATCTCATCAAAGTCAACTCCTTTCTTTTGACCAAAACCTTTGACAACCAAACGAGCCTTGTACCTTGTCATGTTGTCGTCTCTTTTCAATTTGAACACCCACTTGTTTTTCAATGCTTTCCTGCCCTTTGGAAGCTCCACCAGCTCATAGGTATCATTCTTTGATAAGGAATCCATCTCCGACTCCATTGCCTTCATCCATTTGTCACTGTCGTTATGAGCTCTGGCCTCCTCATATGTTTCGGGCTCTCCATAATTAGTCAACATGATATACTCTGATGAAGAATACTTGGTAGACGGTCTTCGACTTCTGATGGATCTTCTGACCTGATCTTCATTCTCTTGTAGGGCTGGAGGCTCCCCCTGATTGGGTTCTCCTTGAATCTGCTCTTCTTGACTAGGCTCCCCCTGATCAGCAATCTCATGGTCTGGCACATCTTGATCAGGCTCCTCTTGATTAGCATTATCTGATTCTGCAGGCACTTCATTGGCAGTTGCTTCAGGGATGTCATCGTGACTTTCTTCATCTGAAGCTAATGGATCAACTCCTCTGACTGCGCCATCTGGTTGTGCCTCTTTATCCGAATCCCCAATTGTTTGTTCTTCATAAAAGACCACGTCTCTACTTCGGATAAACTTCTTCTGGTATGGGTCCCATAATCTGTAACCAAAATCTTCACCGCCATAACCAAGAAAGATGCACGGTGTAGCTTTGTAGTCTAACTTCGATCTCTGCTCTTTGGGCACATGCACAAAAGCTTTGCAACCAAACACCTTCAGATGAGAGTAAGACACATCATTACCAGTCCATACTCTCTCTGGAACATCAAGACCTAATGGTACTGATGGAGATCGGTTGATCAAATAGCAGGCTGTCCTTACAGCTTCACCCCAGAACTGCTTAGATAACTTTGCAGTCCTCAACATACACCTGACTTTCTCCATGATGGTTCGGTTCATTCTTTCAGCAACACCGTTATGTTGTGGAGTTCCAGGAACTGTCTTCTCATGACGTATGCCATGTTTTACACAATACTCTCTAAACTGGTGAGATGTGTACTCGCCGCCGTTGTCGCTACGAAGGCACTTGAGAGGTTTCCCAATTTCCCTCTCCACCATGACATGGAACTCCTGGAATGTCTGAAACACCTGGTCTTTGGATTTCAACAAATACACCCACACCCTTCGTGAAGCATCATCAATATAAGTAACAAAATATTTATTTCTTCCAAGTGACTCGACTTCCATGGGACCACACACATCTGAATAAACAAGATCTAACAAGTTTCCTTTCTTTGTAGATGGAACAGAAAAACTAACTCTTCTTTGTTTTCCGAATAAACAATGCTCACAAGAGTTTAACGACATACCTTTGGCAAAGGGAATATGAGACTTCTTTGCCAAAACTTGTAGGCCTTTCTCGCTCATGTGGCCTAGCCTCTTATGCCACAAGTCTAGAGATGAGTCCTCCACAGCATTCAACTCACCTTTCAAAACCTTGGCATTTGACCGGTACAACGTACAACAAAGTCGTGCTTTTGCTACCACCATTAAGCCTTTAGTAAGCTTCAATTTTCCTTCGCCAATATGGTGATAATATCCTTGTCGATCAAGGGTACCGATGGATATCAGATTGAGACGTATATCAGGAATATGTCTCACATCTTTCAACATCAATTGGCAGCCGAGATTAGTTCTTAAGCAGATATCACCAATTCCAAGAATTTTGGAATAGCTTTCATTCCCCATCTTCACTATGCCAAAGTCACCTTCTTTGTATGTACTGAAGAACTCCCGTTTGGACGTAGCATGGAAGGAAGCTCCATTATCAAAGATCCATTCAATGTCTCTGTCAGAGTTGCCCATATGCAGACATTCACCAACAGACAATATTTCTGGTACATCACCACAGATGACAGCGGTGGTATTGCCAGTATCATCTTTCTTCTGATTGTTTCCTTCCCTTTGCTCTCTCTTCCAAACTCGACAATTTTTCTTCATATGGCCTTCTTTGCCACAGTGGTGGCATGCACCCCTGAACTTTGACTTGGATCGGCTAGGACTCCTGCCATGACCTCTAGGCCCTCTACTCTTGCTTCTTCCGCGGTTCTCTGTGACAAATACTTGGCTGCTATCTGTGCCAGAAGTCTTTCTCCTTGTTTCTTCATTGAGCATGCTATTTTTAACATTATCAAGAGTAAGAACACCATTAGAAGCAGAGTTACTTATACTCACCACAAAGGTCTCCCAACTGTCTGGCAAGGATCCAAGTAACAAGAGCGCTTGTAGCTCGTCCTCGATCGTCATTTTCATAGTAGCCAACTGGTTGATGATATTCTGGAAATTGTTCAAGTGTTCTGCTACACTTAAACCATCCTTGTACTTCACATTGATGAGCTCTTTGATCAAGAAGGCTTTCTTGGCTGGAGTTTTCTTCTCGAACAAGGACTCAAGCTTTGTCCAAAACTCGCGAGCATTGGTTTCATTAGACACATGGTGAAAAACACTATCGTCCACCCATTGTCTAATTGTGCCAATAGCCTTGCGATTCATCTTCTTCCACTCGGCATCGGACATGCTCTCGGGCTTAGCGGCATCTCCTTCAATTGGCTCATGCAAATCCTTGCAATAGAGAATGTCCTCCATCCTTGGCTTCCATGTTACCCAATTGGAGTTGGTGAGTTTGATCATAGTGCCACTTCCTTCCATCTCGCAGTACGAGCCAACCGGGCTCTGATACCACTTGTTAGGAATGTCGGTACTACAAGATAGAGAATGCACAAGGTAAAGTAGAAAATGGACGCCAAGAATTTATGTGGTTCGGCAATTTATGCCTACGTCCACCAAACAAGGAATCTTCACTATATGAAAAAGATGAATACAACAAGAGTAGTCTTACCAAGCCAAAGACAAGGCTTGATGGATACAAGAAAGTATAACACACACTTTCTATCACTCTAAACTTCACTCACACAATGTGTAGTGGAACACTCTCACTCTCACTCTTGGAGTGGAACTCTAGCTTTGGACTTGATCCTTTGCTACTCACTCTTGGTTCTCAATTGGTTACATCACACCCATATTTATAGGTGAGGGCTTGGCATTCTACTAGTTTCTAGTTCCTTCTTCAAACCTCTAGTATAGAAAAATCTAGACTAGCCATACTTGTAGCTTCTAGATCTTTCCATTTGCAACCAAGGAAGCTAGTACTCTCTAGCTTCTTCCATCAACTTAATAACATGCTAGAATTGTCTAGCAAGCTCCAGCCTCATCTCTTGCTTACTAGAATAATCTAGAACATTGATCATGGGCTGGACCATATACCATAGAGTGATAGAAAGTGTGTGTTATACTTTCTAGTATCCATCAAGCCTTGTCTTTGGCTTGGTAAGACTACTCTTGTTGTATTCATCTTTTTCATATAGTGAAGATTCCTTGTTTGGTGGACGTAGGCATAAATTGCCGAACCACATAAATTCTTGGCGTCCATTTTCTACTTTACCTTGTGCATTCTCTATCTTGTAGTACCGACATTCCTAACAAATACATCCCTGAAACCCATACCACCCTTCTCCTTAGGTTGACATAACTTCTTCCAAGACCACCAATGTATTTTTCGAGCATTCAGATCACTCCCCCACCAAAACTGAGCCATCAACTGATGTAGATCATCACAAACAATTTTAGAAGCGAAAAACAATTCATTGCATAAGCCGGAAGAGTTTGAGCAACTCTCTTAATGAGGAGTTCTTTACCCGCACTACTTAGGATCTTCCCTTTCCAAGCGCTAAGCCGTTTAATCACCCTCTCCTTAATAAAAGAAAAGGTTTGCTTCTTATTTTTGCCCACAAACGTAGGAAGACCCAAATACCTTTCTTGCCTCTCCACCAACTGAACTCCCAAAAAATTTGCTAGCTTTCGTTGTTCATAGAACCCCACATTAGCGCTAAAATCCACGCTACTCTTCGAGAAATTCACTGCCTACCTTGAAGCTTGGGAATAAATATCCAAGATTCGTTGAACCACGTAACACTCCTCAATATTAACCTTGCCAAACAGAAGGGTATCGTTTGCAAAAAGTAAGTGGTGAATGTTTAATGCCCCATCACAAATCTGAATATCACTTAACTTGCTATTCCATTCCTATTTTGTAATAAGTGCCGAGAGACCCTCCACACATAGGAGAAATAAATATGGAGATATGGGGCCCTTGCCATAGACCTCTCGACGGAATAACATAACTTCTCGACTTACCATTTATCAGAAACGAATAAGAGACTGAAGTCACACATGTCATAATCACCTTAACCCATTCCCTAACAAACCCCAATTTAACCATCATAGCCTCCAAAATTGCCCACTCCATTGTGTCATAAGCTTTACTGAGATCAAGCTTCAAAGCTAGAAAACCATCTTTCCCTCTGTGTTTATTATGGAGGAAATGTCCAATCTCGACAGCCACTAGTAAATTGTCCAAAATCAACTGACCTAGCACAAAAGCACTTTGGTGAGGAGAGATGATAGTCGTCAGAATCCCTTTGAGCCGATTAGCTAGCACCTTAGCTCCAATCTTGTAAATGAAGTTGCACAAACTTATGGGGTGAAGTTGCAACATGTTCTGCGAGTCATTCACCTTTGGCACTAAAATCACATGCATAAAACAAGCTTTCTATAACAGTCTATCAGAACATAGAAAAGAGTGCACTACTTCCACCACATCCGGACCAACAATGTGCCAAAATTGTTGGTAAAAAAGTGGGGACATACCAACATGTCCCGGTGCCTTCGACGGATGCATTTGAAACAATGCCATTTTAATCTCTTCCTTGATGTATGATTTCAACAGGTCAGCATTCATTTCCTGCGCGACCCTTGGAGACACTACATCCAATACTTGATGCAAGGAATTATGCAACATACCTTGGGATTGGAAAATCTGCCTAAAATAACTCACTACCGTTTCTTCAATACCCGTAGGATTATCCTGCCATATTCCTTCTCCATCTCACAGCCCCTTGATGGTGTTTTACTGTTTTCTATTCGACGTCTGTTGATGAAAAAGCTTAGTGTTCCTAGCTCCCTCCTTCAACCATTGTTCCTCAATTGTTGTTGCCAGAATGTTTCTTCTTTGCCCAACAACGAGTCCAATTACCCCATCAACTCCTCCCTACAAGCTCGGAGATCCTCAAAAGGCGAATGATCAAATAGCACCTCCAATTTGTCCCTCACTTTTGCAATTTAACTCTTTGTAGAGCCAAAGACTGCCCTTTGCCACTCCAATAGAGCAACTCATGTGACACATATTTTCTCACACTTGAAATAAAGGCACCCCTCTGCTGGAAGTAGACCACGCAGTCTTTATCACATTTTCACAGCATCCTCCTTGTAACCACATTTTTTCAAACTTAAATCTCTTATCTCTTCGAATCCTCCCTGAGCGAGTACTCCAAATTTCCATAATAAAAGGTAGATGATCAGACTTAGAGGGGTTTAGGTGGCAAGCTCTGGATTCCGGAAATAACTAAAGCCATGAAGTATTGGAGAAAGCACGATCTAACCGACACAACACTTCCTCATCCCTATTATCTGTCCAGGTGAAATCACTACCAACATACCCCATATCAATTAACTAACAGCTCTTAACCGCATTCCGAAACCCATTCATTTGGCTTTCCTGGCATACATTACCTCATAATTGCTCTTGTACAATGAGAACTTCATTAAAATCACCAAGACACAACCACGACAATGACACTTGCTACCCTAAATTAGTGAGGAGAGACCAAGACAAATGTCTATTTGCAGTGGCTAGGTGACCATAAAACCCAGTAAGTATTTTTATTCTTTCTTGATTGTCAAGAATCAATAAAATCCTTCAACCAATATGCTTTTAATTAGATTATAAATCTAATAGAAAATTGGGTTTTATTTGGAATAGTACTCCATATTGGATTAGATTTCCAAATTGTATTTAAAGCTGAATAAAACATATAGGAAATTGATATCCTATTTTGAATAGGATTAACATACGAAAAATTGATTCCATATCCAAATTGGATTCTAATCTGTTGAGAATCCTTGTTAAATTATGTTGATGCACAAAACCGGAGGGGTCTGGGAACAACGTAAATTCGACTGTGAATCTGCAAGAAATGTAAATAACACAAGATGTATCGTGGTTCACCCCAATGTTTGGGCTACGTCCACACTGATATTTGTATTTCTCTGTTTGTGAGGGAGAGAGATGGAGAGAGCTTCTGAGGGTGAGAGAGCCCTTCCATGGCCTAAGAAATTGGCCTCCCCTATTGTGAGGGTGAGGAGTCCCTTTTATAGAATAAGGGCTCCTCACTTATTACACATTTGCCCCTTCCTTTATTACATAATTACATTTAAGTCCCCCGAGTATTTATACGAGGTCTAAATATGGAGGCCCTAAGTATGGTATAAACAAATTATTATTTTTAGTTTAATTAAAATTTTAGTTGTTAAAAGTTTAGTTATTGAAGAATAATAAAATCCCTTACGTAGTAGGAGCTAATGGAGAGCAAGTTTGACACACCCCGACCCAAAATGTCCACTAGGACTCCGAATCGAGTTGTGCTGGCCGACACTTGGGAGGTGATGAAGCCATAAAGTGTAGTGATGTGGAAAATGTGAGTGAATTTAAACCTAAAAGTTCCTAAATATAAGAGTGCATGGGGAGCAGGTATAAACCCATTCCACACATGATGTTAGAGCATAAGTAAAGTATAATAGAGTGGGTAAGGATTATACCCTCAAAGGTAGCCACCCATATTAAGATTCGCCTAGAATCCTCATTGATACAAATGTTCAGCAGCTAAAACCTAGAAGGGCATAAAACAAAAAACGTGAGTGGGAAAAAACAAAGATTTTGGAAAAACATTTCTCTTTAAAAAAATATAATAACCCCTCACTGTAAAACTCGTATAATATCCCAGAAATAATTTTATATACATATATAAAATCATGCTCAAGAGCAGGAAAATCAAGAATATGCCATGTCAAGTATCTCAGCAGTAAATATGTGAGCCAGGTGATACAAATCAAGAATCTCAGTAGTAAATATGTAAGCCAGGGAAAATCAAGAATATGCCATGTAAAAAAGTCACCTAATGTGACCTATACGGCTAAACCTATTGCTCATCAATCCAGCCAAAGTCACCTAATGTGACCTGTACGGCTCTAAACCTGCACACAAGTCGGAACCATCTAATGTGGTCTGTACGACAGGTTGGGTGTAAATAAGTAAGCTCAAGTGCTACAATCATGTGAAGGTTGTGTGAATAATCACGGGTCACCTACAAGTTGGAACCACCTAATGTGGTCTGTACGACAAGGTTGTGCACCAAACTTTGATCCAAGGTGAGCGTGTGGTGGAAGATGTGAACATCATGTGAAGGACTGTGCCCTGGCCAGAAGCGGGAGCACTAACTGTCACAGCCCATCCCTGATTTTAAGAGTTTTTAAAGTTTAATAAAGGATTTTACAAAAACGCCCTTTTAGGCACGCACATTATTCGAGGTTAATCGTTGTGTCGTGCCATCTAAGATTTGTTTTCTTGACATATCCTCGTAGTACTCGTCGCTACGGACGCGTGGGAGCAGAGGGTTCGCTATTTGGAGTTATAACGGAAAAGATTTTAACATTTAAAGTTTGGGACATTTTAGTAATTCAATTATTTGTGGTAGAATTTCAGTTTTAAGAAGGGGAATTAAAGGTTGGGCGCTGCCTAGTTAGAGAGGGGAGAGAGGTGGATTGCCCTATCATAAATAAAAGAAAGAAGAAGGGGGATTGGCTGCCCAACCAAGGAAGGAGGAGATGGATCAATCGGAACAGTGAGAGAAGGGAAGGACCAATCAGAATCAGGGAAAGGAGGAAAGAAGGGAGAAGGAAAAGGAGGGGATCGGCCGGACCCATTTCGGCCCGCGCACGACGCGTCGGGTTTTCTACATATTGCCGTCGAAATTCCACCATTTTTCCGGCAAATTTCTTCAAGAAATCACTTGGAAACTTCTCCATGACCTCCCCTCTATCTATTTCATCTCACATTTGGAGAGATTTGGCTTTGAAAATGGAGAAAACCGCAAGGAGGGGTAAGGCGGCTTTTGCTTCGAATCACCCAATCCCGAAGCAATTTCTTCCAATTTCCACCACCCATAGCTTCCTCTTGATGCCTAGAACAAAGCCCAAGCATTAGTTGGAGCATCGGAGTTGATTTGAGGACGAATTGGAACTCACCCAATTCTAAGGTTCCGCACTGATTTGGGTGAAATTGGAGCTCTTCCAGGCCAAATTGGCCTTGGCCTCAGGTATAAAGTTTACTCTACTCATTGAGATCTTCAATTCTGTATTTTTTTAGAATTTTTGGAAATAGTTGGATTTTCGGGCGAGCCGGGGCGGCCAACCGCCACCCGCGGCGGCCCGTGCGGTGGCGTGTGGCCAATGGGCCGCCAATGTCATTCTTAGCATGTGTTTAAGGTTCTAAGTTCAGTTTTGATAATTGATGGACATAAATTGAGTAATTGAACCTAAGTTCGTTTCGAGTCGTGGTTAGGTGAAAATGTGAATTGATGATCCGACCGTTGGATCGTCACCAAACTTTGATACGTTGTGACACGTAATATTTGAGGATTATGGGAACTTACGGATCAGGAATCCGATTTACGGATCTTTCGGAATTGGAGTTGTAAGTTCATAAAATAGAATGTTAACCGTCACTTGGTTTTGGAAATTGACGGAGATCCGACCGTTGGATGGTAATGAAATTTTAGGATGTTGTCCTAGAGGTATATTGTGTACCTCTGGAAGTTATGGATTTGAAATCTGAGTTGCAGATCTTCCAGATCGAACTGCGTAGTGACGTGTTTTATATAAGTTATATTCTATCGATACGATTTCTGAGGTTAGATTTGATTATTGTTCTAGGCGCCGATCGTCATGAAGCCTTGATGTGTTGTGCTAGGGAGTTGTTGGGCGAACTCCAGGTGAGTGGGCAGTATTTTCTGTATTTACCTATATACTATCGATTTTCCCAGAAATTAAGTTAAAATGAAAGTATATTTTAAAATGCCATGCATGCATATTGTGAATTTTATGAATTGATAATTGATGCATATATATATGTGTGAATTGGTGCTGTGGACGCACACGTGAGTATCTGGTGAGTTTATGTTATTCATGTGCATTGATGATGTATATTATGTTGATAGCTCATAACCTGCAATCATGGTGTTAGTGCTTATATTATTCACCTCGCACCACACGCTCACCTTGGATCCAAGTAGGTGCATGTCGTACAGACCATGAGAGGGTTCCGACATGTCGTACAGACCATGAGAGGGTTCCGACATACTAGTCGAACAGACCACCGAGGTGGTTCCGACTAGTAGGTGACTTTAGATTATGTGCACAGATGATTGATGAGAGAAGCACTAGAGCGTATTATTACACCATTTATGTCGTATAGACTACTTCAGGTAGTTCCGACTTATATGCAGTGTAGTGCCGTACAGGTCACCAAGGTGACTCCGGTTGGATTGGATATTGAGCTATAGAATTAACCGTACAGGACCAACTGCAAGGTCTCCGGTTGATTCATTATTTCACCTGTTATTTTGATGCATCATTCATTTTGTTTTTGACAGTTATAACATGGCATACTTTCTGGTTTTAAGAAAAATTGATGATTTGAGATATAAGAAAAGTTATATGCTATTATGCTATTTTCTGGGAAAGTATACAGGTTTTACAGCGAGGGGTTATAAATGTTTTAAATGAAATGTTTTCGAAAAAATTTGTTTTACTGACCCACTCAATTTTGTTTTGCGCCCCTCCAGGTTCTAGATAGCAGAGCTTTGGTGGCCACGAGGAATCCAACGGTGTTCTGACAGAATTCACAAAAGTAGGACTCACCCTCGGGTGTTCATCTTAGTAATTGTATTTTTTTTTAAAGCTTCCGAACTGTGTAAATGGTTACGTCACTCTCACGTGACGGCCAGCATGCCCTCCTTCGGGACAGGGTGTGTCAGTTGGTATCAGAGCCTAGGTTGCAATTCTGGACATCTTGAGAATTTCCTAGTGTCTCTTGTCATAACTATACAGCCTCGTAGCGAGCCACGTTCGGATGAGCCTAATTTTCCTGATATAGTAGTTTGGGGGGAAACTATTGCCATTGTGATTCAGTCTATTATCTAAAGGAACCTTTTGAAACTGGTTATAAATTAAATTTGAATCACTTTAAGGAAATGAAGAACTTAAGGGAGCAGATCGATGGCTTAATCATTTGGGAAAAGACGTTTCGGATTATGCAAAGTCAAAGGAATCTTCCTCCCGACAGGTGGGTAGAGATGACTATCTAGTTTCTGAGTGTTAAATTTGCATTCTGGTGGAGTTAGAAATTTTATCCGATGTTACCGGAGGAATAGTTGTTTGGAAGTTGTTTGAAGAACTGTTTAAGAAAAAGTTCATTCCTCTGACATATTGTGATGGTAATAAGCAAGAGTTTGCAAATGTGAGACAAGGAAAGAGGGCGGCGAATGAGTATTATAGAAAGACAGACTTGCCTCGTCTCTATTCAGATGTTATTGCTAATCCGGTCGAGGTGTTATATCGTTTTAGGCTGGATAATAAAAAGAAATAGCGTTCTTTGGCGACCATTATCCATTGTACTGCTTACCAAGAGTTTACGAGATGTTGTTGAGAATTTAGGACTCTGAGAACATGATCAACGAGAGTAGAGAAGGATAAGAAAAGAATGGTAATTAGAGGAAAGACGATAAAGTTAAAGATCCGTCATATCAAAAACATCGAAAGAATCAGAGCTTCAAAAGAAGTGAAGTTAGAACTAATTCTTCCAGCTGAGGTTTTAGTGCCACTGGTCAGAGGCGAAGTGATAGATTTACTAGTGATCCCAGATTTCAGAGACAAGGTGACTCTGGTAGAGGAAATGTATCTTTGTACCGTAGGTATAATATTAGGCACTTTGGAGAGTGTGGGAAGTCGTGAATGTGTTCATGTGGTTAGATGAGACATAGAGGTATGAATTGTCCCTGGGATCAGTGGTTACCCAGCAGTCTTCCTCGACATATTTCTTGGAAAATTGATGAGTAAGTCGTACAGGTCACTATAGGTGACTCCGACTTATGTGCTAGTATGGATGGTCGAGCTATAGACTCAGCCGTACAGGTCATTCTAGCTGACTCCGGCTGATATAATTCTTATTATTGACGATGTTGCCAAAAGAAGTAATGAATGAGCACGATCGAGGCGTATATATGTATTTTCCCTGTGAGGAGTAAAATGATAATATTGCACCCTTAAGAATTGTTGCTTACTTATCGAGACGACAGTGAGTTATCGTTATTGCGGGTTGCAGACCGTAATACCCATAACTTATTTGTTGGATTCGTTAAGCAAGTAAACAGGTAGGTCATTCTATGTTGGTTATGATTATTCAGGGTGTCCAGTGATGGTGGAAGAAGTAGTTATGCCAGCGAATCGTATCCCACTAGACATTGTGGATTTTGATGTGATTTTAGGCACAGATTGGTTACATTAATCGTGCCAATATGGATTGCTACGGGAAATCAGTTACTTTCCATTGTCTTGGATTATCAGAGGTTATTTTGTGAGTGAGTAAAGTGGAGTGAGGCATGCCGTTATTTCTGTTGTGAGAGCAAAGAGATTGTTATCAAAAGGGTTGCCAAGGATACCTAACTCATGTGGTGTTGCAGGATCGTACTCCTAGTATTGTGTATGACGTACGAGTGGTAGACATTTTCCTAATGTGTTTCCGGAATGATTTACATGGATTACCACCAGACAGAGATGTGGTGTTCACTATTGAATTGTCTCCAAGTACAGACTTTATGTTATAGATTGGTTCATACATAGTTAAAGGAATTGAAAATTCAGTCACAGGAATTGGTTGATAAAAGTTTCAGTCAACCTAGTACGTTACTTTGGAAATCCCCAGCTTTGTTTATAAGGAAGAAAGACGGGACCTTAAGAATATGTATGGATATTAGGTAATTGAATCGGGTAACGAGTAAGAACCGTTATCCATTGCCGCACATTGATGATTGTTTGATCAGCTTAGAGGTGCCTATGTGATTTCAAGGAAAAGTTGAGGTCTGGTATACTCTTAAATTGAAAGTAAAGCATACTAGTCATTTTGAGTTGGTGTTAAAATGTTTGAAGGAACATCGGTTGTATGCTAAGTTTAGCAAATGTCAATTTTGGACGAATCAAGTGGCATTTTTGGGACATGTGATATCTGCACAAGGTATTCAAGTAGATCCTCAATGAGTGATAACTGGGGAGAATTGGGAACAACCTCGAACCATCACTGAGGTACTGAGTTTTCTTGGTCTAGCAGGCTACTATAGACGTTTGTAAAGGATTTTTCAATCATTGCTTTGCGAGTGACGAGATTGACGAGAACAGAGGTTAAGTTTGAGTGGGATGATAATTGCGAGCAAAGGTTTCAACAGTTGAAGTATTTCCTCACTCATGCACGTATTTTAGCGCTCCCCGGAGATAGCGGTAATTATGAGGTCCTTAGTGAAGCTTCTTTGATTGTTTTTGGATGAATGTTAATGTAGTAAGGTAGGGATATGGCCTATGCTTCACGGCAATTGAAGCTTCATGAAATGAATTACTCTACCCATAATTTGGAAATTGCAACTATCATCTTCACTTTGAAATTATGGAGACATTATCTTTATGGTGAGAAATACAAGATTGTTATGGATCTTAAGAGTCTTTAGTATCTGTTTATTTAGAAGGATCTTAATCTTAGGCAACGAAGGTGGATTGAGTTGCTTAATAATTATGATTGCACGACCAGGGTGATCGTGAAATTGTTGTGACCGATGCACTTGGTAGAAAGGCTCCATTAAGAATTAATGCTTTGTATACTTGATGCCCAGAAAATTGACGAAGGAATTCAAGAATTAACCGAAACAAGGAACGAAGGGAAAAAGAAAGATCTCAAAGTTTGAGAATCGGATGGCATGTTTTATGCAAGAGAACAGGACGTATATGCCTAATGGTGTGGAATTAAAGAAAGCAATTTTGACGATGTACATTGTTCCACTTCTACAATGCATCCCGGAAGTACTAAGATTTATCATACCATTCGTTCATGTACTATTGATGGGTATGACAAGAGAAATTTCTGAGTATGTAAGTAAGTGTATTAATTGTCAGCAGGTTAAAGCAGGAAGAAAGAAGTCTCTTCGATTGATGCAGTCACTTTCCGTTCGCAGTGGAAGTGAGAAAATATTACTTTGGATTATGTGTACAAGCTTCCTCGTACCGGAGATGGTTATGATCGAATTTGAAGCGATAATTGATTGGCTTACTAAATCAGCGCAATATCCTTCAATGAAAGAGCAGTAACCTTTCCAGAAGTGCAACAGTTATTTATCTGTCTTATGGAAAAGAGATTTGGGCTTAGTGGAGGAGACTACTCGGAATATTCAAGTAATTAAGTCTAACCTGGAAGTGAACCAGGATCGGCTGAAGAGCTTAGCAGACAAACATGCCACTGACCGGACGTGTAATGCAGGAGATGGGATGTTTTTGAAATTATCACCTTGGAAAGGTGCGGTTCGGGTCGAAATGGAAGACAAGTTAAATCCTAAGTACATCAGGCTGTCTTTGACTATTGAAGGAGCCGGTGAAATACTTTCAAGTTTGAGTACCTTCGGGATTGGATAAGGTGTATAGTGTAGTTCATGTTTTGATGCTTCGTTACAAAGTAACAGATTCGTCGTGTATAATTCCGGTTCAACCCTTAGAGATTAATCTGGATTTGACGTATGATGAGGAGCGAGTGACTATCTTGTATTGAAAAGACATTGTGCTGAGGAATAAGACAATGAGTTTGGTGAAAGTTTATGGAGGAATCTTTCAGCGGAAGAAGCTACTTGGAAGTCAGAGAATCGGCTGAGAGAGATCTATCCCAGATTATTTTATGGTTATTGATGAATTTTAATTATTGTGTGAATTTCGAGGACGAAATTCTATAAGGTGGGTAGATTGTCACAGCCCGTCCCTGATTTTAAGAGTTTTTAAGGTTTAATAAAGGATTTTACAAAAATGCCCTTTTAGGCACGCGCATTATTCGAGGTTAATCATTGTGTCGTGCCATCTAAGATTTGTTTTCTTGACATATCCTCGTAGTACTCGTCGCTACGGACGCGTGGGCGCGGACGGTTCGCTATTTGGAGTTATAACGAAAAAGATTTTAACATTTAAAGTTTGGGACATTTTAGTAATTCAATTATTTGTGGTAGAATTTCAGTTTTAAGAACGGGAATTAAAGGTTGGGCGTTGCCCAGTTAGAGAGGGGAGAGAGGTGGACTGCCCTATCAGAAATAAAAGAAAGAAGAAGGGGGATTGGCTGCCCAACCAAGGAAGGAGAAGATGGATCAATCGGAACAGTGAGAGAAGGGAAGGACCAATCAGAATCAGGGAAAGGAGGAAAGAAGGGAGAAGGAAAAGGAAGGGATCGGCCGGACCCATTTCGACCCGCGCACGACCCATCGGGTTTTCTACACATTGCCGTCGAAATTCCACCATTTTTCCGGCGAATTGCTTCAAGAAATCACTTGGAAACTTCTCCATGACCTCCCCTCTATCTATTTCATCTCAAATTTGGAGAGATTTGGCTTTGAAAATGGAGAAAACCGCAAGGAGGGGCGCGACGGCTTTTGCTTCGAATCACCTAATCCCGAAGCAATTTCTTCCAATTTCCACCACCCATAGCTTCCTCTTGAGGCCTAGAACAAAGCCCAATCATTAGTTGGAGCATCGGAGTTGATTTGAGGACGAATTGGAACTCACCCAATTCTAAGGTTCCGCACGAATTTGGGTGAAATTGGAGCTCTTCCAGGCCAAATTGGCCTTGGCCTCAGGTATAAAGTTTACTCTACTCATTGAGATCTTCAATTCTGTATGTTTTTAGAATTTTTGGAAATAGTTGGATTTCCGACGAGTCGGGGCGGCCAACCGCCACCCGCGGCGGCCCGTGCGGCGGCGCGTGGCCAATGGCCCGCCAATTTCATTCTTAGCATGTGTTTAAGGTTCTAGGTTCAGTTTTGATAATTGATGGACATAAATTGTGTAATTGAACCTAAGTTCGTTTTGAGTCGTGATTAGGTGAAAATGTGAATTGACGATCCGACCGTTGGATCGTCACCAAACTTTGATACATTGTGATACGTAATATTTGAGGATTATGGGAACTTACGGATCAGGAATCCGATTTACGGATCTTTCGGAATTGGAGTTGTAAGTTCATAAAATAGAATGTTAACCGTCACTTGGTTTTGGAAATTGACGGAGATCCGACCGTTGGATGGTAATGAAATTTTAGGATGTTGTCCTAGAGGTATATTGGGAACCTTTGGAAGTTATGGATTTGAAATCTGAGTTGCAGATCTTCCGGATCGAACTGCGTAGTGACGTGTTTTATATAAGTTATATTCTATCGATACGATTTCTGAGGTTAGATTTGATTATTGTTCTAGGCGCCGATCGTCATGAAGCCTTGATGTGTTGTGCTAGGGAGTTGTTGGGCGAACTCCAGGTGAGTGGGCAGTATTTTCTGTATTTACCTATATACTATCGATTTTCCCAGAAATTAAGTTAAAATGAAAGTATATTTTAAAATGCCATGCATGCATATTGTGAATTTTATGAATTGATAATTGATGCATATATATATGTGTGAATTGGTACTGTGGACGCACAGGTGAGTTTATGTTATTCATGTGCATTGATGATGTATATTATGTTGATAGCTCATAACCTGCAATCATGGTGTTAGTGCTTATATTATTCACCTCGCACCACACGCTCACCTTGGATCCAAGTAGGTGCATGTCGTACAGACCATGAGAGGGTTCCGACATACTAGTCGAACAGACCACCGTGGTGGTTCCGACTAGTAGGTGACTTTAGATTATGTGCACAGATGATTGATGAGAGAAGCACTAGAGCGTATTATTACACCATTCATGTCGTACAGACTACTTCAGGTAGTTCCGACGTATATGCAGTGTAGTGCCGTACAGGTCACCGAGGTGACTCCGGTTAGATTGGATATTGAGCTATAGAATAACCGTACAGGACCAACTGCAGGGTCTCAGGTTGATTCATTATTTCACCTGTTATTTTGATGCATCATTCATTTTGTTTTTGACAGTTATAACATGGCATACTTTCTGGTTTTAAGAAAAATTGATGATTTGAGATATAAGAAAAGTTATATGCTATTATGCTATTTTCTGGGAACGTATACAGGTTTTACAGCGAGGGGTTAGAAATGTTTTAAATGAAATGTTTTCGAAAAACTTTGTTTTACTGACCCACTCAATTTTGTTTTGCGCCCCTCCAGGTTCTAGATAGCAGAGCTTTGGTGGCCACGAGGAATCCAACGGTGTTCTGACAGAATTCACAAAAGTAGGACTCACCCTCGGGTGTTTCATCTTAGTAATTGTATTTTTTTTAAAGCTTCCGAACTGTGTAAATGGTTACGTCACTCTCACGTGACGGCCAGCATGCCCTCCTTCGGGACGGGGTGTGTCACTAACATCGGGGTGCAAGATAATGAGCACTAAATGCATCTAGACATAATCATATACATCACAACAACTAACATCATAATGTACTCACCTGTAACTTACATGGACCTCCATAGCATCATGCAACGTTATGCATAACTACACTAATGCATATACTAAAATATAACGCAAGTATGACATGGCACATTAATCACATTTCATTTAAAACAATTTCTGGGAAAAACGTAAAGCATATATACGTATATATATATATATATAGGAAACCAAAAGCCCACTAATCTAGAGTTCCCGCTACAACTCCGTAGCACAAACACTGAGGCGTCACAAATGATCAACGCCCTTGGGAAGCCCAACGGAGATCGGAGTTAGTCGAAAATTTAGTCTAAAAATGGCCAAATGGCCACAAGTCTTGTTTTCCAGAAATCTGGGAAAATTTTCCCAGGTTGCTTCCATGGTTGCATAGTGCTGTGCACAGAGAATAGAGAGAGAATGTCCCTTAGCATTTCGCTTCAAAATAAACATTCAGTCATCAGTTCATCATCATCGACATCACTAGTACCAGCCTTCAAATCCATAACCTTGAGGAATCATTGCCAATGCAATTAACCACTAGGCTAAGAAGAAAGTCGATGATGGTGTTTTGGGTTAAACGAAGAGAAAGGGAGAGTTGACAGAGACCTTTTGAGAGCTCACTGGCTTCGAGTTTTATCAGAACTCCGAAGTTAAGCGAGTTCGTGCGAGAGCAATCCCATGATGGGTGACCCACTGAGAAGTTCTCATGTGAGTTCCTAGAAACAAAATCGTGAGGGCGTGGTCGGGACCCAAAGCGGACAATATCGTGTTATGGTGGAGTCAAGCCCAGGATGTGATGAGGGCCCAGGCCAGGATGTGACAAAGTTGGACTTGGATCCTAGCCTTACAAACTTTGGGACACCCTAGGGACCCTAAGGCCTAAATATATGGTAAAATTTTGGAAAAAAACCTAAGTAATTAAATACATAATTAGAATGAGAACTTGTTTAATTTAAAAAATAATTGTTGAATTTAAATTAAATTTAAATAAGGATAATCATGAACTAGACCAAATAATTAAGTTATGTGATTAGTCGTTATAACATGAGATATGGTTTGGCACTTGTATATTTTGTTCTTAATTTGAAGTTTTCCATTGTATTTAATTAAAGGGCCTTGCATGCCACCTCACTTTGATTTCTTCACGTTGTAATCTTCTATCTCACTCTTAATGTGACTTTTCTAATTCTTCAAGATTAAGTTTCTAATTAGACATATAATGTATATATTATTGTTTTACTTTTTAAAAAATGGGACAACTGGTGGCAAGGCCACAGTTGTCTACCCTTTTCGGGGACCAGGAAGTCTCACAGAGGCATTTCAGCATTCCCTTGGCCACAAGTTTGGCTTCCACACTAGCAGCGGGTTTCAAACCGAGACCTCCAGTTTTTGGTTTTAAGGAAGTCTCGTAATCTGTCATTTACCACTGGACCACCAGCTTGTGGTTTATAATGTATAGATTAAGGATAAGTTAATATAGGAGGCACGACCGCAATGGCTAGCAACGAATGTGTGGAGAGTATTTTATTGCATGCTTGTTTAGGCCATCTCCAACCAAAGGAAGGTCAGAGAGCTCGTTTTAGCCTTATATCCCTCCAAGAAATTAATATTTTAATAAGTAGTGCCAGACCATATTTCTTACCATCTCCAACCAAGGGGCCAAAGGGACAAATGCCAAACATAGCCCTGTGACAAAAAAAACATCTCCAACCGAGGGGGCCAAAGGGCCATAGAGCCAAACATAATTTATTATTTTAATTTAAAAACTACAATAACTTAAATTTAAAAACTACAATTTAAATTTAAAAACTACAACTTAAATTTAAAAACTACAACTTAAATTCAGAAACTTCAACTTAAATTTAAAAACTACAACTTAAATTAAAAAACTACAACAACTTAAATTTAAAGTCTATAATCATCATCATCATCATCATCCGCCATTGTAGGATTATAGTAAGAGGTAAACAACTTCCGTCAGGCCATAATTTCCCTCATTTTCCTATCAAAATAGGTCTTACTCATTGGAGTGTAATATCAAGTGTTCATTTGCATATTCCTATCATCCATCTCTTCTTTTATTTGCTTGGCTCGTTCTTCATGCCTACAGTTCCTTTCTTCCATGGCAATGGCATTTTGCTCTGCCATTAATCGCAAAGAGGCTGTCATTTCCTGTTGAAAGGCGTAATCATCCTTTGCCTTCCCTTTTCCTTCAATTTTCGGGCCTTCTTTTATCCATAACCCTAGGTATGGAACCTTCACCTAGTGACGAATTTTCTACCCCTATTTCTTAAATGGGAGGAGATCCATCTTCATCCTCATCTGCAGTTGAGGATGCATTTCCGAACGCTGGCGTAGGACCTACTCTTTGTTGAGGTGGATCTTCAAATAACACCCACCCTTTACAAATTTCCCAACAACCGTGATGATTAAAGGGTTTCGAATTGTTCTCCATATACAAATTCCTCCGCTTGGCGTACCTAGAAAATATAATTACAAAAATTAAAAGAAATTAAATGTAATATAATTAAACATTTAAAATAAATTGTGAAAACACTTACTTCGTCGTAGTAATTGAAGCCGCTTTCATGTCTACTTGAGGCTGTTAACAGTGCTTAATGTCATTTATTCAAACTTGGATGAAGATGCTTCTTCCATCTTGAAGAACAACTCTCGTGGTTTCGGGTATTCGGTGGAGTGGTGCCTTCATAGAACTCATAGTATTTTTTGGACGTACGAGTGCAAACGCCTTCACTTGTTTGAGAACTCCCCCTCACACTATCTTCTAAGACCCATCCATAAGCCCTGCAAAGAGCTTCATCTTCTTTTTGGGTCCAAGCCCCACCTTTCATTGTAGATGTGGCCATTTGAAAATTATTGAATAAATTGAAGGAAAGATTATTGGAAGAGGTAAGAAAATAGAATGTGAAGAATTGAAATAGAATGAAGTAAGATAGTGTGGAATGGTGTGAGAAATGGTGTAGGAATGACTTAGGTATTTATAGGAAAAAAAATGGGAATTAATTTTTTTTTTTTAAATTAGTTTGAAGAAAAAAAATTTCAAATCTAATGGTCACCTGGCGTCAACTAGCCGTTGCTAGTTGGCATCATGTTGATGCTAGGTAGCCGTTGGTTTTAAATTTTTGGGCTGGCTCCTTTGAGCCAACGAGTTGGCCTATTTTCTCATTTTTGGCCTGGTGGGGCCCACGAGCCCTTTGGCATAGCCCTCGGTTGGAGACAGGTTTTCTGTCATTTCGGGCTATTTTCGATCTTCTAGCCCTCTGGCCGGATCTGTTGGAGATGACCTTAATATTTGGCAAAAGGGATGTTAACGTACTACAAATCATTGGCTCGCAATTTAATCAACTGAGGTCCATGATCAGCTCCCTTAATCCCCAAGATGCAATGTCATTGAATCCCTATTTTAAATTTTGTACACACTATGTATGAAACTTGTAACAAAAAACCTCACCCATAATATTTAATGGAAAAGGTATCAAAATTGGTTCTATTCCTGGCACTCCACTGAAGCGCATAGTCATTCTAGACGACCTATCTAAATGCTTACCATGGTTGCTGTGAAGATTTAGAGAACTCCGAAGGACCGGCTTATGTGTACTTCAAATGGTACTTCCATGGTTGCTTGGAGTTATTTAAGTTTCAAATTCCAACAAGGCTTGTTTGGTGGGTAGTAATTCAGCTAATTTTAAAATAGCATTATTTGTACAAGCGGTTTAATTTGAGCGTTAGAAGCCGAATATGATTGGAGGAAGCATGAGATGCATATGGGTAGCATACACCCTCTTGAATGGATGTGATAGAAGGATTGGCTGTATATGCGATTTTCAGTCTACCATTGCAAGTTTCCAATCCCGTCTATCGAGGGATTCAATGCTTACTGGGAGCAAATCCCGATTTCATAGCTAAATCGAAATCGATAAAATTAGATGAAAGACCAATAAAAATAAAGGCCCTTTTCATTTGAGTATAGCTTTCGCTAATTAAAAATTTGTTTTATTTTTTGGAGATGAGAATCTTCTTAACAGTTCTAATTCACAAACAACCCCGATAAGCAAATGATTTAACAAAAGTGCCAAATTATGTCTAGGAAAAAAATTGTTCTAGACCCAGGGACAAACTTTGATGTCGATGTCTTTGCTATCATGGGTTCAACAACTGCGGTAAATTCTATCCAACCTTAGATACTTGATTCAGGAGCTAGCTATCATGTGTATAATATGTTGCACAACATGAAAATGAATAGAAATCTAAAACCCAGACAACTATGTCAGAGAATGGGAAACCGGTTCCTGAGCTTCTGTGCGCGCTATATGCACACATATTTTAGGACTTCTCAATGGCAAAAATCTTCAACTAAAAAAATGCTATTTCAATTCGACATGTATTTATAATATTGTGTCGATCCCGTGCTTGAATTTAAATGGCTATTCATCGTCCATGGTGATTTGAAGTGATATATCACATTTAAGTGAAATAATAGGTATGGTTACCTAGTGGCACGCCATTAAATTCTAGAACTACAGGGACGCACATATACTACAATACTAGTGACAATAACATCAGTGGGAGCAAATGACATCGTGAAGAGATCAATGCAAGCAAACTCTGGCACATGCGTTTAGATCACGTGAGTTAGAAGCCTTTGGAACGCTTGGATAAGGATAGATTAATCAATCTTATGTTGTAGTCTATTTTATCTGACAAGGTTAAGGGGTCCGGTGGCAAGGAGAAGAGAGATTGAGAAAGACGTGTTTGTAGAATTGTAGGGGAATGTGTATTAAAAGGAGAGAAGATATTCTTTCATCCCCAAGAAATACAAGTTGTAATAGAAAAGGATAACTAGAATTAAATCTAATCTAGGTGTTGAACAAAAGAAAAATAATAAAAAAAATTAAAGAGAAGTTTGCAAACAAACAAACTTCTCAAAAGACAAAGGAAATGTAGCACGTCTCAGACTTGGAACACCCAAGTCGACAAAGACGGGAGCAAAAATAATAATAAATATATATAAAGAAAAACACATATATCTCCCTACAGAAGAGGAAGAAACGTGGAGCAAAAACTCCTGATTTTCTGCAAAACGTGGGAAGGTTGCAGTCGTGGAAGATTGCTGCACAGATAGTGGGAGAAGTTAAGGGAAAGTGGAGGCCTCTACTCCCCCACGTAAAAACTTCAGAGTCTTCCAACCATGCCTATAAATAAGTACTAGTTGCAGTGCAAAAGAAAAAAAAAGGGAAACAAGAGAGGAGACGCTGCAGAAATTGAGAACCACAGAGAAGACAACAGATAGGCAAAGCAAGAGAGCAAAGGCACAACAAAGGAAAAGGAAGAAGAAGAAGAAATCAAGAGCTACACGCAAGAACAAAGAGCAGGAAAAGCTACACAACATTTGAAGGTATAAAGCCATCTTATTTTAATTTTTTGGGTTGTTTCCTTCTTCTGCTTTGTAGGAAGAAAAGAAGCACTTTGCTTCTTGAACTTTTCCCACTCCCCAGCATTCTCGAGTTGCAGTCCAACAAAGCCAACAAAATCACCACTTCTGCTCCCCGCCGCTGTAGTTTAATCCCATGAATTTCTTCGAGGTCTAAACCACCCCGTGAAATTCCGATCAAATCCAAGAGCTCCGCTCCGTGCCGCTGCAGTTTAATCCCATGAATTTCTTCGGGGTAGTCTAAATTACCCCGTGAAGTTCCAATTAGATCTAAGTGAGCCATGTTTTCCGTCCATGCCGAGAAGAAAAAGAAGCAGTCTGCCACTCCCTGCAGTCTTCGCTACCATAAATTTTAAAGTGGTCTAGATCAATCGTCGAGACTCGAAACAAAGCTCCCATGCCTATGTTGCCTCTCCAAATTTCCAAGAATGGTCTAAACCCCTCAGAAGAAATTCAAATCAAATCAATCCTGCAAGAGGTCTCTGTGGTCCCGTCAAGTCATTATTGTGCTGATTTCTAGTAGTCGTAGTGAAGCCATTGAAGACTCAGTCGTTGCAAAAAAAAAAAAAAAAAAAACTACTGGGAAAACAAACAGCACGAAGCAGTCCAAAATGGCAGCAGCCACATGACTTCTTTATGCCTAAACCTGAAGAGAACAAAAACACACAATAACTCACTTCCGTCGCCGTCTTGAATGCAAGAAGAAAAGTTGCTGACCAGGAAAAGATGTCGCCTGCATTGGAAAAGAAGATTGCATTAACGTGGAAAATGTGTCATGTAAAGGAAGGTCTTTCCTTTGCTGCCAAAGAATGAAAAGAAGATTGCACTAACATCTACCATCCAAATCGCTAATGGAAAGGAAGGTCTTTCCTTTGCTGCCAAAGAATGAAGAAAGAAAAGAAGCAATAAGCTCTGCTGCTCTGAGATCTGCACCTCCAAAATATCAGGGACAGTAAGAGGTGAAGGCTTCACCCAAGGGAAATGGATCATTGTATGCATATAAGCACAATGTCAAAAAGGAAAAAGTAAAGCTTTCAATAAATGCTAAGACATTGGTAAAAGAAAAGTAGCTCTGCCACTTGCTTTTATATTTCCATATGAAAGCAGGACTTATTGTGCTACCGCGCAAAGATAAAAGGGCAACAACAAAATCACAGACATGAAGACAAAATGAAATGGGTTCAAGACAAAATAAATGAAAAGGAAGGCAAATAAAAGAAGGAAAAGTTGCCCATCACGTGGATGTTGCTCACGTGGAGAAGAAGAGGAGTAGTTGAACTTAAAAGCTTTAAAGTCACATTGAAAAGGAGGAGTAAAGCTTGTTGTCAGAAGGCTTGAAAATTCAAAGTGGGTTCAAAGTTCCATGTTAAATGGAGTTGAAAATTCAAAAGAAAAGTACATAAGAAAAAGGAAGGAAATAAGAAGCTTACTATATACAATTCCCTCAAATTAAATGGGAATTGGCCCACATGGAAAGCAAAAGAAAGCCACTGCCCCCATCTAAATTATGGGCTTTATTTTAGAATTAAGTATGGAGATAAACTGACAAAGGTCCCAGAAAAGCAAAGGAAAAATGGGCAACCTATCTCCTAACAACAAACAAAGAATAGGAGAAAAGAAGTCAAAAGCACCATCAAGTTAAGTGAATGTGACATGGCTTTCAAACATTAGTCATGATTATGAGTAGCCATTTTTTTTTCACTTGCTGCAAATTAGATGAAAATACTATCCATGTGGAACTCGAAGAGAAGAAAAAAAGTAGCTTTCTCATATTATTCATGTGGGCATTATCACTTTTGCAAACATGTGTGCCAAATAAGAGTTCACTACTTCATCTCGGAGGCACCAAGTTCAAGCGGTTAAAACAAAAAGAAACATTGGAGACAACTTTGAAGTATGAACTACGTTGTTTTGATTCTGTTAAGGATACGTAGGCAGTCTGATATCAAATTATAGACGCAATCGTGAAATCAAGACGAATCCCTAGTTTATGTAAACTAAATTCACTTCTGTTACTTTGACCAAGTAATTACAAATTCTACGAAGAGTAAAAGAGAAGCGAGCCGGTTCAAATTACGAATGACACGAAGCCGCTTCAAATGGTACAAAGCCGTTTCAAGTTACAAATGGCATGAAGCCATATCAAATTTCAAATGGCATGAAGTCGTGTCAAATCCCAAAAAGCATGAAGCTGAAGAAAAATCTCAAATGGCATGAAGCCGAATCAAATGCTCCAACAAATTAAATTCCTCGTCTGCATGAGCTAAAACTGCACAAGGCATCAAACGCTCCAATGGCGCAAAGTCCTCGCCCGCATGAGCTAAAACTGCACAAGGCATCAAATCCAAACAAGTATCAAGCATACAAGGAACTACGAGTGACTAGATCCCTCAACGAGGGTACGTAGGCAATCTAAGGAAGGCTTTACCTAGATGCAGTCACAAAATCAAATAAACACCCAAATCCTTAAGTTACGATTTATTCATATTAGAATCAAAGGGTATTCCTTTCCCAAAAGAAAGGTTGTAATTAATAGGCGCGTAGCCTAGAATGGGTCGAACTCGAATTAATAAAACCCTCCTCAAAAGAATGAACGAGGGTGAAATTGTGTCGAGTGAATTATTTGTTTACATATTGTGTACAATTTTTGCTCAATACTAGGATTTACACAATCACACTTAAACTAGGAAAGTTTACAACACTCCCCTTTGAGTGTGTAAATACTCAAGGTAGATTTAGTATCATGCAGAAGTTGAGGAAGTTGAGGAAGTTGAGGAAGTTGACTCGTCGGCACAGATGTTGGAAATGTGCCCTAAAACCAATCATATGATGATACTTTACGGACATTTCACATGTTAAACTAATCTAGTTTAATATCAAGGGCAAAGATTATTGTTTTAAGCCGTCTCATATAAATGTTATATGCTTAAACGATAAGTCCAAGGAATATGTAATTAGGAGAATGCAATTTAAAGAAGTTAGATTCATGAGACCATTCTCTTTCGTATACATATCCTAAACGTTCCTGATCATAGGATTGCCAATTGGGCATTGACAGTCCATTAAGACCAGTATGTGCTATGTCTTCTCTTAGTGAGAGTGACTGGTCTCGAGTCATTGGTGTGACTGACACCAAGACAAGTACGTAGGTGCTCAATAAGAAATGAGTTCACTGAACACGATCAACGAAGAGTTCTCATACTCATGTCACATGAGAACTCATGGTTGGAATAATGCAAAGTAGTCATTTGACCTGAGGCATCATAGTTGTCTTGTGGTTAAGTCCTTGATCTTTGATTATGTCAAAGTCACTCCATTCGAGGGTGTCCACGACATCATTGGAGTTAAGCCACTTAGCCATGGAGGCAAGTGAATGCGCAACAAGGGATCTCTAACCTTCAAATCGTTTGAGGGAGAATACTCTATGATATGATTAAGAATCTTTGGCCAAAGTATGAATGAGATTTAGGAAGTCGTTCCAAATCACATTTAAGGTAATCATATAAGTACATGAATCACATTGGATAGTAGACATGAATAAACTATCAAACCAAACAATGTGGTCAAGAGTATTGTATTAGAGAAAAACCGTATTGCATTGTAATCCTAAACTGAATAGGTTCTCCACCTCTTCTGATTAGCTTGGGTAACCATGATATGCTGCTAGGTATCACTCTTGGTTTGTGGAAGCCCTAAACGTGTATAAACACTAAAGGGAGAATTGAAAGTAAGTTTCAATTCACAATCGATTTGAAAGAGTTTTAATCGCCCACTGCCTCGCTAAAAGGAACCTAATGGATCGTACACCGTGTAAGGTAGAGATTGAAGAAACAACAGAGATGAGTAAGAATAATTAAATGGTTTAATTATTTATGGCAAGGATTAATTAATATGTTAATTAATCAAACGAATAAGTTTGTTAAAGACCTCGGGATAGTTTTGGACCTTAAGGCCCAATGGGCTTCGAACGTCAAGTCCATTGACTTAAGTTGTATGACAACTTAATGAATAATGATTCACAAAGGCCCAAATAGTCAAATGAATCCCTATGGCCGGGCATTTAGAGATGGAGTGGGTTTTGGACTTATTTACAAGTTTGCCACTCCAATGAATTAAGGTATAAATATGACTTTATAGCCAAAATTCATTTAGGGTTTCTTTTTGGGAAAGGATGAGAACACAAAGCTCTCATTTTCTCTCTAAAGAGGCCGGCCACCCTAGAGGAAATTAGCTAGCAATCCAACTTCCTCTAGGTCACTCATTTCTACTTAAATCTAACCTTGGTGTGGAGACTTAGAGGTTCTCTATTTTGAGAACTTGGAGAAACATATTCTTCCATCCAAATCCATAGATCTAAGAAGCAAGGAATGAAGGCCCTCTCTTTGGGTGATTAGCCTTTGCTTATGCAAAGAGGAATCTACAAAGGTATAAATCTCAACTCACTTTGTTTTGAGTTGAGTCTTGGTTCACCAATCTACTAGGCTTTGAATTTCATGGTTAATGTTTTGTTTTAAGTGCATACAAGCATGATTCCGCCTTTTAATTGTTAATTGCATGCTATAGATGTTGCTTAAATGAACATGTTTTCACAAAATTATCCTTCAAGTGGTATCAGAGCCTAGGTCTAGTAGTTGGTGAATCCTTTTGGGTTTTGTATTTTCATAGTTTATGATTTGAATGTTGTAATTGTTACAAGCTTTATTCTTGCTTCTTTGAATGTAAATTTTGCTAGAAAATTTGCCATCTCAAATGTTGTAGATGTAGTTCTCTTGAGCATGAATATTGGAGCTAAAATTTGGTGCCATGACTTTGGGGAAATTCGGCCAAATCCAAAGGGTGGATTTTTGGGTTCTTGTTTGACTTGTTAAAAGTGTTTTAAGGTGACTTTTGGAACCCCTATGTACCCTAGTATGGTTATATGTTATTTCCCTTAAGTTTGAGTGGTTTTGGGATTTCTTTGGATGAAAAATGTTCATGGAGCTCTTATGGGTTTTTTCATGAATGTTCTTCATTGTTCTTGACATTTTAGTCAAGAACAAAAAGTTTGATGTTTTGATTCAAAGTTTTGATTTATTTCATAAAGTCTTTGTTTTGTGCTTTATCATATGTTTTAATGTGATTGAAATTGTGTAAGGTGATAGAAATGGTGATGGGTGTGTAAGAAGTTCTTAACCACTTGCATGAATTTATGTCACAAACCACTTGCAAGGCTTTATGACTTAGTTGAAAAAATTTCCAAATTTTGTGGCTTCAATTTTTTTTCCCTCCCTCTCTCCTAAAACCGGCCACCCTATTAAAATAAGGTAATTTGGGGGTTTTATGCAATTACATAAAGTTTTGATACTTTTGTGTTTTTGCACTTTGACCCAAAAGTTTACGTATTTACGTAAAGGCCCAAAATCATTAAAGGACAAATTGTTTTGTTCCTTTAATGAAGTTTTTGAATTTGTTGAAATTTTTGGGTTCTAGTTGTAATTACATGAAGTAGTGAACTTTTGTGTTTTTACAAAGTGAGCTCAAAAGTTTAAGTTTTGCAACATAGCCCAAAGGTTGAGGTTATTGCATTTTGGCCCAAATTAGGTTGAGAACAAAATGGTTTTGTCTCTTTAAATGAGAATTGGATTTTCATTTCATTTAGCTCCATTTAAATCAATTTTATGGATACAAAAACCAAATGAAAATGTTGCATTCAATTTAATTAGTTAAAGTGTTAATTAATTAAAGGGTGATTATGAACCTAAGCCTACGATAATTGAGCTATGTGAAAGGCCATTTCAAATTTGTTTGAACCATGGGAATGAGTAGATTAGATTTTGGTTGTAATTTGATTTGATCAAATGTTGTAAAAGAGCATAAGCTCTTCTTTACTTTAAAGTAATTTGTTTTATTCAAATGTTGTAAAGAGCATAAGCTCATCTTTACTTTGAAGTACTCCTTTCTTGTATTATTTGATATGCATGAAAATGGAGTAGAGGGTCCAACGCCCCTAAGACAACACGCCTTAATGTGATTAAACACGTAACTAAAATCAATTACCATCCCTAGACCGAGATTCAACACTAGGCTCGTGTTGAATCTAAACAAAGGTTCATAGTCATCCTAAGGCCCTAAGGCAACTATATAGTCCATTAAATGAATGCAAAGTTTATGTTAGTAGTATCATATACTCTTGCTTTAAAAACCGTTTTATAAGCATAGTGGGAGTATTATATACAACTAAATTCAATCAAATGGACCAATAGTTGTAATAGGACCAATAGTTCTAATAAAGATTAAAATGAATATTTATATATGATGAGACCTAAAACCCTCAACCAAACCATTATTAAGTTGATAAGCGAGAGATGCTTTGAACATCTCTTCGTAGGCCTTCCACCATGGTAGGCTTCAATCGTTTGTGACTCGTACACCGTATTCGTCCAGTTCTGGGGTATGCAAAGTATGTGCTTACATTCAGGAGAAGCCTATAAACATATGATGAAGTGAAAGGTAGGCAACGAGTATGGTCAATATGATATTCTTCTGAGGCCATTCTTGAACCCCTACTTGAACTAGCATGGTGGGAATGACTTAACTAAGTACAATGGTGTCAATATGATATTCTTCTGAGGCATCATTTTCTAGAGGCCAAATTAGATGGGTAATTACAAAAGTTGTAAATGGCTAAAGCGTTATCCTCTCATCATTATTGTTGCTAGCCAATATGATATTCTTCTGAGGTGGGCTTGGTAATGGTGAGTCTCCCATACCCTACTAAGAGTTTCATCCAAAACTCTCAAATTCCAATGAGGGATATGGAATTTGCCAAAAATAGTGGGTGGTGCTATTTGATTTAAAGACCTGAATCAAATGGCTTAAAATCAATCAATTTATATTCGTTATGTATTTATTTACCAATATATTTGCAAACGCTATCCAACACTTGACAAATAAAAGCCGAAAGCTTTAGTTTCCGGACTTGGTACTACAAAACCATAGATTGTCTTTAATGGCTTGTAAATGTACCTAAGTAGTCTCATCCTCACAATCTTCCTATTGATAATGTATCATTAGAAGAATATGTTAGAAAAAGTCTATCATAAAGAGGACAACACTTTTAATGTCATAATTCTTCAATTACAATTTGTTGTATGAAGAAATAAGAGTTGCTTTGAACAACTCTTAGTTAAATGCAAACATTAGTGCTTGTTTCTTTGTTACATGAACAAGGAACTTTAGAAGTAAGCACAAGGGCATGGACACTTTATGTGCCGTGATTCTTCACTTACAAATTGTTGTATGAAGAAATGAGAGTTGCCTTGAACAACTCTTGAAAGTTTGTAATTATGTTTAGAACATAATGGTTGTTTGACAAAAATAGTCCATCAACATGGACTTATGATGATTTTGAATCGAGTGTTGAAGTGATAAACCACTTAACGAGACAGAAACTAGGCTAGGACTTCACCTTTATGTCCCTATCCTAATGGTTCACTAAGTTTATTGTAAACTATGTAGTGAACAATAAACACATGCTCTCCAAAATGTTTGATGTGTATAACACAATTGAAATAAGTTTCAAGAGAGATAGTGGGAGTTTAGGGACCATGACTATTGTAGTCAAAGGAGAAGTCAAATGAAGAAGATAAAATTCACTACAAGAAAACAGGGCTTATGTGACGACATATATTCGTCACAGAAAATAAAAATGTGTCACATTTGATAATATGTGACGCTTTTACAGCGTCACTGCAAGCGTCACCTATGACGCGTCACGGAAAGTATAAGTGACGAATGTTAAAAGCGCCACATATTTTTAGTATATGTGACACTGCTTTCGTCACTTAATACTGGTTCAAATTTATGAAAATAGGAAATTGTGACGGATAAGGCGTCACAAAAGAATAAATTATGTGACCTATATAATTCGTCACGTATGAAATAGATAAGTGACGCTGAAAGCGTCACATTTTTCTTCCATTTGTGGCATAGCCTGGGTCACTTATGTCAAAATAAAATATCTATTTTGGAAATATACGTGACAAACCAATACAATTCCCTATTTATAATCTGATATTACAATTCCTTGTTTATAAAAAAGAATAAATTATGTGACCTGTATAATTTGTCACGTATGAAATAGATAAGTGACGCTAAAAGCGTCACATTTTTCTTCCATTTATGGCACACCCTGGGTCACTTATGTCAAAATAAAATATCTATTTAGGAAATATATGTGACAAACCAATACATATTCCCTGTTTATAATCTGATATTACAATTCATTGTTTATAAAAAAGAATAAATTATGTGACCTAGATAATTCGTCACTTATGAAATAGATAAGTGACGCTGAAAGCGTCACATTTTTCTTCCATTTGTGACGTAGCCTGGGTCATTTATGTCAAAATAAAATATATATTTTGGAAATATATGTGATAGACCAATACATATTCCCTGTTTATAATGTGAAATTACAATTCCCTGTTTATAAAATAGAATTACAATTCATGTCAAATATAAGGTAATGCTTCGGTTAATTGCATTTTCATTAATAAACTACTTAGGCACATACATCAAGTACATTTCATATACTCACATAAAAATCCCAAAAAAATCTAAATTTTAGTGTCCCATCTCAGCTCAATGGCAATTCATCATGAAGGGCACCAACTCCTCTATACATGTTGGGATGCTAACAAAAGAGAAATCTAAGACACTGAGGAGCTAACCAAAAAAGTTCTACCATGTGCATGACTAAAGCTAGATAACAGTAAGTTCATCATGAAGGGTACCAACTTCTCTATACATGTTGGGATGCTAACAAAAGAGAAATCTAACACACTGAGGAGCTAACCAAAAAGTTTTACCATGTGCATGACTAAAACTAGATAACAATAAAAGACTTTGTAATATAAATCAGTCTTCATCCGTACCAAGGTCTTCCATTTCAGCATATGCACCATCGACATCTGAAAGATCATCATCAGTACCTATAGAATTGTTGATGCCTTGACACTTCTTTGCTAAAAGAGCTTTCACTTGTAATATGAGAATATCATTCTTCTTTTTCAACTCTTTATTCTCCTTTTCCAAGTTGATGAAACTAGTTGATAGAAGATTTATTTGATCTTTCATCTCTGTTAACTCAGAACTTGAAGGCATTGAAGAAACATAATCAGATGTATCCATACGAGGAAAAATACCTACACCATTAACAGATTTTCCCTTCCTCCCAAGGTTCTCAGCCATGATGCCAAACTCATCATCCAATGGAACTTGTAGAGAATCTGGTGGAGTATCATCTGGTGCTTCTTGGATCAATTTCTCCATAACTTCATCCTTCTTTTTTTTCATCTTATCCTTACATAACAAATAGCACCAATAATACTAAAACAGTGAATTCAATATTCATCAATTGCTAAATAAGTAATATATAAACAATAGTAATATGTAAAGAATTCAACTTCTTTTGGTGCTTTTGCTTTCTAGGGGAAAAGATGGAGCGTTAATTGCTCAATGGCTGAAAAGAAACCAAATGGTAAACATAGTTCAAGTGAAAATTTGTCATACCTTATAACTCTTAGAGTAGTAATATCACTTATAATTAACAATAATAATGTTAGTTTATGTTATATTTACTTGTCACCTTGTAACATCATTTTTATAGCAATGAACACCATACACAAATGTGAATTCAATATTGATCAATTGCTAAATACCACATTCATACACAAAAGTGACTTACATATTTCTCTTGAGCAATATCATTTATCCATTGGCCGTTCTTGTTTTTGTGGAGAGCCCCCCAATTGTCAATCATAGAAAATGGTTCTCCTTTCTACTCCTCATATTCAAAACAAAATATATCCAAACATGAGCATATCAAAATTACACACTAAATTTTATATGTAATTTAATTTCATTACCTTGTGAGCATTCCTAGCATGTTGGATGAATGGCCTTGCCCCTCCCTTGTGATGATACTTTTGTTTCTTTCGATTATCAGCATTTTTCTTGGAAACATCCTACATTTGAATGCCATTATGAGGATTACTTGTAGCAACATTATACATAAGAGGAAAATGAAACACCTTGAATCCATGAGTGGTTCTAAAGTATTTATCATCACATCACACTTTGGGTCAGGTTCACGAATATATGGCATGATTTGCAATGTGTAAATTGTAATATAAAAATTTGATCTCAAACTGACATGGAGTTGAAAAGTCATTGAAATTACTAAAAAGGTTTATAATAGTCCTAGGTCACTTTCTAAGTACGTTAAAAGAATTTAATTACCACAATGTGAATTTGAGGTAGTGGATTTCTTTTGTTTTTATTATTTTCTTTACATTTCTAAGAAGATCATGTGTTGATCTCTTTTAATATAGTAAGAAATCATATTGTAGACTATGATTTGTAGGAATTTTTTTTTAAAAAAAATAAAGAAAATGTTCTACAGAAACATACCAAAAAGCATAAATAAGAAACATGGCAAAGTGTTGCAGCAAGATAACATAAATAAGAAAATGTTCTACAGAAACATACCAAAAAGACTTCACTGGTGTAAATATTATCACACAACCAGTGCCAGTGACTCACTGGTCTCTCATTCCATAATGACTTCTCAGGCAGCTTAGCTCGTCCTCTCGCCGGTGTTTCACATGATAAGTAGTGCTCATGCAACCGAAACCTAAACTGGGAGTACAACTTCCCCATCTTCTTATTCACATAAGCAAGAATCTTCGAATTGCACAAGTCTACCTCAAACAGTATCTAAAATCAAAATAAAATATAAATAGATGAGTGGTTGAAATTATTATAACTAAGTTGAAGTAAAGTCAAACTCACTAGCAATGACTCCCGCAATTTTTCCTTAGCCATAGCTGGAACCTTCATCCATCTCTTGTAGCACACCGGTGCATCACTTCGAACAAGAATCCCTATTTCAGACGTAAAAAAAGCTGACACACTTGCATCAATTGGTACTTGCTGCTTCAAATCAAAGATGACTGGCATCTTCTTCCCGTTATTGGCCTCTAAAATATCATGGAGGCGTTTCCCAGATGACTTTCCACGTGTCTTTTTTTTTGCAGAAAAATCAAACTCTGTTTCTGGAAACGAAAAACAAATATTTATAAAGTGTTGTCATGATAAGACATAAGAATCATTGTACAGTTGTATATATCATGTACAACTGTACAATCAAATATACTCATCTTGACTGTTTTTGGCATATATAATTCATCTTGATAAATAAAAGTGGCCTTAATGCATTATGTATGCCTTACAACATCTGACATATTCCTTTCTTTGATACAGGTTACAATCTGTAAGGAGAAAGCAACTGGTCACGTATATGCAATGAAGAAGCTTAAGAAATCAATGATGCTTCAGAGAGGCCAAGTATACATTCTCTCATACCTTTCTTCCCTGGGCTTAATACAATTGGTGTTTTTTTTTTTGTTTAGGTGGAACATGAGAAAGTTGAGAGGAATCTACTTGCTGAGGTTGACAGTAATTGCATTGTCAAGCTGTATTGTTCATTCTAGAATGAAGAGTACTTGTATCTAATTATGGAATATCTTCCTGGTGGGGATATGATGACCTTATTGATGCACAAGGACACATTGACAAAAAATGAAGCTTGTTGAGATAGATCAAAATCACAAGTAAATCAAGTATGGGTTGTATTAGTGATGCTGCACAAGTGATGCTACACAGGTGATGCTGCACAATAAAAAAACAAGTGATGCTGCACAATAAAAATAGGTGATGCTGCACAATAAAAAACAGGAACAACAAGTTGTAATTATCACTATAGCTAAGTTATGGGTTAAAGTGATGGCTACAACCTTCCAACTTGTCATCTCACTTCTTGTTCAACCATACTTCTCTTTTTTTGTCAATGTCTCTCCCTAAAATCTGGGATCTCCTTACGTGTAATTATTATTAGTTTAGCCCTTGTTGTGTCCGATTTTGTAGGGCAGAAACCATGTGGTAGTAGTGGCTGTTGTCCACTATTTTTGTAATATGTCCTTCGGCTCTTTATAAGAGCTTTGCTCTTTCTCTTGTAAAGATCATGATCAATATACAAACCTTGAAATTCAATAAAGCTAGATTTTATAGTGGGGAAACCGTCCTAGCTATTTCATTCATAAACATAATTACATCCATAGGTACATTGATGTTAGTTTGATTATCTGATTGTATACTTGTACATGATATATACATATGTAGATGCCCTATTATCTAATTCTTATGTCTTATCATGATGAATGATTGTACAGTTGTATATGATATATAGATGCCCTGTTATCTAATTCAAAGGAACATTACTTTGACCATATTTACAACATTATTACTATAATAAATATTTATAAAGTGTTGTCATTTAGAATTTTAATACCTGGGTTATTGTTTGCTAGTTCTTCAGGTGATTGTAATGGTGATGAGGGTCGTGGTGGTGGTGGTGGTACAGGTGCATCATTTGGAGGAGGTGGTGTACGATCCCTCACCATTTTCACCCTCTTTCCTCGCTGCATTGGTGCTGATAATGCAAATAGTCGAACAAAAAATACATTACTTTGGCAAGATTTGTGACAACTTTACTAAGATAAATATTTATAAAGAGTTGTCATTTAGTTTTTTTATACCTAGGTTATTGTTTACTAATTCTTCAGGTGATGGTGGTCGGGGTGGTGGAGCTAGTGGTACAGGTGCATCATTTGGAGGAGGTGGTGTGCGATCCCTCACCATTTTCACCCTTTTTCCTCGCGGTATTGGAGCTAATAATGCAGATTGTCAAACAAAAAATACATTACTTTGGCAAGATTTGTGACAACTTTACTAAGATAAATATTTATAAAGAGTTGTCATTTAGTATTTTTATACCCGGGTTATTGTTTGCTAGTTCTTCAAGTGATTGTGATGGTGATAGGGGTCGTGGTGGTGGTGGTGGAGCTGGTGGTACAGGTGCATCATTTGGAGGAGGTGGTGTGCGATTTGTCACCCTCTTCACCCTCTTTCCTCTTTGTGTTAGAGCTGCCATCTAAATAAAGAAAAGACACAAGTTAAAACATAATAACATCACAAAATAATCCTACATTATAAGCATAGCATACAAACCTTTTTATTTTAGAAAATTAAAATTAACGTATCATGCATGAAACTCACCAAAATCATTAATCATAATCACTATATGTATCAGTTGTTTCACCATCTTCATTGTTTCCAAATAACAATTCCTCATCCTCCTCATCCTCCTCCTCCTCATCTTTCTCCCATTCCTCATCCTTATCTGTCTCCGTCTCTGCCTCATCCATTTGTTGCCCCATTACACCAAGCATTCTTCGAATCTCTTCGTCAACATCAATTGATTCTGGATCAATGTCTTCTCTGCATAATGATATAGCACCTTCATCATTGTCATCTTGAACCGGCCGTATTGAATTATCACTTTCACACTCATACTCATCATCATCTTCGTCATTTTCGTCATCATTATCATCATCATCATCATCTTTCTCAAGAACATCCCAAACATGCCTATGTTGAATCTTCTGCACAACTTTCCAAGGATGACCCAACTTTAAATCGTCAATATAAAATACTTGTTGTGCTTGTGTAGCTAACACATATGGATCACTATCATACCATCGATTGTTTACATTCACCGATGTAAGATGAAAATCCCGAATAATCTTTTTTCCTTTGGTATCCGTATTGTACCAATGACATTTGAAAAGAATTACCTTAAAACCTCTTGTAAATTGAACTTTAATGACATTAACTAAGCTGCCATAAAAGTTACACGGTTCACCATTATGTGATCCATATGTCATTAACCCACTATTCTGTGTTGTGCGGTTTTGATCAACAAGTGTGACCAAATATCGTATGCCGTTCACAATACACCCTGTGTATTGGATAGTGCGTCGATCAGGACCTTGGGCTAATGAAAAAATTTCTTCACTTACCAATCTAGGTTCTTGAAAATACAATGACCTGACTTGCTGCCTAAACCATTCTGGAAACAATTGTCTATGCCTCTGTTCTACATTAGTATGATTCTCTCTTTCCAAAAGTTGGATATGCTCACTACATGAATATAAAAAATATTAGTTAAAATAATGGAATTGCAAATATCATAAGTGAATCTTGAACTATTAAAATCACATACTTTCTGAAGTCTTCAATTTCGTCACAATTGTCTAAGATATACCAATAAGCCATTTCTATATCTTTCCTCGAAAGTTCAACCATTAAATGACCTCCAATTGGACGTGCTTTTTGAGCAAAAACAGAAATGAGTGCATTGGTATCATCACCATCATTGTTTCTTTCTAGTCGGGTGAATTCCGTCTCAACATCACATAGATACATGGAGCAAAATGTTGAAGATTCGTATGCCATGTGCGCTTCCACAATAGAGCCTTCAGGTCGAGCTTTGTTACGGACAGATTTCTTGTACGTGCCTAACAATCTAAAAGTTAAAGTATTGTTACTATGTAGAAAAACAAACTAAATTAAACTAAAGCAAACATGATGACACATTACCTTTCTACAGGATACATCCAGCGACATCCAACTGGTCCTGCTAATTTAGCTTCTCGTGGCAAATGCACAGTTAAATGAACCATGGGAACGAAGAAAGCAGGCGGGAAGATTTTTTCTAGTTTGCACAATATGAGCACAATGTCTTCTTCCAACTTATCAAGATCAGCAAAAGTAACTGTCTTTGCACATATTTGTTGGAAGAAATTTGACAACTCAACAATGGGTTCATATATCTGCCTTTTCAAATGTTTCCGAATACCCACGGGAAGTACACGTTGCATCAGCACATGACAATCATGGCTCTTTAAACCCAGAACTTTTCCTTCATTTACATGCACATTTCGTGAAATACTAGATGCATAACCATCAGGAAATTTAATTGATTGCAACCATTGCAAAAAATCTTTACGCTCGGAAGGCTTGAATACATACTGAGCTGGTGGCTTATCCAATTTATTATTTTCATTCAATTCCAATTGCAAACTTTCCCTGATATTCATGTCTTTTAAATCCATCCTCGCCTTGAGTGTGTCCTTTGATTTCTCCGTATTCAACAATGTCCCAATCAAAATATCAAATATGTTCTTCTCAATGTGCATTACATCAAGATTATGCCTAATCTTCAATTTCGACCAATATTCCAACTCGAAAAAAATACTCTTCCTTGTCCAGTTTAATTCTTCAGCATTCCGCTTCCTCTTCTTGTCTTTATTATCACGATGCTTACCAAACGTGCGAGGAACAATATAATCTAATTGATCAAGTATGTCCTCGCCTGAGAAATCTCTCGGACGATTTCTCATCTCTCGACGACCATTAAAGAGTGCAGTATTCTTCCGCCATGAATGATTCATTGGTAAATAACGACGGTGTCCAATATGACAATACTTACTTCTCAGCTTAGTGTACGATCCATCCTCATTACATACTGGACATGCCAACTTACCGTGAGTGCTCCAACCTGATAAATTTCCATAAGCAGGAAAATCATTGATGGTCCATATCACAGCTGCACGCAAATTAAAAGTACATGCAGCCATCTTATCATAAGTTTGAACGCCACTTTCCCATAATTCCTTAAGCTCATCTATTAATGGACGCAAATATACATCAATCTCATTTCCAGGTGCATTGGGTCCAGGAATTAACAAGGTGAGAAAAGAGAATGACTTTTTCATACATTTCCATGGGGGCAAATTATACGGAAACAAAACAACTGGCCACATACTATAAGGCTTGCTCATATCCGAAAAAGGATTAAACCCATCAGTTGCAAGGCCCAATCTAACATTTCGTGGGTCTCGAGCAAAATCAGGATATATTTTGTCAAACTCTTTCCAAGCAATAGAGTCTGCCGGATGCCTCATTGTGTTCACATCATTGACTCTTTTATCCTTGTGCCACCTCATGTCTTTGCTCGTATGTCTTGACATGAACAACCTTTGCAACCTTGGTTTAAGTGGAAAATACCGCAATACTTTTCTCGGAACTTTCTTTCTTTGCTCACAAGCACTGGCCTTATACCTTGGCTCATTACACACTGGACATCTATCTTTCTTTTCATGTTCTTTATAAAACAATGCACAGTCGTAGTAACAAGCATGGATATTTTCATACCCCAATCCAAGACATCTCAATATCTTCTTGCACTCATAGAATGATTTAGGAACGTGGTTGAGTTGGGGACACATCTTCTTCATCATTACTAACATCTTATCAACTGCCCTGTCAGTCATATGGTTGTCAACTTTGTTGTGAATTAATTCCACAACGTAGGTCAAAACTGTATATTCATTGCATCCAGGGTATAGTTCCATTTGAGCTTCATGAAACAACTTCTCATAGTTATTAAAATCTACCCTATGAGCATTAGTCACCTCATCACTCCACAATGTATCTTGATAACCCATTGTATCTTGATCATTATCATTATCATCCAATATTTGAAATGCATCCTCAATCATATTGACCATGTTGCCATTAGGATTACTAGTCCGCTCGTCATTCGTAAATCTTGAAGTTTGTCCTTGCACTTGATGAATCCGCTCACCATGGTATATCCATGTATCATAATTCATATCCATACCAGAATTCAACAAATGAAGATGAACATCTTCAACAGAATGAAAAAAATCTGTTATGGCAAACTTTACAAGGACATGATATCTGATTATTCTGGTTCACATGATGACGAGCAATGTCAATGAATGACTTGACCCCTTCTCTATATTCCAAACTAAGGAGATTCCGATTACGAATCCATTGTCCGTCCATGATGTCCAACTGTATTTTAACACAATATTAACTTACTAAAACTTATTTTTTAAACACTATATGTTTTAGATTAAAATAATTTCGAGTAGCTAGATATGGAATTTACATAAACGGGGAAAAGATATATTAATTTCAACAAGATAGGATACATGTCTTTCGTAAGATGTGTGTGTGCATACATAAAAGCCATATGATATTATTAAAGTGACAGAATTAATAAAATTTGTATCCTAAAATTCGAAATATTGTATGCATTAATAAATAAATAAAAAGTATATAGATTGGTACCTGATCGTTCTATTCTCCAAAGTATTGTAAAATGTATCTTCTCCGTGTTGATTCCCTAAAAACACACAACAAAACACACCACATATAGGTCAAGGGTTTGTTTTGTTGCTAATGAGAGAGTGAGAATTAAAATACTCTGATGCTAAAAACAAATATGCAAAACTACACTCCTACACATTGGAAACTTTAACAAAACTTAGAGTATCTCAATTTAAGTGGATCTGCCAACCCTAAATTTAGTAGAGTTCTAAAATTGTATTACAATTATTTTGAGCTAGGTTTTCCTTAGCAGGAAATATAGTTGGAGGACGTTGTTGCAATTAAAAATTTGCCCTCACAGTCATAGTAATGGATGCATACTTCGCCAAAGCCTTCCACAATGGCTGAATGCATACAAGACATACAATCTTTTGAGTTTGTGTTTCTCCTATTTTTGATGAAATCTATATTGGGAATCATGAATGATTTATCACAAGCATTACAAAATGATGATCAAGAGATTGTGAATGCAATGGTTTTAGTCAACACATGTAAAGAACATGGAAGCTCAAATATAATCATTTCCAACACTACATACATGCTTTACTTCATATATCATTGAAATCATATATAGCATAAATGTGTGTAGCTTGATAACTAACGTGGAAGCTCACACATCCATGACAGATAAACTATTATGTAAAATTAAAAGCAACACGATGGATAAACAAGAAAATAGCTATAGAAAATGTAAGGGAAAACTAGAGATATGTCATAAACTTATCAAGGGTATTATGTCAAAATAGATTTTCTTTTTAAAATGAATCAGTTGGTAGATCAACTGATATCACACAGCCCTTTCAGCTTTCGTATGAAAACGGCCAACACAAATATGTAGTGCATAAAACCAAATGGATTGAGATTTCCGTCAATATACTGTTTAGCTTCTATAAATTGCCATAGTTCATTCAAACAAAAGTTTATGTGCATAACCTAAAACAAAATTAAGATGAGGTAAGACCTTACCCACTTACAGCCACCAAGTTAGATGCAAGTATTTGGGTGTTGAGGAGAGTGACTCAGGGCAGTGAGGCAAATCGGAGTGCAATGGGGGAAAAAAAAGGTGCGATGTATGGGAGATGAAGGGGAGATGGGTGGTCGCCGATGATGGCAACCACCAGAGCGCAAAAAAGGGAGATGAAGGGGTGGGGTGAAAAGGGGCGAAAGTGAGAGTGGGTACTCTCTGTTTAGAAAACCGAAGGAATATGAAGGTGGACTCTGTGGAAGAACTTCAATTATTTTATTTTAAGTTTTCATATTTGGCTTTTACGAATAATTTTTTATATATAATCAGTGAGGCATCTTTAGCCTCACATTTGAGTATGTCATATTATTTAACATTATGTGACGCATTCTACAATTCGTCACCAATAAACTTTCATTTAGGCGGTAAAAATTCCCGCCCATTTATATGTGGCGAATTTGAAAGTTATATGTGACACATACAATCTAAAAAATCATACTGGTCCCGTGAAACTTTTTATGTGACGCTTTCTAAAATCTCCTCACTTATTCTCGTTATATATGACGAATTTTTAGGCGCCACCATAAATTCCGTCACATATTCCCTGTTTTCTTGTAGTGATTAACTCCAAGGGAACAAACTTTCTTTATGAAAGGATGGACATTGGAAGGGGTATTTGCAAGAAATGTCTTGCAAGTGTCAAGAACACACCTTTCGAAGGTGTTGTAAATTGTTCTTGAATAAGTTCAAAACAGTTGGTTCTTCTACTTGAATGCTTGATTCCATATTAGCAACTATGTTTTACAATCGTTGTAAAAGTGTGACTAATAAGAAGTAGAAGATATATGAGAGAAGAAAAGGTGCTTCACATTCGGAACGTGAATAAAATATAGATCTCTGCGAAAGCAGATAGTACTTACTTCCTCATATGAACTACCAAAGAAATTGGAAAAACCAAAGATTGTCTTTACATTCCAATTTTAAGGAACTTAATTCCGTCACTATAGTATAGATGGATGAATGTTTTGTTTGACAAAACATTGTTCTTTATTAATCAATGATTGGATTATAGTAATCTAATTGATTGTCTCTATAGTAGAGATGATATGATATTGTTAACTGTTTAGAATATAATGATGCTTAAAACCCAAAAGGTTGCAAGATAGTGACTAATCCCAACTGAGTTGTGATACCTCTAAAACATAAATTACGAGTTGGTCATAGATGGATGCTTTGGATCGTTAGATCCGGATCCAATACCTTCTTGTTAAAATTGTATAGAGTCGAAATGTTCGAATCTTTATTCTTTTGGAAAGAAGAAAGAATCACAAAGTTGTTAAGGTTAATTCACTTAGATGTTAGTGGCACTTGTCCACAACATAATACTACTCATGTTGGATGACCTTCACCGAAGATCACTCTCGGTTGGACTATAATTTATTTTTGAATAAACACAAGTCCGAATACTTTGTAAAATGTTTCAAAGAATTCAAGAAATGTAAGTTGATGAGTAAGACATCTAAAGTATTTACCTCCTTAGATTTGATCCAAGGAAAAGTAACACTTTAGATGAGTTTCCTTGAAAGATATCAAGGAAAATAGCATCATAAGATAATGAATTTCTCCATTAGGAGAAGAACGAACTCGAATAAGATTTAATTCGTTAGATGTTATCAATTACCCATATATAGGATATATACTTCTAAGACAATATGATTGTCAATTAGAAGATCTTCCAAAATTTTTCATGACTCCATAGGATGTAGTTGGAAAGAAAGACAAGTCTTAATTGTATTAAGATTTGGGGTTGGGTGCTAATAAGCAATATTTGTTTGAAAATTATCTTGTGGGTATCCTTAAATTAACATTTGGATATCACTTCTATAAACCAACTAACAAATGTTGTTTGTTGGATAGTTCATTATAATCCTACCATAGGATTTGCCTAAGATAGAGCAACCTAGTTCCTATACCACAAGCTCTAAGGTAGTCGAGAAGGATTTATAAACCGTCTCGGTTGAATGGTTTGAACTTTATGACTATGTCATATAGTCAAATACTCACTTAAACGGCTATATGATATTCTTCCGGATTGCTTCAAATCGTAGAGTGAACGTCTTAGTCGAATTGAGAGTGTGTTCCGGGGTTTGGAAATATTTGAACCAATCAATGTAAGTCCTTCAAGAACTTTCATATAAATTTCCGTATCAAGATCCCCATAGAGATACACAGTTACTATGTCCATCAGCTGCCAAACTGATAAGGTAGCGAAAAGTAATCACATCTATAACGGGTGAATAAGTTTCATCATAATCAATCCCAGGGCATTGTAAGAAGCCTTGTGCAACAAGACGAGCTTTGTAACGCACAATTTCATTCTTCGCATTAAGCTTCCGAATGAAAACCCACTTGTAGCCAACGGGTTTCACATGTGGAAGAGTAGGAGCTGCAGGTCCAAACACTTTACATTTCGCAAGCGAATCGAGTTTGACTTGGATTGCTTGTTTCCAGTTTGACCAATCAGTTCTACGTCGACATTCATCAATGGAACGCGGTTCAATGTCATCGCTCAACATGATCTCAGTAGCTACTTCAAATGATAATGCATCATCGACAATCATCTCATTTATACGCCGCACATCATCTAAGCTAGCATAATAGACCGAAATCTCACGATTCTCAAGAGGAGGATTCTTCTCTTCAAAGACGCTTCCATAATCTAGAATTTCCTCATGAGTTGGATAAAATGAGTAAGAGATAGTCAGATTCACGGTAGGCTCTTCGAGACCTTGTGCCGTGGATTTCCTTTTCCGGGGGTATGAATCCTTTGAACCAAGAGGTCTACCATGCTTTTGTGTAGGGGCAGATGCTTGGCTAGCCGCTAATGTACATGGATCACCAAGATTGGCGTCCCAGGCTTCCAAGAGAGAAGTCCATTGTACATTTGGTACATCTTTCTTTGCAAGCGTATTCACAGCTAGAATATGTGATCTTGTGAGGCATACTTGATCGGTGAAAGCATTTGGCATGCTCTGAGCTATGCTTTGAAGATCTAATATTCGATGCACTTCAGTTTTAGACTAAGCAGTACAAGAATCTAAATGAGACAAAGTAGGGGTCGTCCGAGATAATTCACGTCATTCTTCAGGAACGTTGATGTTCTTATCTCCCCCTAACGATGCGAATATTGTCTTATAGAAATGACAATCCATGAAACGAATGGTAAACAGATCACCTGTCAAAGGTTCAAAGTAACGAATAATTGAAGGAGAATTATATCCGACATAGATTCCCATCCTTTGCTTAGGCCTTATTTTTGTACGTAAGGGCGGCAAGATTGTCACATATACCGCACAACCAAAAACTTAAAGATACGAAATGTCAAGTTCGTATCTGGTAACCAACTGAAAAGCACTAAATGGTTATGTCGCAACAGGCCTCAAGCGGACCAACTTTGTTGCATGCAATATTACATGGCCCTAAGCAGCGATCTGGAGCATGGTATGTATGACCAACGATCGAGCAATCATTTGTAAGCGCTTAATGAAAGCCACTACCAGGCTGTTTTGGGTGTGAACATGGGGTTCGAGATGTTCAACTTTAACACCAACTGACATGCAATAGTCATCAAAAGTTTTAGATGTGAATTCTCCAGCATTATCCAATCGAACATATTTGATCGGATAATCAGGGTGGTAAGCCCTGAGCTTGATAACCAGAGCCAACAATTTGGAAAATGCAACTTTCCTTGTGGACAACAAGCACACGTGTGACCAACGTGTGGAAGCGTCAACCAAAACCATAAAGTATCTAAATGGCCTGCAGAGAGGGTGAATCAGTCCACAAATGTCCCCTGAATCCATTGTAGACAAATGGGAGGATTCGAACAAATCTTGTCATAAGAAGGCTTAGTAATAAGCTTTCCCATAGAACATGTTTGACATGCGATTCCTTGGATCGAACCTAAACTTCAAGTTAGTGGATGCCCATGTGATGATTTGAGGATACGGCGTATCACTATTCGTCTAGGATGTCCCAAACGATCGTGCCAAAGTGTAATTTTGTGTACGGTCCTAGTAGTAGGTCCAGCCACATAGTGGCATTCTATGTGGCTTATGGTCGTAGTATACACTCGGGATACTCTCCATCTTCTCTAGAATACGATTTTGGCCATATTCATAAGAAGTTATGCACATAAATTCAACTTCGTTTTCTATGTGGGTTTCAGCGTGGTAATTGTTATCTCTAATGTCCTTGAAACTTAACAACGTTCTTCTGGAACGTGGAGAATAGAGTGCCTTAGCAATAGTCAAGATTGTACCATTGGACAACATTATATGTGCCTTACCGTATCCTTATATTAGGTTGGATGGGCCTGAGAGGGTTGGCATAAGTGCATTTTTAGGTATGAAGTTAGTGAAATAGATGCGTTCATGCAAAACGGTGTGTGTGGTTGCACTATCTGCCAGATAACTAACTTCCCCACTAGTTATACCTAGATTGAAAAATTAATTTGAATTAGTCACATGCATAAAAGTTCTAAAAACGAATATCAATTCAAAATAATTTCATTTATTCAAGGATGGTAATTAATGAAAACTTAGTATCCAAAAAACATCACCAACAAATAATCCAAACATAAAGGAAAATTGTTCAAAAATCAACATAAAAAACAGAGGGGGGGTTCGACCACTAGGTGGAATTCGGCCCCATTATTCAATTTTAACTAACTAAAATTGTTTATGTCTAAGATTCTAATCTTCCATAGGGGTGATATCCTCATGAAAGTAAAAAACCTCCATCTTTGTAGTCTTCGGTTCGTCCACTTGCGCGAAGTTTGATTCAAACTTCTTACGACGAGAATCATATTCAGCTACAATTATCTGGGGAGCTTGGTAAACACGGGACCAATGGTCATTTGAACCACAGCAATAGCACATGTTCGCATCCATGGTTTCAGGTGTTTTGCCCTTATTCTTGAGTTTAGGGCCTTGAGAGTGAGGTTTGAGCGCTTCTGGGTTTTGTTTCCACCCTTGGATGGGCCTTGACTCTATTGACATTGGTGGGATGGTTTCTGGCTGCCCTTACCATGCTTGTTTTGGAGTTTTGGGCATCGATTTGTGCTATAATGTGCTTCAAGCACAACTGTCACCCCAATAGGTCGAGTTTGATGATTATTCATCAACAGCTGGTTCTGTTTTTTTAGCGAGAAGTAAAACAGAGATCAAATTTGAGAACTTAGTGAACTTTTGAGCTCTATATTGTTGTTGTAGGACAATATTAGAAGCATAAAAGGTCGAACAGGTCTTCTCCAGAAGATCTTCTTCGGTCAAAGTTTCATTACAAAACTTCAGAAATGATCGGATTCGACAAACTTCATAATTATATTCATTCACAGACTTAAAGTCTTGGAAGCGTAAATTTTGCCAGTCATGTATTGCTTCAGGTAAGAATATCTCCTTTTGGTGATCAAAACGATCAGCCAAAATGACCTATAGTGCACATGGATCCACCTCAGCAAGGTCTTCAGTTTGCAAGGTGTTATGTATATGTCTTCGAATGAAGATCATTGTAGTGGCTTTTTCAGCATCGCCAACTAGATTGTCCGTCTCTTGTTCAATGGTGGGATGCAAGTTCTTTGCAGTGAGGTGGAACTTCATATTTTAGACCCACTTGAGGTAGTTCATTCCGGAGACCTCCAAAGCGGTGAAGTCGAGTTTGTTCAAATTTGACATGTTCCTATTGATCGGATCATATTTATATATATTTTTACTTCAAATTCACTCGTCTTTTCTTAGTTAGTTCCTCATATTTTTGAGCTATTTACGTTATTTTTGTGTTTATAGGATTTGTTATGCAAAGAAAATAAAAATAGCACAAATGGGTTTTAAATAATAAACAGAAAATTGTGGAACACGGGTGGACCACGAGAAAAATAATGGAGAGCGTAAAATATATATATATATATATTTTATATATACATATATAATATATAAATATATTATATATATAAAATATATATATATATATATTTATAAATAGATTATGGAATGTGGTAGGTGAGCACTGGAGAAGTGGAAGGCAGGACACGTGAATAATAAGTGGAGGGAGCCTCGGGATTAAGGGGAAAAAAAGGATATATACGAGACGTGCAGAGAGAGACAGGACGGGGGGGGTTTTCTGCTGCTTTTGCAGCAACTAGGAAAACAGGAGAGAGGTCAGGACGGAGGGAGGAGGGCGAGAGAGATAGGTGAGCACGAGGACTGACACGGCAACATAAAGCAGAGAAAGGCGCTGCCAGTTGGCAGCTCGTGCGAGGACAGAAATGGATAGGAGGACAGGGTGCTGACTTGGCAGCGTGGGCAGTCCAGCGCAGGAGTGTGACGCGGGAGAGCGAGGCGCGGGCAAGTCAGATGTGCAGACGTGGGAAGAAAACTGGCGGGGAAAGGGCGCTGCCCTTTGGGCAGCGTGAAGCTTGAGGAGGATCAGGAAAGAAATAGAAACGAGCAGGGGACAGAGGACGGGACAGCAGAAAAAGCACAGAGGCTTCACTCCATCTCCTTCGGTTAAATCCTTCCAACTTATGTTTTATTCCTGTTTTAATATGTGTAAATAAATCTATTTTGGCTAGAGGTTAATTCAAATCCATGAATATATTTGTAATTTGAATTGATTACCTTCAGTCGTGATTTCTGAGTTGTGATTTAATTTGCTTAACTGCTTGATTGATAACTTATTTTTGTATGTCGATTAAGAATGCACGCTTAATTTACATGCATGAATTTGATGCTAGAATATAAGTGAATTTCACCTAATCGTTATGAACTTATTTTCACAAGTAGTAAAGGTTGCTAGTCACAATCACGTTAAGTAAATTCTTGGCAAGAGTATCATGCTTTTCATAGTTACGAATGCCTCGTCAATGCTTATAGTTTTCACAAAGTTTAATGATCTTTGATTGTATCGCTATTGTGCTTTTCACGTAGGGGACTTTTGAAGAATGTTTTGAATTGTTGTATGCGTTTTTCCGTCCAATTCAATAACTTAAGGAAAACTTGAAGATTAAAAAAGTGTTGTTCACGGTTAATCTGGAGTATTGAGATTCACAATTTATTAAATGAACAACTGGAAATCATTTTGTATGCAAGTATAACATGTGTGGAGAAGAACCCTCTAGCTAGTCCGTCATTTATCATTTCACCTTAATTTCATGTTTTTGTCAATTCTGTAATTTAATTAAGTTTAATTTACTTTTCATCAAAACCAAACACCCATCCATTATTAAATTATATTATTTATTTAGTTTTCTTTATTGTTAGTCTTTTAATTTAATTTCCATCCATTTCAGTTCCTAGTGTTTAATTTAATTGTTTTCATTATTTTGAGTCATTTTAAGTGTGTTTCGAGTTATTAGAGTTTTTAGCCTAGTTTTGTATCCTTGAGTCTTGTTTAATATTTTTAAGTTAATTTAATAGATTAGCAATCCCTCCTAATCCCCGGCCTAGAACGATACCCTACTTACATCTATACTACAATTGTCAAAAAGAGGGTTTAATTTGTGTGTCAAGTAATTCTCGCACCAAATTTTGGCGCCGTTGCCGGGGATTAGCAACTTTGCTAATCCCTTTATTTTTGTTTTTGTTTATGTTTATATTGGTGTTTTTGTATTTTACTTTTGATATTTGATTTATTTTTCTTTTTTTTGATTTTAGGTACAAATGGAGCGAGACATGGCACTTGCGACCATTCAAGCTCAATTGGCACAGCTCACTGCTCAATTGACTCATAATACCGAACGGACCACAATGCCAAGTGTCCCTACATTTGATGTGCCCTATGGGCAAGGTTATCAAAGTCCTCAATTTTATGCAAATGAAGAAGTTTGGGGATATCAAGGCTATAACCAATCAAGGGGCAACATGTTTTCCAACGCTTGCAATTCAGATTGGAGAGGTAATTCAGATTATATGTGGGATGAACCTCAACAATTTCAACAATGTGGATATTGGCAGCAAGACGAGTTCTATTCAAGACCTATGCAGCCACCACAGCATCCCCCACAACAATTCCAATCAAATCAAAGTATGCCCATGAATTATAATGAAATTCTTGAAGGACTAATTTCTGTGGCGCAGGGTTTACGAAAAGAAGAACAATTGCCGCCATCAGAAGAGTTCTATCAGTGGCCATATGAACCGTCACAGCCACCACAACAATCAACCCAATTCAATTCAGGTACATCCTTGGATAATGATACACTTAATAAGTTACTCACCTCTTTGAATCAGGGAGTAGAAAATCAAAACCAGGAGATGCAAGATCGAGTCAAAAGATTGGACGAATTGGATATGCAAGTTGGGCAGATTGTGGAATTCATGGCACAGATTCGAGATCAAAGTGAACTTTCCAACTCAAACATTGCAAATTCAAAGGCAGAAAGTGAAATCGATGAAGCCATCACTTTGGAAGGTGACATGAAGGATGAAGCTGTCCCAGAACCATCCAAACACAGCTCGAACATGGATGAATTGCTGCTGCAAGCAGAAGAGGAGGAGGACGACCTGGGCAGTTTAGAAGAATTCTTGCTGCAAGCTCCTCAAATCCCTATGTCATCCAACTCAGGTGAGGAAGTTCTAAATTCACTTCATTCTAACATTAGTCCACCAAATGTCCTTTTTCCTTGCAGGTTTTTGATTCCAAATATCAAAGAGAGTGAAAAAGACATTGTGGAAGCTCTTCCAAAGGTGCAAAGTGATATCCTAATTCTTGGTGCACCAAAACAAGTTCCCAATATTATTGAAATGTTCAAAGAACCTTGCACACCAAGAAAAGGGATTCAAGAGAATGAAGTGGTTGAAGCATATCAAGAATACATCCAAGAGGCTGTGCATGAGACAATCAAGCCCAAAGCAGTTGAGTTTGATGACACGGGACAAACCACAACCATCATAGTAAACCTGGCCAAGTTCAAAGTCCCGGAAATGTTCACAGATGTGGTGTTTGTCATTGAGTTTGTGCCGGAAAAAGAAAGTAAGCCATCTTCTCCAATTTTAATTTTTATTTATACTAACATTTTTCTGATTTTGATGATTCAGGCACCCACTCGTGAATTCAAACCATTGCCGAATCATTTCAAGTATCACCTCCCATTAAAAGATAAATTCCATGCTTTGGAGCCGAGGGGAGTTTAAAGGAAAGATTCGTCTGGCTAAAGACGTTAAATCAAGCGCTTCTTGGGAGGCAACCCAAGCATTCAACGAAGGGAGACTTTGAAATTGCTCAACAAATCTTTTTCCGATCAGATTTGCATTCCTAAACCCTTCTCTTTACTGCATTTATTTTACCTTGTTTAAGTTCATTAACTGTTAGTTTACTTGCGTGTGAATCTTGTTTAGGGTAGATAAAGTCTCTTTACATTAATTTACATATATAAAAATAAATAAATAAATAAAAAAAGATAAAATTTAAAATTAATGATAAAAAAAAAAAAAAAATTGCATAAAAAAAAATATTTAAAAAAATAAAATTAAAAAAAAAAAAAAAAAAAAAAAGTACAAATATTTTACAATGATGTAAACTAATAGTATTCATTGGTCAGGTGGTGCTTCAGTAGTCGGCGGAGCCTCGGCAGTCGGCGGGGCCACAGAAGGAGGAGGCGGCAGAGGTTGATCAGTTGGAGCTTCACTACGCGGTGCCGCTCCAGAAGACGAAGGCAGATGTTGTTGGAACAAACCCACAAACCTCCGATGATCAAGTAAAATTTGACCATCGGTGTCCTGCATCTGGTCAATCTTCCTCTTCATGCTGGTGGCATAGCTGTGTGCGAGCTTGTGCAATTCCTTATTCTCATGCTTGAGCCCTTTAATCTCTTGCTTGAGACTCTGTATTTCAGCCACCAAGGATTCAACGTGACGGGTTCGGGCATATAGGCGTTGGGCCATGTTGGACACGGAACCGGCACACTGCACGCTAAGAGCCAGAGACTCCTTAACCGCCAATTCATCAGATCGTCTAGCGAGCAGTCTGTTATCTCTTGGGGTGACAAGGTTCCGGGCCACCACCGCAGCTGTCATATCATTTTTTATCACCGAATCCCCCACGGTAAGGGGACCGGTAGGGGATATGAAGGATGGCCGCCATATGTTGTCTGGTGAAGGCGGAGCTGCCTCTTCACCAATGTTCAAGTCAAAACGACGATCAGAAGGGCCAGACATTTTTCAGAGGTGGTAAAGAAAGAAGAGAGTCGGACTGATCAAGATTAAACAAGTGCAAGAAGGGAGTGTTTACAGGAGGGAGTTCAAGTGTGCTCTGGATCAAAATTAGCGCCTCTATAAAAAGAAGCGTGGAAGTGAGGAGAGGCGCTCCTCAGAAATCGAAGAGGCGTCTCCTCGCAAATCGAAAAGAGGGGCTCCTTTCTCAAAAGTCGGATTCTTTTCTCAAAAGAGGCGTTTCATTTCTTAAAAATTGGGCTTGCTCAGAAACCACGAGCCGAACCCCGGATTTCGTAAGATCAATTCGTCCAGACGTGTTGTCACCCGTCACACGCAAACTCAGCTTTGCAGAAATCACGGGCAGTCTGTCGAAGTGCCGATTCCAACCATCTGTCTCTCTCAGCCTAGTCAGCACTTGTCACATGCAACTGGCAGCTTTGCGGAAATTACGGGCAGCTTTGTCAGAAAGCGCGTAATTTGTATTCTTCACCCATCCACCGGCTGCCGACACTAAGTGAGAGAACAGTTCCGGTTGTGAAGACAAGTCCTATAAGTTTCTACCTTCGCCTTCCACAGCAAAAGCACACTCTCTCAGCACACCCTCTCAACACCTCTTCATCTCCGAAAATGCATTCCCAAAGAATCCTCTCGAGTCACTCTGTGTTCCTCATTCCTTGGGATACTCCTGCGAACAACCCATTCAAAGCAAAAGTATTTCATATCATAAAGGTTGAAAGCAAGAGTATCTCATATCATGCTTTCTCCATGTCCTTCTCCTTGTCTTTGTTTTCCGACAAGGAGAAAGAGAGCAATCAGCCAGCATTTGGTATCAATCTTCCGATCTGGAGCCAACTGCCTGGAACCCCTTCCTGATTGCTTACCTAGCCTTGCTCTCGAGTACTCATCTTCATCATTTTATGCTTTCTCTTCGTCTACCACATCTGCCTGGGGGACAGTAAGGGAAGTGAAAATGATACCTCGAAGCATGTGGAGACAATTCAGCTAGGGACAAGGAGAAAGAAAGCAAGAGGTGGGCACTTGGAAAGATTGAAGAAAAAAATAAGGACCAACACCTTTCCCTCGTGCCTGCCCGTTGTGCAGAAGAAACAAGCAGAGAAGAATGCAGCTTGCACAATCATCCCAGCGGAAGGAGTCCGAACTGAGGAACTAGAGAAGCTGCCACATCTGCTTGGAGAACAAATAAGGAACTGCAACATAACCAAAGAGCAAAGCTTCGCCGTACAATATCATAAAATCATCACTTGCAAGTGAAAAGCTAAGTGTCACCCTGTTCAAGAGGAAAGCTGTGGAAAGTCAACAAGCACGACCAATGATTACTTATTAGTTTTATTCATTATCTTTTATCGTAATTTTCAATTTTTCGTTTGCAATTTTTTTTAATTAATTTTCTTGCGTACTTAACTGAATTTTTCCTTTTCTTTGCAGGAACTTTTGGTTATTTCCACCCTTGAAGTTGATTGCAGAATTTTAGCTTGGGGGTCATCGCTTGATTTTACTGCAAATTAGGGAAGTTTTCAGTCCAATTGCGTTATTTTGTTTCTTATTATTTATTTATTTTATTTTATTTTTTTTTTTTATTTGCATTATAGTGTTTTCTGACATTGGGGACAATGTCAAGTTTAAGTGTGGGGGTAGAAATCTCTAGAATTTCATTTGTTTCTGTGTTGTTAGTTTTTGTTTTCTTAAAAAAATAAAATAAAAAAAAAAAATAAATAAAATCGGAAAATTTAAAAATCCAAAAATATTGTCTTGTTTCACTTATTGTTCTGAATCAGATTTTTGTTAGTTTCCCGACCCAATGATATAATTGGATCAAAAATTTGAACCATGATCATCAAGAACTTAGTTAACATGTGTTTGGTGAAATTCCTAATTCTCTTGTTAGTTTTGTACATGTTTGACCATCTTTGAAAAACCAAATGCACATAGCCTTGTTAATGTGAAACTAAAGTATGACTTAAAGCTTCATATGTGAATTTAGTGACCATATACATCCTATGTGAGTTTTTGAGCCTATTGAAAGTGTGTGCATTTTTCATACACTCCTATTTTTTTATGTGTGATGAACTTATGTGAGATACATCTCTAGAACTTGCGTAACGATCTTTCGAAATGTTTGTCATTGATTGCATGAACTTGGAAATGATAGAGGCATTAGGTTTACCACCATGGCCCAAATAACCATGTTTCCCAAAGAAAAATGATATCATTAGATTGCCAATTTGAGCCGTATATGTTGAACCTTTTGTTTCTTATCACCAGATATGTCTACCCTTATACCTGAAACATTTTTCCTTACCCTTTTCCAAGCGAGCAATGCGAGATTGTCTTATGAGAAACGTTTGTTAAGTACTGTGAAGGTGTTTGGCAAAAGAATAAGTGTGGGGGTATTTCATGTTTGTATTTAAAAAAAAAAAAAAAAAAAAAAAAAAAAGAAAAAGAAAAAGAAAAAGAAAGATTGTATACAAAGAAAATAAAAGTTTTTAAAGTTTCAGTTTAAGGTTGTGGTTGGAGATTTCAGAAGAATCGTTGGAGAGCTTGAGTTCTTATAAATCTAGACAAAAGAATTGCTTGCAATGTAGCTTGGAACTTGTGTTTTCCTATTCTTTCATTTCAATAACCCTATCCCTAAGCCTCATTACATCCAATAAAAGTCCTCTTGATTTAAGTTTTGCAATTATGATTGTGGAGAAGTGATCTTTATGCAAGCTTATGGTAGAAATTTCATATTTGATTCTTTGAGCGAAACACATTAAAACTAAACACATGTGTGATTGAGTGCATATCCAGTGAGAAGGTCGCTAGTTTGCATATGATGATTTTAAAAATAAAAACTTGAAATTGCATTAGCATGGCTATCTCACACACTACACTTCAAGGATGATTTAAAGATTACTGCTAATATTTGAATTAGGAAGATGAACTTGGATTATTTTGTTTGGTGCTAGCCATGGTTCTTGATGATTTATGTTCTCAAATGATATTCTATGAGGGTCACATAGACGGAAGCTAATGTTTTTCATGTTAGTACTTTTTCATGTTTTCTTTGTTTTGCTCGAGGACTAGCAAAAGCTAAGTATGGGGGTATTTGATCGGATCATATTTATATATATTTTTACTTCAAATTCACTCGTCTTTTCTTAGTTAGTTCCTCATATTTTTGAGCTATTTACGTTATTTTTGTGTTTATAGGATTTGTTATGCAAAGAAAATAAAAATAGCACAAATGGGTTTTAAATAATAAACAGAAAATTGTGGAACACGGGTGGACCACGAGAAAAATAATGGAGAGCGTAAAATATATATATATATATATATTTTATATATACATATATAATATATAAATATATTATATATATAAAATATATATATATATATATATTTATAAATAGATTATGGAATGTGGTAGGTGAGCACTGGAGAAGTGGAAGGCAGGACACGTGAATAATAAGTGGAGGGAGCCTCGGGATTAAGGGGAAAAAAAGGATATATACGAGACGTGCAGAGAGAGACAGGACGGGGCGGGGGTTTTCTGCTGCTTTTGCAGCAACTAGGAAAACAGGAGAGAGGTCAGGACGGAGGGAGGAGGGCGAGAGAGATAGGTGAGCACGAGGACTGACACGGCAACATAAAGCAGAGAAAGGCGCTGCCAGTTGGCAGCTCGTGCGAGGACAGAAATGGATAGGAGGACAGGGTGCTGACTTGGCAGCGTGGGCAGTCCAGCGCAGGAGTGTGACGCGGGAGAGCGAGGCGCGGGCAAGTCAGATGTGCAGACGTGGGAAGAAAACTGGCGGGGAAAGGGCGCTGCCCTTTGGGCAGCGTGAAGCTTGAGGAGGATCAGGAAAGAAATAGAAACGAGCAGGGGACAGAGGACGGGACAGCAGAAAAAGCACAGAGGCTTCACTCCATCTCCTTCGGTTAAATCCTTCCAACTTATGTTTTATTCCTGTTTTAATATGTGTAAATAAATCTATTTTGGCTAGAGGTTAATTCAAAGCCATGAATATATTTGTAATTTGAATTGATTACCTTCAGTCGTGATTTCTGAGTTGTGATTTAATTTGCTTAACTGCTTGATTGATAACTTATTTTTGTATGTCGATTAAGAATGCACGCTTAATTTACATGCATGAATTTGATGCTAGAATATAAGTGAATTTCACCTAATCGTTATGAACTTATTTTCACAAGTAGTAAAGGTTGCTAGTCACAATCACGTTAAGTAAATTCTTGGCAAGAGTATCATGCTTTTCATAGTTACGAATGCCTCGTCAATGCTTATAGTTTTCACAAAGTTTAATGATCTTTGATTGTATCGCTATTGTGCTTTTCACGTAGGGGACTTTTGAAGAATGTTTTGAATTGTTGTATGCGTTTTTCCGTCCAATTCAATAACTTAAGGAAAACTTGAAGATTAAAAAAGTGTTGTTCACGGTTAATCTGGAGTATTGAGATTCACAATTTATTAAATGAACAACTGGAAATCATTTTGTATGCAAGTATAACATGTGTGGAGAAGAACCCTCTAGCTAGTCCGTCATTTATCATTTCACCTTAATTTCATGTTTTTGTCAATTCTGTAATTTAATTAAGTTTAATTTACTTTTCATCAAAACCAAACACCCATCCATTATTAAATTATATTATTTATTTAGTTTTCTTTATTGTTAGTCTTTTAATTTAATTTCCATCCATTTCAGTTCCTAGTGTTTAATTTAATTGTTTTCATTATTTTGAGTCATTTTAAGTGTGTTTCGAGTTATTAGAGTTTTTAGCCTAGTTTTGTATCCTTGAGTCTTGTTTAATATTTTTAAGTTAATTTAATAGATTAGCAATCCCTCCTAATCCCCGGCCTAGAACGATACCCTACTTACATCTATACTACAATTGTCAAAAAGAGGGTTTAATTTGTGTGTCAAGTAATTCTCGCACCAAATTTTGGCGCCGTTGCCGGGGATTAGCAACTTTGCTAATCCCTTTATTTTTGTTTTTGTTTATGTTTATATTGGTGTTTGTGTATTTTACTTTTGATATTTGATTTATTTTTCTTTTTTTTGATTTTAGGTACAAATGGAGCGAGACATGGCACTTGCGACCATTCAAGCTCAATTGGCACAGCTCACTGCTCAATTGACTCATAATACCGAACGGACCACAATGCCAAGTGTCCCTACATTTGATGTGCCCTATGGGCAAGGTTATCAAAGTCCTCAATTTTATGCAAATGAAGAAGTTTGGGGATATCAAGGCTATAACCAATCAAGGGGCAACATGTTTTCCAACGCTTGCAATTCAGATTGGAGAGGTAATTCAGATTATATGTGGGATGAACCTCAACAATTTCAACAATGTGGATATTGGCAGCAAGACGAGTTCTATTCAAGACCTATGCAGCCACCACAGCATCCCCCACAACAATTCCAATCAAATCAAAGTATGCCCATGAATTATAATGAAATTCTTGAAGGACTAATTTCTGTGGCGCAGGGTTTACGAAAAGAAGAACAATTGCCGCCATCAGAAGAGTTCTATCAGTGGCCATATGAACCGTCACAGCCACCACAACAATCAACCCAATTCAATTCAGGTACATCCTTGGATAATGATACACTTAATAAGTTACTCACCTCTTTGAATCAGGGAGTAGAAAATCAAAACCAGGAGATGCAAGATCGAGTCAAAAGATTGGACGAATTGGATATGCAAGTTGGGCAGATTGTGGAATTCATGGCACAGATTCGAGATCAAAGTGAACTTTCCAACTCAAACATTGCAAATTCAAAGGCAGAAAGTGAAATCGATGAAGCCATCACTTTGGAAGGTGACATGAAGGATGAAGCTGTCCCAGAACCATCCAAACACAGCTCGAACATGGATGAATTGCTGCTGCAAGCAGAAGAGGAGGAGGACGACCTGGGCAGTTTAGAAGAATTCTTGCTGCAAGCTCCTCAAATCCCTATGTCATCCAACTCAGGTGAGGAAGTTCTAAATTCACTTCATTCTAACATTAGTCCACCAAATGTCCTTTTTCCTTGCAGGTTTTTGATTCCAAATATCAAAGAGAGTGAAAAAGACATTGTGGAAGCTCTTCCAAAGGTGCAAAGTGATATCCTAATTCTTGGTGCACCAAAACAAGTTCCCAATATTATTGAAATGTTCAAAGAACCTTGCACACCAAGAAAAGGGATTCAAGAGAATGAAGTGGTTGAAGCATATCAAGAATACATCCAAGAGGCTGTGCATGAGACAATCAAGCCCAAAGCAGTTGAGTTTGATGACACGGGACAAACCACAACCATCATAGTAAACCTGGCCAAGTTCAAAGTCCCGGAAATGTTCACAGATGTGGTGTTTGTCATTGAGTTTGTGCCGGAAAAAGAAAGTAAGCCATCTTCTCCAATTTTAATTTTTATTTATACTAACATTTTTCTGATTTTGATGATTCAGGCACCCACTCGTGAATTCAAACCATTGCCGAATCATTTCAAGTATCACCTCCCATTAAAAGATAAATTCCATGCTTTGGAGCCGAGGGGAGTTTAAAGGAAAGATTCGTCTGGCTAAAGACGTTAAATCAAGCGCTTCTTGGGAGGCAACCCAAGCATTCAACGAAGGGAGACTTTGAAATTGCTCAACAAATCTTTTTCCGATCAGATTTGCATTCCTAAACCCTTCTCTTTACTGCATTTATTTTACCTTGTTTAAGTTCATTAACTGTTAGTTTACTTGCGTGTGAATCTTGTTTAGGGTAGATAAAGTCTCTTTACATTAATTTACATATATAAAAATAAATAAATAAATAAAAAAAGATAAAATTTAAAATTAATGATAAAAAAAAAAAAAAAAAAAAATTGCATAAAAAAAAAATATTTAAAAAAATAAAATAAAAAAAAAAAAAAAGTACAAATATTTTACAATGATGTAAACTAATAGTATTCATTGGTCAGGTGGTGCTTCAGTAGTCGGCGGAGCCTCGGCAGTCGGCGGGGCCACAGAAGGAGGAGGCGGCAGAGGTTGATCAGTTGGAGCTTCACTACGCGGTGCCGCTCCAGAAGACGAAGGCAGATGTTGTTGGAACAAACCCACAAACCTCCGATGATCAAGTAAAATTTGACCATCGGTGTCCTGCATCTGGTCAATCTTCCTCTTCATGCTGGTGGCATAGCTGTGTGCGAGCTTGTGCAATTCCTTATTCTCATGCTTGAGCCCTTTAATCTCTTGCTTGAGACTCTGTATTTCAGCCACCAAGGATTCAACGTGACGGGTTCGGGCATATAGGCGTTGGGCCATGTTAGACACGGAACCGGCACACTGCACGCTAAGAGCCAGAGACTCCTTAACCGCCAATTCATCAGATCGTCTAGCGAGCAGTCTGTTATCTCTTGGGGTGACAAGGTTCCGGGCCACCACCGCAGCTGTCATATCATTTTTTATCACCGAATCCCCCACGGTAAGGGGACCGGTAGGGGATATGAAGGATGGCCGCCATATGTTGTCTGGTGAAGGCGGAGCTGCCTCTTCACCAATGTTCAAGTCAAAACGACGATCAGAAGGGCCAGACATTTTTCAGAGGTGGTAAAGAAAGAAGAGAGTCGGACTGATCAAGATTAAACAAGTGCAAGAAGGGAGTGTTTACAGGAGGGAGTTCAAGTGTGCTCTGGATCAAAATTAGCGCCTCTATAAAAAGAAGCGTGGAAGTGAGGAGAGGCGCTCCTCAGAAATCGAAGAGGCGTCTCCTCGCAAATCGAAAAGAGGGGCTCCTTTCTCAAAAGTCGGATTCTTTTCTCAAAAGAGGCGTTTCATTTCTTAAAAATTGGGCTTGCTCAGAAACCACGAGCCGAACCCCGGATTTCGTAAGATCAATTCGTCCAGACGTGTTGTCACCCGTCACACGCAAACTCAGCTTTGCGGAAATCACGGGCAGTCTGTCGAAGTGCCGATTCCAACCATCTGTCTCTCTCAGCCTAGTCAGCACTTGTCACATGCAACTGGCAGCTTTGCGGAAATTACGGGCAGCTTTGTCAGAAAGCGCGTAATTTGTATTCTTCACCCATCCACCGGCTGCCGACACTAAGTGAGAGAACAGTTCCGGTTGTGAAGACAAGTCCTATAAGTTTCTACCTTCGCCTTCCACAGCAAAAGCACACTCTCTCAGCACACCCTCTCAACACCTCTTCATCTCCGAAAATGCATTCCAAAAGAATCCTCTCGAGTCACTCTGTGTTCCTCATTCCTTGGGATACTCCTGCGAACAACCCATTCAAAGCAAAAGTATTTCATATCATAAAGGTTGAAAGCAAGAGTATCTCATATCATGCTTTCTCCATGTCCTTCTCCTTGTCTTTGTTTTCCGACAAGGAGAAAGAGAGCAATCAGCCAGCATTTGGTATCAATCTTCCGATCTGGAGCCAACTGCCTGGAACCCCTTCCTGATTGCTTACCTAGCCTTGCTCTCGAGTACTCATCTTCATCATTTTATGCTTTCTCTTCGTCTACCACATCTGCCTGGGGGACAGTAAGGGAAGTGAAAATGATACCTCGAAGCATGTGGAGACAATTCAGCTAGGGACAAGGAGAAAGAAAGCAAGAGGTGGGCACTTGGAAAGATTGAAGAAAGAAATAAGGACCAACACCTTTCCCTCGTGCCTGCCCGTTGTGCAGAAGAAACAAGCAGAGAAGAATGCAGCTTGCACAATCATCCCAGCGGAAGAAGTCCGAACTGAGGAACTAGAGAAGCTGCCACATCTTCTTGGAGAACAAATAAGGAACTGCAACATAACCAAAGAGCAAAGCTTCGCCGTACAATATCATAAAATCATCACTTGCAAGTGAAAAGCTAAGTGTCACCCTGTTCAAGAGGAAAGCTGTGGAAAGTCAACAAGCACGACCAATGATTACTTATTAGTTTTATTCATTATCTTTTATCGTAATTTTCAATTTTTCGTTTGCAATTTTTTTTAATTAATTTTCTTGCGTACTTAACTGAATTTTTCCTTTTCTTTGCAGGAACTTTTGGTTATTTCCACCCTTGAAGTTGATTGCAGAATTTTAGCTTGGGGGTCATCGCTTGATTTTACTGCAAATTAGGGAAGTTTTCAGTCCAATTGCGTTATTTTGTTTCTTATTATTTATTTATTTTTTTTTATTTTTTATTTTTTTATTTGCATTATAGTGTTTTCTGACATTGGGGACAATGTCAAGTTTAAGTGTGGGGGTAGAAATCTCTAGAATTTCATTTGTTTCTGTGTTGTTAGTTTTTGTTTTCTTAAAAAAATAAAATAAAATAAAAAAAAAATAAAATCGGAAAATTTAAAAATCCAAAAATATTGTCTTGTTTCTCTTATTGTTCTGAATCAGATTTTTGTTAGTTTCCCGACCCAATGATATAATTGGATCAAAAATTTGAACCATGATCATCAAGAACTTAGTTAACATGTGTTTGGTGAAATTCCTAATTCTCTTGTTAGTTTTGTACATGTTTGACCATCTTTGAAAAACCAAATGCACATAGCCTTGTTAATGTGAAACTAAAGTATGACTTAAAGCTTCATATGTGAATTTAGTGACCATATACATCCTATGTGAGTTTTTGAGCCTATTGAAAGTGTGTGCATTTTTCATACACTCCTATTTTTTTATGTGTGATGAACTTATGTGAGATACATCTCTAGAACTTGCGTAACGATCTTTCGAAATGTTTGTCATTGATTGCATGAACTTGGAAATGATAGAGGCATTAGGTTTACCACCATGGCCCAAATAACCATGTTTCCCAAAGAAAAATGATATCATTAGATTGCCAATTTGAGCCGTATATGTTGAACCTTTTGTTTCTTATCACCAGATATGTCTACCCTTATACCTGAAACATTTTTCCTTACCCTTTTCCAAGCGAGCAATGCGAGATTGTCTTATGAGAAACGTTTGTTAAGTACTGTGAAGGTGTTTGGCAAAAGAATAAGTGTGGGGGTATTTCATGTTTGTATTTAAAAAAAAAAAAAAAAAAAAAAAAAAAAAAAAAAGAAAAAGAAAAAGAAAAAGAAAGATTGTATACAAAGAAAATAAAAGTTTTTAAAGTTTCAGTTTAAGGTTGTGGTTGGAGATTTCAGAAGAATCGTTGGAGAGCTTGAGTTCTTATAAATCTAGACAAAAGAATTGCTTGCAATGTAGCTTGGAACTTGTGTTTTCCTATTCTTTCATTTCAATAACCCTATCCCTAAGCCTCATTACATCCAATAAAAGTCCTCTTGATTTAAGTTTTGCAATTATGATTGTGGAGAAGTGATCTTTATGCAAGCTTATGGTAGAAATTTCACATTTGATTCTTTGAGCGAAACACATTAAAACTAAACACATGTGTGATTGAGTGCATATCCAGTGAGAAGGTCGCTAGTTTGCATATGATGATTTTAAAAATAAAAACTTGAAATTGCATTAGCATGGCTATCTCACACACTACACTTCAAGGATGATTTAAAGATTACTGCTAATATTTGAATTAGGAAGATGAACTTGGATTATTTTGTTTGGTGCTAGCCATGGTTCTTGATGATTTATGTTCTCAAATGATATTCTATGAGGGTCACATAGACGGAAGCTAATGTTTTTCATGTTAGTACTTTTTCATGTTTTCTTTGTTTTGCTCGAGGACTAGCAAAAGCTAAGTATGGGGGTATTTGATCGGATCATATTTATATATATTTTTACTTCAAATTCACTCGTCTTTTCTTAGTTAGTTCCTCATATTTTTGAGCTATTTACGTTATTTTTGTGTTTATAGGATTTGTTATGCAAAGAAAATAAAAATAGCACAAATGGGTTTTAAATAATAAACAGAAAATTGTGGAACACGGGTGGACCACGAGAAAAATAATGGAGAGCGTAAAATATATATATATATATATATATATATATTTTATATATACATATATAATATATAAATATATTATATATATAAAATATATATATATATATATTTATAAATAGATTATGGAATGTGGTAGGTGAGCACTGGAGAAGTGGAAGGCAGGACACGTGAATAATAAGTGGAGGGAGCCTCGGGATTAAGGGGAAAAAAAGGATATATACGAGACGTGCAGAGAGAGACAGGACGGGGGGGGGGTTTTCTGCTGCTTTTGCAGCAACTAGGAAAACAGGAGAGAGGTCAGGACGGAGGGAGGAGGGCGAGAGAGATAGGTGAGCACGAGGACTGACACGGCAACATAGAGCAGAGAAAGGCGCTGCCAGTTGGCAGCTCGTGCGAGGACAGAAATGGATAGGAGGACAGGGTGCTGACTTGGCAGCGTGGGCAGTCCAGCGCAGGAGTGTGACGCGGGAGAGCGAGGCGCGGGCAAGTCAGATGTGCAGACGTGGGAAGAAAACTGGCGGGGAAAGGGCGCTGCCCTTTGGGCAGCGTGAAGCTTGAGGAGGATCAGGAAAGAAATAGAAACGAGCAGGGGACAGAGGACGGGACAGCAGAAAAAGCACAGAGGCTTCACTCCATCTCCTTCGGTTAAATCCTTCCAACTTATGTTTTATTCCTGTTTTAATATGTGTAAATAAATCTATTTTGGCTAGAGGTTAATTCAAAGCCATGAATATATTTGTAATTTGAATTGATTACCTTCAGTCGTGATTTCTGAGTTGTGATTTAATTTGCTTAACTGCTTGATTGATAACTTATTTTTGTATGTCGATTAAGAATGCACGGTTAATTTACATGCATGAATTTGATGCTAGAATATAAGTGAATTTCACCTAATCGTTATGAACTTATTTTCACAAGTAGTAAAGGTTGCTAGTCACAATCACGTTAAGTAAATTCTTGGCAAGAGTATCATGCTTTTCATAGTTACGAATGCCTCGTCAATGCTTATAGTTTTCACAAAGTTTAATGATCTTTGATTGTATCGCTATTGTGCTTTTCACGTAGGGGACTTTTGAAGAATGTTTTGAATTGTTGTATGCGTTTTTCCGTCCAATTCAATAACTTAAGGAAAACTTGAAGATTAAAAAAGTGTTGTTCACGGTTAATCTGGAGTATTGAGATTCACAATTTATTAAATGAACAACTGGAAATCATTTTGTATGCAAGTATAACATGTGTGGAGAAGAACCCTCTAGCTAGTCCGTCATTTATCATTTCACCTTAATTTCATGTTTTTGTCAATTCTGTAATTTAATTAAGTTTAATTTACTTTTCATCAAAACCAAACACCCATCCATTATTAAATTATATTATTTATTTAGTTTTCTTTATTGTTAGTCTTTTAATTTAATTTCCATCCATTTCAATTCCTAGTGTTTAATTTAATTGTTTTCATTATTTTGAGTCATTTTAAGTGTGTTTCGAGTTATTAGAGTTTTTAGCCTAGTTTTGTATCCTTGAGTCTTGTTTAATATTTTTAAGTTAATTTAATAGATTAGCAATCCCTCCTAATCCCCGGCCTAGAACGATACCCTACTTACATCTATACTACAATTGTCAAAAAGAGGGTTTAATTTGTGTGTCAAGTAATTCTCGCATCACCTATCACAAAATAGATGGACAACATGTGGTGAGTGTAATGGAGAAAAATCAATCCATTCACATAGGAGTAGAACATACAGGTTCTAATAGAAATGTATTGGTTTAATTTTGCATGAAAACATTTCGGGTTTTCCTAGGTGATGTTTTAAAAAAAAAAAACTTCAGGTTTTCAAACAAGGCATGTTTATAAGAAACTTCAGGTTTCAAAATAATTATGACCTTCATGTTCATATGTTCCTGCAGCCAAACACAAATATATACACAAAAGGATGCAACAAAAATATGCAAACAGAACTTCGAGTCTATAGTTATAATTGAATTAAGTATTTGGACTTCGGGGCAAAATTTAAATTGTGGGTGAAAAAAAAAATATATATATATATAACCCAAATTGTCTAAAAGTATTAAACAACAAAGCTCGAGGCCCAAAAATATAAGCCAAAGCCCACGGGTGGGCTACGCAAATTTTGGTATGTGTGGCCCAGGCCCAAAAATGGGCTGGGGTTTCTCGGGTGTAGGCTTCAGGCCCATAGGGGAGGAAAGGGACAAAACCAGCCGCAACAGACGAACCCAAAAAAAATCCACGTGGCCCGTTGTAGGCGGGCCCGGGAATTTGGGTTTTTTTTTCACGGGCTGATCAGGCCTTAACATGAATAGTGGGTAGCAGGCCCAATATAGTAGACCGGCTATACAAAATGAGTCGGGCCTGAAATAAAAGTGGCCCAAACGGGGGCCGGATCATGTGTGACGCAATACAGGGGAACACAGGTACATTGGCAGAGTTGGGATCCGGTGTGGAACACAACGCCGGGACACCATGGCCCATCTAGCCAGTGTTGGGTCGAGCCATGTATTAGGCTGCATCATGCGAGCCCATTGTAAAAAAAAAATTTATTTTTTTTTTTCTGCTGGCCGAGAAAGGTTAGCCCAAAGATTTGGGGCTTAGGGTTTCAACTAAGAACACCCCAGCCAGAGCTAGTGCAATCACCAGGGACGAAGGCCAATGCTGCAATTGCAGGAGGCCGTATTCCGGGAAAAATTTCTTCGTGCAAGGTCAAAGGTTCAACGACGAACAAGTTTTGGGGGATGGAGGGAGTACCTCGATATCGGGGGGAAAAACCTAAGAAATTAAAACTGGAATTTCACCCAAATTCGATGAAATTTCTTCAAGAATTTCAATCATATCGAATCAAAATTACGATACCATGTCGAATTTGGTTAGAAAATTGCACGGCAAAGCTGTGGTCTTGCTGCAGACGATGTGGATTTTCTGGGTTTTGACGCCATAGGCGTCAAGTTTGAAAAGGAGCTTTGATTCTCCATGCTTGCTCGGGGTCATGGGTTCAAAGAACCCAGGTGGCGATTTTGATTTTATCTTTTGTTTTTTTCTTTCAATTCAATTCATATATAATACAATTTGATGCATATGCAATTCAATATTTGTATACATGTACATATATTTGATGTAATTCAAGGAAAATATCAAATTCACATAATTCAACAATTATGAATATAAAGCATACACAATTTATGTAGAATCTAAAGTTTGAAAAATGTAAAGTTGGGTCATGCATTATGGTGAATGTTCATGCTATCACGGCTACAAAAATATCGAGATAAAAACCGTTGTTTTGAAAGAACCTGATTGTGTGATGATATGGATGAACTGGTTTGATGCAGAAAAATTCTTCAATGTCAGATTCCTAAGCCCAGCAGTAGGAGCGTGTTGATAATATGTTGTAACTTATTTTATCGTACAAAGAGAATATGGTCGGCAGCAAGGGTAGAGAAATTGAGAGAGATGTGTTTGTAGAATTGTAGGGGAATGTGTGTTATCCCTCCCACATAGTACCTTTATTTATAGTAGTAAAAGGAGAAAAGATATTTCTTCATCCCCAAGGAATACAAGTTGTACTAGGAAATGATAACTCGAATAAAATCTAATCTAGGATTTACACAATCACACTTAAACTAGGAAAGTTTACAACATCTTATATATTTTTAAACCATTTTTGGCCTATGAGCCTTGTCTCATGGGTAAAATGGCCCAAGCTTCATTTGATGGAGTTAACCAAAAAGGTATTGTGAGTATGGTTGAATTCAAATAGGATTGCCCACATATCTCTGGAAGGAGAATCAAATCATGGGTATAGTACTAAGCAAGAATGGTGTGATGTGCAAGAGATCATGAACCATCATTGACAATTAGCCTATGGAGGGGAATTAAGGAGATAAGTTCTACATGGATGTGTCTACGCATAAACGACGACATATATGAAAGATGGGCTTATGCTAGGTGTAGAGATAATATGTGTAGTAGTCTTTTAGAGAAGATGAAGAATAGTCTGAGAGTCTTGGAATATAAAACACTTAGAGAACCGTCATTTCGTAAATACCTAGATTAGTGTATTTATAGAGATCTTGAGACTCCTTGTAGGGAAAGTAACCCCAATTCAATCGGGAGAGTATCTAGGGGAGAATTTAGGATAAGATATCCAATTCTCCGAGGATATGATTACGTTGCCTAATCCCCAAGATATCCAAATTTGACTTTAATTAGAGTTTCCTTACTTGGGAGATAAGTAATATCTTTAATAGGCCGAAGCCTAGCCTGCCGGATTAAGACAACGCTTCATGGACTATGGGCATTTTGATCCTTCTTGCCACCCGAGGTGTCATAGTCCCAGAAAATTATGGGCCCATAGATGCTCCATCACAATGATGATTGTATGCGCCTTAAAGTATGACCTAATTTTTTGAGCTGCAACAACCAGTGCCAGAATCAACTTTTCGATTTTCGGGTATCTGGTTTTCGCATCAAGGAGAGCTGTGGAAATGTAGAATACATATAGTTGGTTCCTCAACCTTCTCCGATGAGGACATAACTCACCACTTGGTTCAAATACCGCAAGTAGATGAATAAGTCTCTACTTCCGGCTTGGGTAGTCAAGAAGGTGAAGTTAGGTACTAATTCAAATTTTGGAATTCCTTTTCACACGCCTCGTACCACTTTTTCTTCTCGCCTTCTTTAGAGCCTTGAAAAAGTGTCTGCATCGTTCAGTTGATTGCGAGATGAATCTATTGAGAGCTATTGTGTGCCCAGTCAGACTTTGGATCTCTTCTACAGTTGTTGGGGACTTCAGATCTAGGAAGCTCGGTTTGCTTTAAATATGCTTTGGTTCCTCACTGAGAAACAAAGTACCCTAAGAATTTGTTAGAGGACACTCCGAATGTGCATTTGGAGGGGTTGAGATTCATCATGTACTCTCGAAAGATGTTGAATGTTTCAGTCAAGATTTTGATGTGGTTTGACAACTGCTTGCCTTTGGCCATGATGCTGTCAACATAGACTTCCATGGTTTTTTCAATCTGCTTCTTGAAAATCATGTTTACCAGTCATTAGTAGGTCACTTATGCGTTCTTAAGGCTAAAGAGCATCACTTTGTATCAATAGATGCCTCGCTCAACACGGTCATCTACTTGTCGAGCTCGCACATGACAATTGTTTGTACTCAAAATATACCCATTTTTACTTATTTGGGCAATTTGGGTAAAATATGGCATTTGGAGGATTAATATGCAAGAAAGCTAATTTGGAAAGATATTTAGATGCAAGTAGAGGGGTTGGACACTATAATATTGTTCTTCCAATTTGTTTTGGTGGTGGAGATTTGTCAAGCATTGTTTAATCCAGATACATGCATCCTTGCAAATGGGTTGGAAGGCAACATACGGGTGTGGAAGCAAAGAAAATGTGAAGGAGGCCAACTTGCTTCTTTTAAATGTTAGTTTATTACAAGTGGGAAAACATGTGCTAAAAACATGTGGTGGAGATGCAAATTCCCCTTTTAATATTGTTTCTACATGCAAGTTGGCAAAAGCAATGCAAGCTACCCAAGTAAGGAAATGCAAGCTGCCCAAGCTTCTTTCGGGCAAGTACAAAACCTCAGCAGGAGGTTTCCTCCAGACCTCTATAAAAAGGAGCAGATGCACAAAGATTATGGACACTCAAACAAACAAACAAAAGCACAAACTCTGCTCAAACCAGATTTGCCAAAAGCCTTCTTTTATCTAGTTTATTAGCTCTGCTGCTCACTTGCGGTATCGATCTCATTTGTAGTTTTTATGTTCTCATTTCCAGCCATATAAATTACAAGCAATCTGCAATTTTAGTCACTTTCCTCTGTCATTTATATTTCCAAGCAACCTTGTCATTTACATATTGTTCTATCTCTCCATATAAGTAAAGTCCTTATTTTTAAGGCAAACAAAGAACCTTAATTTGAGCAACTCCCACTCAAATGGCACAATCTCTTGATTTGAAGTCAAAAGGCGCAACCTCAATCATTCAAATCCCGTCTACTAGCGGCATCTAGTAGTGGCACGCCCGCACCCACTAATCTCGTATGTGAAGTAAATCCCCGGCTTGCCCGCAAGGTGCCATGGCGGATTTAGGGAGCGAACATATATTTGTAACCCGAGTATGCGTCCAAAATGCCTTTCTTAACTTGTTTTCTTTAATAGATAGGGAATCCTGATATTTATACATATTCTATAAAAAGAAAGAATGTGAGCCACCATATTCCATAATTACTGATTAGCAACAACGGCCGATTCTGTGTGTTTTATCTGCCAATGACTATTTACAAAACTATAAATATGGTCATTCAACAATCAGTCATTTATTTTTATCTTCAGAAAGTTGACTCCTTCAACACACTTTTTCTTCTCTGAAACAGAGAAACATAACAAATGGATGCAGAAGAACAAGCCGGTGGTCTTCAATCACCCTTGATTCCAGTTCCAGATCAAGAACGTGATTTACAAACACGAACGGGGCACCTATGCCGAGATAAAATTATCAATGAAGTGAAGAAGCGGCTGTTATTAGCAGGGCCTCTTGTGTCCTCAAATTTCTTGTTATGTATATATGTTGGTCACCTTGGAGAACTAGCGCTGTCAGGTGCTTCGATAGCAACTTCATTTGCATCGGTAACTGGTATGACCTTGATGGTAAGATGGCTTTTCTTGTATGAAATTATATATATATTTATATAGTGTGTTTATTGTGATGTGCTAATTTTTTTATGATAATACTTCGTTTATTCTTTTAATTTTGTTGAGTAGATTGGAATGGGAAGCGCCTTAGACACATTCTGTGGTCAATCGTACAGAACAAAACAATATCGTATGCTTGCTATACATTTGCAGAGAGCAATGGTTGTTCTTCTCCTTGTCAGCACTCCTCCGGCATTTATATGGTACAATGCTGGCAATTCTTGAATTTTTGGGTCAAGATCCAGAAATATCAGCTTCTGCTGGGGAATATGTCCCTTTGTTAGAGAACAATTTAGAAACAAAAATAACAGAAATATAGAACTCGAAATACTTATACTTTATTACTTAAAAATACTTTCAATACAAAATGAAATTACACAATAATTACATAAATTAAAATGAGACTAACTTGAATGAATCAAAGGTAGAGGCTAGTGCAAAAGCTATGTCCTTTGAAAAATATTTCCGTTCCACTCTTGTGCTTGTGGTTCTACAACGTCTACTCGACCAAGATACAACTACCTAATTCTACAACCCGCACTGGATTATAGAATTTTAGCGAATTGTTTTGTGCGTTTACTCTCTGAGAATTTTGTACGGAAGAAAAAGAGGAAGAAAAGATGATTTATAATGGAATTGGGACTTTAGTTATATAGGTTATTTCATACCTCTTCAAATATCTTTTGGATATATCTAAAACCATACAACTCTTTCCAAAAAGTTGTGTCTATTAATCAAAACATTTTTTAATTAATTGAATTAAAAAACTTAATTCGAAATTAAAATTAATGGACTGATTAATTTTAACTTCTTAGGCCCCAAGTGCCCCAAGGCCCTTGTCTTGATTAATTAATATTAATATTATGGTATAATTACCAAGCCTAATCCACACAATTAGTGACCCACACCTCAATCCTCATTCCAAATGGTCCAACACCTAATCACTAATAAAGGTGACTAACTTAATATAAGGACCTCAAGTTCCCTTGAGTTCCCCAATGTGGGACTAAAGGAGCTCAAAAACTCCAACAATACCCCACATTTTGAGCCGACTATTAGGTCCTAGGGTAAGGTGAAAAATGAGAGTAAACAATAGATGTGACACACATTAGGCGAGGTGTCTTTTGGACTTGAACCTACCTTAGTATATACTTATCGAATTTACTAGATGACGCAGTGAATATAAAATATTGAACTGTTCATCTCCACAGTAAGTCAAGACAATAAGCAAAACATATGTCGCACCAACACATCACAAATTCATATGTTTGTGTTCTTTTTGGTCTTGAACAAATCCTGGATTCATGAGAGCTTTAGAGAATGTAGCCATGTAATTCTCATAAATGCGACCCCACATTTACTGTCATATAGGTGATATTGATTAAGAATAGGCTGCTACTATTCCACGTTATTTACAAGTATCAATACCATTAAACTAATGTATTTTACACCTATCAGCAGACACCACACTTCTTCCATCATAGGAATGGGTATGTAAGTGTGTTTCTTCTTTGAATCTACCCAAACCAGTTTGCCTATTGAACCTAGACCATGGATCTCCAATCAACTAGGTTAGGTTTTCGTTTGACAATTTCATTTTACTCTATTGGCTTTAAACCCATTCCCCTCGATGTATGCTTAACTTGCTCTCTAGGCAAACCTTTAGTAGGTGGATCCGCAATATTATCTTTTGACTTGACATAGTCAATAGAAATTACACTACTAGAGAGTCATTGCTTTATTGTATTATGCATTCGTCTAATTTTTCTAGACTACCCATTGTATACACTATTTTTAGCTCGATATTATGCAGCTAAACTATCAAAGTGTATACATATTGCTGTTACAGGTTTAGGCCATATGGGAACATCTTCCAAAAAATATCTTTGCCACTCAGCTTCTTCTCCAGCCTTATTGAGAGCTATAAATTCCGATTCCAACGTTGATCTCTATGCATGTTTGTTTGGAATGTTTCCAAGATATTGCTGCTCCTCCCAAAGTAAATACATAACCACTTGTGGATTTTATATCAGTACTATCAGATATCCAATTCGCATCAGTAAATCCTTCAAGCACAGGAGGATACCTCGTATAATGCAATCCATAATTCATTGTATGCTTTAAGTATCTCAATACTCGAATTAAAGCTTCCCAATGATCATGCCCAGGATTGCATGTAAGTCTACTCACTGAGTATGCTATATCAGGCCTTGTACAGTTCATAATGTACATAAGGCTTCCAATAACTTGTGAATACTCACGTTGAGATATAGCATTTCCACTATTTTTCTTTAGTTTGCTATTTGCATCAAAAGGAGTAATTGCATCTTTACTTTCCAAATGACCATAAGTGTAGCTTCTATATAATGGGATTGTGTCAGAATACAACCTTCTTGGTTTCGTTTGATTTTTATACCAAGAATCACATCAGCTAGACCAAGATCTTTCATATCAAAACTTGATTTCAATATCTTCATGGTCCAATTTATTATCTCTTGTTAGTTCCCATATCATCTACATATAAACACAACATAACGCATGCATTATTTTGAGTTTTTGTGTAGACACACTTATCACACTCATTTATCCTAAATCCATGAGTGATCATAAGATGGTAAAATTTTTCATGCCATTGCTTTGGAGCTTGTTTAAGCCCATATAGCGATTTCACAAGTTTACACACTTTGTGTTCTTGACCTTTAACCACAAACCCCTCGGGTTGTTCCATATATATTTCCTCATCTAAATCTCCATTTAAGAATGTAGTCTTTACATCCATTTGATGTATTTCCATGTTATGGAGTGCAGCTATAGCAATCAATAGTCTTATTGACGTAATTCTCATTACAGGAAAGTATGTATCAAAGAAATCCAAACCATGTTTTTGACGGTATCCTTTAACCACCAAATGAGCCTTATATTTTTCAATTGAACCATTTGGTTTTAATTTCTTCTTAAAGATCCATTTGTACCCAATTGGCTTATTGCCAGGGGGCAAATCGACTAATTCTCATGTATAATTTTGCATAACGGAATCTATCTCACCGTTAACTGCATCCTTCCAAAATGGAGCTTCAGGAGTGGACATGGCCTCCTTGAATGATTGAGACTCGATTTCAATTAATAAGGTCACAAAATCAGGCCCAAAGTCCTTTCGAATTTTTGTCCTTTTTGTCCTTCTAGGTTCAAGTTATTCTTCTTCTTGAACTCTACACGAGGATGAACAATCATCATGTTCTCTAGGTTTGTCATTAAGCTTAGATACATCATCATGTAATCTCTTTTTCAATAAATTAGACTTGCCCATTTTGTATGGAAATATATTCTCAAAAAATATTGCATTTATAGATTCAATAATAGTATTGACATGTACATCGCTTACTTTGGAATGAAAAACTAAGAATCTATAAGTTGAACTATTAGATGCAAAACCAATAAAAACACAATCTATTGTTTTAGGCCCTAATTTTGTTCTCTTTGGCAATGGGACTTGTACTTTTGCCGGGCAACCCCACATTTTAAGCAATTTAAACGTTGGGGTTTTTGGTGGAATTCGATTCAAAATTTTATTTGCAATAAGTAAGGCTTCACCCCATAAATTGTGTGGAAGCCCAGAGCTATTCAACATGGAGTTGATCATGTCTTTAAAAGTCCTATTTTTCCGTTTGGTAACACCATTTTGTTGCGATGTATAGGGGCTGTTGTTTGATGAATTATGCTATGTGTGGCACAAAATTCAGTAAAAGCATGTCACTCATATTCTCCTCCCCTATCGGACCTCAAGACTTTAATCTTCTTGTTAAGTTGATTCTGAACTTTTGCTTTATATGTCTTAAACATATCCAAGGTCTCATCTTTGCTATGAAGTAAGTAAACATAACAATACTTACTGAAATCATCTATAAAAGTTACATAATAGTTCTTTCCACCACGAGCTGGATATGATCTAAAATCACACAAGTCACTATGAATTAAATCTAACAATTCATTGGATTTTTCATGCACCGATTTAAAGCTTTGACTTGAAAATTTCAATTTTGTACAAGTAATCAAGTTTGGGTAGCAAACCTAAATTATGCATTTTAAAAAGAGAACGAAAGTTTACATGTCCTAGCCTAGAGTGCCATAAATTAGACGAATCAACAATATAAGCAGAAGCATTATTTATTTCATTCATAGCATTAGCAAGTACATTTAGTTTGAATAATCCATCAACAAAGTAACCCTTTCCCACAAACATTCCCCCTTTTGCTAGTACAAACTTATTGCATTCAAAAACTAGTTTGAATCCCTTACTACTAAGGATAGGACCAGGAACAAGATTCTTCCTTATATCGGGGACATGCAACACATCAAGGAGAGTTAATTCCTTTCCAGAAGTAAATTTCAGAACACATTTCCCTATTCCAGCCACCACAGATGCAGACGCATTTCCCATAAACAACTGCTCATTTCCCTCAACTTTCTGGTACGAAGAGAACATATTTATGTCACCACATACATGGTGAGTCGCACCAGTACCTATCTACCAGCCAGCGTGGTCAGATACAAGGTTAATTTCAGAAATCATTGCAACCAAAGCATCCACATTATTTTCAATCAGGTTTGCCCCGTTGTTGTTGCCTTGATTTTCAGGACCTTGATCCCTTCGATGGCGACATTCTTGAGCCCTATGGCCTTACTTTCCATAAACCCAGCAACTTCCCTTAATTTTCTTGAAGTATTTGCCTTTCACACCACGGACAATGTTCTTTTCCTTCTTCTTAGTTTTTTTGGAATTTCGGCCTTTGCTTTGATGAACTTCCTTCTACAACATTCACCTTGGAGTTTTTGTTGGAGATAATTCTTTAACTCCTTCCAAGAAGGTGGCAATTTCTCAATAAAGGACGCCACTTGAAAAGACTCATTGATCACCATCCTTTCAACATGAATGTCATGAATGATTTTCTGAAGATCTTTAGTTTGAGAGACAATGGACTTGGAATCCACCATTTTGTAGTCCAAAAATTTGCCCATGACAAATTTCTTTGAACCAGCATTCTCTGTTTTATACTTTTTCTTTCCCAAAGTTCCTTGGCTGTTTTGCACACCACATAGACATCATACAACGAATCATCTAATGCATTAAGAATAAAGTTTTTGCAAAGGAAATCATTATGATTCCAGGCATCTATACCCGTCAAAATTTCAGCAGAAAAAATATTTTCTCCATCTGCAGTAGGTATAGTCTTGCGCATAATATTTGCCAAAGTCAGAGTTGTCAAATAAAACAGCATTTTTTGCTATCATCTTTTGAAGTTTCCGCCCTTAAATTTCTTAGGCTTTTCAGAATGAGGTTTAGTTCCTGATTGTTCCATACTGTTTAAAGATTGTTAGGGAACAATTTAGAAACAAAAATAACAGAAATACAGAACTACAAATACTTATACTTTATTGCTTAAAAATACTTTCAATACAGAATGAAATTACACAATAATTACATAAATTAAAATGAGACTAACTTGAATGAATCAAAAGCAGCGCAAAAGCTATGTCCTTTGAACAGTATTTCCATCCCACTTTTATGTTTGTGGTTCTACAACGTCTGCTTAATCAGGATACAACTACCTAATTCTACAACCCGCACTGGATTTTAGAATTCTAGCGAATTGTTTTGTGTGTTTACTCTCTGAGAATTTTGTACAGAAGAAAAAGATGAAGAAAAGATGATTTATGATGGAACTGAGACCTTAGTTATATATGTTATTTCATACCTCTTCAAATACCTTTTGAATGTATCTGAAATCACACAACTCTTTCCAAAGAGTTTTGTGTATTAATCAAAACGTTTTTTAATTAATTTAATTAAAAAACTTAATTCGAAATTAAAATTAATGAACTATGATTAATTTTAAAAACCCTGAGACCCTTGTCTTGATTAATTAATATTAATATTATGGTATATTCATCAAGTCTAATCCACAATTAGTAGCCCACACCTCAATCCTCATTTCAAATGGTCCAACTCCTAATCAATAACAAAGGTCACTAACTTAATATAAAGACCTCCAGTTCCCTTGAGTTCCCCGATGTGGGACTAAAGGAGCTCAAAAACTCCAACAATAATTTAGAAACACCCTTTTCGCTTATGCCATCCTTCAATTTTATTCCAGATTCTTGCAAACTCAAAACAATGTAGTTCCCATGATTGTTACCACCGGAACTGCAACGCTTCTACACTTGTTTATATGTTGGCTTTTGGTATACAAGACTAGCCTTGGATGTAGAGGTGCGGCCATGGCAAACTGCATCGCATATTGGATCAATGCATTGTTATTGTTTCTTTATTTCAGAGTCTCTCTCTCTTGTAAGCACAGATGGACTGGATTTTCAAAGGAGGCCTTCCATGGAATTTCCAGTTTTCTGAAACTATCTATTCCTTCAGCTATAATGATCAGGTAATATATCTCTCATTGACTTAATGGACGCTGACATTAGAGACTTAGAATGCAAATAAGAAATCTGGTCATTTGAAATTTTAATTTGTTAGAACTTACTGTATAGTTGGTTGTTTGTTTTATGACATTGAACAACTTAGAAATGTGGTGTTTCGAAATGATGGTCCTCTTATCTCGCCTTCTTCCTAATCCAATGCTGGAAACGTCAGTCCTCTCAATCAGGTTGGCATTTGACACTAGCTAATCATATTAGACAATATAAACACAGAATACTAACTGATTGTGGCATATTAGCTTAAACACAAGTGCATTGACTTACATGATTCCGCTTGGACTTGGTGGTGCAGCAAGGTGAGTTTAAGGCTCATTAAGTGTTTCATGCTCCGATTTTTCATATTTGTCACAACAGTTCTTTCTGTTCTTAAATAACTTCAAATATCATTTGTTTGCACAAGAGTTTCAAATGAATTTGGCGCTAGGCGATCACGATTGGCCCGTCCAGCAACATTTGTTACACTTTTCATGGTTGCTACTGAAGGAATTGTGGCCGTTGCTGTCATTATATTGGGTCAAAAAGTTTGGGGTTACTGTTCCACAACAAAGAAAGAAGTTGTGGACTATGTTGGAGAAATATTACCGTGGGTTGCAATATCCCACTTTATTGATGGAATTCAATCCGTGCTTTCAGGTCTCCGACATTTTCCTTAATTTCTTCTTCAAACCTTTTTGTGCAATGCCAGGCATTAAAAAAATAAGATTGCTACGTGGTCTCCTCATTCTAATTATATTTGATTTGTTGAAAGAAGTTACTTCGATGTTCGATTTCAGGTGTTATACGAGGAGGTGGACAACAGAAAATTGGGGCTTATGTTAATCTAGGAGCTTATTATCAAATGGGAATTCCTACTGCAGTATTATTAGCTTTTGTCCTGGACATTGGAGGAAAGGTGACTGATGCAAATTTTGTGTTCATGTACTTTTAATTTTTCAAGTCCCCTCAACTTTATCTTTCCTTTTTACAATTTATTTTGCCCTTTCTTAGTATTCCGTGGAAATGAAATACTTCTCGTGTTAATTTCGAATCAACATTTTCTTCGCAGGGTCTTTGGATTGGAATTACAGTGGCCTTGTTTGTGCAAGCATTATGTCTTTCAATCATAATCACATGCACTGACTGGGAGAAAGAAGTAAACTACTATGATCTGTTCTGTTTTGTGTAACTACAATCTATTCTACATTCATCTCATACATACATTTTCATGGCTTTTGTAGGTGAAGAAAGCTTCTGATAGAGTGTACAAAACAATGGCCGCTGCAGATGCAGTATAGTAAAACTGATGCACAAGTCATGATCATACCAAGAATACGTGCCTAATTATTTTGTCTTTAGAAGGCATTTGAAGCTTTATCAGATGCTGAAGACAACATATCTCGAACAATTTTGCATATGATTTGTACGGCTTGCTTTGTCTGGCGGTCTTATCATATGTTCTTGGTATAATTGCCCCAATTTGGTGTTGCAATTTCAAAATTTTGTGCACACGGATAACTGGATCATGTGACTCCTTGTATTTTGGTCCAACATCATCCTTTGTCTGCTGATAAAACACATGTCCGAACTGAAGATTTTCTAGAGGAAATGGCCAGGGCTCCTAGAGGGGTTGATGGTCGTCAAAGTGGTAGATTTACTAGTACTAGTTCTTCAATACAAAATTCCACAATATTCCCTTGAGCAATACTTCTATCATATTTTAGCCTAAATTTTCCCTTATTTATGAAATCCAAGAAAAAACCATATGGCCCGTGACAGTGTTTCTACATTATAAAAGTCTAGAGGAATTTTTTGATGCACGATGTGGCATGTTCTTTTGAAATTTCTTCTTACAAAATGCAGACCAATGGATTACGAGTTTGTTTGTATGAATTAATATTCTACTTAACATTCTATTACTTGAAGAATATGCTTGATCCATGGTATATAATTTTCGTTTGGAATACAGCATATAAATTCAAGTGCACCAGACTTTGTTTGTTCCTTAGACATGATAATATTTTGCACAAGACTGCTGATCAGGGTATCACATGATACAATGTTTCATTGTTCTGCTATATATCATTTAAACCTTTTTGCACTTTTGTGCATTATCACGTTTTTTACTGAAAATTTCACAATTAAACATCCGAGCATTATTGCGTTACAAGTGCCTAACCTAAGTCGACTTTCATCCATTGATTCATTAAATAGTGGAATGCGACAAGTATGTACAGTTAAACATTCAATCTCTATTTAGTCTGATGTCTATACGTAAGAATCAAACTAACAATGTTTGATTCTTATGCAATAACTGACCAATTTTTTACAGATAAAATATAATAACCAGTAGCAAAGTAGAAATTAGATGGGTCTTAGCGATAGATTTCAGATACATGCTTGGACTTAAGATCCCCAATTCCAGATTCATAAATGGCCTTAAGAACTTCGGAATATGAGATTACAAATGAATTTGAGTTATAACTCAAATACGATGACAATTGATGATATTCAGAAAAGATTAGATTTGCTGATATTCATATGGGATTGCAAATGTGTCCTCATATTAATTAGAAATTTCATATGAAAATTGATTTCATTGGAGAGCCAATAAAGTTAGCAAATAGTCATAGAAACTGATTACCCAATCAGAAAACCTACAACAACAACAACAAAGTATTTTCCCACTAAGTGAGGTCGGCTATATGAATCCTAAAGCGTCATTGCGCTCCAATCAGAACACCTAATTAATAAAATTGAGTATTAAAACTAAAAGGTAAATTACAGTTTGCTTTCTCAAGTTTGGGTACAAATGCAACATCATACAATATTTTTTTAAAGCATTTTAATCACATATATTTACTATTATTTCATTTCAATGTCACAATTAGTTGAGTTTTCTATCAATGTAATCAGTAAACAATAGACGTGGCAAATATAAGATCTACAATTTTACTAATATGAACGTCAAATTTATGCCACGTGTTACACATGTTTGAAACTAATTATAAATTCGATTAGGATAAAAAAAATATTAAAAGAAACTAAAAAACAAAGCTTGAAGCCTCTATATCCCCCAGAATCCGCTACCTAGAACTCAGCCCCGTAATCGTAACCAGTTTTGAATTCGCTGCTCATCTTGACAATCTCGCAGCCGCTGATTGTGTCTCGAACGCCTACTACCTTGTCTTCCTGCACTATATCACCATCTGGTGTTGAATCACCGCACCTCATCGAATCTGATTCATCAATCCGTCATGGGGCGTTTAGATTTAAATGCCTCGATGTTCTATATGTTAAATTAAACATCATACCTTTTAGAATTTTTATTAAACATTTTCCTACATTTTAGGTGAATATATTATAAGTAGCATTTTTTAATGCGAAGTTACAAAATTCGACATATATATAATGTGCCAATTTGTTAATAATTATTCAAATCTCCTAGAATCTAGTAGACATATGTTTTAAAATTCTAAAAACATATCAAATTTGATTTATTTATGCTTCTAACATGATATATATATATGTCATCTTCTTTCATGACTATTCTACAATCTTTTTGTGTCATTTCTTTGTTGTCGGTCAATACTCTTATGTCCTCCGTTGTGAGTCATGTTCATTCCCCTTCTATTTTTATTTTATGCAAACCTCTTGATTTGAGTATTCGTACCATGGTACATTTGGAAAATAGATTCTAGTGGTAGATGATATGGGGTATGTTTCCATTTAGTATTGGTACGTTTATAGCCGATATGTTGGTACATTTTAAGTTGGCATGGGTACATTTCATATCAGCATCGGTACGTTTCAATTCAGCATGGGTACATTTCTAGATGATATGTTGGTACGTTTCAAGTTGGCATGGGTACATATCATATCAGCATTTGTATGTTTCAATTTGCCATCGGTACATTTCAACATAGCATGAGTACAATTCAAATTAGAAATTAATATATTTAAATTTGGTTTCAATTTAATATTCACATTCATATATCTCATGCCGAATGACATTAATCTCATTTCAACCAATCCCTTTTGTTAACAATTTTTATGCAAATTATATTGTGCTACAATGTTTTAAAATCACTTGTTTTCTGTTGCATACTACACAACCATGCAATCAAACTAGAACTCAACAAGATAAATGTAGCGTCCATGGTGTTTTCATCATGTTAGATTGGCTATCTCAAATTTTTCTATTGATGTAAGTTTTTTTCCATGATCAATAAAGTTTATTATAGAAAAATAAATGTTAAAACTTAAAAAATTAAGAGATTGTTGTAGGCTTATTTGACTGAATTGTATTTAGGACTAGAGAGGGAGATGGGTCGGTGACAAGAGAGAGAAGAGAGAGATTTAATTGTGATGTGTGTGTTGTATCACCCCATTATGCTTTTATTTATAATAGTAGGATAGGTTAAATCCTTACCCTTATAGAATTAAAACTCTAATAGGATAATATCTACCAAGGGGAATATTCCAAGATATCCCTAGATACACTATAATTTACACAATCACATTCCTATTCTAAATGTGACTGCAACACTCCCCCTTGAGTGTGGCGATATTCAGCAGTTGAGGTAGAATAGTTGATGAAGTTAGCGACACAACAGGCGAATGCGAGTCTCTAATTTAAGGAAAGTATGCATAGGTAGTGAAACTCACAAAGCCTCACTATGGTAAAACCTAGCTAAGGTAGGTGAAAACCCATAGACTAAGGAGAAAAGTGAGAAGTATGCAAAATGTCTAAAACAAATATCAAACAGGACAAAAGTAGTGAACTCAATGGAGTATGATCATCCCAAGATGGGTGCCTTATCAAAACCTCGTTAGGTAGCGAAAACCCAATGGGAAAAATGCTTCTAATCGTAGGAAAAAAAGTACATAAAGATCAAGTGAGTATGCTTCAGGATACTCCCCTTGAGTTAGACATAACTTCCAAATAAGAGAACTACAAGCAATTCAACTCAGATAATTTACGCATACCAATTCCTTGGATGAGTTTCTGAAAAGTAGACTTAGGCAATGACTTGGTAAAATGATCAGCCAGATTGTCCTGGGAACGAATTTGCTTGACTTCAATGTTCCGATGCCGTTGTTGTTGGTAAGAATAAAAGAACTTCGGCGCTATGTGCTTGGTGTTGTCTCCCTTAATGCATCCCTTCTTTAACTGCTCGATACATGCTACATTGTCTTCAAAGATCGTTGTAGGAAGGTCAATGATGTAGTAAGACCACTATTGCTTCAAATATGTTCCATGACTGCTCTCTGCCAAAAGCACTCACGAGATGCGTCATGCAAGGCGAGGATCTCAGCATGGTTTGAAGAAGTCGCAACTAGATTTGCTTGGTAGACCTCCAAGATATAGTGGTGTCTCCAACGATAAAGACATAGCCCGTTTGAGAACGTGCCCTATGTGGGATAGATAGATAACTAGCATCTGCGTAACCAACAAGGTAGGAATCAACCCGAGGACCGAGGGGGCATGTTGGAAATGTGCCCTAAAACCAATCATATGACGATACTTTACGGACATTTCACATGTTAAACTAATCTTGTTTAATATAAAGGGCAAAGAAGACGGTTTAAAGTCGTCTCATATAAATGTTATACGCTTAAACGATAAGTCTAAGGAATATGTAATTGGGAGAATGTGATCTAAAGAAGTTAGATTCATGAGACCATTCTCTTTTGTATCCATATCTTAAATGTTCCTGGTCATAGGATCGCTAATTGGGCATTGACAGTCCATTAAGATCAGTACGTGCTATGTCTTCTCTTAGAGAGAGTGACTGGTCTTGAGTCATTAGTGTGACTGACACTAAGACAAGCATGTAGGTGGTCAATAGAGAATGAGTCCACTGAACGCCATCAACAAGGAGTTCCCATACTCATGTCACATGAAAACTTGTGGTTGGGATAATGCAAAGTAGTCATTTGACTGGAGGCATCATAGTTGTCTTATGGTTAGGCCCTTGATCTTTGACTATGTCAAAGTCACTCTGTCAAAGGGTGTCCACCACATAGTTGGGGTTAAGCCACTTAGCCATAGAGGCAAGTGAATGCACAATAAGGGATTTTTAACCTTCAAACCGTTTGAGGGAGAATACTTTATGATATGATTAAGAATCTCTGGCCAGAATATGAATGAGATTTAGGAATTCGTTCCAAATCACATTCAAGGTAATCATATAAGTAAGAGAATCACATTGGATAGCAGACATGAATAAACTATCAAATCGAACAATGTGGTCAAGAATATTGTATTAGAGAAAGACCGTATTGCATTGTAATCCCAAACTGAATAGGTTCTCCACATCTTTTGATTAGCTTGGGTAGCCATGACATACTGCTTGGTGTCACTCATGATTTGTGGAAGCCCTAAAGGTGTATAATCACTAAAGGGAGAATTGAAAAGTAAGTTTCAATTCACAATCGATTTGAAGAGTTTTAATTGCCCACTGCCTTGCTAAAAGGAACCTAATGGATCGTACACCATGTAAGGTAGAGATTGAAGAAACAATGGATATGAGTAAGGATAATTAAATGGTTTAATTATTTATGGATAGGATTAATTGATATGTTAATTAATCAAATGAATAAGTTCATTTTAGACATAGGGTTAGTTTTGGGACTCAAGGTCCAATGGACTTTGAATGTCAAGGCCAATAACTCAAGTTGTATGACAACTTGAAAACACAAAGGGCATGAAAGCCCAATGAACCCACATGGCCGACCATAGAGAGTGTGAGGGAGAATTGGTTTTAATTTCAATTATGCCACTCAATGTAAGTGGCTATAGAAAGAAAATTATAACCCATTCCCTTATAAAGGGTTTTCTAGAGCCAAAGGAGTAAAACACAAAAGCTCTCTCTTCTCTTAGGAGGCCGCCCACCCTAGGAAGAATGGACTAGCATCCATCTCTTCCTAGGTCACTCATCTCTTCCTCAATGCTCTCCTTGGTGTGGAAACTTAGAGGTTCCCTTTCTTGGAACTTGGAGAATCCATTCCATCCATATCCAAGAAGTCATGGAGCCAAGAAGCAAAGTTCCTCCATCCACATCCATGGAGTCAAGGAGCAAAGGAGACGAAGGAAAGAAGGCCCTCACATTGGTGAATATCCTTCACTAAGCAAAGAGGTGCTTCAAAGGTATAAAAGTTTCTCAATTCTTTTCTTTAAGATTTGAGTTGAGTCTTGGTTTACCACAACTACGATGCCTTGAATGTCATGGGTAAAGTTGTGTTAAGTGCATACAAGCATGATTCCGCCTTTAATTTTTAATTGCATGCATAGATGTTGCTCAAATGAACTTGTTTTCACAAATGTTTCCTTCAAGTGGTATCAGAGCCTAGGTCTTGTAGTTGGTGAATCCTTCTGGGTTTTGTATTTTTATAGTTTATGATTTGAATGTTGTAATTGTTACAAGCCTTATTCTTACTTCTTTGAATGTAAATTTTGTTAGAAAATTTGCCATCTCAAAAGTTGAAGATGTAGTTCATTTAAGCATGAATTTTGGAGCTAAAATTTGGTGCCATGTTTATGGGGAAATTCGACCAAATCCAAGGGGTGGATTTTTGGGTTCTTTTTTGTCTTTTTAAAAGTGTTTTAAAGTGTCATTAGGAACCCCTAAGTACACTAGGATGTTAACCCTCTTTTGATTAGTGTAAATTTGAGTTTTAATTGAGTGAAAACATTCATGGAGCTCTAATGGGTTTTCATGGATGTTCTTCAATGTTCTTCCTTTGTTCTTGTTGTTCATACCAAGAACAAAAAGTTGCTGTTTTGATTCAAAAAGGTATTTGGTTGTTTATTTGTTTTCGTTAGTGATGGATGGTAAGATTTTTCAAACAACACCCATACCTTTTTACTATTCACAACATGCCAATCACTTATTTCAATCACCTTTCAAACACACAAATCAGCTCACACAAACCATCACTACTCACCATGACTAGCCACCCCTATAATGGGGGTACTATTGGGGCTTTTGTGCAATTACATAAAGTTTTGATACTTTTGTGTATTTTCACTTTGACCCAAAAATTTACGTTTTTACGTAAAGGCCCAAAATCACTAAACGACAAAGTGTTTTGCTCCTTTAATGAAGTTTTTTGTATTTGATATGATCAAATGTTGTAATTTGATATGATCAAATGTTGTAAAAGAGCATAAGCTCTTCTTTACTTTAAAGTATTTTGATATGATCAAATGTTGTAAAAGAGTATAAGCTTTTCTTTACTTCGAAGTACTCATCTCTTGTTTCATTTGATATGCATGAAATTGGAGTGGTTGGGTCCAATGCCCAATAAGAAAACATGCCTTAATGTGATTAAACGCGTAAGTAAAATCAATCACCATCCCTAGACCGAGATCCAACACTAGGCTTGTGTTGGATCGAATCAAAAGTTCATAGTCATCCTAAGGCCCTAAGGCAACTATATAGTCCATCAATGAATGCAAAGCTTATGTTAGTAGTATCATATACTCTTGCTTAGACCTGTAAATGGGTCGGGTTTATCGAGTTTGGGTCAGGTTCAATCTGATCTGTTAAGTTAATAGGTCACCAGAACCTGACCTGTTCTACCCGTTTCACCCGTTAACAATTATTATTATTATTATTTTTTCATAGAGTTTATTTTTTATTGTTAAGACTTTACTGAAATTACTAAAACATCCTCAACTAATAGGTGCTAACGGGTTGACCCAAAGTGCTAACGGGTTCACCCATTAGCGACTCGACCCGTTAAGCATCCATCCAAATACTAATATTAACGGGTTGGGTCGGGTCAGGTCGGGTTGGGTTAACAGGTCGGGTCTAAAATGCCAAGTCTACTCTTGCTTTAAAAATTGTTTTACAAGCATAGTGGGAGTATCATATACTACTAAATCAATCACATGGACCAATAGTTGTCATATGACCAAATTGTTTTCATGAGATTAAAATGCATGCTTATATGTGATGAGAGCTAAAAACCCTCAACTAAACCATTATTAAGTTGACAAGCATGAAAGTGCTTTGAACACTCTTTCATGGGCTTCCACCGTGGTAGGCTCTGATTGTTTGTGACTCATACACCAACTTCACCCTATCATGGGGGAGTACAAAGTATGTGCTTACACTTAGGAGGAGTTCTATACGCATACATGATGTTGTGAAGGTAGGCAGCAAGAATGATCAACATCATATCATTTTGAGGTTATTCTTCAACCCTTACCCGAACTTGCATGGTGGGAATGACTTAACTAAGTGCACTGGAGTCAACATCATATCATTCTGAGGCCTCATTATCTAGAGGCCAAATAAGATGGGTACTTAGATGAGATGTAAATGAGTAAGCATACTCTCTCATTATTATTGATGCTAGCCAACATCATATCATTGTGAGGTGGGCTTGGTAATAGTGAGCCTCCCATACCCTACTAAGAGTTTCCTCCAAAATTCTTGAATTCCAATGAGGGATATGTAATTTGCCAAAAATAGTGGGTGGTGTTATTTGATTTAAAGACCCAGAACAAATAGCTTAAAATCAATCAATTTATATTCGTTATGTATTTATTTCCAAATATATTTGCAAATGATATCCAAAACTTGACAAAGAAAAAGCCGAAGGCTTTAGTTTCCGAACTTGGTACCACAATCCCATAGATTGTCTTGAATGGATTGTATATGTACCTAAGTAGTTGTTGGAAATGTGCCCTAAAACCAATCATATGATGATACTTTACGGACATTTCACATGTTAAACTAATCTAGTTTAATATCAAGGGCAAAGATTATTGTTTGAGCCGTCTCATATAAATGTTATACGCTTAAACGATAAGTCCAAGGAATATGTGATTGGGAGAATGCGATCTAAAGAAGTCAGATTCATGAGACCATTCTTTCGTAGACACATCCTAAACGTTCCTGATCATAGGATTGCCAATTGGGCATTGACAGTCCATTAAGATCAGTACGTGCTGTGTCTTCTCTCAGGGAGAGTGACTAGTCTCGAGTCATTGGTGTGTGTGACATCAAGACAAGTACGTAGGTGCTCAATAGAGAATGAGTTCACTGAACACGATCAACGAAGAGTTCTCATATTCATGTCACATGAGAACTCATGGTTGGGATAATGCAAAGTAGTCCTTTGACCTGAGGCATCATAGTTGTCTTGTGGTTAGGTACTTGATCTTTGATTATGTCAAAGTCACCCCATCCGCGGGTGTCCACGGCATCGTCGGGGTTAAGCCACTTAGCCATGGAGGCAAGTGAATGCGCAACAAGGGATCTCTAACCTTCAAACCGTTTGGGGGAGAATACTCTATGATATGATTAAGAATCTCTGGCCAGAGTATGAATGAGATTTAGGAAGTCGTTCCAAATCACATTCAAGGTAATCATATAAGCACACGAATCACATTGGATAGTAGACATGAATAAACTATCAAACCAAACAATGTGGTCAAGAGTATTGTATTAGAGAAAGACCGTATTACATTTGTAATCCTAAACTGAATAGGTTCTCCACCTCTTCTGATTAGCTTGGGTAACCATGATATACTGCTAGGTGTCACTCATGGTTTGTGGAAGCCCTAAACGTGTATAATCACTAAAGGGAGAATTAAAAGAAAGGTTCAATTCACAATCGATTTGAAATGGTTTTAATCGCCCACTGCCTCGCTAAAAGGAACCTAATGGATCGTACACCGTGGAAGGTGGAGATTGAAGAAACAATGGAGATAAGTAAGAATAATTAAATGGTTTAATTATTTATGGCAAGGATTAATTAATATGTTAATTAATCAAACGAATAAGTTCGTTAAAGACCTCGGGATAGTTTTGGACCTTAAGGCCCAATGGGCTTCGAATGTCAAGCCCATTGACTTAAGTTGTATGACAACTTAATGAATAATGATTCACAAAGGCCCAATTAGCCCAATAATACCTTAAGGCTGGCCATTTAGAGATGGAGTGAGTTTTGGACTTATTTACAAGTTTGCCACTTAAATGAATTAAGGTATAAATATGACTTTATAGCCAAAATTCATTTAGGGTTTTCTTTTGGGGAAAGGATGAGAACATAAGCTCTCTTTTCTCTCTAAAGTGGCCGTTCTCCTTGGAGGGTTTCGCTAGCAATCCTACTACTCCAAGGTCACTCATTTCTTCTCCAATCTAACCTTGGTGAAGAGACTTAGAGGTTCTCAATTTTGGGAACTTGGAGAACCATTTCATCCATCCAAATCCATAGATCTAAGATGCAAGGAATGAAGGCCCTCTCTTTGGGTGATTAGCCTTTGCTTATGCAAAGAGGAATCTACCAAGGTATAATATCTCAACTAACAAATGTTGTTTTAAGTTGAGTCAAGGTTCACCAATCTACTAGGCTTTGAATTTAATGGGTAATGTTTTGTTTTGAGTGCATGCAAGCATGATTCCGCCTTTAACTTGTTAATTGCATGCTATAGATGTTGCTCAAATGAACATGTTTTTCACAAAATTTCCTTCAGTAGTCTCATCCTCACAATCTTCCTATTGATAATGTATCATTGGAAGAACATGTTAGATATGTCTATCATAAAGAGTACAACACAAACAACAAATGCTTATTCCTTTGTTGTATGAACAAAGGAACTTGAGAAGATTAGCACAAAGACATCGACACTTTTAGTGTCATAATTCTTCCATTACAAATTTTTGTATGAAGAAATAAGAGTTGCTTTGAACAACCCTTAGTTAACGCAAACACTAGTGCTTGTTTCTTTGTTAAATGAACAAGGAACTTGAGAAGTAAGCACAAGGGCATGGACACTTTATGTGCCATGATTCTTCACTTACAAATTGTTGTATGAAGAAATGAGAGTTGCCTTGAACAACTCTTGAAAGTTTGTAATCATGTTTAGAACGAAATGGTTGATTGACAAAAATAGTCCATCAACATGGACTTATGATGATTTTGAATCATTGAGTGTTGAAGTGTTAAACCACTTCAGGAGACGGAAACTAGGCAAGGACTTCACCTTTGAGTCCCTATCCAAATGGTTCACTAAGTTTATTGTAAACTATATAGTGATCACTAACCACACGCTCTCGCAATCATTTGATGTGTATAACACAATTGAAATAAGTTTCAAGAGAGATAGTGAGAGTTTAAGGGACCATGACTATTGTAGTCAATGGAGAAGTCAAATGAAGAAGGCGAAATAACTCCAAGGGAACAAACTTTCTTTATGAAAGGATGGACATTGGAAGGGGTATTTGCAAGAAATATCTTGCAAGTGTCAAGAACACACATTTCGAAGGTGTTGTAAATTGTTCTTGAATAGTTCAAAATAGTTGGTTCTTCTACTTGAATGCTTGATTCCATATTAGTAACTATGTTTACAATCATTGTAAAAGTGTGGCTAATAAGGAGTAGAAGATTAATGAGAGAAGAGAAAGTACTTCACATTCGGAACTTGAATAAAATATAGATCTTTGCGAAAATAGGTAGTACTTACTTCCTCATATGAACTACCAAAGAAATTGGAAATACAAAGATTGTCTTTACATTCCTATTTGAATAAGGAACTGAATTCCATCACTATAATTTTAAGAGATTGATGAATGTTTTGGTTGACAAAACATTGTTCTTTATTAATGAATGATTGGATTATTGTAGTCTGATTGATTGTCTCTACTGTAGAGATGATGTGGTGGTGTTAACTGTTTAGAATATAACGATGCTTAAAACCCGAAAGGTTGCAAGGTAGTGACTAATCCGACTGAGTTATATAGAGGTGAAATGTTCAAATCTTTATTCTTTTGAAAAGAAGAAAGAATCACAAAGTTGTTGAGGTTAATTCACTTAAGTGTCAGTGGCACTTGTCTAGAACATAATACTACTCATGTTGTATGACATTCATCGAAGGTCGCTTTTGGTTGGACGATCGTTTATTTTGAATAAACATAAGTCCGAATACTTTGCGAAAGGTTTCAAAGAATTCAAGAATGTAAGTTGAGTAGTAAGACGTCTAAAGTATTTACCTCCTTAGATTTGATCCAAGGAAAAATAACATTTTAGAAGAGTTTCCTTGAAATATATCAAGGAAAGTAGCATCATAAGATAATGGATTTCTCCATTGGAAGAAGAGGGAACTCGAATAAGATGTAGTTCATTGGATGTTATCAATTACCCATATATAGGATATATACTTCTAATACAATATGATTGTCAATTAGAAGATCTTCCAAAAATTTCATGACTCCATAGGATGTAGTTGGAATGAAAGACAAGTCTTAATTGTGTTAAGATTTGGGTTTGTGTGCTAATAAGCAATATTTGTTTGATTACAATCTTGTGGGATATCCTTGAATTAACCTTTGGATATCACTTCTAAAAACCAACTAACAGATGTTATTTGTTGAGTAGTTCATTCTAATCCTACAATAGGATTTACCTAAGATAGAGAAAATGACCGAGAGATAGAATTCAAAGAATTGGTTCTTTGAGAGACAAGATGATAATCAACAAATATAACCACCTAGTTCCTACACCACTAGCTCCAAGGTAGTCGAGAAGGATGTATAAACCATCTCAGTTGAATGGTTTGAACTTTATGACTATGTTATAGAGTTACACCTTTTAATTCGAAAGAAATAAGAATGAAAATCCTTATGACTAAAGCGAGTGTATAGACGACATATACTCAATGAAATGGTATAGTACCATTTGACCAGAAGTAGTGAAACCTTCATAGCTAATTGGTAGCTTAAGGTGCCTACAATAAATGAGATTGGTTGACTTGGAAGAAACCACCTTTGACGTAGTCTTGGTTTATGTTAATTTGAAGATTGCTAGCCACAACTAAATAGTGATTCAATGTTTGGACATAATATGGGTTTTCGAAACCATTATCAAGGTAGTCTTGATAATATATGTCTAAGACTAGGAATCATAAGACGTGTAAATTGTAGAGATCCATCCATCATGAATTTTAGCAAGCTATTGGGAGCTATAATCATCTTATGAGAGAAAGATCAAATCGTTTGATTTCTCATAAAGATTTAAATCAATCTTTGTTTACTAGGTTTACAAAAGATTAGTGGGAGTTAATCATATTCCAAAATTTGAACATATATATGATATATTAATTGTGGATATGAAAGGAATTCTTCTTCGTTAAAGTTATGACTTCAAACATTCTATAATGATAGAATGTATATGGTAGACATAGTCTATATACATGGGATGGAAATCTATAATGATAGATTTCAAGATATAATTTGATTATCTCAATCCCTATTGATAGACGACAATAGATGTAGGAAGTTTCTCGAATGATAAACTTCAAATGAAAGGACAATTCCAATCAGACTGGGAAATTGCTCTTCTAAAAGGGAATGTACCCTTTTGACTCCCAAAGAAGCATAATGCATAAATAGAATCCTTTACGCATACACAGAAAGGTGATTTATGTATTTCACATTGTATGAAAAATGTTGCTATGAGTTGTACCAAGTTTAGTACAAGACGATATCAGCGCAAGCCCATGATCAGAACCATGGCAACTGTCAAGTGAGTCCTTAATTATTTAAGAAATACTAAAGGATAGATTCCTCAAGAATGAGGAAAAATTAGAGCAATGCAATGGAAGTATAAATGTATTAGATTATGAATCTAATATCGTATCTATCATTCCATGTCTCTTCATTATGAATGAAGAGATAATTGGATATCTCTTTATTATGACTAAAGAGATATTTGGGTGGAAACATTATAAGTACTGACTTTAGTGTGTTCCATCATGAATGCAAAATATATCGCTGTTGTTGATAATTGCAAGTGTACAATATCGTCCAAGTAATATAGTGATAAGTAGAGTGTCGTTCAAACAAGGATCAGATTAACCTAAATTTACTATTGAGATTGACTTCAAACTAAACTTAAATAAAAGATGGATTACGATGACAAATTCAAATATGCAAAAACCCAAACGAAATTGAAAATATCAATTGAACAAACACGAAGTAAAAGTGAATGAATTATGAAAAATTAATAAATTGAAGCACTAGGACATCAGGTTCCTTATTCTCAATCCCATCTAATCCCGTTATTCATATTAAACTCAAATTATTCCCATGTTGCTAGCAATTATCCCTTGATTCGTCAATATTTCCTTTCATAATATACTAACTGTGTATCTAACTATCTACCCATGCTATGTCTAGCCACAGAAGTAGATAATCGAATCCCTTTACGCTAAATGGATAATTTCACAATACTACACAAGTCATAACCAGTATGTCTACTCAATGGTAATTGTTATGAGAAGCAATCTACTAAACTCAACCTGTCAGTCCCAATTTAGTTCTTCACACAAATAATGGCCAGTTATTTGATAACGATAAAGCACAATAGCAATTACTCAACATGGAAAACAACCGAGATCAATATGAAATAATAAGAATTAGATGTTCATGATAAGAGTACACCCTAATCCTAGCAAAAGGACTTAGTTCATGATTAAACTAATGACAAACATGGATGAATTCGATGACATAAAGAAACCCAAAACCCCAATTCTGGAACCGTGTGCGATAAACCCCAAAACTGCCACCTTCTGTCAAGAGTACCCCCACTGGAAGGCTGGAGTATCGTTATATCCCCCCCTTGCGGCTGCTAAAAACCTTTTTCTTTCTATGCCTTTCCTTTTGGTTCCCTAATCCACATGCCGTTTGGACTCTCAAACCCAATTCTTTTTGGGAAAACACATCACCGCATGCTTGCACCGCCTAATTTTATTGGGCTTGCTTTAATGATCCAATTTCCTATATGATGTATTGTTCCATACTTTGCTCCAGCCCATCAGTCACATACCATTCGATAATTCTTTGAGTTTCTCTAATTTAAGCTTCCAATTCCCTGCTTTATTCATGAATTATGTTCTCTACAAAAATCGCACAAAAACACATCAAACTCACCAATTTACTATAAAATCATGACTAAGTTATAGGTAAAAGAGTTATCAAATATATATAAAATATCACCCTAACAATCGCCACATAGAAGCTTACAACAATGTTGTTTGGATGGGAAAGTTCATTTGTGAACTCTCCATTCGGTTCCAACCAGAAAGTGTCTCTAGTGTACCCACACTATGACAGAAAAGGGGCGATAGCTCAAGCCAGGGAATCAAGGTCTCATCAAGATCCGACCTCAAATGAGAGACTGAACCACATGATTGAGAATCATGTATAATGGTGAAGTTGTTATTCTCAAGGTTGGTTCTATGGGTAACATATAGATATCCATTGTCTAGGCCTACTACTCAGCCATTTTTCAAATGAATTCAGAAGAGGTATCATCACTGATGACCAAGCTAATTGGCTCTTGTGCAAGTGGGAGATTGTTGGAAATGTGCCCTAAAGCCAATCACATTATGATACTTTACGGACATTTCACATGTTAAACTAATCTAGTTTAATATAAAGGTCAAAGATTACTGTTTAAAGCCATCTCATATAAATGTTAAATGCTTAAACGATAAGTCTAAGGAATATGTATTTGGGAAAATGTAATCAAAAGAGGTTAGATTCATGAGACTATTCTCTTTCGTATACATATCCTAAACGTTCATGATCATAGGTTGCCAATTAGGCATTGATAGACCGTTAAGATTAGTATGTTCTATGTCTTCTCTTAGAGAGAGTGACCTGGTCTTGAGTCATTGGTGTGACTGACACCAAGGCAAGCATTGTAATCCCAAATTCTATAGGTTATCCACCTCTTTTGACTAGTTTGGGTAGCCATGACATACTGCTAGGTGTTACTCATGGTTTGTGGAAGCCCTAATGGTGTATAATCACTAAAGGGAGAATTGAAAAGTAAGTTTCAATTCACAATCGATTTGAAGAGTTCTAATTGCCCACTGCCTTGCTAAAAGGAACCTAATGACACTTTGTAAGGAGATTGAAGAAACAATGGAGATGAGTAAGGATGATTAAATGGTTTAATTATTTATGGCTAGGATTAATTAATATGTTAATTAATCAAATGAATAAGTTCGTTGCAGACCTCGGGTTAGTCCAATAACTCAAGTTATTTGACAACTTGAAAACACAAAGTGCATGAAAGCCCAATGAACCCACATGGCCGGCCATAGAGAGTGTCAGGGAGAATTGGTTTTAATTTCAATTATGCCACTCAATGTAAGTGGCTATAGAAAGGCAATTATAACCCATTCCAAAGGGTTTATAGAGAGAAAAGAGAAAAGCACAAATGCTCTCTCTTCTCTTAGGAGGTTGGCCACCTAGGAAGAATGGACTAGCATCCATCTCTTCCTAGGTCACTCATCTCTTCCGCAATGCTCTCCTTGTTATTGAAACTTAGAGGTTCCCTTTCTTGGGAACTTGGAGAATCGCTGCCTTTATCCATATCCAAGAAGTCATGGAGCCAAGAAGCAAAGTTCCTCTATCCACATCCATGGAGCTAAGGAGCAAAAGAGACTAAGGAAGGCGCTCACATGGGTGAATATCCTTTGCTAAGCAAAAAGGTGCTTCAAAGGTATAAAAGTTTCTCAACTCTTTTTTTTAAGATTTGAGTTGAGTTTGGGTTCATCGCAACTACTACGCATTGAATTTCATGGGTAAAGTTTTGTTTTTTAGTGCATACAAGCATGATTCCGCATTTAATTGTTAATTGCATGCATAGATGTTGCTCAAATGAACTTGTTTTCACAAAATTTTCCTTTAGGGTGGCGACTCCTCTCAAGGATTTGTGGGTGCAAAACAAACTTAAATTTGTGGTACCCTTAAGGTGGTGGAAAATGTCTTTAACACCATTCCAGTGTCTGCGTGTAGGTGCATTGCTGTATCTAGCCAAAAGATTAACAGCGAAGGAGATGTCAGGTCTAGTGCATTGAGCCAAGTACAATAAAGCACCAATTGCACTTAGGTATGGAATTTCAAGCTCGAAAATCTCTTCCTCATCCTCCTTGGGATGGAAAGGATCTCATTTAGCATATGGAGTCCAAACGACCATAGGAGTACTTAAAGGCTTCACTTTATCCTCATTAAAATGTCGCAACACCTTTTGGGTGTAGTTCGATTGATGTACTAGGATTCCATCCAATCAATGCTCGATCTCCATGCTTATATAATATCGAGTTTTCCCAAGATCTTTCATCTCAAATTCTAATTTCAAGTGAACGACAATTTCCTCAAGGTCTGCAGGAGTTCCGATGAGGTTATATCACACATGGACATAGTTTGTTGTTCACATAACCTTGACTTGTCAAATATTCACTCAAACGGTTATATCACATCTACCCGTATTATTTCAATTCATAAAGTGATCTCCTCAATCTAGTAGAGAGAGTGTTTCGTGGTCTAGAACCATTTGAACCAGTCAATAGATGTCTTTTTGGAACTTTCATGTAGATTTTAGTATCTAGATCCTCATAAAGATATGCGGTTACCATGTCCATAAGTTGCATGTTTAGTTTTTTAGAAACTACCAAACTAATAAGGTGGCAGAACGTTATGACTTCCATTATGGGGGAATATGTTTCCTCATAATCAATCCCAGGGCATTGAGAGAAGTCTTGAGCTATGAGGTGTGCTTTGTATCTCACTATTTCACTTTTCTCATTACGCTTCCTTATGAAAACCCACTTGTAGCCCATAGGCTTCACATGTGGTAGAGTATGAGCTACAAGCCCAAACACTTTACGTTTCACAAGCGAATCGAGTTCGACTTGGATTGCTTGTTTCCAATTTGACCAATCCGTTCTACATCAGCATCAATCGACGGAACGTGGTTCAATCATCGCTAAGCATGATGTCAATAGCTACTATGTACGCAAATGCATCATTGATGATCATCTCATTTTGATTCCAAAACTCATCCAATACTTCGTAGTGGAATGAAATCTTGCGATTCTCGAGAGGCCAAGTTGTCTCATCTAAGACATCATCGTAATCTAGAATAACCTCATATGTTGGAACAAATGAGTAAGCGATGGTCGGATTTAGACTAGGGTCACTAGTTTATGGCATTTTCCTCTTCTTAGGTCATGAATCCTTTGAACCAAGGGTAGAAGTAGATGATTGGCTAGCCTCTAAGCATGTGGAAGGTGCAACCGCCTCACCCTCAAAGACGGTTTGGCCTTCCCAGGCTGTATTACAGCGTACTATAGGTACGCTTATCCTTGTAGGTGCATTTGTAGCGGGTATATGTGATCTTGTCACCTTTGCTATGTCAGTAAAAGCATCTGGCATGCTTTAAGCAATGCTCTGAAAATCTAGAATACGTCGCACTTCAGTTTCAGACTGGGCAGTGCTGGAATCTAAATGAGACATAATGGAAGCATACCATGACAATTTGCAGTGTTCTACATGAACATTTGTGTTCTTATCTCCCCTTAACGACAAAAAGACTATCTCACAAAGTGACAATCTGCAAAACGTGCGGTCAAAAGATCTCATGTCAAGGGCTCTACGTAGTGAATAATTGATGTTTAATCATAACTAACATAGATTCATATTCTTCTCTCAGGACCCATTTTGGTACGTAGTGCCGACGCTATTGCCACATAAACTGCGCACCCAAACACAGTAAATGTGAGACGTCAAGCTCGTATCCGGTAACCAATTGTAACGGTGAATGAGGTTGGGTAGCGGTGCGCCTCAGGCGGACGATTTGGTACACATAACCAAAGTCCAAGCTATCAATTGAACATACTTTATGAAAGCTTAATTCGGGCCATTTTAGGTGTGAACATGGGGTACATGATGTTCAACTTCAATCCCAACTGAAATACAATAGTCGTCAAAAGTTTGTGACTTAAAACTTTCCAGCATTATCCAGTTGAATCGACTTGATCAGATAATCAAGGTGGTGAGCCCTAATCTTAATAATTTGTGCTAGGAGTTTCACAAATGCATTGTTACGTATGGACAATAAACAGACATGTGACCAACATGTCGATGCATCAATCAACACCATAAAGTATCGAAATGGTCCACATAATGGTTGGATAGGTCCACAAATATCCCCTTGAATCCTCTGAAGAAACTTAGGATGGTTGTGAATAATCTTTGTAATTGAGGGTTAAGTATTCAACTTCCCTAAAGAACAAGCTTTGCATGGCGAGAATCCAACACAGGGAGGTAAATGATGCCCATGTGATGATTTGAGTTTATGGCACATCATGTCATGTTTGGGATGTCCCATACAGTTATTCCAAAGCAGCAGGGTGCCTTGAAACCCAAGCACAAGACTGGCTACATGATGGGTCTTTATGTCGCGAATGGTTGTGATGTACAATCCACTCGGGAGACGTTCCAGCTTCTCGTGAATATGCTTCTAGCCATACTCCAAAGAAGTGATACAAAGAAATTTACAACCATTCTTTTTAGTGGTTTGAACATGATATTGATTATTTCGAATGTCTCTAAAACTTAGCAACGTTCCTAAAGAACAAGCTTTGCATGGCGAGAATCCAACTTAGGGAGGTAAATGATGCCCATGTGATGATTTGAGTTTATGCCACATCATGTCATGTTTGGGATGTCCCATACGGTCATTCCAAAGCAGCATAGTGCCTTGAAACCCAAGCACAAGATCGGCTACATGGTGGGTCTTTATGTCGCGAATAGTTATGATGTACAATCCACTCAGGAGACGTTCCAGCTTCTCGTGAATACGCTTCTAGCCATACTCCAAAGAAGTGATACAAAGAAATTTACAACCATTCTTTTTAGTGGTTTGAACATGATATTGATTATCTCGAATGTCTCTAAAACTTAGCAACATTCTTCTAGAATGTGGAGAATAGAGGGCCTCTTTAATGGTTATGACAATACTATTATACAACATAATACGAGCCTTTCTGTATCCTTCAATCAGGTTGGATGAGCCTGAAAGGGCTATCAGAGGTGCATTATTAGGTATGAAGTGAGTAAAATAGTGTCACTTATGCAATATTGTGTGCGTAGTAGCACTATCAGCCTGACAACTAACTTCCCCACCAGTTATACCTAGAAATAAATTAATTGAATTGGTCACATGCATAAATATAACTTCATTCATTTAATTAATCAATCGAGAAATAATATCCATAAAATAATTATCCATAATTCAATACAAACCAAAACCAAACAAATTATTCCAAAGACTTAGAAAATTGGTTAAAAAATTAAACCATAAACCTAAAAAATAGAGAGGGGTTCCGGCCACTCCTATTGGGTTCGACCACTAAGGGTAAAAACACCCTAAAAACATGTCTAAAAGAATAAAGCTTATTCGTCCATAGGAGCTGATGCTTCTTGAAAATCTGATATCTTGATGGATGTAGTAGCATCTTCGGGATGTTCCACATTGGCAAAGTTAGACTCACGACGGGAATGATACTTGGCAATGGCCTCGGGGGAAGCTCTGCATACGCGTGACCAATGATCCTTTGATCCACAGTGGTAACATATGTCCATTTCAGTGAAAGCTAATTGAACTGTAGCTTTTCCCTCGTTCTTGAAGTTTGGGGCCTTAGATGCAAGGGGTTGGTGCTTTTGGGTCAAATTTCCTACTTTGGGTGGCCCTTGGTACTCCCATTACCATAGCCATGAAGATTTTTCCATCATTTGTGGCTACTAGAATTGGTTGCACGTGCTTTAGGCATAGCATTCGAGCTAGTGGGTAGAGCTTGATGATTTCTTATCAAAAGCTGGTTCTACTTTTCAGCGAGAAGAAAAATAGAGATCAAATTCGAAATTTGGTGAACTTCTATGCCTAATATTGTTGCTCCAGGACAATATTGGTGGCATGAAAGGTCCAATAGGTCTTCTCCAGGAGATCTGGATTTGTTAAGTCCATTTTACAGAACTTAAGTAGTGATCAGATTCTACAAACTTCAGAGCTGTATTCATTCACAGACTTAAAGTCTTGGAAGTGTAGATGCTACCAATCGTGTCTTGCTTCAGGCAAGTAAATGTCTTTCTGGTGATTGAAACGATAAGCTAAAGCAAGCCAAAGGGTGCGTGGGTCTCCTCAGCGAGGTACTTGGTTTGCAGTGCATCATGGATGTGTCTTCGAATAAAGATCATTGCAGTAGCTTTTCTGAGCTACATCGATGGGTTTGGCATCAATAGGTTCCTCGATTGTGGCTCTAATACCATTTGTAGTGAGATGAAGCTTTATGTCTTGAACCCACTTTAGGTAGTTTCTTCCAGATACTTCTAGAGCAGTGAAATCGAGCTTGTTCAAGTTTGACATGTCCCTAAAATGGAGGGTACAATTAAACGTGGTTAGTCATATGGTAATTCGTAGGCATACATCGTAGAACAGTTAGGTTCTATAGACATGTATTGGTTTAACTTAAACATGAAAGCTACAAGTTTTATGTGGTAAGTTTTGAATGAAAACTTCGGGTTTCAAAGGCACTAAATATGAAAATACAGGTTCAATTTAGTTGTATGAATAATTAGCTCATAAAGGAGAGGTTCCTGTAAGAACACAAAATGAAATATGCTAATTTAAGTGTAGTGGATTTGAGTTGCGTTGGGAACTCAAGTGTGAGTGCTTCAGGACTACGAAAGGATGTCAACGACTCAAAGTAGAAAAATAAATTATTGAATCGTTAATGTCCAAAAGTGATCTTAGGGTCAATATTTTTGTATTAATTATCAGATTAATGGACTGCTGGTCACTTTTAATTAATTCAATAGATCAAGACCAAACAAGGTCGATCGTGGAAGCAAAATAATGACAAACGGGTCATTTAGCTTCGGTTGGTGATAAACCATGTGACAATTAAATTAGAATTAATTAGCATAAATCAAAGTACCCCAAAAAATATTTGGGCATGATTTATAACCTAGGGATGCCAAAAATTGGCATTAGATTGAAAAAATAATGCTGCCCAACTAAAAGTGGGCTGGCTGCAATGTGGGGCCGGGCCCTGCAACACAGCTACAAGCCATCGGGCCGTGTGGTATGGGTTAGCCCAACAGCAAAAGCTACTGGTTTGGGCCAAAGACAAGGCATGGGGCAAGCCCAGCCTAAAGCTTGCTTGCGAGTTGGTGCTGGGAGGCCCAGCTAAAGCTGGCTCCCAAGTTTTGGGTCAGGGCAAGTCAAGCCCAATAAGCTATACGGGCTTCCTGCAGGCGAGCCTGGGGCATGAGGTGGACCTATCAAACCATGGGCTTGCTCGCTTGGGCCAGAGACTTAGGACAAAGTCCAACAACTCAAAAGTTGCTAGTTTTGGGCTTGGAAGGGTTGCTCCCATAGTCCAGCTGCAGTGGCTGGCAGTGATGCCTATGGAAGGGCTGCTCTCATAGTCCAGCTTCACATAGTAAAATATAATTGTGTAATGCATGAAACGTGCATATATATATATATATATTGACAAGTATATGAATCATATACAATATATATATTTATCGGATGGAAAATATAAATATAGGGGGTTCATGCATCATGTAGAATGTTTTCATGCTTCATGGATGTTTCAAATATCTTACTTTATTTAGGGTAAATTACACTTTACCCCTTCAGGTTTGGGGTCGATTTCAATTTCATACATTTACTTATCATTTAATTTCAATTTCATACAACTATTAAAAAATCTATTAAGTTAACTGCTAAGTGATGGTGTGGTAAATATGAGGTCCCCATTTGTGTTGACGTGGCTGCCATATTTGTGCCACATGGCTAAACACTTAATAAAAAAAATTTAAAATATTAAAATAATTAATTAAAGAAAAGTATAAAAAAAAAAGAAAAAAAAAATACCAGAACCCCCCATCACCCTTCCATCCTCTCCACCTCCTCCACGGTTCCACCCCTCCACCCCCTCCACGGTTCCACCCCTCCACCCCTTTTTCTTCTCCAGCCCCTCCGTGGCTCTACCCCTCCACCCCTTCGTCTTCTCCACCTGAGCCCTTCTCCCATCCCCCATCACCCAAAAGGAAAAGGCGCTACTTTCCTAACAAAAATGTTTGTGGAGTGTGACGATAAAATTTTAAGGTGTCGCATAACCTACATTAAAATACATTTGCGATGCTTGTTGTGAGCTCACTTATATTTGTGTCACACATACTTTAGCGCCAACATCCCGTGCGGAAATTACAAATATTGCGACGATCGCTTCAGGGCAAATATTTGCGGCCCTGTGCAAAAAATATGTCGCAAATGACCCTTCGCGACCCTACACAAAAAATGTCACAAATGACCCCTTCTCTTGTAGTGGAATATTATTTTTAATACTTAAAGTTATCCTACAAGTTCCTACATAACCTCCCCACTTGGGGACACATTAGGGTTCAATCCTATTATTATCACATCAATTTGGAGCATAACAATAGTGACACACCCCGACCGGAGTCGAGGCATGCTGGCTGTCACCCGAAGGTGACCTAACCAAAAGTGTGAGTGATGTAAAAATGTGAATAAATTAAAACCGAAACTAGAACTTATTTAAACTAATAAAGTGAGTGCGCAGTAGTGCGTAGAACCCATAGAATACAAATATTCAGAGCATAGATGACAAAAGAGTTTGCAGTCAAAACTAGTTAAGTACTTAATACATAATGGGATAAGTTTCTACACTTAAACAGAGATATGTCAGAATCGCCGACTAATCTTCATACGCCACATAGTAATTCAGCTATCTAGGACCTGGAGGGGCGAAAAATAGAAGGGTGAGTGGGCAAAAAGAAAAGTTTATAAAATCCATTTATTTTCTGAACATACTAACCTCTCGCTTTAAAACATGTATAATTTCCAGAAAATCATACTACGTATAGGTATGAAATCAATGCAAATCAACTGTAAATCAAGAAGTATGCCACATCACAACATCTCAACAGTAATATAAATAAAATCAGGTGTTCAACTAATATATACTAGCACATAAGTCGAAGTCACCTAATGCGACCTATACGATTGGCCCTGATGCTCATTAATCCATGCTAGCACACGAGTCGGAGTTGCCTAATGCGACATGTACGACAGAACCGGGTGTAATCGTAATACATGCTCTAGTGCTACAATCACATGAAGACTGGCACTAATTGAGGTCACCTACGAGTCAGAGTTGCCTAATGCAACCTGTACGACAGGACTGGCACCTACTTGGATCCAAGGCGAGTGTGCAGTGCAGAGGTGAACATACACGTGAAAGACTAGCCTGGCCCGGGGAGAGCATTAACACCAGGGTGTAGCAATGATGAGCAGACTATATGAATAAAAGCATGCCATAACAATTCAATAATTCTAATCAACATAATAAACTTACCTATGCAACCCATAGGATTATTTAGCATTTCACCATAGTAGAACATTTCTAATAATGTTATTTAATCATGGCATGATATGCATAAATCACTTCAAAAGCATTTATGGAAACTATAAAGTTTGTACATATATATATATACACACACACACACACACACAAAAACAAATACCCACTCATTTATACGTCGATGGATCGTAGTTCCCTAGCCTCGCTTGTCCTTATACGTCCTCAGGATAAGTCTCCCCTATATGCGCAACAACTAATAATAATTAGCTAATAAAGACATATACGAAAAAGCTAGGAAAAACCCCTCATAGGTTGCTCAAACAGAAGGTTTAATATACGTAAACACTCTACTCGATGTCACGAACCCGTACTTGTCAACCACTCAACGACCAGAGGCCGAAAGCGGGTTCACGTACGGTTTTGGGGGCAATGACATCAAAATTGGTATGGTAGCCATGCGTGATAACTATTGGATGATGTATTTTGATGGTTCTAGTACTTCAGTCTCGGCTGGTGTTGAAATCGTCATTCAATCTTCGGATTAACACCACTTGTATTTTTCCCTCAAGCTCGATTTCGATTATACGAATAATCAGTCTGAATACGAAGCCTTGATCATCGGTTTTCACGTCCTTCATGACTTGCGAGCAACCCGTGTCTTCATCCTCTGCAATTCAGAACTTGTAATTAACCAACTCAATGGAACTTTTCATTACATGAGTTGTACTTTGACGCCTTATCACATGGTTGGCAGCTATTTGGCCACGTTGTTGGATGATATCACATTCAAACACATCTCCCGAGTTTGAAACACCGACGCTGATGAACTGCCTCAAATAGCCTCTGGAGCATAACTCCTGGGGGCGTGATAGGCTGGGTAATACCCATAGTACGACGATCGCACCCGGCCCTGGTTTATCAACAAGTTCTCCAACACGATCGCGTGGTCTGCACACGAGTCATGTCTTTACCTTCATTGTTCAAACGAGAAGATGTTGTAGACTTCTACGCAGTTGAGGTAATACCGGATGACTGGAGAATGTCAACTATGCGATTTGTCAATGACCCCAAAGGCAAACATGACCGCAGGACAAGGGTTCATGCCATAAATTACGTAATATACCAAAATTAGTTGTACCGAAAGGGTGAGAACTATCTATTATTATTATACCTTGGCCCACAAGAGGCTGCCCAAGCAATTACAGATGTGCACGAAGAAATTTGTGGAGCTTATTAGCCCAGACGCAAGATGCGTTAGTTGCTTCGCCGACACGGCTATTTCTAGCCGAGTATATTGAAAGATTGTATTGAGTACACATGAGGAAGTGCATAATCAAATCCATGGGCCTATATAGAGACTCCTGGCCGAATTACTTCACTCGGTCACCAAACCATGGCCGTTCAGAAAATGGGCCATGGGCATAATCGGCAAAATTATGCCATATTTTGGGTTAGCAAAACATGCATGGATACTCGTTATGACGGACTACTTCACCAAATAGGTCGAAACAAAGTCATACACTGAGTTAACATCTAAAGAAGTTTGTATTTTTGTGGAAGAATACATCATGACCAGATTTAGCGAACCACAAACGATCATAACTAATAACGGCGCAATCTTTATAGCCGATAGGTTCAAAGAATATATGGCAAGCCTGAAAATCAGACCCGAATAGTCCACGTCGTATTACCCACAAGGAAATGGACAGGCCAAAGCAAGTAATAAAATTTTGATCGGCATCCTTGAAAAAATGATAAATGAAAAGCCCGGTATGTGGCATTTGAAGTTAAAAGAGGCATTATGGGCGTATTGGACTGCACTCCGATCAAAAACAGGGATGACCTCGTATGTGTTGACTTACGGGCACGAACCGATGCTACCAGTCTGATCAGTGTCGAGTAAAATCAGGTTATAAGGCAAGAGTTTGAGGACTTAGAGGAAGCTCAGCTTGATGCTTATAATTTGTTAGTCGCATAAAAAAAAAATCGCCGAGCGAGCTTATAATCGACGGGTCAGACAAAAGACATTCGGTGAAGGTGAACTAGTTTGGCAAACCATATTGCCAATAGAAATTAAAGACCCGAGATTCGGAAAATGGTCGCCGAATTGGGAAGGACCATTCATTGTCCATAAAGTTCTCGGTAAGGGGGCATACCACCTTAAAGATCAAAATGATTTAATTCAAAAACTACCAATCAATGGGAAATTTCTAAAGCAATACTATCCAGTCACATGGGAGATGCGAGAATAAAAGTTCATTTCATTAATTTGGCAAAAAAGGTGTACAAAAAGAGATGGTCAACTAGTTTATCAGCTAAAACAGTCCTAAGGAGATGAAGGAAGGAAAACTTCAAGGGCGGCCTTTAATTCTAACCACCTTACTTCGCCCATTGTAACCTCAGCTTGCTAACTCCTCTTATCCATCTTTAACTGCTCGATCTGCTTCATACCAGCCGCATATTCGATCAAACAAGGTTTCCTCGACTCGAAATCCTTTGCAAGCTCAGAAGCAATTGTCGACCTTCGATTTTGGAGTTCGGTAATTTGACGGTCTAGGTCTGCCAGTTCGTCTTTCTTTGCCTTTATCACCTCGACCTTTGGACAAAGAGCTTCTTGAGCAACCATTGCAGCATTAAAGTCGTCTTCTGCCCGAAGAGCTTTCTCGAAGATATCAAATATTCTCGGGTTCGTTGCAGGATAGAAGATAGACTAGTGATAATTTCATTACTCAGTAGGTCGTCGGCTGCAAGGTCGTTCAAACATTCTCCTACTGAGTCAAGGCCTTTGCACTTGAGGATTTGAGAAGCTGAGAGAGACAAATGCTCCTGTAGCTTGACAAGGGCATTCAGTTCGGCCGTTGATGTTGAATGTCCGGTTGTAGTGGCAGAATGATTGGCCGTCCCTGAAGAACTGGAAAGGAAGGCGTAGAGCTCGACCTCCCATGAAGGCTGCACATAAAAAGATTTCAAAAAAAAAAAGGAAAATCGTAAGGAAGATAGTAGAGAAAGAATTTGTTTTAGACCTGCCGAGAGGAGACTTCGGCCATGTGCCATGGTTCATTGCTCGAACTTAGAGAGCTTAATGGCCTAGCCCAGTGTTTAGGACTGCTTCTTAATTTACACGGCCAATAAAGGTTATCTATATTCAATGGCCACTGAGGTGGCCATGAAATATAGGTAACACCTTTCGGCGCATAGAATTTTTGGTGAAACGAGTAAGTGGGCACCTGACATTTAATATTTTTTGGTTTAGAATTCTAAAACTGAAAGTTAATAAAAGGGTAATAAAGGTTCTTACGAAGGTCGAAGTAACCTCTTGTGAAGGAATGCCGAGATTCTTATCTTGGGGATGAAACGGCGTATCTGCCCTCGTTTTCATTTCGATAGGAAGCACTGCTTCATGCCCCGCGTTTGCTTCGGCAGCAGGAGGGTTGACTTGGCTAGCCGCTTCGATCACCGGCTGAGTAATGGTGGGTGGCAGTTCTGTCGATTAGGGGCACTTCACCAACAAAGGTTCTTTGCTCTCGTCCTTCAAGATAGAAAATGGTTGTTCATTAGTTGGGATATCCAGTTAAGTAGAGAATGAAAATTTCTAAGAAAAATGGTCGTACCTCTTCTTCCACGACGATTATTGATTTCAGTTTTGGATTTGGGGGAAGGCTTTTCTCGGCCAGAGTGGTCGCCTCCCCCACGGTAATAATTACTGGACCCACAGCAGGAGAAACGGCCGTCCCCATAGCTGCAGGACCCTCGACCAATGGAGGGAAGACTAGTTCGATCACGGTTGAAAAAGTGGGGTGAACTTTAGTCGCATGATCTAAGGGAGGATTTTGCAGTCTTCTCACCGAAGCCTCGATGACAGGAAGAGGGAGAGAAATGCTAGTTGTAGTTGCTCCTGTGGTTTGACTTGAGATCACAAGAATCTCACGCTCCCCTTTCTTCCTTTTTTATGCATTTTTAGGGCGGGGCAATGTTACCAGCCGTTCTTGTCTTCGGGCAAGGCCATTTGCTAAGTATGACTGGCATAGTAGTGGCCACCACTGGACTAGGAGAGGCTGCGGGAACTTCAATAGCTGCAACCTTCTTTGGAGGAGCAGGCTTCTTTTTTGTTGTAGCCGGTGTGGCCGTGTTGACTTGCTTTATTGGACGACTCGCTGAAAATAAACTCAAGTTAGGATGATAGTCTTGAGTGAGAAATAGAAATAAATAAAAAAGGTATACCATGGGCCGCTTCTTTGGATTTTGGGGTGGGAGCTTTCCTTGGACGATCGTTGAAAATCTTTTTCACAACATCCTCAACCGTTGTGCCAAAGAATTCTTGGATGTATGCATCCCACCAATCAGCAAAGGTGCTGGTGCTGTGAGTTTCAAGGACGTTCGACCGAAGATGAAATTTCGAGCACCTCTCTTGAAATTCTCGCTCGGTTTCTTTACACTCTCTCTCAGATGAACCAGAGAGACGTTATCGACTTAGAAGAGAGTGGGAGGTGAGTAGAGGCATAGGGCAACCTTGGAGGAAGCCAAGTTTCCGAGCGGTAAAATGGGGGTGGTAGACTTCCCAACTCGCGCGCAGAGCATCACTGCCGAGAGGAAGGTCGCGAGTTCGCACAAATGCCTCATAGTTTTGTTGAAGGTTTACGTCTTCGTTCTCCTCCTCTGACGAGGATTGAAGCTTGATGGAAGATGGGTACTCCTGATGACGATAGATCATGAATTCATCATCAGAAAGATCTTCTAGGCTGAAGAAGTATTTGAAGACTTCTTCGACCGAGTGAGGAGGAGCTAGTCTGGAGGCTAATTGTGTTGGAAATGTGCCCTAAAGCCAATCACATGATGATACTTTACGAACATTTCACATGTTAAACTAATCTAGTTTAATATAAAGGCAAAGATTATTGTTTAAAGCCGTCTCATATAAATGTTATATGCTTAAACAATAAGTCCATGGAATAAGTAATTGGGAGAATGTGATCTAAAGAAGTTAGATTCATGAGACCATTCTCTTTCGTAAACATATCCTAAACGCTCCTGATCATAGGATTGCCAAGTGGGCATTGATAGTCTGTTAAGATCAGTATGTGCTATGTCTTCTCTCAAGGAGAGTGATTGGTCTTGAGTCATTGGTGTGATTGACACCTGTGTTCAATAGATAATGAGTCTACTAACGTGATCAATAAGGAGTTCTCATACTAATGTCACATGAGAACTCATGGTTGTGATAATGCAAAGTAGTCATTTGACCTGAGGCATTATAATCGTCTTGTGGTTAGGTGCTTGATCTTTGACTATGTCAAAGTTACTCTGTTAGAAGATGTCCACAACATGGTTGGGGTTAAGCCACTTAGTCATGGAGGCAAGTGAATGCACAACAAGGGATCTCTAACCTTCAAACCGTTTGAGGGAGAATACTCTATGATATGATTAAGAATCTCTAGCCAGAGTATGAATGAGATTTACGAAGTCGTTCCAAATTACATTCAACGTAATCATATAAGTAAATGAATCACATTGGATAGTAGACATGAATAAACTATCAAACCAAACAATGTGGTCAAGAGTATTGCATTAGAGAAATACCGTATTACATTGTAATCCTAAACTGAATAGGTTCTCCAACCTCTTCTGATTAGCTTGGATAGCCATGACATACTACTAGGTGTCACTCATGGTTTGTGGAAGCCCTAAAGGTGTTTAATCACACAAGGGAAAATTGAAAGAAGGTTTCAATTCATAATTGATTTGAAGAGTTCTAATCGCCTACTGCCTCGCTAAAAGAAACCTAATGGATTGCACACCGTGTAAGGTAATGTTTGAAGGATTTGACGAAGATGAGTAAGGACAATTAAATGGTGTAATTGTTTATGGCAAGGATTAATTAATATGTTAATTAATCAAACGAATAAGTTCATTTTAAACCTTGAGTTAGTGTTGGGCCTTAAAGCCCAATGAGCTTCGAATCGTCAAGCCCATTAGCTTAAGTTGTATGACAACTTAACAACCAAAGTTCAAGAAGCCCAAAACAGCCCAAAGGCTTGGGAAAACCGGCCATAGAGAGAGGAAGGGCCTTTTGGTCCAATATGCACACAAAAGTTGAAAGCATAGAAGAGGTGTCTTTGCTCCATCCTCATTAAGTTTTTCTAAAGATAAAAGGTGAGAATAAATATATCTCTTTTCTCTCTAGAACAGCCAGCTACCATGGGAGAGTTTACTAGCATCTAACTCTTCCATGGCTAGTCATCTTATTCCTTAACCATCCTTGGTGTTGGAACTTAGAGGTCTCCAACTTTGGGGACATTTGGGGAAACCAATTATACCATCCATATCTAAGAAGGCATAGAGCCAAGAAGCAAAGTTCCTCCATCCACATCCATGGAGCCAAGGAGCAAGGTGATAAAGGAAAGAAGGCCCTCACATGGGTGATTAACCTTTGCTAAGCAAAGAGGTGCTTCAAAGGTATAAATAAATCTCAACTCTTTCTTTCAGATCTTGAGTTGAGTCTTGGTTCACCATAACTACTAGGCTTTGAATTTCATGGGTTACGTTTTGCTTTTGAGTGCATACAAGCATGATTCCACCTTTAATTGTTAATAGCATGCATAGATGTTACTAAAATGAACTTGTTTTCATAAATATTTCCTTCATATTGAAGACCTAGCATTTCAGAGGACTTGAAGCTGGGGATTTTTGACCTCAAGGTGGCGAAGTAAACCTATAGCTAAAATTGGAATACCTAGAGTGGGCCATCTGGTGTGGGTTAATTTTGGCGACAGTTGCTTCGGGCAGGCAACGCGTAAGGTTGGCAAGGATAAACGAACTAAGAGTTAAGGTGTGACCACTGGCCAGGGCTTCGGCCACTGGCATATTTTCGATCAAACATTTATTTAACTTGGTACAAACAATAAATTTGTTGTACCAGTTAAATAAAAAGTCTTCATGTTCCCCTTTTCGTAGGTTTTCTTCCCCTCGACTAGCAAAGTTGTGGATGAGGGTTTTGTAGTTGAAGAAGTTCTTATGCAGCTTTTGGACTTCTTCTTTTGGGGGTTCTTGGTCTTTCTTTATTAGGGCCTTGACGACACACTTGTCGAATAAAGATTTAAGGTCTAAGTTGAATTGATACCCAGGAAGGACGGTATCAACTGGAAGACCAAATGGAGAAGTGCCAAGGATGGTCGATATATCGAGCACGGTCTGGCCAATGGGGCCGAGGGGGAGTACCATTGTGTTAGTGGCCGAGCACCAAAAACTCAGGGCTGTTGTGAGAAGCTCTCGGTCCATGATAATCTCAACAGTCGACAACTTGATAGCATTATAAATGCCAAAAGTTTTCCACTCTGTGCTGAAGAACTTTTCCATTCGTTCGACCTAAGCTGCCCAGGATGTAGGGGTTGAAGGCTAGGCTCCTTGAGGCCTGGACAAATCCCACTTTGACCAATCATAACCTTGGAGCAAGGGTTTTAAGCAGTGGACCTTGAGCATTTCGGTGATGGCTTTGGGATGACATCTTTGAGAAGTGGTCCCAAGATATGGTGGGTAGCATTTGAATCACCTTCAAACCGTAGGGTCTTAATAGCATTTCAGTCGATGAAGTCCTTGCATTTAGTGCACTCCTCAGAAAGCTTGGTAATAAAGGTGTTGGAAGCCATTGTTGAAGATTTGAGGGATTTTCTGGGTTTGAGGTTTTCTAGGTTTTAGATTCTATGGGTTGTGAAAACAAATGGCAAGAGATTCAAGAGTTTTGAAAATGTAAAATATGAATGAAGAAGAGTCGGGTATTTATAGGCATTATGGGAGGAAGATCAACCCTTTGATTTTTAAATAGGGGGTAGAATCGACCGGGGAATTTGATAATCATGATAGGTAGTCAGAAATCCAGGTGAAGGGACCGAAGATTTTATGGTTTAAGGATGCGACGACAAATTTAATGGCGAAGAGACGTTTTAATGGTCACACATTTCAAGGGTCATTATTAAAGGCAGATGAGTAAGCTAAGGAATTGCCACGTGGCAGAGCATCTGACAAAATTAAGATCGTGCTTCATAAATGCACCTGAGTGGATGGAATATCGAGACTTTTCGTTGTCTTTCAATGATATACTAAGGGTTTGATTTCATTTCTTCAAGGTCGAGGCTCGACCATGTGTTTTAGGCCAAAGACCTTAGAAGCGAAAGGGCAATGTTTGGACCCAAAATCTTATTTTGGGCCGAGCTTAGAAATATGCTCTGCCTAAAGGTGTTTGTTCAGAATCTTGTCATGGACCGGCCCTGTCAAGGTTGGCCGAATCCTGATACGAAGAGGATTATTTCGGATAAAGGTGAAGTAGTTAAGACCTAGTGTGATAAGGAGTCCTAGGGATGTTGGGACTCGAGAGATGAATTTGGCTCGTTTAAAAGGTGGGTTCAAAGTCCCAGTTGAATTAGGATTGGTCGAGTCCTAGTTAGATTAGGTTAAGGAGTCCTAATCCGAGTGTGGTTCTAGCTCGGCCATGAAAGAGTTTATTGTTATAAATAGAAAAGGGCGTGCATCATTCAAGCCGTCTCCATTTCAACAACAAACTACCCTATGCAAATTCTCGCTCTATGCGAAACCTCTCACCAACCTTGACATTTTTTTTTTCTTTTTCTTGCTGACATATCTTTAATTTGGATAAACAACACTGTGAAAGCAACCGGTAGCATCTTCAGTTTGGATAAACAGGACTGTTGCCGTAGAATCAGCCAACCGCGGAGCACCTTTAGTTTAGATAAATAGCATTGCATTGAAGCGAACTGGTTATCTATCCAAGTCTCAGTCAAGAAGGATTTTGAGTCCTGGTTAGCAGGGGTCATCCCATTAGCCTTCTCGGCGAAGTGAGGTGTTACAGATTACTGGGCTCGGCGCATTGAAAGCCGACTTGTTTTATGATTGGATATTTACAAGTTTTAGAGTTCGACATTCTGAAAGCCGAACCATATTCACCATCAAGACATACATCTCTTTTGAGTACTTCTGTCTATATAGTTTGGTGCCAGTTCGGCGTGCTTATATTCTTACGAATATAATCACCGTGACTGAACCTGGCGCCGACGATCTGTGAACTTCACAAGACTAGTAGCCTTGTATTCAGGCTCTAGAACCCGAAGGCCGACAATAATCAAGAAAAATATCGAGGCGACACATGAATTTTTGGGTGAAAAAGACGAGATTACCCTTGAGGCACACCGGAATTTCTACGCGCAAGCAATGGACAATCATCTATCAATCAAGTCAACAGTACCCAAAATAGGTATTTATTCAAAACCTATTTCATTCATCCTCATCAAATCTTCTTCACAAGGCACAAGGTAACCCTCAAATCATTCCTTTCTAATTATATTAATTAGATAACAAATCATGAATCTCACCCAAAAAAACATCCAAGTGGCCGATCTCCATCCTCCCAAAGGGGCCGGCCACACCCCTATATTAACACCCTCATTTTCTCCAGAACCTAAGTTCTACACTCTTGCTAAATTCTCTAAATTCTCCAAACACTTTCATTGTGGGCACGTTAGGCTCTTGGCCTTGACCTAAGGTGTTGTTTGTTTTGTAGGTGCAATTTTGTCCAAGAACAAGGAGGAAGAAATTTGCATCCACAAATTGGTGCTTTCATTGAGAGAGAAGTCACACACTCTTAGAAGACTCTCGCATCTAAGGTTTTTTGTTTCCTTGCTTATTTGTAGATTTTTTGTACGTTCTTATTCTTGGAATTTTTATTTCTAAAAATTATTTGATAAAACGTAAAAGAAAAGTACAATGGCAAGAGATTTGAAAACCTCGACGAACGGAAATTCGAACGTTCAAGGATTAGGACTGCAGCAATCTACAAGGCTTAACACAACGGAGAGTGGAGCAGCACCACCCCCACGGAGCACCACCATGGCAACCACCATGGTGGCTAACCACGGCCCCCAAGGCATGCCACTTCAACCATCAAGGGCCCAAGCCCTAGCCCAGCTAGCCCGTGCCGTCCAAACCCAACGCAAGCCCAATGCGTTGCTTAGCCGAGCCTAAGCCTCACACCCACGTGCACCACGCGCAGAGCGGCCCATTCTCGTGGTTTCCCAAGTAGCCCAAGTTGGCCCAAGATTAGCTCAACCATCCTGAGTCCAAATTTCAGGACCAACGATCGAACTGGGGGCATTTTCACAATATTTCTCCCAGGCTTTGACATTTCCCAACTCAAATCTCATGCCTGAAGTTTACCACCATTCCACTGCTCAAGGAGGTGCATTCTTTACAAGCTCTTCCAATCCAAATGGCGAACAACACTTGTCTCGACAAGTCATAAAGTTGACGAACACCCTTGCACAATAGACGACCTTGGTGAATCAGCTTTTGCAATGCACCGAGATCCAACATGCCCCAAACGAGGTGTCCCAAAGTAGGACAAGGGCAGACGAGGAACCTCTCTAGTAGCATCCTGGCCAGCAGCCACTTGACCATCTATGAATCAAGCGTTTGAGCAGTGTACACTCCCCATCAGGCCCCCGAGATAGTGTATACTCCCATCTTAGCGTGCGGAGAAACGTGCATTCTCGACTAGGCTCATGAAAAAGCATACACTCATGGTTGGGGCCACACTCCGATAATCAACATAAGCAGCCTTCTAGGCAAACCATTCATTTATGACTAGGCTCGCAAGGAACATCCTCCACATCACATTGAAGCAGGCAACATGACGGATAGAGAGAAGCAGTTACTCAATCTGACTCAAGTTCAATCGGCAACCTGCAAAGAATTCTCTTGCCTGCCAGGAATGGACCACATGCACCACTACTGCGGTATCGACGAGTCGATCATATAAAAGAGTAGCCTAGAAGCAGGTCAAGACCGAGGGCAGCCAAAAGCTCTGCTACCCCAACAAAGGCAAATTCAGAAAGAGGTAGAGAAACTCTTAAATGAGCTATTGCATGATTTCAAATGCAATGAAGTGGCCGATGAAGAACTACGATGAGACATGACCAGCATTACACGGACGAGATCGAGCAAGCAAAGCCTCCATGCAAGTTCAGCATGCCACGCTTCACATCTTTCAAGCGAGATGGAGATCTGGAGAGGCACTTGAAGCATTACTGAAGCATAATGGTCCTTTACCGGAACAATGATGCTCTTATGTACAAGATATTCGCCACCACTTTGCAAGGCGAGGCGTAAGATTGGTTCCATACCTTGCCACCACAATCCATCAAGAAAAAGTCCGACCATTTGTTTAGCATGAAAAAGAACCCAAAAGAGTTTATCTGCGACTATGTGAAGAGGTTCAAAGCAGAAAAGGCAAAGATAGCCGGATACGACGACTTGATAGCAAGTGCAGCTTTTCAAAAATGACTCTCAGCAAACTACCCACTGTTCGGAGAATTGATCATGAAAAAAGATCTAACGCTGGCAGACTTTTTCACTCTGGCAGAGAAGCATGCACTTTGGGACGAGGCTCAGCAAGCATACAAGGCTCGAAAAAAGTCGGTTATGGCTCAAAAGAAGGAGGACGAGAAGTAGTCTATCAAAAGCAGGCAAGAAGCCAAGCGTTGGGACTGACCCAAGACTAAGGAAGGTTGGCAACCATGTATTGCTTTTAAGTTCTCAATCTCGATCCACCAAATCCTTCGTGACATCAAGAACGAATCATGGTTCAAGCTGTCGAAACTATCAAAGAGAGATACTTCTAAGTTGGATCACACTAAGTATTGTGCATTCTATTGAGGACCCGGTCACATAACCGACGACTGCTATACTTAGAAGAACTACCTAGAGAAGCTTATGAAAGAAGGCAAGAGGAGGAGTTGGAGAAATCGTGTTTAACTAGGCCACATCTTGACGATGCACTGTGCAAATATTGAAGGAATCAACGAAGAAGACTTTTACCCCCGTAAAGGCTACCGAGGTCCAAAGAAAATGGTGCCCAAGCAGACAAGATAGGATGGAAACCCGAATAGGACACCGAAGACATCATTCTTAATCCCAGTAGCTAGAAAAGACGGGTAGAATCGGCTCATGTCTAAGCCCAGCAGAGAAAGAAGAGCTCACAGCTTTCCTTAGGGAAAATCGTGATGTCTTTGCATGGTCACCTTCCAACATGCTCGGTATCAGCACCAAGATAGCTTGCCACAAACTGTATGCCGACCCCGCTGCCAAACCGATGATCCAAAAGAGAAGACATTTCACACCTGAGCGAATAGGGATCATCGAAGCGGAAATTGACAAGCTACTAGAGGCTCGGTTCAAAGAAGAGGTAGCACATTCAGCATGGCTTGCCAACATCGTGCTACTCGTGAAGAAAGAGAATGGCAAATGAAGGGTTTGTGTAGACTACACTGACCTTAACAACGCATGCCCAAAAGATTTTCATTCACTTCCCTGGATCGATCTATTGGTAGATTCAACTTCTGGGAATCAGCTGCTTAGCTTCTAAGAGACATACTTTGATTACAACCAAATCGCCATGTTTGAGCTTAACAAGGAGAAAACCGTGTTTGTGATCGAGCAAGGCACCTATTACTACAAGGCCATGCCCTTTGGCTTGAAAAACACGGGAACCACTTACCAAAGGTTAGTAAACATGATGTTTAGGAAGAAAATTGGGGTAACCATGGAGGTCTATGTCAGTGACATCATAGTAAAGGGCAAGCAACGGTCATGCCATATCAGCAACCTGGTGAAAACTTTCAACATGCTCAGAAAGTACAAGATGAAGCTCAGCCCTACCAAATGCACATTCAGAATATCTTCAGGCAAATTCTTTGGGTACTTAGTAACTCAATGAGGAATCAAAGTAAATCTGAGTGATCCTAGAGATGAAATTTCTTATTACCTTGAAGGAAATCCAAAGCTTGATCAGACGAGCAGCCGCACTCAACCACTTTCTTTCGCGGTCCACCGATCGATACAAGCCCTTTTTCAAGGCCATCAAGAGGGCACAACAAAACAAATGGGATGAAGAGTGCGAAAAAGCTTTCCAAGACCTAAAGAAGTATCTTACATCACTTCATTTACTATCCAAGTTGGAAGTAGTGGAGGACTTGTACATCTACTTGGCAGTCTCAGAAGTAGCAGTGAGCTCTATCCTCATACAAGAATAGATGGGGGCCCAACTGTTGGTATTCTACACTTCTAAAGCTCTTCTAGATACAGAAACTAGATACCTGAAGATCCAAAAATTAATTTTGGCACTAGTTGTTACGGCTGGGAAACTCAAACCATACTCTCGAGCTTATATAGTTATCGTTATGACTCAATATCCACTACGATCAATCCTACATGGTCTGAACGCTTCTCAACGAGTGATGAAATGGGTGTTCGAACTTGCTAATACGGTTTAGTTTTCCGACCCCACACGGCGATAAAGGCCCAAGCCTTAGCAGACTTCATAGCAAGATTCACACCTAGCCTAAACGATGCAACAGAGTTGCCCAACAATGCCCACCCTAGTCTCCAACGAAGACTTTGGGCATTTAAATGTCGACGACGCATCCAATATCGAAGGCTCAGGAACAAGCATGGTTCTTGTCACCCCAGACGATTTAATGCTCGAGCAAGCGATCACTTTAGGCTTCAAAGTATCCAACAACGAACTAGAGTAAGAGGCTCTACTAGCAGGCCTCCGAATGGCAAAAGACTGGGGGTGAAAAAGCTCACAATTCATTCTGATTCTCAGCTAATCACCAACCAGGCTACTAGGGAGTGAACGGAAAAACATCATAGGATGGCACAATACCTAGAGAAGGTACGCAAGCAACTTGAGCATTTCAGACTTACACTCTCACTCAACTTTCGTAGGCAGACAACACCCACGCAGACTCGTTAACTAGTTTAGGCTCCACTCTCATTCACCAACTCAAACACTCTATTTCGGTGGAGTATTTAGACAAGGCAAGCATAAAAGCGGAGCTGGCAGCCAAAGTGACACAAGTTAGTGTAACTCCTAACTGGCAAAGTTCTATTATAGACAACCTAGTCAATGGCACACTCCCCATGGAAAGGTTAGAGTCTAGAAAGCTCTAAACAAAGGCAGCACATTACTACATATAGAACATTCTTTTTCGAAGATCCAACATAGGACCATATCTTCACTACCTAACGTTTCTCGATGACCTAAAAGTTCTAAGCTCAATCCTCGAAGGTGTTTGTAGAAATCACTCTGGAGGCCTATTCTTAGCACAGAAGGGTCTTAACGCTGGCAACCACCAGCCTACCATGCACCAAGATGTTAAGGAGTTAGTACAAAAGTGCGACCACTGCTAACACTACAAGCTGGTACCAATACTGCCTACCAGCGAATTATACCTGCAAACGAGTCCTTAGCCGTTAATGCAGTGGGTAATCGACTTAGTAGAGCTAATGTCGCTTGCTACTTGGGCAGAGGCTTGATGATCGTGGCAACCAATTACTTCACCAAATGGGTAGAAGCATAGCCCATGACAATTACGACTTAGACGGACATAGAGCATTTTATATGGAGGAACATCATTTGCCGATTCGGCATCCCTCAGTCCATCATCACCAACAACATCCCACAATTTGTGGGCAAAGATTTGGCGATTTTTTTCCAAAAGTATGGCATCAAGTAGCACATGTCCATGCCAAGATATCCTTAAAGAAATGGGCAGGCCGAAGCATCCAATAAGACGATCCTCGACTACCTTAAGAAATCCCTATCGGACAAGAAGAAAAAATGGCCAGAAGAACTCTCCAGATGTATATGGGCATATTGCACCACCAAAAGATGAGCAACCGGTGAAACTCCCTTCTTTTTGGCATTTGGTTCGGAAGCAATCATTCAACCTAACATTATCGTGCCAAGTATCAGCACTCTGTTGCCAAGCATTGAGCAGAACAGTAAGGAGATGGCCACAATCTTAGATCTGGTAAAGGAGAAGTGTGAGCAGACCATTACTCTTCATCGCAACCTACCAACAACAGCTCATTTCCAGTTACAACAAAAGGGCTAAGATCCAGTAGTTCCAACTCAAATATCTAGTCCTCAGAAAAGCCTTCATCACTACCCGCAGAGAAGGCTCCAAAAGGATGGATCCCACTGGGAAGGTCTGTACAAGTTCAGCAGAGTAGGGGGCAATGATAATTATACCATCGCCACCATGAACGAGAAAGAGATCGAAAAGCAGTGCAACGCCTACAATCTGAGGAAGTACTATATAAAATCTCCCGCTACATCAAAGTATGAAGAACTCAAGCAGCTCAATGGACACTACCTCGCGAGATGAGGGTTATCTAGTTGTTATGCATTATGTACTTTACAGCTAAGTGTTTCATTTGTTTCACTAGTTTTTCAATGAGGAATTCATAAGTAATTTACAACTTGGCTCGACTATATGCTTACAACAACTGATCTCACTTGCACTTCAAAAAAAGATCGTGCCTTTCTTAAGGACTCATCGTAGGAATTACACCCCTAGAGGGACCAACCATGCTTTCTAATGCAAGAAGGTAAACCAATTCCCCAACACCCACATGGGTTTTCTCTCCAAAGCAGGAGGATAAACTCTAGACATGGATGAGCCAGGCTACCATAATATAATTAAATGCACAACGGTTTGCGTCGGGATTCCTAGAAGTAGTCACAATGGTCTTTTTCAAAGCTTAGCTAACTGAAGGATTTTGGGTTTCTTGGCCTAATTTGTGATAAACCGAGCCCTAGAGATAGAGGGGGCACATAACACAGTACACCCAATTGACGGCTACCCTGGAATCCTAAAGCTGCTACCGAGTGCACTAAGGCTTGCCCTTCGGGCAGTGAAGCCACCGAGACAGAGGAAGACAGCCTACGGCTTGTCCTTCGAGCAGTAAAGCCACACTAGACTTATACAACCACACATTCTTGTGAAAAGTTAAACAAGCCAGCGTGCATATACGAAGCCTTATCCATTGCCGATAAGCTTTATCTCTGCCAAGCGCGGAACAATCTACACCAAATCCTAAAGTGTTGTGATACATGCCACGCAACCTACGAAATTAGAGAAAGCCAAGGTTAACAACCTAGTGGTTACGCGAACTTGTCTGCTTCTATAAGTAAGGCATCCGGTTGCCAACCCTAGTATTAACAACTTTGCAAAGTTCTACATAAACACCTACGACTCATAGGCTACGCGGGCTTGTTTGCTTATAGAAAAGTAGCATGCCTGCCACTGGTCTATAAAGTCCAAAGGTTAGGACATGAACAAAAGAAGCGAAGATGGAGAAAAGGGAAGGGAACAAGTTCATTAAATTTTCTAGCAAAATTGATAAACAACTAGCAAAGACTGAAGGAATTCAAGCAAAGCAAAAGCGACAAGGAAAATAAAGAAAATCCTAAAAGCTACCTAGAAGACTACTCTTCAGCAGCTTAGACATCCCACGACTACTCGATCGCCACACTTCAGCAAACACGATGCCCTCAGCAGTGGTACCATCCAGCGTTTCACCACCAGTTGCCCCAACGTGGGCACCAACCTCTCCGACTACCTCACCAACAGAAGACTTAAAAGTAAAGGCAAGCAAGTCTTCTGGAGATATAGAAAAGGTCTCGAAGTCTTTGCTAGAAAACTTGAAGTCAGAAGGTGCCTAAAGAGATGGTCCACATAACCCACCTTATAGAAATCAGCTTGACTCTGAGTAAGCGAAGTCTCGAGCAGGCAAGCACAGACCTGCTACAGCTCCTTTACTTTTTTCTTTAGACTGCCATTGATCTTCAAAGCACCTTGGAGTTCCAACACTTGAGGCTCAAGCCTATCAATGACCTTTTTGAAGTGGATCACTTTGTTGTAAGTAGCAATTAGTTCTTCATCATTTGCGCGGCAAACAACGGAGCGGAGGTCAGAGACAGCATGCTCAAGGTCTTAAATCTGAGGTATGTAACTCCCGACCTCCTTCTTTGCACTTTCATACATTACTTGGATTATGTCAAGCCTAGTTTTCAAATCCATGACCTTTTGGCAAGTGGTCTCAAGCTGCAGAGAAGTGGGGCCAAAGATATTAGACCATTTCAAAGCAACAAGCTTAAATTCCAACTTCTTGACTTTCTCGGCCAAGGAACAAGCTTCGACTACCACAGTTTTTGCGAGCTCATTGGCAACCTTCGTATCCTCCTGATCAAGGAACATAGACTCGACTGCCAAAATCGTCGTTTTCTGCATCATAGCCAGCAGAGCAATCCTCCTATACTTGGTTGTATGCTTCACGAAGGAACTCGGGCCAACAACCTCTTTGATGCCATCAACAAATTTGGCACACATATCCATGTCCTCGAGCAGATTTGGTCTAAAAAACGCACAAATCTCAGCAACTTCCCCGAAAACAAACTTGGTGAATCTCTCACAGTTGTCCGCACAAGTACTCTCATTCTTTTTAGCAGACGAGTCGATTTCAACAGCAGAGGGAATGAGTTTTGGCACCATTTTAACAGGTGAAGGCACCTTGTCACTCTTTATATTAGCAATTCTCTCCAAAGGTGAACTAGACTTAGCCTTAGACAAACATTTTGGCATAAATTTTGGCACTGGAGGTACAGAAGAACTAATACGCTGAGTAATCCTGTCAGCAATACTAGTTGCCTTCGGAATGGCAAGCATCACTGGCATAGATTTAGCAACCTCACCCTTCTCACACTTGGAGGAAGTCAAGTTAATCACAAGCTTGGGAGCAACAGACGTCTCTTAAGCAGGTGGGGAAGGTCTTTTTTTCCCACCTTCATTTGCAGCAGGGTCCACCACGATGATAGGATGACTCAACGCCTCAGCCTTGATTCTTTTTATCTTCTCTCTTGGGGGTGGCCTACCTTTCTCCCAACGAAGAAAACTAAGCAGCCAACACCACTCACAATACTCAAAAGGGATACTCAGAGTGACATGCACTTTCTTCATGTCTAAAGAAACCTTGGGAGTTGAGCCATACTTTGAATCTACAAAAGGAGCGGGAGACAATCAGAAAATTAAAGAGCAGCTTAGCACAAATACAAGGTAGCCGAGAAGTTAACAACCTACTTACCAAATATGAAAACCGTTATAACGCACAACTCGGGGAAAGAATCAGACTGCCACTTTCCACCTATCTCCAAAGTCTCCTTGCCCTAGTCATGGTTTCTCTTGCTCAAATGATCGAAGAGCCTATGGCGGGATTACAGCTACCCCACTCCTTCAATGTGGCCTATGTCAAAGAAGTACCAAAATTTGTTGACAGTTAGATCTAAGTCAAGGAATTGGCTTAGATTGAGGAATCCCACCATCATACGGACCCATTAGGAGAACATTGAGTGGGGGCACATCTCATGGAGCAGAGAACTTCTTGGAAAAAATGAGGCATGGGAAAAGTAAGTCTCAACAAAAAATAGTAGGGGTGAAACTTGATGGCTTTCCGAGCCCCATTGCATGGCTCACAGCTGTTGCCATCCTTGATGCGCTTCACATGCACTTCCGATGGAATAGCATGCCTATATGCCTCAAGGAAGTCTCTAAACAAGTCTTCGGATCTAATTTTAAAGTGAGCAGCCTTGAAGTGACTAACCTTGCTCAAATACCCGCCTTGACAATACAAAGGCGGAACACCATCATCATTCTTGTGGTTCGAGGAAGACATGCTTGAAGAAATTATATAAAGATGCAAGGAAGATTCATTAGATGGGAGCACAAAAAAAAAAAAAAAAAAAAAAAAAAAAGAGGTGGGCTCGGCATAAACAGGCTTCACGGCCCAGCTCTCGTCTCGGACACTAACCCAAGTTAAAAAAAAATGCTTTCGGTCCAATCAAGCAAGCCAAACCTAGCGGTCCGCTGCTCTCCCTCTTTCCCCTTATGCATGGGCCCGAGCCTAGCATGTAAAAAAAATACAAAGAAGAAAAAAAGAAAGAATCAAGCCTCGCGGCCCAAAATCAGCAAAGCAGGGAGCCCAGCCCCCACTGGCTCCCCTTTCTTCCTTTCGGCCCAATCTAACTAGAAGGGGGCTGTTGCCCCCGTGCTGCTTCTCTCCTCACAGCCCAGGCACATAGGTCTAGACTGCAACGCCCAAGCACCATCACAAAATCAATCCATGACAACCACTGAGCCGTGGCTTTTCAGCCACTTTTTTCAAACCTCCTTGATCCCCATCGAGCCAAAATTCAAGCCCTGAGGCTCCCAAAAAATTAAGAAGACAAGACAATTTAATGTTTTACCTTGAAGCAACAAGAAGACGAAGCAAGCAATGAAAGACGATTCTTTGCACGGGGAAGATGTAGAAGATTGCTAAAGGAGGGGGAGCAAATATCTTCTAAGCTTTCTCTCTCTTGTACGGTAGAATAAATCACTCTCCGAAGTTGATTTAATAATACACTTGAGATGGATTTAAATAGGATTTGAGAGAAATTTATTTCCCTTTCCTAGAAGGATCTAATTTCCTATTAAAGAGGGAATCTACATCAAACTAGGAAACAAACCTATGTTTCCCAAAGTAAGAAGATCTCTACACTCACTGCCCTTTCCTGCGAGCAGCCCAACAGGTCTGGGGGCATTTGTGGAGCAAAAAATAATTAAGAAAAATATGGAGGCGACATATGGATATTTGGGTGAAAAATATAAGTTACCCTCGAGACACACCGGGATTTCTGCGTGCAAGCAGTGGACAATCATCCCTCAATCAAGTCAAAAGTGCCCAAAATAGGTATTTATTCAAAACCTATTTCATCCATCCTCATCAAATCTTCTTCACAAGATAACCCCCAAATCATTCATTTCTAATTATATTACTTAGCTAATTAATTGATTTATTACTCAATTAATTAGCTAACAAATTATGAATCTCACCCAAAAAACCATCCAAGTAGCCGGTCCCCATCCTCCCAAAGGGGCCGACCACACCCTTATATATAAACACCCTCATTTTCTCCAAAACCTAAGTTCTACACTCTTGCTAAATTCTCTAAATTCTCTAAACACTTTTCCCTCAAAATTCTAACTTTGGCATCATAGTTTCTTCGACCAAAGCTCCCCCCCCCCATTTCATCGTAGGCGCATGTGGCTCTTGGCCTTGACCTAAGGTGTTGTTGGTTTTGTAGGTGCAATTTTGTCCAAGAACAAGGAGGAAGAAATTTGCATCCACAATCACATCCTCTATGATTTGAGGATGGTAGATCTTCAATTAAATTTTTAATACCATACAAACTGTCATGAATAGTATTTTTAAGGGAGCTCAAAATAAATAAAACTCATATAAAAATGTACAAGCCCGAAAAATGTTAAAGCATATATGCACGCTCGTGATTGCATCATCTATACTTACACGATGGTTAGATGGTCGTTTAGATTTTTAAAATCCTTCAAATCTCATGATATTATTTTTTATTTGAGTGTAAAATTAAAGTATCAAGCTAAAGTTCCAATACCATTTTTCGTGGTGATTGATGAAAATTGAAGGGTTCTATTGTCAAAAACGTGCAAGGTTCCTCAACCTTGAAACACAACTCCTTCATTTTGAATATTCTTGAACATTTGGTATATAGTAGTAATGTACTAATGTTTTTTCATTAGCCTCTTATTTAGGATATGTAATACTTAAAAGACAAATGTTATTTTTATGTTTTGAAGTAATATTTATGTGACAATGTGGTATGCATATACTAATTTAGTATTATGTTTTCAATTTTTTTGGGTCAAATTATGTTTTTCATTTTCATTATTTATTAATTCAAAATATATTTGTTTGAATTAATGGGGGCATGCATTGTTTTTTTCCTCTTAAAACTCAAACATTTTTTAGTTGAAATATATCATTCGGAAACAGAGGAAATATCAAACAATTATTGTAACATTCTGAAAAACAAAACCTGATTTTAAATTTTTTCTCAACTAGTTATAAGGCAATAAGTGTTCCATACAATAGAAACAGAGACAATACTATTTCATAATAAGGATCACGCGTACAACAATAACAAACAACATTACATTCAATACAACCCTTGATATTGATATTTTGGATTTAACTAGTTACAGTTAACCACGATAGCTATGGTGGCAACAGATCCAATAACCACAACTGGGGCCGAAAATGGGAGTGTAGCTACAACGACCGTTATCAGCTTCGGCAGCAACCACATCACAGCTGACACTACAGCTACCTTGAACATCTGAGATAAAGACATTTTTGCTTGAAATGGTTACTTATATGGAGATCGAGTCTAAACAGAAAAGTACCCTGCCTCTTATTTATATAATACTATTGGGAAGGGCCTGCATCTGATTAAGTAATTAACTATCTTATTTATATAGTACTATTGGGAAGGGCATGCATCTTATTAAGTAATTAACTATCTAACTCTTCGGTTATTGTAACTCAATTGAATTAGATGCACGCGTGCATCAATTTTCAACGTGCATTGGAAACTAAACAATTTCTGCTAATTAAGATAGTCGCTAATGCACGGTTGAAAAGCTTGTCAGAAATAATTCTCGCCCTCTCTTATAAAACTTTTTTACAGGTAAATTTGGTAATGATGTATCTGATGATATGTATCCCCGTTCCCTTCCATTGAGTGATTCCTCAAATAAGCCTATTATTTCAGGGATCTTATGTTGGGCCCAATTCACATCATATTTTGACGAAAAAAAAACGCAGTTCCATTTTTGAGCCATGATATATAATGCTTGTTCAACTTCAATATAGTAATCATTTCTTTTTAGCAAAACTTATGAACAATTTCTGTGCTTATGATATTATTATCTCAATGTTAAATTATTATTTTTGTAACTCCATAGCTCTCATTTGATTCAAATTTTCATTCCTATACAAAAGTTAACCATCAAATCTTCTCTCATTGATTGTATTAAAATTTGAAAGTACGTGTGTGTGAACACGGAAAATTCCTGAAACGAAAGAGACAAGAACAACGTGCACAAACAAATATTTGTATTTGATGATGATTTTGGGTTACAATCTCTCTCTAATTTGATCCTCTGATTCGATCTCCGTAAGGTGTGTATTTGTGGATGTGTGATTGATCCAAAGGGCCGTTGGGCTTGATCTAAGGATGAACGTTCTTCAAGGGCCGTGGACTTGATCTTGAATGTGGATTTGAGCGGATCTTTGAATGGGCTTTTGGGCTTGATCTTTGAAGAACAGTGATGAACGGATCTCCAAGGGCTTTTGGGCTTGGTGATCTTGAAGAACAGTGATGAACGGATCTTCAAGGGCTTTTGGGCTTGATCTTGAAGAACGGTTGGATGTGTGGATTTGTCGACGTTGTTGATCCAAGGGCCGTTGGGGCTTAATCTTGGATGAACGGATGATGAACGATGGTGCTTTCTTCAAGGACCGTCGGGGCTTGATCTTGGAAGAACGATGAACGAAGAACACTTTCTTCAAGGGCCGTCAGGGCTTGATCTTGAATTGGTGGATGATTGTTGATCCAAGGGCCGTTGGGGCTTGATCTTGGAAGAACGATGAACGAAGAACGAATAAGGCTTTCTTGATTCTTCGGGAACTTGGATGCTTGAGAGCTTCGGAGTTTCAGAGCTTCAGAGCTTCAAGGTGTAATATGAATTGGTTCCCTTCAATGAATGAAATGGGCTTGTATTTATAGAATTTTCCAATGCCTAATTTTGAATATAATATCCCAGATGAAATAAGTCGTTTCTGCCAGGTGTTAACACGTGTCCTATTTGATGACTTTTCCAACTCATTTCAATTTTCGTTGAGTCACACGCTACGTGTAAAATTTATGTAATACATGAGCGTTGACACTTTGATTTATCGGTCAACATTTATTTACGAAATTTCGATGTCTACAAATGCCCCCACTTCAAGGCACGTCGTATACATGTGCTTGTCACGTGTAAGAGATGCGTTTTGAAGTCCCTTACTGTAGATGTCGATCCAAGGGCCGTCGAGGCTTGATCTTGAATTGGGCTGGAGATTTCTTCAAGGGCCGTTGAGGCTTGATCTTGAATTGGGCTTGAGATTTCTTCAAGGGCCGTTGAGGCTTGATCTTGAATTGTTGTTTGAAATTTCTTCAAGGGCCGTCGAGGCTTGATCTTGAAGGTTGAAATTGGACCACAAGGAGCTTCATGTGGTAGATGATCTTTGGCTTTGGTAGTGGGTGAATCGACACGTATTTCGTTGCGCTTTGTTGACTTTCCACAGCTTTGATCTTGAACTGGGTTGAAGGATTTTCTAGATTCCTCCAATTGTTAATTTTCCACAGCTTATTCTTGAACTAGGTTTTGATTCAAGGGTGGTAGACACTTAATCTTGAATCGGACTTGTGATTTCTTCCAGGGCTGTCGAGGCTTGATTTTGAATTTGGCTGGAAGCTTCTTCAAGGGCCGTTAAGGCTTGAATCTTGAAGGCTGACTCGAACATACGGCAAGCAGGCACGAGGTGAAGGTGACGACTTGTTGCTTTGTTCAATCTTTCTAATTCACACCTGAGTAGTTTGGTCAACGGTATGATCTTCGAGATTGACGGGCTCCTCTTCCAATTGGTGACTTGGTCTTTAAGGATTTGATTCAAGGGTGGTGAATCGGCACGTGCAGCCCACAACGCCTAGTAAGTCGACCCAAGAATTTGAGGGTCAAAATAAGTTCACCGTCCTCAGGCAGATGTGGCATCTTCTCGAGTTCCTCAGTTCGGACTCCTTCTGCTGAGTTGATCGTGCAGACCGCATTCTTCTCTGCTTGTTCCTTCTGCACCTTGTCTCCACATGCTGCAAGGTATCATTTTCACTTGCCTTATCTGTCCTCCAAGCAGATGTGGCAGCTTCTTTGAAAGTACAGCAGCAGTGGGAGACAAGTACTCCAGAGCAATGCTAGGTAGGCAATCAGGGAAGGGTTCCCAGCAGTCGGTTCCTTACCCGAGTTTGAGTGGAAGTTCCGGCATATTGTTTTCTTTATCCTTGTCTTTGTAGGTAGGAACAAGGACAAAGGAAAGGACAGGGAGAACGCATGATATGAGATACTCTTGCTTTCTACCCTGGTGATATGAGATACTTTTGCTTTGGAGTCATTGGCTTGCAGAGGTACCCCAAGGAATAAGGAATACTGAGTGACCCGAGAGGCTTCGTTAGGAAGGCATTCTCGGAGATGAAGAAAGGTTCTGTATGTCTGCCTTGCTATGGAAGGTGAAGGTGGACAATTATAGGAAGTTCTTTGATACCTGTAGAGGTACTATTCTTTCACTCGTGTCGGCAACCAATGCGTGATTGAACAGTAAACTTCACGTGCTTTCTCCTTCACCGAAAATCTTCGACAAATTGCCCGTGATTTGCGCAAAGTTTAGTGTGCATATGACAGGTGTTTGACGAGGCTGAAAAAGACTGGCGCCTCTTCGATATCTGGGATCGGCGCTTCGACAAATTGCCCGTGATTTCCGCAAAGCTGAGTTTGCGCGTGACGGGTGCTGACGAGGCTGAAAAAGACTGGCGCCTCTTCGATATCTGGGATTGGCGCTTTAACAAATTGCCCGTGATTTCCGCAAAGCTGAGTTTGTGTGTGACGGGTGCTAACGCGTCTGGAAAAGCAAGATGCTTCTCCGATTTCTGAGCTTGCCTCTTCGATTTTTTGAATCGGCATTTTCAAACTGTGAGCTCACCTCTTCGATCTCTGAAATCCCGTCGAGTGCTGATTTTTATAGAGGTACGCAGTTCGTTTCAAAGCACACTTGAATTTTCGCTTGTAGAAACTCCCTTCTTGCACTTCTAAGATCTTGATTTGTCCGACCTCTTCTTTCTTCAACACCTTTGAAAATGTCTGGACCCTCCGACCGTCGTTTTGATTTGAACCTTGGTGAAGAGGTAGTCCCGTCTTCTCCAGATAACATATGGCGCCCATCCTTCATATCCCCTACTGGTCCTCTTACTGTTGGGGATTCGGTGATGAAGAATGATATGACCGCTGCGGTGGTGGCCCGAAACCTTGTCACTCCCAGAGATAACAGACTATTTTCCAAACGGTCTGATGAGTTGGCTGTTAAGGATTCTCTGGCCCTCAGTGTGCAGTGTGCAGGTTTCGTGTCTAATATGGCCCAACGCCTATTTGCTCGAACCCGTCAAGTTGAATCATTGGCGGCTGAAGTGATGAGTCTCAAACAGGAGATTAGAGGGCTCAAGCAGGAGAATAAACAGTTGCATAAGCTCGCACATAGCTATGCGACAAACATGAAGAGGAAGATTGACCAGATGCAGGAATCTGATGGTCAGATTTTACTTGATCATCAGCGGTTTGTGGGTTTGTTCCAGCAGCATTTGCCTTCGTCTTCTGGGGCTGTACCGCGTAATGAAGCTCCTCATGATCAACCTCCGGCTCCTCTTCTTCCTGGAGTTCCACCGAGTGGTGTGACTTCAAACAGTCAACCTCCGACGTCTCTTTCTCCTAGAGCTCCACCGAGTACTAAGACACCACCTGAGCAATAAAGACTCCCTCCCGTTTGTTTGCACATTTGTAAAAAAAATTTTTTTTTTTTTATTTTTATTTTTTATTTTTTATTTTTTATTTTTATTTTTTTGTAGAATGCAATTTTATGTAAAATTTCCAGAAAAAATAAATAAAATGGACTTTTATTTCTCTTAATGTTTTTTTTTGCTGTATATATATATATTATACACACACATATATATATACACACATACATGTATACATACATACATATATATATATATATTTTTTTTTTCACGTGGAGTGATCCACCATCCCAAAACCCATTTTCCCTTTGTTTTTTTTTTTCATGGTGCTAGCCACCAAGAATCCACCTTCTTTTTTTTTTTTTTTTTTTTAATATTTAATTTAATTTAATTTATTTTATTTTATTTTCGTCTGCTTTCACATGGTGCTTGATCCACCATTCCCCTTTTTTTCACGTGGTGCCAGATGCACCACTTTGCTTTGCTCCACCATCCTATTTTTTTAATATATCCTTTTTGTATAAATGTTGATGATGGGTAGAGAAATTTGCAGGCAGCGGAGCAAGGAGGACGGAGAAAATGGTGCTTCGAGCTTCACGACCGGCTAGTCGTTTGACGGCGATCGTTGAAGTCGTTGGCAGCTGCGAGGCAAGAGACGAAGGAGGTCTTTGGGTGTGTATTGACAAACTTTGTTTTTGTCAATCTCATTCAAAGGCAGCGGCCATGGCGGAGGTGCAGATGAAGACGCTCCACCACTATTGTCACTGAGCACAACCACTGAGCACAGCCATTGCACACCCGTTGCACTGCCACTGAGCACAGCCGCTGTACACCCGTTGCACTGCCACCGAGCACAGCCACTGCAGACCCGTTGCATAGCCTGCCTGCCGTCGCGGAGGAAGAATGAGCTTGTTTGCAGTGTTCTGCCGTGACTCGAGAGATGAAGACGAGGGGGTAGCATGGAGAAAGTTGGATGGGCAGCATAGACTTATCACGGAACAAGCTCGAAGGTGACGCGTCAGTGATATTTGGGCTGAACAAGACAACGCAGATTGTGGACCTGTCCAGGAACTGGCTGGAATTTAATCTGTCAAAGGTGGAGTTTCCGACAAGCTTGACCTCGCTGGATATCAACCACAATAAAATCTACAGGAGTATCCCAGTGGAGTCTACCCAGCTGAATTTCTAGTTCTTGAACATGAGCTACGACAAGCTGTGTGGTCAGATTCTGGTGGGCGGAAAGTTGCAGAGCTTCGACGAGTATTCTTATTTCCATAACCGATGCTTGTGCGGTGCTCCACTCCTAAGCTGCAAGTAATGGCCACAACTGCAGATTTGGCCAGCAATTTTCGAATAGTTGCACGTCAGAATAAGTGTAGGGTCTTCTTCACTTGTGTTGCCAATGTCACAATGGAGATTCCTTCCATGGCAATCTGTCAAGTCCGTCAACAATAACCATGCGGAACTCACTGTTGTGGAGAATGAACGATGAGACATGCCCACCAATGACCCATCTTACTTTTGAACCCAGCCAAGCTTTTTGAAGCTCTAGCACAGAGTGTTTCGCTGACGAGTTGAAGCGGAAGTAGGTGAAATTCTTACGGATCCCGGAGTAGGCCTCGATGAGGGAGTCGGGTTGGGCCGAGTGATGAGATTCTTCTTCTTCATTTCATTCAAGACGAGGCGGCGGAGTTGGTGAGCGGTCATTGACTCGAGGGAGGATTTGGGGAAGAAGACGACGGCATTGTTGAAGAGGAGGAGCAGGTCTCGGTAGAATGAGAGAGAGCAGGATGAGTAGGCGTCCTTGCGGAGCTTTGTTTGTATAGTTTCCAGGTCTACATGCTGCTGGACAATGCTCTTGTACTTATCGCTTTCCTGGGCCGGAAGCCGTCGCTCGAACAACGAGCCATGCTCTTGCGCACGTATCAACTGCAACACCTTAACCAACGGCTGTGATTTCACCAATGATACATCTCCGTTATTGTGCTGCTGCTGCCTGGACCCTTCTTTATCCATGTATGTTTTGCATGCAAGAAGTTTCTAATTTAGGCAAGTAACTTTCAGATCCATGGTTGAGACATCTGAGGTTTGCTGATCAAGAAGGTCAGTTAACTTGTAAGCCACAGTGCCAAGGGGATCAACGGCATTAACAAGGGCCCGTACAGCATAATCTTTCAGGTTATCCAATACCATTTGTTTCTATTCACTATGAAGATAGGACTTTTCGCAGTATTCCACAGCAGAATAAAGCTGAGGCCTCAAGTTCTTGAGTTCCTGCAGGGCCTTAACGAAGCTCTTGCTGCGCTCCATGGAGATCTCGTCAAAGGTCATGGCAGGGGGGTGCTGCTCCAGCTCCATTTCAAACAGAATTAATTTCCGGCGATAAATTACTACAAATTGCCGGAAGGCGATGCAATTAAATATGTAATTACAGCGGTGGGGTTAGATTTGGGGGTTAGTTATCGCGGTGGACGATCTTCCGCCGGTGGAGATAGGCGAAGCCGCTGAGGATTTGCCTGGCCAAATTGGAGAGGGCCTTCTCGTTCCCGATGTGCTGGCCCTCCAGCGACCCGCCGTCCATGTACTCGAGCAGGACCTGGATCTCGCCGTTGTGGTCGAACAAGTCGTGGCACTTGACGACGTTGGATTTATCGACGTTGCGTAGGATTTCGATCTCGCGGTAGATCTGGCGGAGGTTTTCAATCTCGTGGTTGTCGTAAATCACCTTGAGCGCGTAAAGACGGCCCGTGGGGCGGTGGATGATCTTGTAGACGGTGGAATTTACAAAGTTATCGGGCAGATTGAAGCAGAACGTCCAAATCCTTGTCGAACAGCTCATTCATCACTGTCCATTCGAACTTGTTGAACCTTAGATCCAAGAATTTGAGCTTCGGCAGTTGGAGAAACACTCGAGGGAATTTTTTCAGCAAAACAATTGTTGCTCAAATCGCGCTCAAACAGCAGCTTGAGGCGATTGAACTTGTGGGGAACAGTTCCACAGAATCTGTTGGAGTCGATGTGGAACTATGCGAGATCCGTGAGCAGCCCGAGCTCTTCCGGCAAGTACCTAGTAATGTCGCCGCCGCGTCTCGATGCCTGTGGTCTGCCTTCTACTGCTGTTGGTTGAGCAAGGGAGTGGATTGAGAGAGAACATGCCTGAGCTTGGATTTGGGCTACAGCACCTGTAATACCTCTCTGGGGTAAGGTGAGCCTTTGATGGATTTTGGGCCGTACTTTCTCCAAGCCCAAGAATCGGACGGTTGCGGAGTGTTACTGTGGGCTGATGGGGTTTCAGAATGATTTTTTTTTTCTCTTTTTTTTTAAATACATAATAACATATGTATTCAATTTTTTTTTTCGAAGAAACTGTAGTTTAATTTTGCACAAAGAAAATTGCAAATTTTCTTAACAAAATAAATTTGTAATGAAATTGACCTTCTTTAATAAAACATTTATTCTTTTGATTTTGATGTGACTGAACTCGAAAAATTGGACATTCGAGCTGCCTACGTACCCCTCCAAAGAAGAGATCAAGTCGTAACGTAGTTCAAATACATACATATATATATATCTTTTTTGTGCCGTTTGCAGTTTCAACTCGTGCAGACAAGGAGTGTTGGTGTCGTTTGCAGTTTCAACTCGTGCAGACAAGGAGCATTTGGTGCCGTGTTGCAGTTTCAGCTCGTGCAGGCAAGGAGTGTTGGTGTCGTTTGCAGTTTCAACTCGTGCAGACAAGGAGCATTTGGTGCCGTGTTGCAGTTTCAGCTCGTGCAGGCAAGGAGCGTTGGGTTGTCGCCTTTTATGCTCGTGCAGACCAGCAGTGTTAATGTTGCCTTTTATGCTCGTGCAGACCAGGAGCATTGTGCCATGCAATTTAGGCTCATGCAGGCGAGGAGCCTTGGTTCGTGCAGTTTAGGCTCGTGCGAACAAGGAGCATTGGTGTTGCCTTTTATGCTCGTGCAGACCAGGAGCTTTGTGCCATGCAGTTTAGACTCGTGCGGGCGAGGAGAATTGGTTCGTGCAGTTTAGGCTCGTGCGAACAAGGAGCATTGGTGTTGCCTTTTATGCTCGTGCAGACCAGGAGCTTTGTGCCATGCAGTTTAGACTCGTGCGGGCGAGGAGAATTTGTGAATTTTGTCAAGCAATCCGGGAGAGGCGTTCCTCACAATCTTCATAGCAAGGAGCTTTGACCGCGTGATTGAAGAAGTCTTCGGGAAAGAAATCGCGCATTGTGATGGCAACAGACGATCTTTGTGTCGTAATTTCATCATCCTCAACACTTTCACGTTGCTTTGAAGGTTGACAAGAGCTGCTTTGCCCCCTTTCCGATTGGCGGACTTGTGGAGGAGATGTACGCTTCTTGTGCAATTTCTTAGGAGTGATTTGAGTCCATCCTTCAACTTTGCTTGTCTTGGAGGATGCCCCCAGCGGTTGAGGTGAAAACTTTGAGTCGGAAGAGCCAAAATTGGAGGTGGTATAGTTTGACTCCACCATATCGTCAAGATCTAGCTCGATGATTCCTTTCTGAGCCAACTTCATGATGAGATCTTTCAGCACGAAACATTTTTCTGTCGGATGACTGATGAAGCGGTGGAATTTACAGTATCTTGGACTGTCGGTACGATTCATCTCTTCCGGCCGTCTGCACTCAGGCAAACTGATCACCTTTTTATCCAACAGGTCATCTAACATGGCAACCACATCAGAGTCGGGGAATGGATAAGTCTTCTCCTCAAGCTCCTTCAAAGTGCGTCTACGCATCTCTTGATCACGAAAAGCTTCGGTTTGAATCGCCTTGCCTCGTGTGGATATTTTGACGGGAGATGTGTTGACTGTCATCGCTTCCTTGGTGGGTTTCCATGCAGCCTTTTCCACCTTCGTCCCAAGAACTTTGTCGTTCTTGTAGTCGGCGATCGGTTCTTTCTTCCCATGATGGGCGATGCTCAACTCCATGTCATGGGCGCGAGTGGCCAATTCCTCGAAGGTCCGCGGTTTAATGCCTTGAAGGATGTATTGCAAACCCCATTGCATGCCTTGGATGCACATCTCGATTGAAGAGGTTTCCGAGAGCCTGTCTTTACAGTCGAGGCTTAGAGTGCGCCATCTGTTGATGTAGTCAATGACTGGCTCGTCCTTCCACTGCTTTGTGCTTGTTAGCTCTAGCATGCTCACAGTGCGGCGGGTACTATAGAAGCGGTTGAGGAATTCCCGCTCTAATTGCTCCCAACTGTTGATGGACTCAGGCTCCAGATCCGTGTACCACTCAAAGGCGTTTCCTTTCAGCGAGCACACAAACTGCTTGGCGAGGTAATCCCCTTCGGTTCCTGCGTTGTTGCAAGTTTCGACGAAATGTGCAACGTGCTGCTTTGGGTTTCCTTTTCCATCAAACTGCATGAACTTTGGTGGTTGATAACCCCTTGGCATCCTTAGGGCATCAATCTTCTTGGAATAGGGCTTCGAGTAGAACAAGGAGGTATGTGAGCTCCCTTCGTAGTGTGCCTTGATGGTGTTGGTGATCATCTCCTGCAGCTGCTGGATAGAAAGAGATCCCATGAGTGCCGCTGCTTGGTCTGGTTTCGGCTTCCCATCGATTTTCTTCACCGGGGGTTCTTTGTCTCCGCCAGCTCCTCCCTTTAGTGGATCATCCTCTGGGTCGGGTTTCTAGCTGTCCTGCGCCTCCAGTCGGTTGACTAATGTCGCGATTTGCAAGTCTTTTTCTTCCACAGTTCGAGTTAGTCTTGCGATTGCTTCATTCATTTGAGCAAGTTGTTCATCGATTGAAGTTGCTCCAGCGGTCATGACTTGCATAGCTGAACTGCCGCTTGAATCGTCATCGGAGAGCATGGATTCGGAGTATTCCCTTGGTCTTTCCCCCCTTGGTGCCCTTAGTGAGGCTAAGGTGATCAAAGGCTCGTGCCTTGGGTGCTCTTGTTCCCTTTGTACTGTTGATGCAGAGTTGAAAGAGGTGGCAGAACTAGCTTTGGCCATGCTTCGAGCCGTGATGCCCAAAGTGACACCACTTGCGACGATGACGCTCTTGTTCTTTGTACCGGTTGCGGGAACAGTTTGAGCCTTCCTTGCTGCCATTGACTTTGAGGTGTGTTTGGATTCCTTGAACGGAAAATTTGTGTTTGAGATGTCCCACTGGGCGTGCCAATTTGTGAACACGGAAAATTCCTGAAACGAAAGAGACAAGAACAACGTGCACAAACAAATATTTGTATTTGATGATGATTTTGGGTTACAATCTCTCTCTAATTTGATCCTCTGATTCGATCTCCGTAAGGTGTGTATTTGTGGATGTGTGATTGATCCAAAGGGCCGTTGGGCTTGATCTAAGGATGAACGTTCTTCAAGGGCCGTGGACTTGATCTTGAATGTGGATTTGAGCGGATCTTTGAATGGGCTTTTGGGCTTGATCTTTGAAGAACAGTGATGAACGGATCTTCAAGGGCTTTTGGGCTTAATCTTGAAGAACGGTTGGATGTGTGGATTTGTCGACGTTGTTGATCCAAGGGCCGTTGGGGCTTGATCTTGGATGAACGGATGATGAACGATGGTGCTTTCTTCAAGGGCCGTCGGGGCTTGATCTTGGAAGAACGATGAACGAAGAACACTTTCTTCAAGGGCCGTCGGGGCTTGATCTTGAATTGGTGGATGATTGTTGATCCAAGGGCCGTTGGGGCTTGATCTTGGAAGAACGATGAACGAAGAACGAAGAAGGTTTTCTTGATTCTTCGGGAACTTGGATGCTTGAGAGCTTCGGAGTTTCAGAGCTTCAGAGCTTCAAGGTGTAATATGAATTGGTTCCCTTCAATGAATGAAATGGGCTTGTATTTATAGAATTTTCCAATGCCTAATTTTGAATATAATATCCCAGATGAAATAAGTCGTTTCTGCCAGGTGTTGACACGTGTCCTATTTGATGACTTTTCCAACTCATTTCAATTTTCGTTGAGTCACACGCTACGTGTAAAATTTATGTAATACATGAGCGTTGACACTTTGATTTATCGGTCAACATTTATTTACGAAATTTCGATGTCTACAGTGTGTACCAAAAAAATGAATAAGTGATTACTATAAATAAAAAGGATAGAAATTTGAAGAAAGGAAAAAAAATGATATGGATAATGAATATCGACCGTTTACAATCAATTTTGTGTCTCTTTAATTTGAATTTCTTATCTTACATTCACTTTACTACGCATTTTGTTTTAACGACGATGAAATTATGGCATATGTATTTTCATTAAAACTTGACATCACGGTATCAGTCCGAATACAAGCTCTAACTTGTTTCGTTCACCATTTGATTCATGCAAATTGTGTTTCCTTTTTAAAATTGTGGGGAGATTTGAACTTGAGACCTTTTTAAGCATTAGGAAGAGAACAACTACTGCACATCCAATTTTTTTCTTCTATGCACCCATGTCTGTCTTAAAGCCCACTTTGTTGTTTTATGACCTTTCCTTAGACAATCCAAAATAATTCGATAATCTTCAAAGGCTGCCTTCTTTGATTAATGACGTTCTTTTCAAGAATGCAAAATCCTCGGTCATGGTCAGCATATGATTACGAAAGCTTGCTCGAATTGGTCTTGAGTTAGCAGTAATGAATACAAAAGATAGGCGTAGCTTTATAAGTATTTAATCTAAAGGGATTCAAGGGAACCTATTTAACAATATCAACTTTGGTACGGCGCGGTGGTGGCTTTATTCTAGTGGCAAATATGGGGACCAGGATTCGCCTGGGCCGCTCCACCATTTTCTTTATTTTGTATCCTTCTGCTTGTGTTTGTTAGCTTTAATTTACGTTTGTATGCTTTCCAATGAGCAAAATGTAGTTAAATCATCATTTTGCAGGCATAGTGCTATTTAAAAAGTTTATACTGAAAGAAAAAAACATACACAGTTTGCATTTTTGAGCCATAATCTGTAATGCTTGTTCAATTTTGATGTAGTAATCGTTTATTTTTAGCAAAACTTATAAGCAAGTTCGCTGCTTATGGTATTATTATCTCATTGTAAAACTATTATTTTCGTGACTCTGTTGCTCTTCTTTGATTCAAATATTCTTTCCTATACAGAAGTTAACCCTCAAATCTTCTCTTCTAGATTGTATATTTTTAATCTAATTTATGTCATAGGGCCTAGAGGTACCTCCAATCTTCGATTTTTGGCTCCATCATTACTTCATTAAATAGCTAAATATGAAGCCAAACTACGAGCATCCTATGACGGCCAAATTTGAATTCAAAATTGTGGGTGACGATCCAAGTAACGGTGAAACTGCGTTGAGCTCTAGAAAGGTTAAATTACATGATATATCAACCAAAAACCATGATGTCGAATTGTATGGTTAGGATTGGAATTCTAGAAACCATGAAGTCCATCTTTTGTTGTGTCTTAGTCCAAACAAAAGGCACTAGAAGAATGGGTTAAAGCGAGCAATTTCCATCCAATGGTTTAATACGTAACAGAAAAAAACAAAAACAAAAGGTACAGAAAACTACGCTCATAAATTTAGACCTATACCCTTCTTGGGATGCTTATATATATCATACCTCATTCATTCATTTCTTACCCAAGCAAATAATTTGTAATCACCTATACCATTTGCAAATGCAAGAGCGTCTCAATTAGTTAGGAGTGTTTGCAAGCAAACCCAAGACCAATTTGGCTACTGTGGATGCAAATTTTCTCCTCTTCGATCTTGGACGATTTTGCACCTACAAAACAACTAGCACCTTAGGTTAAGGCCAAAAGCCTCACGCGCCCACGATGAATGGGGGGGCTTTGGCCGAAGAATCTCCGATGCCAAAGTTAGAATTTTTAGAGAGAAAAAGTGTTTAGAGTGTTTAGCATTTTTTGCAAGAGGATTGGCATTACCATTTGATGAAAATAGGTCCCTATTTATAGGGCTAGGTAGGTTTACTTTTTAGAGAGGAAATGTGGCCGGCCATTCAATGGGAATTTTAGGTTTTATTTGGCTAATTAAACCTAAAAGGAAATGTTTTGGTGGTTATGGTATTAATTGGCTAATAAAAAGGAAGAAATGGTGAAAAAGGTAGAAAAAGGTCATGGATTAGGTTTTGAATGGGGATAGCCGGCCCTCTAGTAATTTTTGGTTTGAATGGGTGTTTCAATTTGATAATTAAGGGATTGATTAGGTAATTAATCCCTTAATTAGTCAATTTTTAGGAAACATGAAAGGAATATATTATTTAGCTAATTGATTAGCTAAATAATGGAATATAAAACATATAAAATAAATTAGGTTTTGGGAATTACCTTATAGAAAGGATTTGATGAAATAGACTTTAAATTGTTACCTATTTTGAGCACTTTTGACTTGGTTGAAAGATAATTTCCCGCTGCTTGCCCGTAGGAATCCCGGTATGCATGAAGGGTATTTTTGTCCTCTTTTGTCCAAAAGTCCACGTGTCACCTAGTGAATATTTTTGGCTCCACAAATGCCCCCACACCTGTTGGGCTGCTCGTAAGAAAGGGCAGCAGGTGTAGAGATCTTCTTGCTTCAGGAAACGTAAGATTGCTTCCTATTTTGATGTTGATTCTCTCTTTAATTGGAAATTAGGTCCTTCTAGGAGAGGGAAATAAACTTCTCTCAAAGCCTATTTAAGTCCACCTTAAGTGGGTTATTAAATCAACTTTGGAGAGTAATTTATTCTACCCCACAAGAGAGAGAAAGTTAGAGGATATTTGTTCCCCCTCCTCTAGTAATCTTCTACATCTTGCCCGTGCAAAGGACCGTCTTTTGTTGATTTCTTCGTCTTCTCCGTGCCGCACCGATGTAAGAAAAAATTAATTTTTCTTGCCTTCTTCTTGGATAGTGCTATTGCGGGGCAGCTGTCGGGGTGGTGCAGCACGTCGGTTGGCAAGGGCCAGTAGTTGGCTCGGCATGGGCCGAGGAGATGTCGTGGCAGGGACCATTGCTTGGGCAGCTTGGCTTGGCTTGAGCTAAGGGCAGCTTGTGCGGCTGGGCTCGCGGATTGTGGACCTGACTCGGGCCAGGCTGGCGATTGAGAGAAATGAGGAGATTGTGGGTCTCATGGGCTGCTGGAATGTTGGGTTGAGCTCCCCTGCTGAGTACCATGAATGTCGTTGGCTGCTTAGTCCTCTTCGCTGAGAGAAAGGTAGGCTGCTCCCGAAAGAGGAGGTGAATAGGATTAAGGCGGATGCATTGGCTCGTCCAACCACTGTTGTGGATCTTGATGCAAGTGTAGGTGGGAAAAGGGATCTTCCCTGCCTGCTCAAGAGATGCCGGTCGAGAAAAAAACCAAAGACTTCTTTCACTCGCGCGGGTTCGCCGACTGCCTCCAGGCTTGTGATTGACTTGACTTTTTCCAAGGGGACGAAAAATGAGACTGCTTGATCTGAGCATGTGGCGCCTGCCATGTCAAGAATGGATAGTACGATTGCTGATAGGATTGTTCGGCATAAAGGTCATGTCATGCCCCTAGTGCTGAATTTTGTACCAAGACGTCTGTTGGGAGCAAAGTCCGGTTCACCTTTGGAGAGGCTTGCTATTATGAAAAGCGATAAGGTGGACTCTGCTACAAAAGTGGCGCCAAGGCCTATTCCTTATGCTGCTGAGACTGATTCGCCTGCTAGGAATGAGGAGACTGCTCGCGTAGGCAGCTGTGAGAAATCCACTAAGCCTGCTTCTGGGGAGGTTGCTAAGATCTATGTGCTTTTGAAACCAGATCTCTTGAAAACATGGACGCTTGTGCCAAGTTTGTTGATGGCGTCAAAAAGGTGTTTGCCCAAGCTTGTTTGCGAAGCATACGACCCAATTATAGAAGGACTGCTATGCTTACTATGATGCAGATATAGCAAGGCTGCTAAAGAGACGACAAATACTATGGTAGATTCTAAGCTCGTTACTTTGAAGGGAGTGGATGAGCTGCAGCGCGTCCGTGTTAGTCTGCTTAAGAAGAATGAGCAGCTGAAGGGTGAGAAGGATAGGCTTGAGGTTTTAAGACCTTCTCTATTTCTCCGGAAGACTTGCTTGCTTTTACTTTTAAGGCTTCCATTGATGAAGTAGTTGGAGAAGTTAGTGCCCAGGTTGGGGCAGCTGGGGGTGAAGCGCCGGATGTTGCCGCTGCTAAGAGCGTTACAATTGTTGAAGGTGTGGTGACCGAGTAGTCGTGGGATGTCCAAGCTGCTAAAGTGTAGTCATCTAGGTAGCCTTTAAGATTTTCTTTGTTTTTCCTTGTAGCTCTTGTTTTGCTTGAACTCCTTCGGCCTTTGCTAGTTGTTTATAAACATGTTTTCCTTAGCTTTTCTTCATTTTTGCTTCTTTTGTTCATGCCCTAACCTTTAGACTTGATAGACCGGTGGCAAGCATGCTACTTTTTTATAAGCAGACAAGCTTGCGTAGCCTATGCAGTCGTAGGTATTGGTGTAGAACTTTGCAAAGTTGTTAGCCATTGGGTTGGCAGCCAGATGCCTTACTTACAGAAGTAGACAAGTTCGCGTAACCACTAGGCTGTTAACCTTGACTTTCTCCAATTTCGTAGGTTGCGTAGCAAGTATCACAACACTTTAGGACTTGGTGTAGGTTGTTTTGCGCTTCGCAGAGGTGAAGCTTATCGACTACGTAGCATGTCGGCAGTGGATAAAACTTCGTATATGCGTGCTAGCTTGTTTAACTTTTCACAAGAATGTGCGGTTGTATAAGTCTAGTGCGGCTTTACTGCTTGAAGGGCAAGCCGTAGACAGTCTTCCGGAATCCGTAGGCTACCTTAGTGCACTCGGTAGTAGCTTTAGGATTCCAGGGCAGCCGTCCATCGGATGTACTGCGTAATGTGCCCTCTCCGTCTCTAGGGCCCAGTTCCCCACGGATTAAGCCAAGAGACCCAAAATCTTTTAGTTAGCTAAGCCTTGAAAAAGACCATTGCGGCTACTTCTAGGAATCCCGGCATAAGCCATCGTGCATCTAGTTATACTAGGGCAACCCGGCTCATCCACGTCTGGATATTCGGAATGTAGAGTTTATCCTCCCGTTCTTGGAGAGCTGACCCATATGGGTGTCGAGGAATTGGTTTACCCTTTTGCGTTGGAGAGCAATTAGTTTACCTTTTCGCACTGGAGAGCATGGTCGGTCCCTTGGGGGGTGCAATTCCTGCGGTAAGTCCCTAAGAAGGGCGTGGTCTTCTTTTGAAGTGCAGGAGTGATCAGTTGTTGTAAGCATGCAGCCAAGCCAAGTCGTGATTACTTCTGAATTCCTCATTGAAAAATGAGTTAAACGAACGAGAACTTAGATGTAAAGTAAGAACTGCATAACAACTGGATAATCCTCGACTAGTGAGGTAGTGCCCGTCGAGCTGCTTGAGTCTTCGGGCTTTGATGTAGTGAGAGGTCACACATGGTACTTCCTCAGATTGTAGGCGTTCCACTGTTTTTCGATCTTTTTGTCGTTTTATGGTGGCGAGGGTGTAATTGTTCTTGCCACTTTCCCAAATGGGATCCATATTTTTAGAGCCTTTTTTGCTGGCAATGATGAAGGTTTTCCTTATGACCAGATCTCCAAGCTGGAACTGCCGGATCTTGGCACTTTTGTTGTAGCTGGAGAGGAGTTGATGCTGGTAGGCTGCAATGCCAGTGATAGTCTGTTCGCACCTCTCTTCTGCCAAATCTAAGCTTGTGGCCATCTCATTTCGGTTGCTCGTCTTTTGGTTGTGCGATATGCCCATAGACATCCTTGGAGTTCGTCTGGCCATTTTCTTTTCTTATTGGTGAAGTAGTCGGTTGCCACGATCATCATGCTTTTGCCCCTAGTAGTTTGGCTGGTGATTAGCTAGGACTCGGAATGAATTGAAAGCTTTTTCACCACCAAGTCTTTTTTCATTCGAAGGCCTGCTAGTGGGACTTCGTACTCTGCTTCGTTGTTATATGCTTTGAAGCTTAGAGTGATCGCCTGCTTGAGCATTGAAACGTCTAGGGTGGCAAGAACCACGGCTGCTCGCAAGCCTTCGTAGTTGGATGCGCCGTCAACATGCAAACTCCAGAAATCTCCACTGAGGGAGCAGGTGTGGCTAAAGTGTGCTCGGCTACCTTCGAGGCGTCGTTGGGCCGAGTTGTTACATTTGTCAGAAAACTTTACCACCAGGGTCTACACCTTTATCGTCGTCGGTTTGGATTCGGTGGAATAGTACGTCATGATGATGACTGCTTGCGTTTGAAGGTAAAACTTAAGCTTTTGGGTTACAACAATTATCGCCAAAGTTAGCTTTTGAATTTTTAATAGCATCGATGAGAGCTTTTAAACTGTAGAATACAGGTAGTCGGGCCCCCATCTCTTCTCACATGATGGTAGAGCTTATTGCTACTTTAGATACCGTCAAACATGCGAATAAGTCCTCCGCTGCTTCTAGGGAGGTGATGTCGGGTACTTCTTCAAGTCCTTGAATGTGCATTGGCGAGCCTCATCCCAAAGTGCATGCTTCTCTGCCAAAGTAAAAGAGTCTGCCAGAGTTAGATCTTCTTTCATGATCAATTTTTCGAATAACGGGTGGTCTGCTGGAAGTCATTTTTGGAAGGCTGCTCTAGCTATCGAGTCATTGCATCTGACTATTTTTGCCTTCTCTACTTTGAACCTCCTCACATAGTCACGAAGCGACTCGTTTGGGTTCTTCTTGACGTCGAACAAATGGTCAGACTTCTTTTTGATCGAGCGATAAGATGAATATTCTTTGGTGAAAACCAAAGAAAGTTCGTAAAAATTCCGGATGGATTGTGGCAGCAGGGTGTAGAACCAATCTTGCGCCTCACCTTGTAGAGTGGTGGCGAATATCTTGCACATGGGATCATCGTTGTTTCGATAAAGGATCATTACGGTTCGGTAGCGCTTTAAGTGTCTCTCCGGGTCTTCATCCCCTTTGAAAGATGTGAAATATGGCATGCTGAACTCGCGTGGAGGCTCTGCCTGCTCGATCTCGTCCGTGAAGGGTGACCTGCTTATGTTGGTCATGTTCCGTCGCAGTGCCTCGTCGGTGACCTCGTTGCATTGGAAATCATACAATCGCTTGGTCAATAGTCTCTCTACTTCTTCCTGAATTTGCCTTTGTTGGGGTAGCGGAGCTCTCGGCTGCCCCCAGCCATGACTTGCTGGTCTAGGCTGCTCTTCCATGTGTTTGGCTCGTCTATGTCGCGGATGCAGTGCATATGATGCGTTCCTAGCAGGCGAAAGAGTTCTTCGCAGACTGCTGGTTGAACTTGAGCGGGATTGAGTGACTGCTTCTCTCCGTCCGTCGTGCTGCCTACTCTGATGTGAGGTGGAGGATGCTCCTTGTGGGCTTAGCTGCGAATGGACACTTTGCCCGGAAGGTTGCTCATGTTGACTATCGGAGTATGACCCCAACCGTGAATGTATGTTCATCCGTGGCCCTAGTCGAGAGTGCATGCTCCTCTGCACTCTAAGACGGGAATGTACACTGCCCAAACGTTCGGCTCGTGGCTGGTCGAGTGGCTACTTGCCGGGACGTTGCTGGAAAGATCTGTCTGCCCTTGTCCTACTTCGGGATACCTTGTCCGGGGCACATTGGATCCCGATACGTTGCAAAAGTTGATTCACCAAGGTTGTCTATTGTGCAAGGGCGCTCGTCAACTCTCTGACTTGTCGAGACAAGTGTTGTTCGCCATTTGGATTGGAAGAGCTTGGAAGGAATGCGCCTCCTTGGGCAGTGGAATGGTGGTAGACTCCGGGCGCGAGATTTGAGTTGGGAAATGTCAAATCCGTGAAAAAATATGGTGAGAATGCCCCCTGCTCGATGGTAGGTCCGGATGGTTGAGATAGTCTTGGGGCGACTTGGGCTGCTTACAAAGCCACGAGAGCAGGCTGGGCCCTGAGAGTGGGCTGCTGGACTGGAGCTGGCTGGGCCACGGTAGTGGGTTGCTGGACTGGAGCTGGCTGGACCACGAGAGCGGGCTGCTCGTCGGGAGCAGGCTAGGTCACGAGAGCAGGCTGCTTGGGAGGAGCTTGTTGGGCCACGGGAGTGGGAGGCTCGACGGAAGTAGGCTGGACCACGGGAACAGGTTGCTCGTCGAGAGCAGGCTGGGTCACGAGAGCAGGCTGCTTGGCAGGAGCAGGCTGGGCCGCCAGAGCAGGTTGCTTGGCGGGAGCAAGCTGGGCCACGGGAGTGGGCTGCTCGTCGGGAGCAGGCTGGGTCATGAGAGCAGGCTGCTTGGCAGGAGCAGGCTGGGCCGCAAGAACGGGTTGCTTGGTGGGAGCAGGCTAGGCCGCGAGAGCAGGTTGCTTGGCAGGAGCAGGCTGCTTAGAATGTGATACAAGAGAATGCGAGGCTTGGGCCCGAGCCCGTGCAAACTTGGATGGCACGACTTGGGCCGTGGCCTTGGTGTCGTGAGCCTTGGATGGCACGGCTCGAGCCGTGGTGAAGGCACCATGGACCTCGTGGTGGTGGTGCTACTCCACTTATTGTCGCATTTAGCCTCACGGATCTTCGCAATCCCATTTCTTGAACATTATAATTTTCACTCGTGGAATTTTCTAAATTTCTAGCCATTATATTTTGCTTGAACGTTTTATCAAGGAACATTTGCAAGTAAAAAATTCTAATAATAAGAACGTATGAAAAATATTCAAATGGACTAGAAAATAAAGAAAAAACCTTTTTGTACGAGAGTCTTCTACGAGTATGGATTTCAACTCTCAATGAAAGCACCAATTTGTGGATGCAAATTTTCTCCTCTTCCATCTTGGACGATTTTGCACCTACAAAACAACTAGCACCTTAGGTTAAGGCCAAAAGCCTCATGCGCCCACGATGAATGGGGGGGGGCTTTGGCCGAAGAACCTCCGATGCCAAAGTTAGAATTTTTAGAGAGAAAAGTGTTTAGAGTGTTTAGCATTTTTTGCAAGAGGATTGGCATTACCATTTGGTGAAAATAGGTCCCTATTTATAGGGCTAGGTAGGTTTACTTTTTAGAGAGGAAATGTGGCCGGCCATTCAATAGGAATTTTAGGTTTTATTTGGCTAATTAAACCTAAAAGGAAATGTTTTGGTGGTTATGGTTTTAATTGGCTAATAAAAAGGAAGAAATGGTGAAAAAGGTAGAAAAAGGTCATGGATTAGGTTTTGAATGGGGATAGCCGGCCCTCTAGTATTTTTAGGTTTGAATGGGTGTTTCAATTTGATAATTAAGGGATTGATTAGGTAATTAATCCCTTAATTAGTCAATTTTTAGGAAACATGAAAGGAATATATTATTTAGCTAATTGATTAGCTAAATAATGGAATATAAAACATATAAAATAAATTAGGTTTTGGGAATTACCTTATAGAAAGGATTTGATGAAATAGACTTTAAATTGTTACCTATTTTGAACACTTTTGACTTGGTTGAAAGATAATTTCCCGCTGCTTGCGCGTAGGAATCCCGGTATGCCTGAAAGGTATTTTTGTCCTCTTTTGTCCAAAAGTCCACGTGTCGCCTAGTGAATATTTTTGGCTCCACAGCTACAACTATAGGCAGTGCATAAAATCTCTTTAGCAGCAGCAAATGCAACAGAAACCAAAGCTACGCTTGAAAAAGCTTTCAACACCACCGGCAAGAATGCTAATGGCATGACAGCTTTAAAGCAGTGGGTAGATTCGTATGAATTTGCGTTCGGGGTTTTCGTTTCGTTGTGCGAGGGGTCAATGACGGTGACAAATCGGCGACTGAAATCCTCACACAGGCCAAAGACAACCTTGTTCGTTGCGAAAGAGTATTGGCCTCTGTTGAAGTTCAGCTTCCTAGGCTAGTATCTACGACGAACTTTTCGGTCATATTATATAGGGATGTTGCATTTCTTGTTACTTCCCAGTTATTAAATATCTAGAAAACGATATGCGAATAATGTATTAAAATTTGAAAGTACTTGCTACCAAAAAAATCCATCTGTGATTACTATAAATAAAAAGGATAGAAATTTGAAGAAAGGAAAAAAATGATATGGACAACGAATATCGACCGTTTACTATCAATTTTGTGTTCATCTTTAATTTGAATTTCTTATTGTGCATTCACTTTACTACACATTTGCTTTAACGACGATGAAATTGTGGTATATGTATTTTCATTAAAACTTGACATAACCGTATCAGTCCGAATACAGGCTCTAACTTGTTTCATTCACCATTCGATTCATGCAACTTGTGTTTGTTTATTACTGGGGAAGGGAGATTTGAATTTTAAACCTTTTTAACATTTGGAAGAGAACAACTAATGCACATCCAATTTTTTTCTTCTATGCACCCATGTCTGTCTTAAAGCCACTTTGTTTTATGACCTTTCCTTAGACAATCCAAAAAAATTCAAAGATCTTCTAACAATGCAAAATCCTCGATCATGGTCAACATATGATTACGAGGAGATTGCTCGAGTCACTAGTGAATTAGCAGTAACGAATACAAAAGATACGGGTAGCTTTATAAACATTTAATCAAGAGGGATTCGAGGGAACCTCTTTAACAATTTTCAGTTTTGGTACCATGCGGTGGTGGGTTTATTATACTGGCAGACATGAGGACAAGGATAGGCGTCGGCCTATCCACCATTTTCTTTATTTTGTATGCTTTTGCTTGTGTTTATTAGCTTTAATTTCTATTGGTGTGCTTTCCATTGAGCACAATGTGGTTAAATCACCATTTTTTGTGACTCTGTTGCTCTCTTTTGATTCAAATTTCTATTCCTATACAAAAGTTTACCGTCAAATCTTTTTTCATTGATTGTGTTATTTTTATGGAGAAATTAAGTTCTCATCCTTCATTTTGCTACTCCATTAATTAAAATCCTAATCCTATTCCTTTTCAATTTTTGATCAAGGTCATTGTGACACACCCCGACCCCAATCGAGGCATGATGGCCATCACGTGAGGGTGAGTAGCCATGTGCGCGGTGCGGAAGTGAACGTGATATAAAAAATGTGGGTAATAAAAAACCAACTAACTAATTTACACTAGACTAACATATAACTAGGAGTCTAAGTGTTTAGAGTGTAGATACACACACAACCAGAACGTAAGTATCAGAATGCAACCCAAAAGTCTAATTATTAATTATACAGATCATAAAAGAAACCCTACATTGATGGATGTCTGTCAGAACCGCCGTGGAGTCCTCGTGCGCCACCAGCAAGAACTTCTATCTAGAACGTTGAAGGGCACAAAATAGAAAGTGTGAGTGGGCAAAAACAAAGCTTGTCAAAACAATTTATCTTTCCAAAAATAATAACCCTTCACCGTAAAACCCATATAATTTCCCAAAAAATAGTACTATGTACGTATATAAGGACCATGCTTGAGAGTAGCAAAACCCACATGTATGCCATGTCAATCAACCTCACAATGCATAAGTAAGTCAAGTGAAATGAATCAATAGAAAATGACATATCAGCCGAAGTCACCTAACGTGACCTGTACGACTGAGTCTATAACTCATCAATCAAGTCCTGCACATGAGTCAGAACCGCCTAATGTGGTCTGTACGACAGGCTAGGTGTAAATAAATACGCTCAGTGCTACGATCATGCGAAGGCTGTACGAAGTATCACAAGTCAACTAAGAGTTGGAACCACCTAATGTGGTTTGTACAACAGGTTGGCACCTGCCTTAGATCTAAGGTGAGCGTGTGGTGCGGGAGGTGAACGATCACGTGAAGGCTAGGCCCTAGCCTTGGGCGGAGCACTAACACCGAGGTGCAAGACAATGAGTTTTATTCACAGCAATTCATCACTAACTACTATGTAATCATATCAACAATGAGTACGCACCTGAACTTACCTTGGCCTCCGCAACAGTATGCAATATTATGCAAAGCTATACTAAATCATATGCTAAAATATAAAGCAATTATGACATGGCATTTTAGAACGGAAAAACCATTTAAAACTATTTTTGGGAAAATGTAAGCATATATACTTAAATATAGAAAATCAAAAGCCCACTCACTGGTATGTAGTTGGGTCGTAACCCCCTAGTCTCGCCAGGCTAGGGTCGTCATCCAAAAACGTCTCACCTATATGTGAAACCATTATTTTAACGTCAATTTTAAGCACATCACCAAAACTATGTAATAACTTCTCATATGTTGCCCAATTGAGGTGTTTGAATATACCATCGTGGCCTACTCAACACCATGACCATCCTCATATTTTTAGAAAAACTTTCCGACGTCCCACGCGCTCTCACGTGCAGGCACGTGCCTGGCACGTTGGATGGAATCCCTAACGGCGTTAGGGAATATTACATTAAGTAACAGCATATTCCGTCTAAAAACTAATGGTGTTACCTGACGTCATTAGCATATTCCGTCAAAGTTGACGGAATATTCTTTTTTCTTCTCCCATGATTCACTGTACTTTGGAGCCGATCGCCGCTACGTCACTGGTTTCTGGAAAAACTTTAAACCTTAATATCTTCCTTGTTTTTCAACCAAATTTCATGAAATTTATACCAAAATGAAGCTCTGAACGAGTAGAACATATTCTTACTAGTTTGAAGACCTAAAACCGATGTGAAATAGTCGAAAATCCTTCAATAGTTCGGCTAAGTCTGCAACTCAATAAACCTAGGTGTCCCGACGTCCAAACCACTCGAAAATTGTCCCCATGTCTCTATAGAGTAGTTCTAAGACTCCCTTAAGCTTTAAAACTCCATAATATGACCATGATCACCATGGAGCTACAGAACACCACTCTAGAGCTCACATGTTCCAGAGTTCTCGAGGTCCTTAGGTCAACCAAATAGTATTCCTGAATTTGCAAGGAACTCAGAAATGACCTCCAATAGTTCGATCTGTGCAAGATGAAGATGGTTGGGTGTGTGTGTGTACGGACTGTACTAACAGGGAAGAGGGTTCGAGAATGAAGAAGGAAGGATGAAGGTTGCACGTGTATGTGTGTGGTTTACGGGGTTGATCACCTAAAACAACCTCAAGCTCTAATTGGGCTACCAAATTAAAGATCCATGCAATTAGGTCTAAAAGAACCAACCGAACCCTCTATTCTTCATAACATTTATCCTACACGCCCAACTTGGCCCTAACTTGCCTCCACACTATCGTGACGTCAAATTAAACTCAATCACATTGGCGAGAAAATAATTTAGACTATATACGTACATCCACGTCACTGAGCCTCAAGGGCATAAACGTCATTTTACATAGTCGAGGACAAAATTATGCATAGTAAATTGGAACGGGTTGTTACAACCTACCCCCTTTAAAAATCATCACTGGCTCCCAGGTGGATACAACCTACCCCCCTTCAAAATTAGAACAGGTTCTTACAACCTACCCCCCTTAAAAATTATACACCAACATATTAATCCACTAATATTCATAAAACAAGCGTGGTACATATCTCTCATATGATCTTCCGTCTACCAGGTGGGTTCCTCCATTGAATGGTTCCTCCATGCACAGTTTTGTTCCTCATAACCTTTTCCTTCCAATCTAAAATAGTCACTGGCTCCTGGTCATAAGTCAAATCTGGATTGATTTCTAGTGGTTGAGGATGTATCACATGTGATGGATCTGAGACATAATGGTGAAGCATATAAACATGAAAAATATCGTGCACTTTAGATAATTCTGGAGGCAACACAAGCCTATAAGCGACTTCACCGACTCACTCGGTGATTTGGTACTTAAGTTACCCTTTGTCCTGAACCATACTACACCTTTCCACGGTGATGTTTCAAAAATACCCAATCACCAACTTTATACACCCTATCAGTGGCGTGTTTATCCGCTAGACTCTTTTGTCGATCTTGGGCCACTTACATGTTAGATTTAATTACCTGAATATTCTGTGTAGTCTCGTCTACAATCTCAGGGCCCACCAATACTCTTTCACCAACCTCTGACCAGCATAAAAGAGTCTGACAAGACTTACCATAGAGTGCCTCAAAAGGTGACATACCAATGCTAGAGTGATAGCTATTATTGTAGGCAAACTCCATCAAATCAAAACGCTTATGCCAAGCGTCACCAAACAGTAGTACCGACGATCTCAACATATCCTTTAATGTCTGGATAGTCCTCTCCAATTGACTATTTGTCTGGGGATGATATGCCATACTATAAAACAATCTCGAGCCAAGAGCCTCCTGAAATGCCACCCAGACCTTAGAAGTGAACCTAGGATCCCGATAAAAATGATACTAGCTAACCGGAACCCCATGGTATTTAACAATTCTCGATATAAATAACTCAACCAATCGACTTAAAGAATATTTCTCCCTTACTGGAATAAAGTGTGTTGATTTAGTAAGCCGATCCACTATCACCCAAATGCCATCGTAACCATTTCATATACGAGGAAGCTTGTACACGAAATCTATAGTAATATTTTCCCATTTCCATTGGGGAACAACAAATTGCACACCTACTCACATATTCAACAATCTCCATTTTCATACCCGGCCAATAGTAGAAAGGTTTAATAGTGTGATACATTTTGGTACTCCCAGGATGCATTGCATAAGCCGATATGGGCACCTCATCAAGGGTATCTTTCTTTAGTTCTGCAATATTCGGTACCTACATCCGGCTTTCTTGCATAAGCATACCATCAGTCTCTCAAATCTTGAGGTCTTTATTTTTCCCCTGTGATCTTGCTTGAATTAACTCCTAAGTTTCCTCATCATTCATCTGAGCCTCGAGCACACAATCAATTAAAATTGGTCTGACCTGGAAACTAGCATGTAAAGCTTCCTCTAGATCTTCCATCCCTATTTTCACTCTAGTGGATCTCAAATCTGTGAGAATAGGGATATGACAAGCATATAAAGCATTAATTAGGCCTTAAGATTTCCTATTAAGTGCGTTTCCCACAATATTTGCAGGCCTAAGGTGATACTTAATCATGCAATCATAATCGCTGAGCAATTATATCCACCTTTGCTGTCGCAGATTAAGATCTCTCTGGGTGAAAATATACTGAAGACTTTTATGATCCGTGAAAATCTTACACTTTCCTCATATAGATAATGTCTTCAAATCTTTTAGGCGAAAATAATGGTTGCTAATTCAAGATCATGAATAGGATAATTCATCTCATGAGGCTTCAACTGTCACGAAGCATAAGCAATCACCCTACCATGCTGCATCAATACATAACCTAAACCATGCAACGAAGCATCACTATAAATCTCAAAGTTACCACGTCATCTGGAAGCGCCAATACAGGGGGGTGAGTGAGACAATACTTTAGCTGCTAAAAGCTCTGCTCACAATTATCATCCCACTCAAACTTAACATCTTTCCTAGTTAACCTCGTCAGTGGTAAAGCTATAACTGAAAAATCTTTAACAAATCGTCTGTAATAACTTGCTAGGTCAAGGAAACTTCGTACCTCAGTGACGGTTTGGAGCTGCTCCCAATTCTCAACAGCTGCAACTTTCTGTGGATCCACATAAATACCTTGAGCTGATATTACATGCCCCAAAAATGCCACTTGATCTAACCAAAATTGGCATTTGCTAAACTTAGCATATAATTGGTGTTCCCTCAATTTCTTCAACACCAAAGTGAGATGTTGAACATTAGAATACACCAAAATATCATCAATAAAGACAATAACAAACCTATCAAGATATGGATTGAATACTCGATTTATCAAGTCCATAAAAGCTGCAGGTGCATTAGTTAACCCAAATGGCATGACACGAAACTCATAATGACCATATCAAGTCCTAAAAGCCGTCTTAGGAACATCTTCACTTTTGATCGTCAATTAATAATATCCAAACCTCAAATCAATCTTAGAAAGCACATAGGCACCTCGAAGTTGATCAAATAAATCATCTATACGCAACAACGGATAACGGTTTTTAATTGTTACCTGATTCAACTGCTAATAATCACTACACAACCTCAAAGTCCCGTATTTCTTATGTACAAATACAAATGGAGCTCCCCAAGGTGAAGTACTAGGCTGAATAATACCCTTATCAACCAATTCCTATAATTAGATTTTCAATTCCCTCAATTTAGTATGAGCCATTCGATAAGGTTTTAGAGAAATAGGATCTGTACTTAGAAGTAAATCGATAGTGAACACCACATCTCAGTTTGGCGGTAATCCAGGTAAGTCACCAGGAAATACGTCTGGCAAATGCCTTACTACTCGTACATCCTCCACACTGATAGGAGTATCTACAATTAATACTGTGTGAGCTAAATACCCTTGGCAACCTTTCCTCAATAACCTTTTAGCCCTCACGACAGAAATAACGCCGTGTCTCACTCCACTACGCTCACCCATGAATCTGACCATAGGCAAGCCCAGACGATAGAAAGTGACTGTCTTCCAGTAACAATCCATCTTGGCACGATTGTAATGTAGCCAATCCATGCCCAAAATAACATCAAAATCAACGATATCTAACAGAACAATATCAGCTGACATAACGACATCCTCGACTAACACAGAACATCCTGGATACACCCAACTAACATAACATGTCTCACCTCTAAGCATTGAAAACTCTAACTCGTACCCAAGAGGTGAGGGATGAGGTTCCGTTGTCTGAGCAAACATATGAGAAATAATAGAGTGTGTAGCACCACAATCAATTAATACTCTAGCAAAATGGCCAAGGATATTTAACGTACTCATAATCAGATCGGGGTTGATTTAAGCATCTTCTAAGGTGATATGGTGAACACGGCCTTATTGCTGTTACCGTCCTCCGTCCTCCACGACCTCTGTTAGCTTGATTTCCACGTCCCTGTTCACCTCGTCCCTGTGCACCTCGTCCCTGACTAGGCTGGTTGGCTGCCGCAATGATCCTGCACTGCTAGAAGCAACTTCAACATTCTGTGATTGTCTTTCAAGATGCCACTATGATCCCCCAGCTGAATACAGTGGATATGGTGTATAACTTCTTGGATACTGAACGTAACCACTCTGTTGATACGGATCGTGTGGATACTAATACTGCCCTCTAGAATATGGAGCTATATCACCCTGATAATGATAGGCACCCCCGTGACCCGTCTAGGTATAACCACTAAACCTTGGAATCTGCTGGATAGGAACTGGTGATGGTAAGGCAGATGGCTGGGATTTCTGCTGGTTCTGTGGGTATTGGATAGCCCAATATCCTATCTGGTCACAAGTAAAACATCATCTGTTACCTTGCATACACTCCCCAAAATGTCGACGGTTACATCTACGGCAAAATGGACCACCAGAACCATTAGCACCTCTCTGACCCTCAAAGCAAGAACCGCCTGAACGGTCGCCCTTCCACTGCACAATGGAACTCAAACCTCAACTAAAAGAACTGGAACTAGTACCACTTTTCTTAAAACTCTACGTCTTGCGAGGTCCCTATGATAAGTTCCACTTATCTTTATTATTATTTTTCTTCTGGTTACTATCTTTTTCTTCCTCTTCCTCACTATCACTAGCATATTTTCAGAATCCTCAACCCGTAGTAAAATCTCATAAAATTCTTGGTATGTAGCACAGGGAGTCATGGTCACTATAGAACGTCACTTCTTTCTAGTACCCAATCTAAAACGGCGAAGCATCTCTGCGGGATTTGCAGCAATATCAAGGCAATAACGAGATAGATCAGTGAACTTCTAATAATACTCATTAGCTGACATCTTCCCCTGCTTTAGATGCGTGAATTCTTGCTTCTTACGATCTATATACTCTTGGGGTACAAATCTCTTCTAGAATAACTGCTTAAAAATCTCCCAATCTGCAGCCCTATCTGGTGACAACTGAAAAGATTCCTGCCTCCACTAAGAAGCAAGTTCCTCACCCAAAAACCAAGTGGCCGTCTCGACCCATCTATCCTCAGGAAGATTTCCCTGTCTCTACATCAATTGAAAACTTTTCTCGAGATGATTGAGCCAACACTCGGCTCCCTCAGGCCCCTCAATACCCACAAAATTATTCAACTTTAGATTATACACAATCTCATGGTGAGTTCTCTGGGGAGGACGAAATGAAGACTGAATGACATTGGCAATTGCTTCCCTAAGTTGAGCAATATCGGGAAAACTAGACTCAGCTGAAGTACATGGCTCTCTACAAAGCGGCATGGTTCTGATAGAAAACACCAAAAATAATTAGAATACTCACAAAATATGCAGGACTACCAAACCTAGGTTCTTATACCAAACTGACACACTCTGACCCCAATCGAGGCATGCTGGTCATCATGTGAGGGTGACGTAGCCATGTGCGTTGTGTGGAAATGAACGTGATATAAAAAATGTGGGTAATAAAAAACCAACTAACTAATTTATGCTAGACTAGCATATAAGTACGAGTGAAAGTGTTTAGAGTGTAGATACATACCCAACCAGAATGTAGGTATCAAAACGCAGCCCATAAGTCTAATTACTAATTATACAGATCATAAAAGAAACCCTACACTGATGGATGTCTGTCAGAACCACCGTGGAGTCCTCATAAGCTACCAGCAAGAACTTCTATCTGGAGCATGAAGGGGCGCAAAACAGAAAGTGTGAGTGAGCAAAAATAAAGCTTTTCAAAACAATTTATCTTTCCAAAAATAATAACCCCTCACCGTAAAACCTGTATAATTTCCCAAAAAATAGCACTACGTACATATATAAGAACCATGCTCGAGAGTAGCAAAACCCACATGTATGCCATGTCAATCAACTCCACAATGCATAAGTAAGTCAAGTGAAATGAATCAATAGAAAATGACATATCAGTCGAAGTCACCTAACTTAACCTGTACGGTTGAGTCTATATCTCATCAGTCAAGTCCTGCACATGAGTCGGAACCACCTAATGTGGTCTGTATGACAGGCTAGGTGTAAATAAATACTCTCAGTGCTACAATCACGTAAAGGTTGTGTGAAGTATCATAAGTCACGAACGAGTTAGAACCAACTAATGTGGCATGTACGACAGGCTGACACTTGCCTTGGATCCAAGGTGAGCGTGTGGTGCGGGAGGTGAATGATCATGTGAAGGCTAGGCCTTGGCCTCGGGCAGGGCACTAACTATAAGGTGTAGAACAATGAGTTCTACGTATAGCAATTCATCACTAACTACTATGCAATCATATCAACAATGAGTACTCACCTGAACTTACCTTGGCCTCCACAATAGCATGCAATATTATGCAAAATTATACTAAATCATATGCTAAAATATAAAACAATTATGACATGGCATTTTAGAACGTAAAATCCATTTAAAACTATTTTTGGGAAAACGCAAGCATATATATGTATATATAGAAAATCAAAAGCCCACTCATTGGTATGTAGTTGGGCCGTAACCCCTAGTCTCGCCTGGCTGCGGTCGTCCTCCGGAAACATCTCACTTATATGTGAAACCACTATTTTAACGTCAATTTTAAGCACATAACCAAAACTATGTAATAACTTCTTATACGTTGCTCAATTGAGGTGTTCAAATATACCATCGTGGCCTACTCAACACCACGAACATTCCCATATTTTTAGAAAAAAATTTCGACATCCTATGCACCCTCACACGCCGACCAAGGCATGGCCATACACTCGACCATGCACAGGCACGTGCCTGGCACGTTGGACGGAATCCCTAACGGTGTTAGGGAATATTCCGTTAAGTAACAACATATCCGTCTAAAACCTAACAGTGTTACCTGACGCTGTTAGCATGTTCCATCAAAGTTGACGGAATATTCTTCTTTCTTTTCTGATGATTCGCCAGAATTCGGCGTCGGTCGCCGCTGCGTCGTCGATTTCTAGAAAAAGTTTAAACCTTAATATCTTCATAATTTTTCAACCAAATTTCATGAAATTTATACCAAAATGAAGCTCTGAACGAGTAGATCATATTCTTACCACATTGAAAACCTAAAACCAAAAGGAAATAGTCAGAAAATCCTTTGATAGTCTGGCTAAGTCTGCAACTCGATCAACCTAGGTGTCCCGACGTCCAAACCACTCCAAAATTGTCCCCAAGTCTCTATGGAGTCCGTAATATGACCATGATCACCATGGAGCTACAGAACACCACTCTGGAACTTACGGGTTTGAGAGTTCTCGAGGTCCTTAGGTCAACCAAATAGTATGATTAGGTTCCTGAACTTGCAAGGAACTCGGAAATGACCTCTAATAGTTCGATTTGTGCAAGATGAAGATGGTTAGGTGTGTGTGTGTGTACGGACTGCACGGACGGGGAAGAAGGTTCGAGAATAAGGGAGTAAGGATAAAGGTTGCACGTGTGTATGTGTAGTTTACGAGGTTGATCACCTAAAACAACCTCAAGCTCTAATTGGGCTACCAAATTCAAGATCCATGCAATTGGGTCTAAAAGAACCAACCCAACCCCCTATTCTTCATAATATTTATCCTGCACACCCAACTTGGCCCTAACTTGCCTCCACACTATCATGACTTCGAATTCAACTTCATCACATTGGCGAGAAAATAATTTAGAATATATACGTACATCCACGACACTAAGCCTCGAGGGCATAAACGTCATTTTACATACTCGAGGACAAAATTATGCACAGTAAATTGGAACGGGTTGTTACACCTTGGGTATTAATAACATCATTAATTATTTCAATAATAAAATATTTTTTTATTTCTAAATATATTCATTTAATGTTAAAAATGTTACAATTAGTATATTTATATTTATGACTAAATTTTTTATCATATATTTTTAGTTTTTGTTTGTACCCATTTTTAATTTGTAATTCTTTTAACTTGTACCAATTTTCTTTTCAGTTTTAATTTGTACCCATATATTAATTTATTTTTGTGCCCATATTTTTTAAAGTTTGTTTGCATTTGTACCCATATATTTTTTGTATTTGTACTTTTTATTTTGCTAAATGTACCCATGCTAATTATATGTACCCATTCATGTAAAACTTTTTAATCTTAAAACATACCCATTCTTAAATATACCAATTTGTTATATGTTAAATGTACCTTCTTATATATATAAAATCTATTCAACTTTTTTCCAATCCATTTTTAAACTTATATGGGTACATTCTTTTTTGTTTGATTTGAAAATGTATCCATGTCAAGTTTAATAGAAGAAATTTACTAATATTATTAAGTTTAATATCATTTTTTTTTTTGTGATTTTGAAGAATGTACCCATGTTTTGTTACAATAAATTTTTTGGTTAATTTTGATGAATGTACCTATGTTTATATATATACACACACACAATAGTATATTTATATTTTAATATATTTGATCCCACAAATTATGGTTTTTTTTATTTAAAATCTCAGTTATATAAACAACTAAAGTTTCTAATTTTTAATTTAAAAAATATAGTAATGTACATATAAATAAATGATCACATTAATTTCAGGGACCTTGATCAAAAATTAAAAACCAACAAGGTTTCAATCAAAGAATATTCATAACTAAGGACTGCATCCAAAGTCTCCCTATTTTTAATATAATTTCTATCTTAAGGCCTACTTTGGGACCAAATTGGCACACCTCCATGAGGGGTGGTTGAGCACAAACTTGAGCAACATTCAAAAAAGTAAATAACTGTGCACAAGCCTAGGACCATTGGTTGGGGGGGTGTATGTCGGCCAAAGGCTATCTGACTGTCAAGTTAGTAAATGATTTTTAAACTCAAGCAGTGGACAAGAGAATTGAAGTGTATAGATTGTGTTACCATAGATTAACCCTAGGTGTGTATATTTATATCGTGGAGAGAGAGACATTTTAAGGATAGAATCCTCATTCTAAGTTAGGAGAATCCTAGTGGATATCTAGTAAGTAGATATTGCATCTTCTTAGGAGTTGTGATTACTTGCGTCTCACGCTTATCCCTAGATAGTAGGGACTCCAAGAATTATAGTTTCTTATAGTGTTCATATCTAGATCAGATCGTATGTTTTGTTGAAGAAGCATGGTCATCCAGTAGAGTCGCTAGGGCTTCACCTAGTGCTTCAGAGTAAAGTGATGGTCGCACTCTGCTCCATCTGATACAGCTCTGCTCGAAACTGGTGAGTCTATGACCAAAATTTTGAGGTAATTGTAATCAGATCAGACTTACTTTGGTGGTGGAAAATCATGGTTCCACAATTGCGCCTAGCTATCCGTCTGAAAGGCAACCCATTCCCCTTGAAGATGACTTGTTATTGAAAGAGCATGCAATTTAGTGTAAGCTGGAATACGTTCCGTTGAGTCCTCATAAATGTGAGGTGACCTTTAATGCTGAAGTGAACGCATTTCGGATTCAAACGTGCACCTTCGTGTAGTATGCCATAAAGTTTGTAATGATGAAGTGTTACGTTTGATGCTTGGGCATGAGAAACGAGAAATCTTCTTCAATATTCTTTGTTTATTCCAGCCGTCAGATTGGTTGATCCCAAGATAAGTCGACCTAAATTTGATGGTTAGACCAAATAATGCCTATATATCCTCGGATCTTACTTCTTCACCTACCACAAACTCTTTCATTGTCAACCTTTTATCCATACCCATTTCAAAATCTAATCTCCCCTTTGATTCTTTTATCATGGCCTCTTCAAGCAAGAAATACAAATCCATTAGGGTTTCTCCTTGTAGTATTCTTCTGATGAGAGTTTATAGTTAAGAAGAAGGTGATTTCTTTCATTGAAGAGCATCGTGATTTTGAACAATTGCAACATATGGTGGGAACCCAACAATGATATCTACGCCGATTTGCCGTCGTCGCCAGATCCATATGGTCCCTGTACAAGGATTTACCCCTAGTTCTTGGACCTAGGCCTTCGTTTTCCTTTTTCTACTTTTATGAAAGGCATTTTCTTTGTGCTATGGCGTAGCCATTTGCAACCTTTCTCCTACCACTTCAGGTTTCTTACTTGCTTAAAGTCGTTGAATCAGTGGTTCAAGGCTGAGTTGGATATACCGAGTTTAGAATGTTGCACAACAACAGACTGAGTTTGGATAGCCATTATTATTTTGCGGCCATAGGTAGTCTTGCTTGGGTGACATAATCAAGATATCCCCTGCCACGACAAAGATTAGTACAATGATATACTATTTGTTGATGGAGCCTGGGAAGGAAAGATTAGTGAACTTCAAATCCAATCTCGTTCTCCAACCAACTTGAACTTGAAAGATGATATGCCTGACCTCGGTTTATATCATCCAAACTTGATTCGTAGAGCAATGTAGATTTCAATCGTTTACTGCATCTAGAAGCGGGTTTTTCCCCTAAGTGCTTCACCAACCATGGGAAAGACATAGACGCCTTCCACTATTCGAGATTCCCTATAAAATAGCCGGGATGGGTTGATGCTTGTAGTGCCCACAAAAGGATTCATTCTTTCAAATGAGCAACGACCTTGTCATCTATTCCAAAAAAGCAGAAGCAGCCTATTAGTTCTTCTCCTCATCATTCATTGGTTGTGACCCCTTAGCTTCAACTATTGATTAGGGACACCCAATTTGAAAGTCTCGGAGAAGCGGAAAAGGTCCCCTTTGAAGAAAGAGGCGCGTTGCTGTTCTGGCGCCTTCCAATTTGAGTGTACCAGCCTCATTATCCACAATGAATGAGCCATCCACTTCGTCTCCTCTGCCCTTACCTGTGGTGTCGCCCAGTCGTCAGAGTCGAAAACCTAGTTTCCTTCTTTGGTCCATTCATTAAATTTTTTGCCCGTACCGGCGAAGTCGTTGCAACTTGGGCCTTCCATTGCCTTAACGTGAACTTTTGCACATCCAATGCAAGTGCCTATAGATGGCCCTTAGTCTTCCACTAATTGCACCAACTAGGTCCAATTGAACGGCTTGTCCCCCTCTCTTGATCTGGCCTTTGGTTGATTGAATTGCCCTTTCTTCTTATACTAGTGCTCTTCAAAACACTAATTATGTTCAGGCGTTGCTTGCAGCTGCAATTACTCCGGCTAATTTGAAATGAGCTTGTACCTCTCTTGAAGATGTCATGACATGGTGCTACGGGAATCATTATTAGGGCTGGGTTCGATTCAAAACGGTTCGATTTTTTGCCACAACTGAAACCGAACCAAAATTTCTTCGTTTCATTTTTTTTTGTTTAGTTTCAGTTTTTTTCGATTTTTTTTTTCAAAAAATGATGTAAATGGAAGGATCAAACTCCCAGTTCTCATATATCAGAGAATTGAGAGCCTCAAAATCCTGAATATATTCAAGTAATTCAACTACTTATGATCAAGCATATCGAATTCAAATTTTCAAAACTTAAGCAAATACAGAAACATATATTCTTCAAGGAAATGTACATCGCCAGGATTCAAAATTCTAAAACTTTAAAATTTGTAAAATCATAAAATAATTCAACAAATTAACTTATTGATGCAGATCGAAACAAAAACAAAGCAAATGGGTTCATCTAAATGCCATAATCGGAATCCAATATCGCATGCCCACATTCAAATTCAAAGTCAAGTCCACAATAGATCTAGAAAATTTCAAAACATATTCAGAGAAAAATACAAACTTTTCCATCTTAAATTACATAAATTTCAAATGGATAACCATAAAATTAACAGAATATTCCCCTTTCGTCTTCCTTGGTTCACCGGAGACCGTCGCCTACGCTGCTGCGATCGCCGGTTTCTGGAAAAACTTTAAAACTTCATATCTTCTTCATTTGTTAACCAAACTTCATGAAATTTGTCTCAAAATGAAGCTTAGAGTGAGTAGAACATATTCTTACCACTTTCAAGCCTTGAAATCCACGGAATCTTGCCGGAGAAACCTCGATAATCCAGCCAAATTTGAAACTTGCCAAAACTAAGCTTCCCGACGTCCATAACACTCCAACTTTCTTCCCCGAGCTTCGTGAAGATGTCCTAAAACTCCCTAAAACCTTAAAACTCGAAGAAAATGCCACGATTATGACTTCATGAACAGTGACCCAAATCGGAAATTTTGGGTTCTCAGGTTTCTGGGGTTTTCACGTCCAACCACCACCGCCATTCGACTCCTAAGCTCACAAGGAACCCAAAAACAGGCTCCTCGAAGTCGATAAGTGAAGAAAAGGTCTGGTTGAGGTTTGTCCATACTGTTGTACGGACTTTCAGAAAAATCCGAGAGAATGAGAGAGACAAAAGGTCAATGGGAGTTTGGGTGTGTGTGTGTGTGTGGTCCAGTTTGGGCTACCAACCAAAACAAACAAAAATCTCTTTTCTAATTGGGTCCAAAAACTTAGGAAAAATTTTAATTGGTTCACAACCAAAACCTAAACCACACAACACCATAAACATTCAAGGGTACTTTAGTCTTTTCACACCATCGATAAAAATAATTTGGGACTGGCTATGACACCTGCGAATTGGATTGGATGAAAATTCAAGTATTTGTCTCTTTATTATAAATTAGTAAGTTTGAATTTATTTAATTGTGATATATATGTATTTGAAAATTGTGAGTTGTGTGAAATTTTGAGTTTGTGTGTTATTGAAATATATGTAGCTTAGTTGAATTTAATTTGGTCAACATTAACTTAGGAAATTGTGGTGTATATTTGTTAAAATTTCATAACCTTTTATACGAAGTTAATTATGTTGATTAACTTCATATATATAATAAACTCGAAAAAACTTTACGCCTTTTTGAGAGTCAATTGGATGCGCGTGTAGACGCAGTATGCGGCATTGCAATCTAACTGCTTTTTGAATTGTCAAATTTATACAGTTCAGGAGTGCACTAGTATGTGTTTAGGGTATGGGAGTGCACTGATTTTTGATGAATTATAAGATCGTGGGAAATTCAGTCGTATCCCCTTAATGTGCTTTGAGTGTGCACTAGATATCTATTTATAATATCTACGTTGTGCACTAATCCTAGAGAGATGTTGTTGAAATTTTTACAATCGGAAATAGTCGTGTGAATTAAACAGTAACACATAAAGTGCATTTACGAATGGGACATGATCATTACCGGAGGCATAAGGGGCGATCAAGCGTATATCAAATTATTAAGATGACTAAATTCTCTTAAAATAGGGACAATGGACAAAGAGTGGATCAAGTTGAAAGATAGAAGTTGTGATCAATATTTGGATGGGATCAACATATTTAGTCAATTTGCAAGCAATCATGTCAACGCTCGAAATCGTATGAGGTATTCGTGCATGAAATATAACAACTTTGTTTGAATGACACTAGAGGAAGATTTGTATATGAATGAGATGGTACACACTTACTTCATGTTGGACTTATGTGAGACCCTGCTTTTTAAAGTATGTATTTATAATTTTTTTTTATATACATATATTTCTATTTTATTTTAAAGAGTTTATTAGAAGCCCAATTTTATAAACAAATCCGATTCATAGATCATCCTTGCAAAATATTAGCTAAATCGGAAATGTTTAAGACATCTAATTGGGTTCAAGGAAATGAACGAATACTTTGTTATATAAGAAAAAATGAAATTTGATCTTGATAATTAAATAGGCAAACGGTTTCGGATTGAATTGAATTTTTGCAAGGATGATCTATGAATTGAGACTAACAAAATAGACGGTTCGGATAATTGAAATTCGATGTGTAGTGAGCCCCACACATAATCCCCATTTTTTTTCAAAAAATGGGGATCCCTTCCCTTAAGCAACATGTATATATATATATATATAGGGGTGTGTTATCCACACACCCCTTTTTACTTCATACACACCCTCTTAATTTGCGGCCGTCGGATCGACTGAATCAAAGAAGATCAAAGGGTAAAAATTAACAAAGGGTGTGTGAGATCTGGCTTTAATGAAATTATGTGGTTGAGATTCTATGGCCTGTGATTTAATCTTAACCACAAAATTTAATTAAAGCCAGATCTAACGGTCAAAAGGGTGTCCCCATTTTTCAAAAAAAATGGGCACACCCTCTTGACCGTTAGATCTGGCTTTAATTAAATTATGTGGTTGAGATTCTGTGGCCTATGATTTAATCTCAACCACAGAATTTCATTAAAGCTAGATCTAACGTTCAAGAGGGTGTCCCCATTTTTTTTGAAAAATAGAGTTCCCCTTCCTTAAAGGGCCTGTGTATATATATATATGTAGATGTTTATGTGGAGAGAGATTAGAAAACAAATAGGGTTGAAGAAATACATGATGATTCAAGAGTGATCAAGCAACTTGCTTAAGTACATGGAGCTTAGCCATTTCGGTAGTGACATGGATAAGTATGTGGAGCTTAGCTATTCTGGTAGTCACGTGGATCTTTGTTTTAGCTTTGGAATCCAGGTAAGGGAAATACGGCAAACCTTTACGGAAATTGATTTTATTAATGTGTTGGATATTAATTGGCTAATTGCAATTAAGTGTTTACTTGTTATTGGTTATGGAATTATTGTTAGAAAGGTCTTTGTTGAGACGATATTGTGATACATATAAAAGATGAAATGACATTATTTGTGCATCATTCATGTTGACGTGGTTGGAACTTCAATGTTGAGACTGGCCTGGAAATAAGGGTAATTGAAAAGGATCTTATGTGCAGTTGAATCTTTTCATTGTGAACCAGGTCCCAGGCTAGCCCGGTGTGCACATTAGAATAAGATATCGGCGGGATAAATTGTCGATGTGGGTGATTTGGGTTGGAGATCAATGAATTAGATAAGATGACTAACAAAAGGGGTTTATGAACCTGGGATATCTTATGGGGGTTAGTTTGTATAATAGAATATTTGAACCACCATTGCAATGGCAAAATGCACAGTATGGCACATGCAAGTCCGCGTATTTTATTATATAAATTAACGGAGGTAGCCGAAGAGGTTGCATTGCATTCATGCATTGTTATTAAAAAAATGATTTGATATTTGGTTATGTGATTCCATGACACTTAATTTAATATTATAAATTTACTGTGGTAAGGTTATGTCCCTACTAAGCTGTTGAAGCTCATCCCTTTATTTTTATGCAGGTATACAAACTAGACATTCAAAAGAGTAGACATGATGAGATCGGATTAGATGTGGGAATAGAAAGTTTGTTCATGTAAAGAATTTTTTATTTGTTTAATAATCATGAGTTATTTTTATAAGAGAAATTTGTTTTCCAGCCCGTTTTAATTTCCTTTAATTTATTTAGTTTTTAACTCATGTTTTTTATTCGGGTTCGAATTTTTCTATCGATCCCGGGTCCGGGGCGTGACAACTTATCATGGAGAATCTCCCATTATAACATCAACATCCTTCAATAGTGAATCGTGTTGATGACGACCAAGTGATGGACGTATTAAATGATGATTTCCCTAATGCTTCACTCAATATGGATGAACTGTAGTCCATGGACCCCGAGAAGTACGATAAATTGTTTAAAGAAGCTCAGCGAGAATTGTTCACTGGTTGGATTTTTTTGTCCTAAAAGTCTTCATAGAGTTGATGCACATAAAAGTAGAGTGTAATATGACCAACCGTAATTACGATAGGGTGATGGGCATTGTTAAACGTGTGCTTCTGCAACCAATGTATTGCCTGAAAATCATTCTTGCTCGAAGAAGATGTTGAAAGATCTCAGGTTCAGATATGACAAGATCCATGCATGCAAAAACAATAGTTTATTGTTTTGCAGTGAATTCGAGAATCTGCACAATTGTCCCAAGTTTTTGCCATAAATCCAAGAAATGTCAAATTGAGGCTTGCTTCTAACGGCTTCAATTTGTTTGGGAGTTTTTTACATGAGCACAACACTTGGGCAGTGGTCGTTCTTCACTATAACTTGCCCTTTGGTGGTGAATGAAGAAAGAACTTACGATCATTAGACTTTTAATACCCGTGTCCAAATCACATGTGATTCCGTTGATGTTTATTTCCTGATGTTGATAGAAGAGTTGATAGATTTATGGATAAATGGTTTACTAACATACAAGTTCATTGGGGAATGTTCACTCTGCCAACAACAGTTATGTCGACATTTAATGATTTTACAACTTATGGTATGTTATCAAGATGGAGCACCAAAGGTTATATGGCATGGCCAACATGCTGCGAGGACACCTCATCCTTTTGGGCACGCTAGAAAGATATGCTCGTTGGGTCACCAAAGATGGTTCCCCTGGGATCACGACTAGCTTAACAACCTTAGAGCATTTGATTGGAAACAGACTTTTGACCTAGATCAAGAGAATTTTCTAGAGATGTGCTATTGTCCAAGTTGAACATTGCCCAATTTGAGGAAAGATTGAGACCAGTTGTACAACTGAATTGGATGAAAAAGAGTATATTCTTTGAATTGGAATACTGGTGAAATTCAAAGCTAGACACATTGTTGATCCTATGCGTATTAAGAAGAATGTTTGCGACAATGCGGTGGGAACGACTATATCCATCGAGGGAAAATCGAAAGACACCATAGTATTGGCATGCAAGAAATAGGGATAAAGTCAAACCAATGGCCTACATTAATACATGGTAAATACAAGAAAAGGGACGCCAATTATACTTTCAAATTGGATGGCAAGAAAGGGTTCTTGAAGTGGCTTCAAGGTGTGAAATTTCTAGACAGGTACCCTAGCAATATATCAAGACACGTTAAAATGGACAATGGGACATAGTTGGCATTGAAAAGTCGTACTTGCCATGTATTACTGCAACAACTCCTTCCAATTGGTATTCAGCCACACTTGGACCATAAGTTTGTTACGACGATTGTATATTTGTCTTGGTTGTTCTAACAACTATGTGCTAAAACATTGTGAAAGTCGGACGTAAATGATATGATCAAACATATTGTGTGGATCCTAAGGTGACTAGAGCAAATACATCCATTGGCATTTTCACGAGTATGGTTCACGTAATGATACATCTGCCATATGAGGTCAAGATTAATAAGTAGATGCATAATCGTTGGATGTATCCAATTGAGGGGTAATCTTGTCAATACATTTGTTAATATTCTTTATCAAGCGATTGGGATTAAAAACTCTGATAACTCGAAAAATCCATAGCGGAGGGGATTAGCATGCAAGAATCGCTTATGTTTTGTGCGAGGTGCCTCCGGAAGGTTGAAACTTCCTTTAACAAGTGGCCATGCAATTTTAACGGGGGTGAGCAGGTTGAAAAACATGTCTTTGCTTAACCTGTTTATCCATTCGGTGAAGGACTTGGTGTGAACCTATCAAACAAGCTAACTTTGAGGTGGCTCCTTGGTTCATATTAAACAATTGCGATGAAGTCTCGCCATCCTCAAACACCATGAGGCATTGATGAAGACCCAATATCCTTCAAATTGGGTTACAAATGCACAAACAACTATTTTCGCATTGGTTTGCCCTGGATTAAGTATTTTATTTTTTTTTTAAATTAAATTGATTTTTTCTATTGTAGAAACTTACATATACATGGGTATTTGGACTTTACTAGATGTGACAGTGACGAGAAGACAAATCATCCTTGTTGTACGGAGATTTACTCCAATTGGCATGCCGTCCCGTTAGAGGTGAAACGTACTCTGGTTGTTGATCGGATCATATTTATATATATTTTTACTTCGAATTCACTCGTCTTTTCTTAGTTAGTTCCTTATATTTTTGAGCTATTTACGTTATTTTTGTGTTTATAGGATTTGTTATGCAAAGAAAATAAAAATAGAACAAATGAAATTTTATGTAATAAATTCGTCAAAACTGTCTGTGTAGATCAGCTTTTAAATTAAATTAAAAATTATATTTAATAATGATAAGTCGTGATGATGTTTGAAACATCATCATGATGGTTTTGTTTTGTAGAAAAAAAAAGAAAGAAAACGGTGGAAAGAAAGAGTTGGACAAAGAAAGGAAAGAATCCAAGGCAAAAGAGGAGTAGATGCAGGGAGTGTGAAGCAAGACAGGAAAAAGAATAGAATAAGAGTCCAGGTGGCGCAAAGAAGAAAGGAGGAAATGGAATAAAAAGAATAAAAGAATAAAAAAATAAATAAGTGGGAGACATGGGAATAATGGAGAAATAAAGTAAGGCAGGTGGATGGTGCACTGGCGGGGAGAGACTGACAACACAGTGTGGGGGGAAAACCGAGAGGCTGTGGGCGCGGGAGAGAGGAAAGAAGGCTGCCTTTTGGGCAGCGTGTGAGACCAGTGAGGACAGAGAGGTCAAAACACAGCAGAAAACCGAAGGAAGCTGCCTTAGGCAGCGTGAGAAAAACAGAAAAATAAAGAGAGGAGGACAGAAGGCAGACAGCTGCCTTGCGGCAGCAGAAAACCCTGGGGCAGCGTGAGAGAGGCGCAGAAAAATGGGAAGACTGACAGAGGACAGGCGCAGGAAATGGGGGAATAAGCAGTAGCACAAAGCAGAGGCTTCACTTCATTTTTCTTGGTTTTATCTTCTCAAACTTATGTTTTACTTTTGGTTTAATTTGATAATAATGTGTAACTAAATTTAACTTGGCTAGAGGTTAATTCGAAACCATGAATATATATTTGTAATATGAATTGATTACCTTCGGTTGTGATTTCATAAGTTGTGATTTCAATTTACTTATCCGTTCGTATAAAAACTGATTTGTGTATGTTGGTTGAGAGTGCACGCTTAATTTACATGCATGAATTTGATGCTAGAATATAAGTGAATTTCACCTAATCGTTATGAACTTATTTTCACAAGTAGTAAAGGTTGCTAGTCACAATCACGTTAAGTAAATTCTTGGCAAGAGTATCATGCTTTTCATAGTTACGAATGCCTCGTCAATGCTTATAGTTTTCACAAAGTTTAATGATCTTTGATTGTATCTCTATTGTGCTTTTCACGTAGGGGACTTTTGAAGAATGTTTTGAATTGTTGTATGCGTTTTCCCGTCCAATTCAATAACTTAAGGAAAACTTGAAGATTAAAAAAGTGCTGTTCACGGTTAATCTGGAGTATTGAGATTCACAATTTATTAAATGAACAACTGGAAATCATTTTGTATGCAAGTATAACATGTGTGGAGAAGAACCCTCTAGCTAGTCCGTCATTTATCCTTTCACCTTAATTTCATGTTTTTGTCAATTCTGTAATTTAATTAAGTTTAATTTACTTTTCATCAAAACCAAACACCCATCCATTATTAAATTATATTATTTAGTTAGTTTTCTTTATTGTTAGTCTTTTAATTTAATTTCCGTCCATTTCAGTCCTAGTGTTTAATTTGATTGTTTTCATTATTTTGAATCATTTTAAGTGTGTTTCGAGTTATTAGAGTTTTTAGCCTAGTTTTGTGTCCTTGAGTCTTATTTAATATTTTTAAATTAATTTAGAATAGATTAGCAATCCCTCCTAATCCCCGGCCTAGAACGATACCCTACTTACGTACTCTACTACATTTGATAAAAAGAGGGTTTAATTTGTGTGTTAACTTATTTTACGCATCAAATTTTGGCGCCGTTGCCGGGGATTAGTAACTTTGCTAATCCTTTTATTTTTGTTTTTGTTTATGTTTATATTGGTGTTTGTGTATTTTACTTTTGATATTTGATTTATTTTTCTTTCTTTGATTTTAGATTCAAATGGAGCCGAGGGAAATTTAAAGGAAAGATGCGTCCGGCTAAAGACGTTAAATCAAGCGCTTCTTGGGAGGCAACCCAAGCATTCAACGAAAGGGAGACTTTGGAATCGCTAACCCAATCAGCTTTGCATTCTTCCACCCTTATCTTTACTGCTTTCATTTTGTTTTGTTTAGTTAGTTGTGTTATTTGGTTGATTTCTGTGAGTTTGTATTATTTAGTTTAAGTGTGGGGGAAGGTTAACCAAAGTCTTTCTACTTTAATTTACATATATATAAAAAAAAAAAAAAAAAAAAAAGATAAAATTTAAAATTAATGATAAAAAAAAAAAAAAAAAAAAAAAAAATAATAATAATAAAAAAAAAATTAAAAAAAAAAAAAAAGTACAAATATTTTACAATGATGTAAACTAATAGTATTCATTGGTCGGGTGGTGCTTCAGTAGTAGGCGGGGCTTCAGCAGTCGGCGGGGCCACAGAAGGAGGAGGCGGCAGAGGTTGATCAGTTGGAGCTTCACTACGCGGTGCCGCCCCAGAAGACGAAGGCAGATGCGGTTGGAACAAACCCACAAACCTCCGATGATCAAGTAAAATTTGACCATCGGTGTCCTGCATCTGGTCAATCTTCCTCTTCATGCTGGTGGCATAGCTGTGTGCGAGCTTGTGCAATTCCTTATTCTCATGCTTGAGCCCTTTAATCTCTTGCTTGAGACTCTGTATTTCAGCCACCAAGGATTCAACGTGACGGGTTCGGGCATATAGGCGTTGGGCCATGTTGGATACGGAACCCGCACACTGCACACTGAGAGCCAGAGACTCCTTGACCGCCAATTCATCAGACCGCCTTGCGAGCAGTCTGTTATCTCTGGGAGTGACAAGGTTTCGGGCCACCACCGCAGCGGTCATGTCATTTTTCATCATCGAATCCCCCACGGTAAGGGGACCGGTAGGGGATATGAAGGATGGCCGCCATATGTTGTCTGGTGAAGGCGGAGCTGCCTCTTCACCAATGTTCAAGTCAAAACGACGATCAGAAGGGCCAGACATTTTTCAGAGGTGGTAAAGAAAGAAGAGAGTCGGAATGATCAAGATTAAACAAGTGCAAGAAGGGAGTGTTTACAGGAGGGTACTCAAGTGTGTTGTGGAACAAGCTTAATGTCTCTATAAAAAGGAAGAAATCAAAGAGGCGCTCCTCAGAGAAGCGTCCTCTCGCAAATCGAAGAGTCGGGGCTCCGTTCTCAAACGTCTGATTCTTTTCTCAAAAGAGGAGTTTCCTTTCTCAAAAGCCGGATTCTTTTCTCAAAAGAGGCGTTTCATTTCTTAAAGGCTGGGCTTGCTCAGAAACCACGAGCCGAACCCCGGATTTCAAAAGATCAATTTGTCCAGACGTGTCGTCACTTGTCACACGCAAATTGCTTTGCGGAAATCTCGGGCAATTTGTCGAAGCACCAATTCAGAAATCGAAGAGGGAAATTCAACAGTCAAAGACACGCTAGCTTTCTCAAAAGCTGGGCTTCAACCCACGGGAAAATCTTCTTTTCCAGATTTATCCGCACGTGTCACATGCTACCTCTACAATCGACGATGCTCAGAGCTCGAAGCGCCGATTACAGATATCAATGAGGAATCAGCTTTGCGGAAATTACGGGCAGCTTTGTCAGAAAGCGCGTAATTTGTATTCTTCACCCATCCACCGGCTGCCGACACTAAGTGAGAGAACAGTTCCGGTTGTGAAGACAAGTCCTATAAGTTTCTACCTTCGCCTTCCACAGCAAAAGCACACTCTCTCAGCACACCCTCTCAACACCTCTTCATCTCCGAAAATGCATTCCCAAAGAATCCTCTCGAGTCACTCTGTGTTCCTCATTCCTTGGGATACTCCTGCGAACAACCCATTCAAAGCAAAAGTATTTCATATCATAAAGGTTGAAAGCAAGAGTATCTCATATCATGCTTTCTCCATGTCCTTCTCCTTATCTTTGTTTTCCGACAAGGAGAAAGAGAGCAATCAGCCAGCATTTGGTATCAATCTTCCGATCTGGAGCCAACTGCCTAGAACCCCTTCCTGATTGCTTACCTAGCCTTGCTCTCGAGTACTCATCTTCATCATTTTATGCTTTCTCTTCGTCTACCACATCTACCTGGGGGACAGTAAGGGAAGTGAAAATGATACCTCGAAGCATGTGGAGACAATTCAGCTAGGGACAAGGAGAAAGAAAGCAAGAGGTGGGCACTTGGAAAGATTGAAGAAAGAAATAAGGACCAACACCTTTCCCTCGTGCCTGCCCGTTGTGCAGAAGAAACAAGCAGAGAAGAATGCAGCTTGCACAATCATCCCAGCGGAAGGAGTCCGAACTGAGGAACTAGAGAAGCTGCCACATCTGCTTGGAGAACAAATAAGGAACTGCAACATAACCAAAGAGCAAAGCTTCGCCGTACAATATCATAAAATCATCACTTGCAAGTGAAAAGCTAAGTGTCACCCTGTTCAAGAGGAAAGCTGTGGAAAGTCAACAAGCACGACCAATGATTACTTATTAGTTTTATTCATTATCTTTTATCGTAATTTTCAATTTTTCGTTTGCAATTTTTTTTTTTTTTTTTTTTAATTAATTTTCTTGCGTACTTAACTGAATTATTTCTTTTCTTTGCAGGAACTTTTGGTTATTTCCACCCTTGAAGTTGATTGCAGAATTTTAGCTTGGGGGTCATCGCTTGATTTTACTGCAAATTAGGGAAGTTTTCAGTCCAATTGCTTTATTTTGTTTTTTTTTATTATTTTGTTTATTTTATTTATTTTTGCATTATAGTGTTTTCTGACATTGGGGACAATGTCAAGTTTAAGTGTGGGGGTAGAAATCTCCAGAATTTCATTTGTCTCTATGTTGTTGTTTTTTTTTTTTTTTTTTTTTTTTTTTTTTTTTTTTTTTGTGTTCTTAATTAGTTTTGTTTTCTTTAAAAAAATAAAAAATAAAAAATAAAAAAAAAAAAAATCGGAAAATTTAAAAATCCAAAAAATATTGTCTTGTTTCCCTTATTGTTCTGAATCAGATTTTTGTTAGTTTCCCGACCCAATGATATAATTGGATCAAAAATTTGAACCATGATCATCAAGAACTTAGTTAACATGTGTTTGGTGAAATTCCTAATTCTCTTGTTAGTTTTGTACATGTTTGATCATCTTTGAAAAACCAAATGCACATAGCCTTGTTGATGTGAAACTAAAGTATGACTTAAAGCTTCATATGTGAATTTAGTGACCATATACATCCTATGTGAGTTTTTGAGCCGATTGAAAGTGTGTGCATTTTTCATACACTCCTATTCTTTCATGTGTGATGAACTTATGTGAGATACATCTCTAGAACTTGCGTAACGATCTTTCGAAATGTTTGTCATTGATTGCATGAACTTGGAAATGATAGAGGCATTAGGTTTACCACCATGGCCCAAATAACCATGTTTCCCAAAGAAAAATGATATCATTAGATTGCCAATTTGAGCCGTGTATGTTGAGCCTTTTATTTCTTATCACCAGATATGTCTACCCTTATACCTGAAACATTTTTCCTTACCCTTTCCAAGCGAGCAATGCGAAATTGTCTTATGAGAAACGTTTGTGAAGTACTTTGAAGGTGTTTGGCAAAAAAAAAAATAAGTGTGGGGGTATTTCATGTTTGTATAAAAAAAAAAAAATAAAAAAAAAAAAAAAAAAAGGAAAAAAAGAGAAAAGAAAAAGAAAAAGAAAGATTGTATACGAAGAAAAAAGAAAAAAAAAAAAAAAAATTTTGTTTTTCAAGTTTCAGTTTAAGGGTGTGATTGGAGGTTTCTGAAGAATCGTTGGAGAGCTTGAGTTCTTATAAATCTAAAGAGAAAAATTGCTTGCAATGTAGCTTGGAATTTGTGTTTCCTATTCTTTCGTTTCAATAACCCTATCCCTAAGCCTCATTACATCCAATAAAAGTCCTCTTGATTTAAGTTTTGCAATTATGACTGTGGAGAAGTGATCTTTATGCAAGCTTATGGTAGAAATTTCACATTTGTTTCTTTGAGCGAAACACACTAAAACTAAACACATATGTGATTGAGTGTATATCCCGTGAGAAGGTTACTAGTTTGCATATGATGATTTTAAAAATAAAAACTTGAAATTGCATTAGCATGGCTATCTCACACACTACACTTCAAGGATGATTCAAAGATTACTGCTAATATTTGAATAAGGAAGATGAACTTGGATTAGTTCCTTGATGCTAGCTATGGTTCTTGATGATTTGTTTTCTTGAATGAAATTCTATGAGGGTCACATAGAGGGAAGCTAATGTTTTTCTTGTTACTTCTTGTTCTAGTTTTCTTTGTTTTGCTCGAGGACTAGCAAAAGTTAAGTGTGGGGGTATTTGATCGGATCATATTTATATATATTTTTACTTCGAATTCACTCGTCTTTTCTTAGTTAGTTCCTTATATTTTTGAGCTATTTACGTTATTTTTGTGTTTATAGGATTTGTTATGCAAAGAAAATAAAAATAGAACAAATGAAATTTTATGTAATAAATTCGTCAAAACTGTCTGTGTAGATCAGCTTTTAAATTAAATTAAAAATTATATTTAATAATGATAAGTCGTGATGATGTTTGAAACATCATCATGATGGTTTTGTTTTGTAGAAAAAAAAAGAAAGAAAACGGTGGAAAGAAAGAGTTGGACAAAGAAAGGAAAGAATCCAAGGCAAAAGAGGAGTAGATGCAGGGAGTGTGAAGCAAGACAGGAAAAAGAATAGAATAAGAGTCCAGGTGGCGCAAAGAAGAAAGGAGGAAATGGAATAAAAAGAATAAAAGAATAAAAAAATAAATAAGTGGGAGACATGGGAATAATGGAGAAATAAAGTAAGGCAGGTGGATGGTGCACTGGCGGGGAGAGACTGACAACACAGTGTGGGGGGAAAACCGAGAGGCTGTGGGCGCGGGAGAGAGGAAAGAAGGCTGCCTTTTGGGCAGCGTGTGAGACCAGTGAGGACAGAGAGGTCAAAACACAGTAGAAAACCGAAGGAAGCTGCCTTAGGCAGCGTGAGAAAAACAGAAAAATAAAGAGAGGAGGACAGAAGGCAGACAGCTGCCTTGCGGCAGCAGAAAACCCTGGGGCAGCGTGAGAGAGGCGCAGAAAAATGGGAAGACTGACAGAGGACAGGCGCAGGAAATGGGGGAATAAGCAGTAGCACAAAGCAGAGGCTTCACTTCATTTTTCTTGGTTTTATCTTCTCAAACTTATGTTTTACTTTTGGTTTAATTTGATAATAATGTGTAACTAAATTTAACTTGGCTAGAGGTTAATTCGAAACCATGAATATATATTTGTAATATGAATTGATTACCTTCGGTTGTGATTTCATAAGTTGTGATTTCAATTTACTTATCCGTTCGTATAAAAACTGATTTGTGTATGTTGGTTGAGAGTGCACGCTTAATTTACATGCATGAATTTGATGCTAGAATATAAGTGAATTTCACCTAATCGTTATGAACTTATTTTCACAAGTAGTAAAGGTTGCTAGTCACAATCACGTTAAGTAAATTCTTGGCAAGAGTATCATGCTTTTCATAGTTACGAATGCCTCGTCAATGCTTATAGTTTTCACAAAGTTTAATGATCTTTGATTGTATCTCTATTGTGCTTTTCACGTAGGGGACTTTTGAAGAATGTTTTGAATTGTTGTATGCGTTTTCCCGTCCAATTCAATAACTTAAGGAAAACTTGAAGATTAAAAAAGTGCTGTTCACGGTTAATCTGGAGTATTGAGATTCACAATTTATTAAATGAACAACTGGAAATCATTTTGTATGCAAGTATAACATGTGTGGAGAAGAACCCTCTAGCTAGTCCGTCATTTATCCTTTCACCTTAATTTCATGTTTTTGTCAATTCTGTAATTTAATTAAGTTTAATTTACTTTTCATCAAAACCAAACACCCATCCATTATTAAATTATATTATTTAGTTAGTTTTCTTTATTGTTAGTCTTTTAATTTAATTTCCGTCCATTTCAGTCCTAGTGTTTAATTTGATTGTTTTCATTATTTTGAATCATTTTAAGTGTGTTTCGAGTTATTAGAGTTTTTAGCCTAGTTTTGTGTCCTTGAGTCTTATTTAATATTTTTAAATTAATTTAGAATAGATTAGCAATCCCTCCTAATCCCCGGCCTAGAACGATACCCTACTTACGTACTCTACTACATTTGATAAAAAGAGGGTTTAATTTGTGTGTTAACTTATTTTACGCATCAGTTGTCACCTAAACGGAGTTAAATTGTGCACTGAAAATAGTGGAGTTTTTTCCCCGAGATAAATAAGTACTTACTTCTTTGGCAACCATTTAAGTGTGGTTCAATTGTTATACACAAACCGTAAAGGAGTCGTGTTGTTCAAGTGTCATTGGTATGATACAAACCCAGACAAAGCAGGCAGTCTCATTCAAGATATGTACTTGTTATCTGTCAACACAAACACTTGATGGTTTGAGGATGATCCCTATATCCTTACCAATACAGGGAAACAAGTATCCTCCCTTGATGATCCAAAGGCGAGGGGTAGTTGGAGGAAGTATTACAATTCATATTGCACAGAAATATTTGGGACTTTCCTGACCTAGAGTGGAATGAAAATGAGGATACTGATGATGAACAAATATTCACCAAGAGGATTCATCCGCAACCACCCAAAACCTTCCCGGACGGAGCAACCACATCGTACAACCACCATTCGAGATGTTGGGTGTCTCCCCAGTTGAAATAGATGCATTATCTATTAACCTCGGGTGCCGACTAGCAATTCAGCGGAATTCCTTGCTTGACTATAATACCGATGAATCAAGCAATGAAGCAATATGAAGAGGATAAGGAAGCAGAAGAGTATACCGACAGTGATAAAAGGTTCACAAAATAAAGTATTCTATTAATTTTATTTAAGGTCACAATTGCCCACTTATCTTGTTAAAAAAATAATTGAACCTTTCGCAGACAGAATTCAACGATTTCGTCGAGTGAAGTTATCTTGCCGGACTGAATCTATTGAATTCGTCGGGTAAACTTTTTAGGGTTTAGGGTTTAAGATATGAACTCGTTGGGCAAATAAATTCATTGGCCAATGTCAAAGGATTTCGTCAGACAAATGTTTTGGGCATTTTCATATATCCAATTCTTTCGAGGATTTTCACAGTCGGCAAAATTAATTTCCATGATCCAATCGTGAATGTAGTTGGTATATACTACATGATTAAATACACCAAAAATATTTGTCTGATGAAATCCATCGACAGTAAGAAATGAAAATTCAAGATTTAATGGTTATTTCAGTTCTGATTTTGATGGTTTTTTACAACTACACTCCTTGACCCTAAAAGAATACAATAAATTGATAGGATCATCAATTTAAAATATTTACAATAGTAGTTACCACAAAATGATATATTGCACTTAACAGAACTATAGAATAAACTCTAAGTGTTGGTTGAATATATTGTTTTGTCAGGATATGCACTCTAAAAAATTCATTTCCAATATCCAACTGCCAAATTTGTTTGTTTGAATATAGTACGAGATCACATACACCAAAAATGACCAAAAAACAAACTTTCAGAGATCAAGGATAGACCTGGCATTCGTGTCATTTTTGTGTCATACCCGATATCTTAACGGGTTGTATCGTGTAACACTCGTTAAAATAAACAAGTAATATGACCCGACTCGACTCGAAATTGACCCATTAATAGTAACAGGTACTATGATCCGACCCAGTACGCATTAAAGAAAATATATTTTAAATTAATAAATAAGTGAGATAGAATCCAACGGTAACCATTTAATCTCACATAAGTGAGACTAAATCCTATGGTTATCGTTTAAGTAAGGTTTTTTAATTATACAGAAGTGTGAAAAATAAATAAATAAATATATAAATGCTGGTAATGACAAGCTTTACAACTTTCGTGAAGGGCTTAACTCTAAAATTCGCTACTATAATCACATAAACCTTCGACAGTTAAATTTGAATCTAAGGTTTATGAATTATGGTGTCAAATTTCGAAGTTGACTCCTTCACGAAAATTGTAAAACTTGAGTGCTTGTATATTTTTTATTTTTTTTACATATTTCACACTTCTACAATAATTATTAAGAGTTTTATTAATTTTGCACTCAAATAAAAAATACTAGTCATGAGGTTGGAGGATTTTAAAATTTTAAACAACAATATAACTATCGTCTAAGCGTAGAGGATGCAATCACGTGGGTTTATATATTCATTCACAGTTGTACATTAGTGATTATGATTTTTTATTTATTTTGAAATCCCTTAAAATTACTATTCACGAAAGTTTGTAAGGTTTTCAAATTCAAATGACGATGCACCCATCAACTCAATCACCGGCATCTACATATATTTTCACATTTTTCTCACTTATAATTGATTATTATAATTTTTAAATATGTTTGGAATTTTTAAACTACTTGATATTTTTATTTTTTAATGTGTTTTATAATTTTTTTTTAATCTCACTTTTAAGAGGCCGATAAAACATTTATGTGTATGTATCACATCTCGGCCCGGGCCCCCACCACATTCGGGACTCTACTCTGCCGTAGCACGATATTGTCTGATTTGGGCTCCGACCACCCCCTCACGGTTTTGTTTTTGGGAACTCACACGAGAACTTCCCAGTGGGTCACCTATCTTGGGAATGCTCTGGCCCAAACTCACTTAACTTTGGAGTTCTGATGGAACCTGAAGCCAGTGAGTTCCCAAAAGGTCTCGTGCTAGGTAGAGATAGGAACATACATATAAGGCTTACAGGATCCACTCCCCTGAGCGATGTGTGACGTCACAGTATGACTGAATGAGAGAGTAAAAAACTTTGTTACATCATTGACTCTAAAATTGAAACTCTATCTTTTTGCCTATGCTATACTAGTTGATTTGAATTTTAGACAACATGTGAGTAAAATTTATCTTAACCCTTATGTTAAAACCTAAAATTTTTAACCTAAAAAATTTAGGTTTTAACCCGGAAACAGTTTCTGACACACCCCGATCCTAGAATCAAGGTGTGCTGGCCATCAAGTGGGCGTGACGTAACCAAAAGTGTGATGAGGAAGCAAAAGATAAAAGAGATACGAAGGAATAAAAACCAACTACTAGCAATAATATCCAACTAACGTGCTAGAGTGAGTTTAAGTGTGAAACACACATATTCAGAGCGTAAATACTAAGTGCAGTCAAGTAGGACCATAACTAAATTACAACACCCGAAGGTGAGTCCTACATTTAAGTAGTCTGTCAGTACACCGTGGGAATACTCGTGGGCCACCAACACTACTAACTAGAACCTGGAGGGGCGCAAAACAAGATTAAGTGGGTCAGTAAAACAAAGCTTTTCGAAAATATTTCATTAAACAACACTTCTAACCCCTCACTGTAAAACCTGTATACTTTCCTAGAAAAATAGTATATACATAATCATATATCACAGCAAAACTCCAATCACAAGTCTTTAACACTTTTCAAGAATATGCCATGCTATGATTCAAAACATGATAAGGATGCATCAATATAACAGGTGAAATAATGAATCAACCGGAGACCCTGCAGCTGTCTCATACGGTTAATTCTATAGCTCAATATCCAACCCAACCGGAGTCACTACTGTGACCTGTACGACACTACTCTGCACATAAATCGGAAGTACCTGAAGTAGTCTGTACGATAAGAATGGTGTAAGAATACGCTCCAGTGCTTCTCTCATCAACAGCTGTATAATAATCTAAAGTCACCTACAAGTCGGAACCACCTCTAATGGTCTGTACGACATGTCGGAACCACCTCTAATGGTCTATTCAACATGCACCTACTTGGATCCAAGGTGAGCGTGTGGTGCAGGGTGAATAATATAAGAACTAACACCAAGGGTGCAGGTGAGCTCTCAACACAATTCACATCATCAATAAACCATACGAACATAAAACTCACCTGATACTCACATGTGCGTCCACAGCACCATTTCACATATATGCATCAAATACTAACTCATATATTTCATATAATATGCATGCATGGCATTTTAAAATATACTTTCATTTATATTCAATTTCTGAGAAAAATCAGTAGTATATAGGTTTAAACAGAAAATAACTACGCACTCATTGGTAAGTTGAAGGGTCGTAACCCCCGTGACACCCTTGAATGTGCTCGTCCTCGTGATAGGTCTCACCTATATGCGAAACAACTATAAAAACGTTATTTAAAGCACATAACCAACAATACGTAATAACTTCTCATACGATGCTCAAATTGGGTATATGAATATACTATAGTGACCTACTCGACGTCACAGACGTCGAGGTATTTGTAGAAAAAAAATTAATGGCTCACACGCCCCCATACGCGTCATCTCATTCCTACAGTCGCCGGACTGGTTTCGCCGGCGATGGAAAAGTCGCCGGTTTCTGGAGAATTTTCAAACTCCTTGTTCTCCGTCAATTCTCAACCATTTTTTATGCATTTATACCAAAATGAAGCCCTAAGCATGTAGAATCACGATGTACTACTTTAAGGCTAAAAAATACACAAAATCTCACCGGAGAAAATCCAAAAAAACCGGCCAACTTCGAACCCTACGATCCCGACGTCCAAAACCTTCAAACTAAGTACTCCGAGCTTCCTTGGGACCTCACTAAACTCCCTGTAGGCTTAGAATTCCCTGAAAACCAACATTTCAAATGTGCATGAACAGTGCTCAAATCGGACCTTGAGTTTTCAACCTGAAATCGAAAGGTTTCTTACCTGAAATGGGTATGGATGCGTTCGTAGGTACCTCATGAACACAATGATGCCCTTGAAACCTTTGATCCGTGCCTGGATGTTCATGGGTGGGTGTGTCCGTACAGTCGAAGGAAGAGAGAGAGAAACTGAGAGGGAAGAGAGAGAGGGCATGGGGGAGAGAGTGTGAGGTTTGTTTTGAGTGTGTGTGTCCTTCCCCTAACCACACAAAATGCAAACCAATTTTTAATCCAATTCAATTTTCCAAAAACCTAGGAATGTATGAATTATTCAAATACACAAGTCACACATACCTTAGTAACCTTTAAGGGCAATTCCGTCAAATCACATCCAAGATAACTGAACTTTCGGGACGGGCTGTGACAGTTTCTCTCCTCCAACCTTTCCGGGTTAAATTGACACACCCCGATTCTAGAATCAAGGCCTGTTGGCCATCACGTGAGCGTGACGTAAACAAAAGTGCGACACGGAAGCAGTAGATAAGAGAAATACGAAGAAATAAAAACCAAATACTAGCAATAAAATCCAATTAGCATGCTAGAGTAAGTTTAAGTATGAAACACACATATTCAGAGCATAAGTACTAGGTGCAGTCAAGTAGGACCATAACTAAATTACAACACCCGCAGGTGAGTCCTACATATATGTAGTCTGTCAGTACGCCGTGGGAATCCTCGTGGGCCACCAACACTGCTATCTAGAACTTGGAAGGGCGCAAAACAAAATTGAGTGGGTTAGTAAAACCAAAGTTTTACTAAAACATTTCAAATAATAACATTTCTAACCCCTCGCTGTAAAACCTGTATACTTTCCCAGAAAATAACATAATATGCATATACTTCTTCAAATATCTCAACTCACCAATCTTTATCAAAACCCAGAAAATATGCCATGCCATAAATGTCAATAACAGATTAAGAATGCATCAATATAACAGGTGACATAATGAATCAACCGGAGACCCTGTAGTAGGTCCTGTACAGTTAATTCCATAGCTCAATATCCAAACCAACCGACGTCACCACGGTGACCTGTACGGCACTACTCTGCACATAAGTCGGAACTACCTGAAGTAGTCTGTACGACAAGAATGGTGTAATAATACGCTCTAGTGCTTCTCTCATCAATCATCTGTGCACATAATCTAAGGTCACCTACCAGTCGGAACCACTTCTAGTGATCTATACGACTAGCATGTCGGAACCCTCTCATGGTCTGTATGACATGCACCTACTTGGATCCAAGGTGAGCATGCGGTGCGGTGAATATTATAAGCACTAACACCAACGGTGCAGGTTATGAGCTCTCAACACAATTCACATTACAATAAATCATATGAATAACATAAAACTCACCTGATACTCACCTGTGCGTCCACAGCACCATTTCATATATATATGCATCAATTACTAATTCATATAATTCATAATATGCATGCATGGCATTTTAAAAACATACTTTCATTTAAATTCAATTTCTGGGAAATTCAGTAGTATATAGGTAATAACAGAAAATAACTGCCCATCACTGATAGGTCGAAGGTTCGTAACCCCGTGACGTCCTTGAATGCGCTCGTCCTCGGGATAGGTATCACCTATATGCGAAACAACTATAAAAACGTTATTTAAAGCACATAACCGACAATACGTAATAACTTCTCATACGATGCTCAATTTGGGTATATGAATATACCACAGTGACCTACTCGACGTCACGGACGTCGAGGTATTTTTAGAAAAAAATTTCGAGGCTGCACGCACCCCCACACACCGGGAGGGGCACGGACCCACGTGCCCCCACGCACGTCACCTTTTTCCTCTAGTCGTGGGACTGGTTTTGCCGGTCGCCGGAAAACTGGAGATTTTTCATTCTCCTTGTTCTCCCTCATTTCTCAACCATTTTTCACGCATTTTATATCAAAATGAAGCCCTAAGCATGTAGAATCATCTCGTACTAGTTTAAGGCTCTAAAAATGATGAAATCTCACTTGAGAAATTCCAAGAAAATCGGCCAACTTCGAACTCAGTGATCCCGACGTCCAAAACCTTCAAACTAAGCACTCCGAGCTTCCTTAGGACCTCACTAAGCTCACTGTAAGCTTAGAATTCCCTGAAAATCAACAATTCACGTATGCATGAACAGTACTCAAATTGGACCTCGAGTTTTCAACGTGATATCGAGGGTTATAAGTTCTAAAAATTGCACCATTCAAATCAGGAGGTTGAAAGGATGAAGAACCTCACCTTTTTTACGTCGATCCGTGAAGATTGGAGGGTTTTGTGCTTTGGTCCGTACGGTTTCGAGAGGAAGAGAGAGAATTGCGAGGGAGGAGAGAGAGCACGGGGGAGAGAAAGAGAAGGTGTCCCGTGTGTGTGTGTGTGGTCCATCCCAAAACAAGTCCAAACTTTCATTCCCTAACCACACAAATTGCAAATAACTTTTAATCCATTTTAAATTTTCCAAACTTAGGAAAATATGTATTATTCGCTAACAAGTCACACACATACCTTAGTAACCGTCAAGGGTACTTTCGTCATTTCACAGCCTCGATAAATAGAATCATGGGACGGGCTGTGACATAAATTTTTAGTTCGAGATTATTAAAGAATGAATTTAGGAAAAATATTTTCTTAAAGTAACATTTTGAAAAGAAAAAAATTATGTAGACTATCCTAATTTAATTTTATGAACATTTTAACTAAAAATATTAAGATTCAGATAAATATTGCAAAATCACCAAACTGACACCATAAAACTCGTGAAACACTATGAAAGAATATGAAACACATAAAAAATTTTATTTTTAATTACTTTAGCCGTTAGATTTAAACTTGGACCGTCAGATCTTCTTTTTTACCATTGGCTTTGATCATTTTAGATCTTAGCTGTTAGATTAAATGAATTTATAAATTAATATTAAACTAAATAAAACTGCACATATATGGTGGGTTAGCCCCCACTAACCTTTTTTTTTTGGGGGGGGGGGGGGGAATCCTAGCCTAAATTTTCTTAAGAAATGAGTTTTGGGTTAAAACTCATATTTGTCCGAAGGGTTGGAGTAAGTTAGGCTAAGTTTGGAACTTAAAATTTGAGTTTGATTCCAAGGGTTGGAGTAGGTTTAATAAAAATAATAAATAAAACTTAATTTTTTTTCCAACTTATATAGAATAATAATACAATAATGCATATGTAATATATATAAACTATGGCTATAGTATTTTATAGTAAATTTTTTAATAGTTTAAAATCATTAAAATATTTTTTTCTTAATAGTTTAAAATCATTAAAATATTTGGACTTTGATCGACGAATTAAGTACATTTCGTAGGACAATGGAACCTCAATCCGTCAGGTAAATATTCTATTTTCGTTGGGCACGTCTAAAAGTTTTCTCCCTCTCCCGAATTTTTTTCCCCAAGAGTCAAATTTCCCTCCAATTTTTGGGTTTGCCCAATGAATTCCTACGTATTTCATCGGGCAAATATTTTTTCCCACCATTTTTTTTTTTGCCAAAGTTTATAGCTTGCGGATTTTGTATGAAACCCTTACCCAACGCATCTTTTCGTCAAACAAACCCTAACTAATACACGTGTTCACGCCCTGATGTTTATATCAAGCCAAGACCTCTTATTCTTGCAACAACTTTTATAATCTCTCTCCCCCCCCCCCTTTTTCTCCCAACAAAACAAATCCTGCCACTACAATCTCGCCTCCCGCCCTAGATCTCACAATTTCCATCTCTATAACTCTCAAACTCTCACAAATGTATGATATTTATTCCCAATTATTTTGAATTTTTATTTATACTGTGATTTTGTGAATTATAATTTATATTGTGAATATGTAATTAATATATGTGAATCTTTAAGAGAATTTGTGAGTTAGAAAATTGGGGAGATTATGTTGGGATGGGTTTGAGAGGGGGGAAGGGTTTGGGACGCAGGGGGATGGTTTGAGGGTTCACGGGTTGGGCCAAGGGTGCGGGAAGGACGGGTTTGGAAGGGTTGTGGGACGGGTTCAGGAGGGTGATAGGTTAGGGGTGGTACGGGAGGACGAGGGGAGTGGGGAATGGATGGGTTTGGGGGAGGGGGAAGGAGACTATTACAAACTTTTAAAAAATACTCATAACAATTTTTATATACATTATAAATTAATTGGAAATATTAGAAGTTTCTAGGAAATATAATAAAGTTTTGATATATTATAAATTTTTACAAAATATTAGAAATTTTGGGAAAATTTGGAACTTTTAGAAATTGTTTTTTAATTTTTTTCATAGATGCCAAGGGCAATATCCATACAAGGGATGGAGGAAGAATGAGGGTTGACTACAAGCCAAGAACATATGAGTGCACACCCCCAAGTTCATGCAATATTTAACTATTTGAGACAATTACTTATTACTTAACATATTTTTGTGGCCAACACTTCTTTTTTCTCTATTTCAAAGAGACTTCGACTTTGACCTGGAAGTGTCAGGCATGTCGAAGTACATAACCCGACAGTGGAATGATCAGTTTAAGGAGTGGAAGTACAAGCTACGCAATCACTACTTGACTTTTGAAAGTCACTATGAAGCCCTGATCCATCCACCAAACGAGTGGCACTGGCTCTGCAGTTATCTTCGAAATTTATAAATTCTGAAAATGGACGTCTTCTAGCGTGAAGAAGTTTCCCATTAAGAATAAATTTGTTTTTCAATTTTAATACAATTGTACGAGTATTTTGGTTTTATTAATGAAAATATTATAATACTAATAGAATAAAAATTAATTGTTTAAATTTAACACAATATTTTACTTTTTATTTTCTTAATATTAAATAATGTATGCTCGACGAACAGAGGGAAGCAAATATTTCATCGTTTAATAGTATGATTACTGAAATTGATACCAGGCAGAATGTCTTGCAATAATATATGTTAATGGATTCTATAGTTATATTTCTACCCTGAACCACTGAAGACGGACTCTAATGCATAACAACAATTAGACTAACAAATTATTAAGAGCATACTCTTGTTTAAGTGATAGATACTAAACTATACACCCAATCAACAATGTATATAGTGCACCAACAGTAATATATACATTAATAATCAGAATATCACACAAAGGTATTTGTGCCCGGAAAACTCCAAACTGGGTAAAAACCGGGGGAACTCTAGAGAGAGCTTCATTCACTAGCAGAATATCAAGTTCATACTAGAATCATTCACTCATAAGCTTAATTCCTAACCTATGCTAAAGGAGCAGCTTATACCTCTTATGCAACTTAAGATTCTTCTTGGGGTCCATGCAGGGTCTTCACAGCAATGGCAGCCCACGCTCAAGCTCCTTGACCTGTGGCACTGGCACCAATGAGAAATCAATACAGCTAAAATGATATGGAGCTGAAGATTCAATAACTGCACAAATCTCTCTTAATCGAACATCAACAAATTGAGAGAATTTGGGATGAATCTATACCTACAGTTCTAATAATGAGAGCAACTTGTTAGTATGTAAGTTGTTGAGCTGATTAGAAAACATTACAAGGTTGTTATGTGTGTTATGTCTCAGCTCATAGGCTGAGCTATTGTGTAAAAATGTGATGTGTTGATTAAGTCTCATAGGGCTTATCATTTGACAAGTGTCTTGATCTTAAGATAGGTTGTTATGGTTGGTTGAGATTGAATTGAGGTTATGTCTCTCTCTCTCTCATCTCCATCAGTTACGTGTCTCTTCAAGCTCATATGCTCAGTATGAAATACAATGATAGAAGTTCAATAGTTATGCTTTGTGTGTGTTCTTCCTCCGAATTCATCTTCTAAATCTTTCCGAATATCTCTCTCAAATACTGTTAGATTTACTGTGTAGTTGTGTTACTTTATTCTAACATGGCCTCAGAGCCAGGTTGGATCTAAACTTCTGGCGTCATTTCTATGAGTGAGGTTAGCTCGGATTCACAGCAAAAGCTTATTGCAGTGATTCAAGTGTCCAACATGGCTGGATCTGGAGGAGGAGAACTTCGAGCGCCAATCTTCAATGGCGAGAATTTTGATTTCTGGCAAATCCAAATGAAGACCATCTTTCACTCGTATGAACTGTGGAATATGGTTGAGAGTGGGTACAGAGCTCCGACGAAGGAGGAGGAACTCAGAGAGGCGGAGAGAAAGCTGTTGCGAGAGAATGTGGTCAAGCATGCTAGAGCACTGGGTATTATTCAAGGTGCCGTTTCAGATCAAATTTTCATGAGGATTGCAACTCAGGAAAGTGCGAAGGCTGCGTGGGACATCCTGAAACAAGAGTTTGTTGGTGATAAGCAAGTAAGATCTGTGAAACTTCAAGGTCTTAGGTGAGATTTTGAATATACTAGCATGAATGATAGTGAATCTCTTTCTGTGTATATTGCTTAATTGTTTGATCTGATTAATCAAATGAAGAGCTATGGTGAAGATCTGAGTAATCAAAGAATTGTTCAGAAATTGTTAATCAGTTTACCTTAGTCCAATGATAGTATTGCAGCTGTGATAGAGAATACTAAGGATTTAGACACCATAGATGCACATGATGTTGTAGCTATCTTGTAGGGGTATGAACAAAGGTTGGATAGACATGGAAATAGTAGTATGGAGAAAGCATTTGCTAGTTTGAAATTTGCCCCGAAGTCCAAAAAGTTCAATGGCAAGCCAAATAGTAACAAATATCACAAGAATTTTAAACCAAAAGAGAAACAATGGAGTAACAAGGGTGACTGGAGTAATAAGGTTGGATTCACTATGAAGAATGAAGCAAACAACACTGGGGATAAGTGTAAATTCTGTGATAGACTTCACTATGGAGAGTGTTGGGTTAAAAACAAAGTCAAGTGTCACAAGTGCAACAAAATTGGGCATATTGCAAGGTACTGTAATGCGAACAAGACTGTGCAACAGGTGAACTTTGCTAATCAGGTTGATGAAATTGGAAATCTGTTTTATGCAAATCATTCTGGAGAAGTGAAGAAGATAAATGATGAATGGTACATAGATAGTGGATGTAGTAACCATATGACATTCAGAGAAGACTTGTTGATATTGATAGAGGAGTGAAAGCCATGGTCCAAGTTGGCACTGCAGTCTTGGTTGAAGTTGAAAGGAAGGGAACACTGATCATTGAAACAATAAAGGGTCAAAGATATATAAAGGAAGTTATGCTTGTGCCTGGTCTTGCAGAAAATTTGCTAAGTGTGGGACAAATGACTGAGCACGGTTACTTTCTTTTATTTGGAGATTATAAAGTGGATGTGTTCGATGATAGATCTTTACAAAACTTGGTGGTCAGTGTGAAGCAGAAAGGAAATAGATGTTTTCCTTTAATTCTCAACACAAACAAGGAGCTTGCATTGAGGACAAATGTGCAGGAGTGTGTTAGGATATGGCACAAGAGGTTTGGTCATCTCAATTTCAGCAGTCTCAAATTATTACAGAGTCAAGGGATGGTTTTGGGATTGCCTGAAATCCAAGACAGTGAAACTGTGTGTCAAAGTTGTGCACTGGGGAAGAATCACAGGGAACCATTTCCCAAAGAATCAATGTGGAGAGCAAAGGAACCACTTGAATTAATACACTTAGATGTGTGTGGTCCCATGCAAACATCACGTATAAGTGGAAATTGATACTTTATTACTTTCATAGATGATTATTCAAGAATGTGCTGGGTATATTTCTTGAGAAACAAATCAGAGGCCTTCTATGTGTTTAAGAAATTTAAAGCCATGATTGAGCTTCAAAGTGGATACCATGTAAAGAAACTGAGAACAGATAGAGGAGGAGAGAGTTCAACTCAAATGATTTTGGAAAGTTTTATGAAGATTTGGGGATAGAAAGACATCTCACAATTGCATACTCTCCACAACAGAATGGAGTAGCAGAAGGGAAAAACATGACAATTGTGGAGATGGCAAAATGCATGATTCATGAGAAAGAACTTCCATACAATCTCTGGTGTGAAGCAGTAAACACATCTGTGTATCTGCTAAACAGAAGTCCTACAAAGGTAGTGAAGAACACTACACCTTTTGAGAAATTCAGTGGAAGAAAACATGGGGTTAAACACTTGAAAGTGTTTGGTTCAGTATGTTATTCTCTTATTCCAAGGAATCTAAGGCACAAATTAGAAGAAACAAGTGTCATGGGTGTTTTCATTGGATATGGTACTTGTGAAAAAGGGTATAGGGTACTGAATCCTTTAACTTAAAAGGTCTTGTTATCCAGAGATGTAATTTTTGATAAGAATGGTAGATGGGACTAGGAGAAACACAAAGTCAAGGAAGTTTGATAAAATTGAATCTTTAAATTTTGATAAAATTGATAAGATGTCTGGATCTCATGAACAAGGAGGATCTGATGGGTCTCAAATTCAAGTTGGAAGTTCTCCAGTCACTGCCATTGGTGAATTAAGTAGCTCACTGGTCTCACCTCAGTATGATAATACTCCACTGAGGTATAGGAACCTAAGTGAGATCTATAAGAGATGCCACCTATGTATTGTTGAACTTGAGTCCTTTAATGAAGCTGCATAGGATGAAGCATGGAAAAAGGCAATGAAGCATGAAATGAATATGATTGAGAACAAGGCTATACTTGCTGCAAAAGGCTATGCACAAAAGCTCGAAATTGATTTTAATGAGACTTTTGCACCTGTTGCAAGATTAGCACAGTTAGAACTTTAATTGCACTGGCAACAAAGAATAAATGGAAGTTATTTCAACTAGATGTGAAATCAACTTTTATGAATGGTGTATTAGAAGAAGAGGTATATGTTGAACAGCCGGATGGGTTTGTGGTGCAAGGAGAGGAAGAAAAGGTTTACAGACTACATAAAGCTTTGTATGGTCTAAAACAGGCACTTAGGGCCTGGTATGGTGAAATAGACTCGTACCTTATGCTTTATGGGTTTAAGAAAAGCATTAGTGAGGCAACTTTGTACACCAAGTGCAAGGGAGACACAGAATTGATCATAGTATCCATCTATGTTGATGATATTATATATACTGGAAAGTGTCAAGAGTTAATGGATGTTTTCAAAACTGAGATGATGCATAAGTATGAGATGACATATCTTGGTCTTTTACACCATTTTCTCGGTATGAGAGTGATACAAACTGATGAGTGTATTTCATTCATCAAAGAAACTATGCTTTATCTTTACTGAAAAAATTTGGACTCCAGGATTGCATATATGTGAGTACTCCCTTGGTTCTAAGTGATAAACTGAGAAAAGAAGATGGAAGTGAAGCTGCAGATGAAGCTCAGTATAGACAGATTGTAGGTAGTTTGTTGTATCTCACAACAACTAAACCTGATATAATGTATGCTACTTGTCTATTATCTCAGTTTATGCATTGTCCCACTAACAAGCACTATGGAACAGCAAAAGGAGTATTGAGATATGTTCAAGGAACTCTTGATTTTGGTTTGGAATACAAGAAAGGTGAAGGAACACTCTTAATGGGATACTGTGACAGTGATTGGAGTGGCTCAAAGGATGATATGAAAAGCACATCCGGGTATGCTTTTACTTTTGGCAATGGGATTTTCTCTTGGTCTTCAGTCAAGCAACAATGTGTTGCATTATCCACAGCCGAAGCAGAGTATATCAGTGCTTCTGAAGCAACAGCACATGCTACTTGGTTGAGATTTGTTCTAGAGGATTTTGGTGAAATGCAAACAGTTACAACACCAATGAATTGTGACAATACATCAGCCATACCCATCACTAATAATCCTATCTTTCATCAGAAGACCAAGCATATAAACAAAAGATATCACTTCATAAAGGAAGCATTGCAGCAATGAGTAATTGATTTGATTCACTGTCCTACTAAGGAGCAAATAGCAGATATTTTTACGAAAGCATTGACAAGGGAGCAGTTCACTTACTTGAGAGATCTTCTTGGAGTGAAATTAGTTCACAACTTAAACGGGAGTGTTAGTATGTAAGTTGTTGAGCTGATTAGAAAACATTACAAGGTTGTTATGTGTGTTATGTCTCAGCTCATAGGCTGAGCTATTGTGTAAAAATGTGATGTATTGATTATGTCTCATAGGGCTTATGATTTGACAAGTGTCTTGATCTTAAGATAGGTTATTATGGTTGGTTGAGATTGAATTGAGGTTATGTCTCTCTCTCTCTCATCTCCATCAGTTAAGTGTCTCTTCGAGCTCATATGCTCAGTATGAAATACAATGATAGAAGTTCAGTAGTTATGCTCTGTGTGTGTTCTTCCTCCGAATTCATCTTCTAAATCTTTCCGAATATCTCTCTCAAATACTGTTAGATTTATTGTGTAGTTGTGTTGCTTTATTCTAACATAGCTTGCTCGACTGCTATATCACTATAATTTCTGAGATATCACCAGTTGATTTAACACACAATGATCTAGGTTTTTCTAGGAGATGCGGAGCAAAAGCCATTCCTCGAGTTAGAGAACACCCTATATATACTACACAAGACCTAAAGAGAGAAGATCATCAATACCACACAAAAATACCAGTTGATGTGTGGATATTTTGGTGAAAGTCATTAGCTGCAACCAACTCATATCTTAAACATGGACGAACAAATGCTTGACCATGCATACAAACATCAGGCAATAATTTGTGAATATTCAGATGAATATGCAATGCGTGATCCAAACTTGTAGCATTAATTGCCCCTTTAGTGACTTAAACCTAATGATTGAGCTTGGTTTAATAAAAAGAATATATAGATTACATGATTGTAGGAAGAGTATGATCAGTAGTACTAAGAATCCAAAACAAAACTATAAAATGCCCCCTAAACTACCCAGATGAACTATTCCTCCTCGTCGGAAAGCCCAACATCCATCCCCATGTTGTCATTAACACACCCTGCAAGATCATCTTCAGTGTCAACCTTAGAGTCACTACCAAGGAAAACCTCACCAGCCGGTGGCTGAATTAAAAATTTAAGCCGAAGACTAATGATTGTACCTCCATTGAATTAGTTTATTTCTTCTAAATTCTGATCCTACAAGCATACATGTGTGCGTACATTGGAATATGAACAATTTTTTAATACTGCTACTGTTACTCCGAATTGTTTATATTCTAGAGTTTTAGGGAGCTGTCGGATACTAGCTATGCCTAACATGTGAAATGGGTGCATAAGGATGTTGTGCTCAGTTTGGAATACGATCATGAAATTGAAAAAGTTTATCATACCAAAGCTTAGAGATATTTATTGATAACACTGGAGGCTTATGATGTGGCAGCAAAATTCCGCTGTCTTCAGTCTTGACAAATTTGTACCTATAAAACAAATAAACACCTATGACCAAGGCTACAGCCTCACGTGCCCATGAGGTGGAGGGGATTTGGCCAATGGATCTCGGATACCTAGTCAGTTCCTCTGAAAAGAAAGAGAGTTTAGGGCTTAAGTGCATAGTCAAAGCTTACCAAAGATAGGTGGAGATGAGGTATTTATAGGAGATAGGTCGGCCACGTGTGTAGGGTTGCCCTGACATGTGTCGACATTTGATTGGCCAAGATGAGTCATCCGTAGGATGGATGAGGAAAAAATTATCCCAAAAATATTATTTATGATATTATTTAATAAATAATACCTTGGGATTACCTTTGAAATACACTTGATTGGATATGATTGTGATTCCTTGCTTGATTGAGTTGATCTTCAATTAAAAGAGTATTAAAGATGAGATCATACATTTTCCCCTTGCCATGGGCAAGAGAGCATAGAGCAATCGTAGTCAGCAGCTTCGGTCTTCTTGAGGGTTGAACTGTATGTAGAGCAAATGAGGGCCTTGCCAGAACTAACTCCAAACCTTTATATTTATGTTCACCTTGACATGGGAAACATAAATATGGGTTTGCATGTTGAGTGGAATGATTGTAACGAGTAGAACCAGAAGCCTTGAGCTATATGACGATGATTGAGCCTAAATCCAACAAAACTGAGCTCTATCTTGGCTCCATCAAATCCTAGGTAAGCTTTATAATAGTTGTGCAGTGTTTTGAGTTGAGATTTTCAAGGTTTTGACCTCATGTATGCACTAATTTCCATTTCTAGTTTCTAGCGAGGGGCAAAGGACGAACTCCAACGAGTTCGAGGTGAACTTCTTGACTTAATCTTCTAATCTTCTTCTAGTTAAGTTTCTGAGCTACTGGTGTTTGGTTTTATGTTTACCGTATGTTCCAAGTTTCCGATGAGCGAGTTCAAGGGGAAGGCCTTCAATCTCAGGTGGATTCAACCTTCCAGAAATGATTATAGGTGAGCTCCTAGAATTTTTTTTACTAAGTTTTATGATCGAGCTCAGAAGGGGGAACTATGACCATGATCTGCAGTTCATAATGATACCATGGTGACATCAAACGGAGGTCAACGGCGGTTGTCGTTAGGACTAACGGTGACAGCGACGGCCAAATTCTACATCTACAAGCAATAGGAAAAGAAGAAAGAAATTATCTAACACTTCATTTCGATATTGATTGTGAAATTGCATTGCTGTTTCAGAAGAAGCTATACTAATTCGATATACTCTAAAAATACCCTTGGTACAATATTGACAATCTCACAAAGATTGGATTTCAATGAATTTCCATTTATTGATTTAATCTTTTACGGAATCACCCCCCTCAAACATTTCTAATCGGTTGTCTTGTGTTTCTAATAAGTTGCATGATAGTTGGCATATTGAATCATATACATATACATAATGGGTTCGTTTAGATCGATCTTAACCGGATGTTTGGGCAGTGTCTCAATCCTAGTGTGGTTGATTATCCTCTCAGACCAACTACTGATCATCGCCTTGGTAAGCTATTGCCTCATCAACTATCTAATCAGATATGAGCCCTTCCTCAGACGATAATAGAATCCTTAATGACAAAGGTATATTCTGTTATCCCTTTAACAATTCTTTGACACTCGACGCATTGCACTAACAACATAAAGTGTAATGTCTACTGGAATAACTGCGGCGACATGTTCATTGACAACAGTAACATGAAGGCAGCACATGGACAGAGCACAATGACGCGTGGCGATACATGAAGGTGGTGCGTGCGACAGCACGTGCAAGGGTTGTGATCTACCCCAAGGATTTTCGGTGTTCTGAATCACATGGCGGCCTCTGTTTGTGCAAATTTGAAGCCTAAATGGCAATTTTAGATGATTTTTCATAAAATGACTAGAAAAGCTTCTTTAACCTATATGTCGCATTCACATGTTTAGTCAAGGTTAAAGAGTAGTTAGGCAATGAGCCTAATGAGGAAAGACGCTCCGCTTACCTGTGAGTGGATCCCTTCAAAAAACTAAATGTTTTTAATTAGACTATTATTATGTTGATGCATATTAATATTGTTGGCTAGTCTTCGATGAGACTTAAGTATGATTAGTTTAAATAATATCTTGAGACTATTGGTGATTTTCTTTCAACCCATGGTCACCATACATATCATATAGCTAGCTACGGCCGTATAGGTTTATTATAGGTACCAATATTTCTAGTAGAGGCTAGATTCGCTAGTAAACGCTAGTCATCGATCAGGTAGATGCCATTTCACCTGCTTCTTATACAACTTGAGTTATATCGTGTGTGTGATTGAACTACTTTATTCAATATGACGAGCATTGTGATATGAACTGTGTTACTATTATGGTAGTATTATTATTATATACTTTTCGACTATGTATGTGATTTCAAGACGGGGGTTAGGATGTTCAAATGATTTTGACTAGATAAACTTGATCCACTCACACTTTATTTTTCGATTCCTCTGGACATAGTAAGAACAAGGATAACCCTCGGAGTGACGAGTGGGCTTGGCAATGAGGTTTTTGCCCACATACTTGGTGGTGGTCCATTTACTGTAATATTATCTAGTTTGTAATATTTGGGTAATCGTACTTTCGATTATGCATTACATTGCACTTTATTGTGTTAACTGTTGTGTGTCTGCTCTGGATTGATGTGATAATAATGAGATTATATCTCTACACACGCATCCTCACGTGAGGAGGTTGATTAGGATTGGCCTTAGTAGTTGACTTGATTATTAATAATGAACGTATGGGTTCAAATTCAATCATATCATTATTATCTTATGATGGCTTTAGTCATTAAGTTAGATTTTTCACGTCGTCTTACGATGGGGTTAATGACGGCCAGTACACTACGACCTTATAACTTGTGATTATTGGGGTTAGTGTGTGTCATATGGAAAGGCAACTAACTATTGCACACACTCCACAATAGAATGGTGACTTTTTAGAGAGGAAGTAAGAATAATAGTCAAATGGAAAAATGTATGTAGTATGAGAAGGATCTCCCTTATAGTCTTTGGGATGAAGCAATGGGCATTGATGTGTACTTATTGAGTAGATGTCCTACAAGAGCCTTGGAGAATGTCACCATTTAAGGTCTTTAGTAGGAGAAAACCAAGAAGCTCAAAGTGTTTGGTTCAATGTGCTATTCACACATTCAAAGCAACACAAGCTGGAGGAAATAAGAAGAAAAGGATCCTTATTGGTTACGATACATGTGAGAAGGAGTATAGAATTTACAGCCTTGCAATAAAGAAAGTCATAATTTCCATAGATGTTAATTTGATGAAATTGGAAAATGGGATTAGGAGCTAAGCAAAGTGAAAGAGATATGTGTGCCACTTCTACATCTCACCAAATTTGCAGTGAAGCCTCAAGCTCATAAGTTCTTGGAAGTAGTTCACAAACTAGTTAGTTAGATCCATAGAGTTATGATTCAACTCCATTGTGATGGTGAAACTTGAGTCAAGTTTATGAACACTACAATATCTACTTTGTTGAACCTGAAAGTTATTCAGATGCTTCGCTGGATGAATCATGGAAGAAAGCTATAAAGGATGAAATTAGTATGATAGAGAAAAATAGCACTTGGGAACTTATGAGTAGACAATTGACAAACTGGTCATTGGAGTTAAATGGTGAAGGAAAAATTTTGTCCTAGCTAAGAACAAGTATGAACATTTTAATACTCATGCAAGCTATTAACACTTTAAAGTAGGCATGCATTCAAAAACAATTCATAAAACCCATGACTTTCAAAGCCTAGTATATGGTGAACCAAAATAAACTCTTTAACAACATTAAAGAGAAGTAAAGATTAAGTGATTCTTTACCCTTGAAGCTCATCCTTGATTACACAAGGGATTCACCCAAGTGGAGGGCCTTCAAGTCACCTCCAAGCTCTTTGAATCCTCCTTGTGTTTTCCTCCCTTTAGTGCTCCTTTGATGATTTGAGGAAAAAGGATTTGTTCTCCAAAAACATCAAAAGTTTGATGTCTCTAAGTCTCTTCACCAAAGATGTATATTGTGAAGATGACATGGATGACTTAGAGAGATTTTAGATGCTAGTAAAAATCCTCTAAGTGGCCGGCCTTTATGTAGAAAATGAGAGAAAATGTTTCACCCAATTTCTATTAGAAAACCCTTATGAGAAACAAAGCTATAAAGATGACTTTATACTTCATCTCTTAGGTTAGTGGCAAACTTGCAATTAAGCAAAAATTCCCACTACCCTTGCTATGGCCGGCCTCCTTTTGTTATTGGGCTAAATACCCATATTTGTTTTAGTTGTCATACAACTTAAACATAATGGGCCTAGTGGACCAAAACAATTTTGGACCCCGAAGCCCAAACTAACTTAAAAGCCCAATACGAACCTTTCGTATAATTAATTAACTAATTAATTAACTTTGACCATTCTTCAATTAAACCATTTAATTGCTTATCCATTTCATATAATTTCTTCACTAACATCCTTATGTGGTGTGCGATCCATTAGGTTCAAATTAGCGAGGCAGTGGGCAATGTTACTCTTAACGATCGATTGTGAATTGAAACCACATTTCAATTCTCCCTTAAGATTAGTGTTTGCTAATCTTCAGGGCTTCCACAAACCATGAGTGACACCTAGCAGCATATCATGGTTACCCAAGCTAAGTAGAATTGGTTGAAGAACCTATCCAGTTACAACTACAATGCAATACGGTCCTTCTCTAATACAATGCTCTTAATCACATTGTTTAAGTGATAGTTTGTTTCATGTCTTCTATCCAATGTGATACTTTCCTATATGATTCCTTTGAATACGATTTGGAACAAACTTCCTAAGTCATATTCATATGCTTTGGCCAAAGACTTTAGAATCATATCTTAGAGTATTCTCCTTCCACCATGGAAGGTTAGAGATCCCTTGTTGTGCATTCATATGCCTACATGACTAGATAGCTTGACCCCAACAATGCCGTGGACAATCCGAAGGAATGTCGTTGACATGATCAAAGATCAAGGACCTAACCATTAGACATCTATGATGCCTCAGGTCAAAGGACTACTTTGCATATTGCAACTTTAGAGTTCATACATGACATGTATGTTCGAACTCTCTTTTGATCGTCGTTCAGTGTACTCGATTACCTTTTTCGAGCACCTATGTGTTTGTCTTAGTGTCCAACACCAAATGACTTGAGACTAGTTCATACTCACGTTTGAGTCAACATAACACATACTAACCTTAGCGGATTGTCAATGCCCAATTGGCAATCCTATGGCTAGGAACGTTTTAGGAATGAACATAAGAGAATGGTCTCGATAATCTAACTCACTTAGATCACTTGTCTCTTAGATCAAATACATTCCTTGGATTCCCTTATTGCTTAAACACATGATACAATAAATAGTGATTAACAATAAGCTTTGCCCTTCATTAAACATATAAAAGTTTAATACAATAAGTATTCCAAAAGCTATTACATCAAATGAGTGGCTTTGTGGGCATACTTCCAACAAATGGTTGTACAAAACCAAGTTAAACCTTGATGGTTCATTGCAAAACAACAAGGCTAGACTTGTGGCATATGCACAAAAGCCAGAGAATTGACTACAATGAGACTTTTTCCCCAGTAGCTAGACTTGATACAATTCATGTTGGAAATGTGCCCTAAAACCAATCATATGATGATACTTTAAGAACATTTCACATGTTAAACTAATCTAGTTTAATATCAAGGGCAAAGATTATTGTTTGAGCCATCTCATATAAATGTTATACACTTAAATGATAAGTCCAAGGAATATGTGATTGGGAGAATGCGATCTAAAGAAGTTAGATTCATGAGACCATTCTTTCGTAGACACATCCTAAACGTTCCTAATCATAGGATTGCCAATTGGGCATTGACAGTCCGTTAAGATCAGTACATGCTATGTCTTCTCTTAGTGAGAGTGACTAGCATGTAGGTGCTCAATAATGAATGAGTCCACTGAACATGATCAACGAGGAGTTCTCATACTCATGTCACATGAGAACTCATGGTTGGGATAATGCAAAGTAGTCTTTTGACCTGTGGCATCATATTTGTCTTGTGGTTAAGTCCTTGATCTTTGATTATGTCAAAGTCACTCCATCAGGAGGGTGTCCACGGCATCATCGGGGTTAAGCCACTTAGCCATGGAGGCAAGTGAATGCGCAACAAGGGATCTCTAACCTTCAAACCGTTTGGGGGAGAATACTCTATGATATGATTAAGAATCTCTGGCCAGAGTATGAATGAGATTTAGGAAGTCGTTCCAAATCACATTCAAGGTAATCATATAAGCACATGAATCACATTGGATAGTAGACATGAATAAACTATCAAACCAAACAATGTGGTCAAGAGTATTGTATTAGAGAAAGACCGAATTGCATTTGTAATCCTAAACTGAATAGGTTCTCCACCTCTTCTGATTAGCTTGGGTAACCATGATATGCTGCTAGGTGTCACTCATGGTTTGTGGAAGCCCTAAACGTGTATAATCACTAAAGGGAGAATTGAAAGTAAGTTTCAATTCACAATCGATTTGAAATAGTTTTAATCGCCCACTGCCTCGCTAAAAGGAACCTAATGGATCGTACACCGTGTAAGGTGGAGATTGAAGAAACAATGGAGATGAGTAAGAATAATTAAATGGTTTAATTATTTATGGCAAGGATTAATTAATATGTTAATTAATCAAACGAATAAGTTCGTTAAAGACCTCGGGATAGTTTTGGACCTTAAGGCCCAATGGGCTTCGAACGTCAAGCCCATTGACTTAAGTTGTATGACAACTTAATGAATAATGATTCACAAAGGCCCAATTAGCCCAATAATACCCTAAGGCCGACCATTTAGAGATGGAGTGAGTTTTGGACTTATTTACAAGTTTGCCACTCCAATGAATTAAGGTATAAATTTGACTTTATAGCCAAAATTCATTTAGGGTTTTCTTTTGGGGAAAGGATGAGAACATAAGCTCTCCTTTCTCTCTAAAGTGGCCGGCCTCCTTGGAGGGTTTAGCTAGCAATCCTACTACTCCAAGGTCACTCATTTCTTCTCCAATCTAACCTTGGTGAAGAGACTTAGAGGTTCTCAATTTTGGGAACTTGGAGAACCATTTCATCCATCCAAATCCATAGATCTAAGATGCAAGGAATGAAGGCCCTCTCTTTGGGTGATTAGCCTTTGCTTATGCAAAGAGGAATCTACAAAGGTATAATTTCTCAACTAACAAATGTTGTTTTAAGTTGAGTCAAGGTTCACCAATCTACTAGGCTTTGAATTTAATGGGTAATGTTTTGTTTTGAGTGCATGCAAGCATGATTCCGCCTTTAATTTGTTAATTGCATGCTATAGATGTTGCTCAAATGAACATGTTTTTCACAAAATTTCCTTCAATTCAAACTCTCATTGCTCAAGCTACACAAAAGGATTGAAAGGTGTATCAATTGGATGTAAAGTCTGCCTTCTTACAAGTATTTTAAAACACCATTAATTCCTAGTGACAAGTTAAGAAAGGAAGATGGTAGTAGTTCTACATATGAGTCTTAGTATAGGAAAAACTGCGGGTAGTTTATTGTATCTCACAACAATAAGACTAGATATAATGTATGCTGCAAGTTTGTTCTCCAAACAAGCACTTTTGGTACTGCAAAGAGGGTTCTAAGGTATATTAAAGGAACATGTGACAATGGATTGGAATACAAGAAAGAAAAATGAGTAATATTGATTGAATATTGTGATAGTAACTGGAGTGGAAAAGATGACATGAGGAGCACCTCAAGTTATTATTTCTCATTTGGAAGTAGGAGGGTTCTATGGTATATTAAAGGAACATGTGACAATGGATTGGAGTACAAAAAAGAAAAATGAGTAATATTGATTGAATATTGACAGTAACTGGAGTGGAGAAGATGACATGAGGAGCACCTCAAGTTATTCTTTCTCATTTGGAAGTAGGATGTTCTCATGGCTTTTATCAAGCAACATTGTATAACTTTGTTAACTATTGAGGAAGAATACATAAGTGCATTAGAGGCAACTGCACTGTTGAAGAAAAATACATTAGTGCATTAGAGGTAACTGCTCAAGCCACTTCGCTTAGGTGTGTTAAAGAGGATTTTGGTAGGCTTCAAACTAAGGCAACACCACTTAAATGCGACAACATTTCAGCAATTGCCAAGTGGGGATTCTTTCTTTGCCACTGGGAAAGGATGATACATCTAGATGGAGTTTGGATTTAAGCACAGGTAGGTTCGATTGGACCCTTCATTGGAGAAAGGAATGGTTTTCTCGTCGCCTTCTCACTCGGGGAAAAAAAAGATTGCATTCCTTCCCTCTTATGAGAAGTGGGCAAAAACGCTGCCCTACTAATGACCTTAAAAACTACCAAGCCTATGTGGCATGCAGGCCAAGTAACTAATAAGCTAACTACATCCTTCGGTTATGTGTGGGGCGTGCCAACTCTTCGGCCAAGCTCCGCCGAGGAGTAAAATATGTTAATGTTACGTTGGGTGCGCTACTGACTTCTCGATCTTGCGACTGTGACCGAGGAAGGAACACTCTCGGCCTTCGGGTTCTAGAGCCTGAAGACAAGGTTGCTAGTTCTACGAAGTTCAATATCAAATTCGACTTTCAATGTGCCGAATGTAGTAACTTGTAACACCTCATTCTCGACCGAGACTTGGATAGATAACCAGTTGGCCTCGACGCAGTGCTGTTTATCCAAACTGAAGGTGCTCCGCAGTCGGCTGATTCTACAGCAACAGTGCTATTTATCCAAACTAAAGATGTTTCCCGGTTGCCTTCACAGCGCTATTTATCCAAATTGAAGATGTGTTGGCAAAAAGTAAAATAAAAATCTCAAGATGTTTGAGAGGTTTCGCGTAGAGCGAGGGTTTGCGTAGGGCATTTTGTGTGTTGAATTGTTGGTGGCCTCAATGTTGTATGCGACTCTGTATTTATAGTGGTTGAATTCTGATTTGACGCACTATAATAGAATCTGACTAGCAGAATAATACCTGATGCCCTAATGCTAGCCGAATCAATGGACTGACTTTTTTCCACACGTTCCTGAAATGCATGCCTTTAAAACTACCGTTTCAGGTAATCTTCTTGTGTTCGTAGTAAACTTCCACGTGGAGACCATAGAAAGCTCCCTTTTTCATGCTTGTCTTATCCATTTGCAAATCAATTGCAACCATTATCACAAACTGACCCTGACCCTGACCCTGATCACCATCAAATCACCTTTATCCAATACTTGATCCTGAACCTGATGGATTGATTCTTCTTTGCCATTTGTAAATTGTTGGCCTCTGCTGCACCATTTAACCTTTATCCAATACATGCCTTAACTTAAAATGCAATCTAATCCATTCGTAGTTGCATTCCCGCGTAAGTCATACCAAACATCCGAAACCCATTCAAACTGTACTTCTAAGTTGGAAATATGATTTGCCTCATCACTTATCTTCAAACAACCAGCTGGATACAACTAATATTAGGCTTAGATAATCTAATACATATTAAGGGATAATATTATGATTAAAACCACAATATTATTTCTCAATAATAATTGAAAATAATCTTAACCATTTTGTCATCCAACAGTCTAAAACTCTACTAAATCAATGGCCTCGATTACTCAGGCCGATAGTCTCGGGTCCAAACACCTACTTACCGGTACCAGTGGTGGTGTCATAGAAGTAAGCACTGGTATTGGAAGAAGTAAGGACTAAATGCCCAGAGTCAACTGCTGGTGGTTCTGGGAATGAGCTTTGTGACCTCAAAACAAAATGACCATCATTGTCTCGTTCATCAATGGAGACTTGCGCTAAAAGATAGAAGGTTGCATATGAATACCTTAGCACTTTTGAGTCCCATAATTCATTAAAAAAGGTATCATTTCATTAAAGAAGCATTGTAGAAGGGTGTCATTGACTTTGTTAACTGTCTAACAATGTAGCAGATTGCTGATATATTCACAAAAATTTTGCCAAATGATCAATTCAACTATCTCAGGGAGCTTCTTAGGGTAAATCAGTTCACAATTTCAAGGGAAGTACTGAATTATAAATTGGTGCCCTAATTTCTTGGTTCTTAAGTTAGTTTGTGAATTTGACCTATGCTCATATTGGCAGGTGAAATATTTAAAACGATTATTTATTAGGTCGTATAGCTCTTAGTACAGTCTTGTATCTTAAGCTCGTAGATTGTAAGATTGACGGCTTGGATTGAATGATGTAAATGGGAATCTTCCCTCTGCTATGTAACTGTTAGAGACTTGAGGTCACTATTAACCCTACTTTCTTCTACATGCCAATTGTATAAACACTACTATGAATAACTACTTAGGCGGTAAAGGGGGCAAGCTTTGTGCAAAGGCCAATACCGTCGTTGAAAACATTGGGTGGCAAAGAAATGTCGCATAAACTCTATCACACAAAGCTCATGACATCAGACATTGCGCGATGGAGGAAAGCGCTTCGTTGTGCCAAATGAAGGTTACGCGACGGAATTGGTGGTCATTGTGTGTGATCAAGCGACAAAACTAGGGTTTAACCCCCAAACTCTTGCACGACGGACATAGATGTTCGACCCTCAAACCAAACTGTTGTGCGACAGAGATAGAGGTTCGACCCTTAAACTGTTGCACAATGGACATAGAAGTTCGACACCCAAACTGTTGCTCAGGTTCGACCCCCAAACTCTTGTGTGACGAACATAGGGGCCGTCGCAGTAAGATTTTAAAATTAGTTTTTTAAAATGCAGTAGATCTCTGAGGTCAATCATAATGGAGTTGATCAGTATTTCAATTTCAGAACCTCCGTCTACCTGATACGGTTCCCATACAATAATCATATCCCGTAGTGTATCTGCACGAAGTTTCGTTGAAGTTTGAAGTTGTTGGTCAGCAACGTCACCTTAATAGTCATCGGCAGGATGATCTAGGTCCAGAATATCATACAGCCCTATGTGCTCAGTCTTCTGAACTATTTTCCATCCCTTCCGACCCTAAGTACCATATATATAGAAAATTTGTTTAGCCATTGTTGCCAAAATGTAGGGGTCGTCGGTATACCAACATCTGTTAGTGTTAACCAATAGCAAACCATCATCTCGCTTAACACCTCCAACCCTATGTGGGTTTGTATCAAACCAACAACAATTAAATAGGATACCTTGACAACGGTCTTTGTAAAGCAATTGCACAACACTTGTCAATTTTCCATAGAAATCAATGTCTACACTGTTGCCCGCACCCGGGACATGTACCCCACTATTTTGTGTACACAATTTGTCATCGCGATCAGCTGTCAAAAACTTGATGCCATTTACATGACAACCGGAGTACAATTTTACGCTTAGAGGCCCAATAGCCAAGTTGTACAATTCTTCAGTGTAAGCGGGCAAATTCATGTCCTTCAATTTCTTCACCTAAATTAATGATAAAAAGTTGACATGTTAGTTTACCATTTAAGATTAGGCAAATAACCCAAAACACGAACAACTTACATTTTCATGAAACCAACACGAAAACAATTCACGGTGCTTCTTGGCATATAAATGTGCAAGATATTCCCACTTCATCAACTGTTCATACTCATCTAGGTAGGTAATTGTCTTCTCACAATTGTTAAGTACAAACCATTGTGCTACCTCCATGTCCATTTTGTTAAACGACTCATCTCTAATTGGTTCGCCAAAGGATCATGCAATTGGGCAAAAACATAAAGTTTTTCACTTCTCACACCACAATCATTATTACGTTGCTATCGATTGAATGTAGTCTCAACATCTTGTAGGTACATTGCACAAAATGTTAGCGACTCAAATGCGACCCATGCCTCCACGATTGATCCTTCAGGCTTTGCCTTGTTTCGTACATGTTTTTTTAACTCACCTAGTAGTCTGCATCAATAAACAAAATAACATGTAAGATTAGTCAAATCGTACATACATCATGACCAAAACGAATTATGGCGATTAAATATCTTTCTATCATATAGATCCATCGATAGTTGACGGGTTCGGCTAGAAGTGCATCATCTGACGAGTGAATCATGACGTGGATCATGCTTGTGAAGAAAGATGGAGTAAATATTTGTTCAAACTTGCATAGCACTTCAATAATATCGTCGCACAACTATTTAACATCGGACTTACCCAAAGATCTTGCAATTAATTGAGAAAAATATATCGCCAACAACATAATCAGCTTCACCACATATTCGGGCAAAAGGTGTCGAATTCTTACCGGGAGAAGGTGTTAAAGTATCACATGACAATCATGACTCTTGAGGCCTGAAAATTTGTTTCCATCCACATTTATGCAACAGCCAATGTTTGAAGCATAATTATCCGGAAACTGTATAGAAGATAGAAACTCCAAAAACTCTTTCCTCTTATCCGGTTTCATCGAAAACGATGCAAGCTTCATTGTCTCTGACCCTCGTCATCCATAAACCTAGCCTAATGCCTATTTTTTCCATATCGATCTGAGCTTTTATTGTGTCCTTTGTCTTTCCCTCAATGTCGAGTATAGTTTCGACCAGTGTATTAAACATATTTTTCTCAACATGCATTACATTGATGTTGTGTCTCAATTTTAATTTGGACTAGTATGGGAGCTCGAACAACCTATCTTGTGTGTCCAGTTTAGATACGTGTCTGGTCTTGTCCTATTTACGAATTTTCCCACAGAGAAAAATCCAAACGATTCACTTGAGCCAAAATTTCATCTCCGGACCGTTGTCTAGGTCTTGGTCGAAGATCTGTGCCGTTGAAGAAGGTTGTCTTGTTTTGATGCCAATTATGGTCCCATAGAAACCATCTACGATGCCCTAGACGTTGTGTTCTCTTTGCAAACTGGGCATGCATAATAACCTAGTGCTCCACCCAAACATCATAGCGTACGCAGGAAAATCGTTTATAGTCTACATCACTGCTTCTCTCAAAGTGAACATCTTCCCAGTATATTTATCATACGTGGGAACACCGTTTTCCTATAACTCTTTTAGTTCATTGACCAACGGTTGTAAATAAACATCAATACATGTGCCTAGATCTTCCGTTATCAATAATGTCATCATCATACATTCTTTTTTTCATGCACTTCCAATGCGTCAAATTATACAGGATTGCAAAAATTGGCCAAGTGCTGTGATTTTGGTTTAGAACCCCGAACAGATTAAACTCGTCTATTGCAAGTCCCAATCTAACATTTCAAGGCTCACGTGTAAAATCGAGGTACAACCGATTAAACTCTTTCCAGGCCTCTCCATCTGTAGGATGTCTCATAACATCGTCATCCACTCGTCTGTCCTTATGCCACCTCATGTCGCTTACAATGTACGTCGACATATACAATCGTTGCAAGCTGGGCCTTAATGGGAGATAACACATTATTTTTTTTGTGGAATCTTTGTTGTTCTATTCTGAGAAATCATTTTAAACCATGACTCATTACATACAGGGCATTTATCTAACACTTTATTCTCTTTGTAGACTAAAATGTAATTATTTTTATACGCGTGAATTTTTTCATATCCCAATCCAAGACCACTCAGCACCTTCTTTGCACTTTTATGATCTATAGGCAGGCAATTTTCCTTTGGAAGCATCCTCTTGAAAACCCCAAAAAATTAATCAAAACAGTTATTCGACATAACAAATTTTATTTTGCCATGCATCAACTCAACAATGGCTGTGAGCACCGAAAATCCTTCGCAACCAGAGCATAATTCTTGGTTGGCACTTTTTAATAGTTTTTCATATTTTTAAAATGCTTCACTGTCCATGCTGGGAAGGACGTCATCTTCTACTTCCTCATTTGTATTCGAACTAGCATTTGGACAAGCATCATTGATAATGTCCATAATTTGTTCATTTGGGTCCACAACAGATTCAACTGTCTCCACTGCTCGGGTACTATGCGAAGATGAAGCATGTTGTATTTGCTCTCCATGATGATTCCACGTAGTATAAGTCTCCATCATCCCATTTCTGACTAAATGGTATCAAATAGTTTCAAAATATTCAATCGTTGAGTTGCTACACTTTCTACAATTGAAAAATCAATGATATTGAATTTGAGTTGAACCCCGGTTGTTTGCAATTGCAAAATCAATGAATTGATTTATTGCATCCAAATAATCATCAGCACATCTGTTAGGATTATGTATCCACTGTTTGTCCATAAACATAAAAAGTTTACGAGGGTTACAACAACTTCAAATATGATATTCCACCTTATGCCTCCGGTATGGGTCCAATCTCACTCGAGAATGCACAGTTATGTGCTGTAATTTATGATTCCAACACATTAGAATTCGAATGTGGAAAAATTTCGGCAGCATCTCCCTGCAGTTCTTCAAGTGCGCGACGTAGATAAAAAAAACTACGATGCACCTGAAGAACGCAAAGAGATGCTACCAAATTTCCCACGTTCAAAGTCTAATGCGTGAACCGAAAACTACAACATGTAACTGTGCATTCTCAAACTATCCCAAATTTTGGGACAATTAAAGAATTAATTAGACTACAGTCATGCTTTCGCATCCATTCGCGAAATCCAACTAATTCTCAAACGAGAAACTAAGCTCATATGAACATTGCAAACCATTTGTTTGTACATCCATACAAAAGTGTTTGCATACAAATACATAAACTCACAACAAGTATACACTACATACATCACAATTTAAATGATTGGAAATTAAATAAGTTAGTTAAGAAAATATACCTCTGAGATTAACGGCAACTCAGCATTTAATGTTGTTGGAAAATCCAGCAGAAAGGCAGTTGCGGTAATTGTTCTACAGCTTCTGCCTTCCTACATTCTAGTTAAATTCAGTAAGTGAAAAGACTTTGTGGAATGAAAGCATTGTTGGAAATGTGCCCTAAAACCAATCATATGATGATACTTTACGGACATTTCACATGTTAAACTAATCTAGTTTAATATCAAGGGCAAAGATTATTGTTTTAAGCCATCTCATATAAATGTTATATGCTTAAACGATAAGTCTAAGGAATATGTAATTAGGAGAATGTAATTTAAACAAGTTAGATTTATGAGACCATTCCCTTTCGTATACATATCCTAAACGTTCCTGATCATAGGATTGCCAATTGGGCATTGACAATCCGTTAAGATCAGTACATGCTATGTCTTCTCTTAGGGAGAGTGACTAGTCTCGAGTCATTGGTGTGATTGACACCAAGACAAGCATGTAGGTGCTCAATAGCGAATGAGTTCACTGAACACGATCAACGAAGAGTTCTCATACTCATGTCACATGAGAACTCATGGTTGGGATAATGCAAAGTAGTCCTTTGACCTGAGGCATCATAGTTGTCTTGTGGTTAGGTACTTGATCTTTGATTATGTCAAAGTCACCCCATCCGCGGGTGTCCACGGCATCGTCGGGGTTAAGCCACTTAGCCATGGAGGCAAGTGAATGCGCAACAAGGGATCTCTAACCTTCAAACCGTTTGGGGGAGAATACTCTATGATATGATTAAAAATCTCTAGCCAGAGTATGAATGAAATTTAGGAAGTCGTTCCAAATCACATTCAAGGTAATCATATAAGCACACGAATCACATTGGATAGTAGACATGAATAAACTATCAAACCAAACAATGTGGTCAAGAGTATTGTATTAGAGAAAGACCGTATTGCATTTGTAATCCTAAACTGAATAGGTTCTCCACCTCTTCTGATTAGCTTGGGTAACCATGATATACTGCTAGGTGTCACTCATGGTTTGTGGAAGCCCTAAACGTGTATAATCACTAAAGGGAGAATTGAAAGTAAGTTTCAATTCACAATCGATTTGAAATGGTTTTAATCACCCACTGCCTCGCTAAAAGGAACCTAAAGGATCGTACACCGTGTAAAGTGGAGATTGAAGAAACAATGGAGATGAGTAAGAATAATTAAATGGTTTAATTATTTATGGCAAGGATTAATTAATATGTTAATTAATCAAACGAATAAGTTCGTTAAAGACCTCGGGATAGTTTTGGGCCTCAAGGCCCAATGGACTTCGAACATCAAGCCCATTGACTTAAGTTGTATGACAACTTAATGACAAATAATTCACAAAGGCCTTAAAAGCCCAATGAAACCCTATGGCCGGCCATTTTGTTAAAGGAGTGGGTTTTGGACTTAATTACAAGTTTGCCACTCCAATGAATAAAGGTATAAGTATGACTTTATAGCCAAAATTCATTTAGGGTTTTCTTTTGGGGAAAGGATGAGAACATAAGCTCTCCTTTCTCTCTAAAGTGACCGGCCTCCTTGGAGGGTTTAGCTAGCAATCCTACTACTCCAAGGTCACTCATTTCTTCTCCAATCTAATCTTGGTGAAGAGACTTAGAGGTTCTCAATTTTGGGAACTTGGAGAACCATTTCATCCACCCAAATCCATAGATCTAAGATGCAAGGAATGAAGGCCCTCTCTTTGGGTGATTAGCCTTTGCTTATGCATAGAGGAATCTACAAAGGTATAATTTCTCAACTAACAAATGTTGTTTTAAGTTGAGTCAAGGCTCACCAATCTACTAGGCTTTGAATTTCATGGTTAATGTTTTGTTTTTAAGTGCATACAAGCATGATTCCGCCTTTTAATTGTTAATTGCATGCTATAGATGTTGCTTAAATGAATATGTTTTTCACAAAATTTCCTTCAAGCATTGCACGCAAAACATGGTGATTCCACTTTTGGCGGCATCCAACCACTCTTTGCCGCATTTGTGATAGCCCTTTGCACAACAAAAACATCGTCACGCAAAACATGCTGCTTCCACATTTGGCGCCATCCAACCATTTTTTGCCGTGTTTTTTTTATAACACTTTGCGCGACGAACCACTGTTCGTTGTGCAATACTTTTTTTTTAATTGCTTTGTTTTTTTAATTTGAATTTTTCCATTCATTCTTCAATTTTTTTCAAACCACATAAATAGTTAATAAATCAAAAACTTATTTCATTTAACCATTTGTGCATAATTAAGGAATATAAATATTTATTAAAATGTATTAATTTTATTCAAAATTAAGTACATGTTTAAGTAAACTGTCACAGCCCGTCCTGAATTATTTAGTTTCGACAATGTGAAATGACTATTTTGCCCTTGGACGTTAGTGGTGTGGTGTGTGTTATGCATGTTAGTGGTGGTCCAAACTTATGTTTTTCCTTAATTTTGGACCCAATTAGAACTTTTTTTTTTTTTATAGTTTTTGGTTGGTGACCAAGCTGGACACACACACACACACACACATTCACACGTACCATACACACAAAAACACTCAGATCTCTCTCTCCTCCCTCCCGCATTTTCTGGCATTTCCATATAACCCGTACGGACAAATCTTCAACCTTCCATTTTGGGCATGGATCGAGGTTTTAAAGGTAACATTCAAAATCTTTGCAAGCCTTGAAGTCAATTTATACCTTTATTTGGACTTAAAACCTTCGAAAACCCTAGTTTCTCACGAACTCCGATTTAGGTACTGTTCATGCACTAATTATTGTGAGGTTTTTAAGAGTTTTTAAGGGCATAGGAAGCTTTAGATTGTTTTCACGAAGCTCGGAAAAGAAAATTGAAGTGATTTGGACGTCGGAAAGTTGAGTTTCGACGAGTTGCAGGTCTAGCCGGATTATCGAGGGATTTTCTGGCAAGTTCCGTGGGTTTTAGGGCTTTTGGAAGGTATGGTTGTGTTCTATTCGTATTAAGCTTCAAATTGGTTTAAGTTTCATGCAATTTGGTTGATAAATGGACGAGAAATGAAGGTTTTAATGTTTTCCAGTTTTCGATGACGGCGACGGTCACTGGAGTGCGAAGGTAGGGGATGACGGAATATTTTGTTAAGTTTGACGGAATATTCCTAACGGCGTTGGTTAGTTTTAACGGTTTCCGTTACTTTTTAGTAGAATATTACACGAAATATTCCTAACGGGGTTAGGGGATTCCTTTAGGGTGCGTTTGGTACGTGGGACGGGACGAGGCGTTCCGTCCCGCGTTTGGTGCGCCAAAAATGGGTGGAACGGGCTGTTCCACGGGACAGATTTTGAGTGTTTTTGCGTTCCACCTCCCCCCCTGGAACGGGTTTGTTCCACGTTTGTGGAACGCAATGTTTTACCATTTTAAGACAAATATACCCCATGTCTTTTTCAAAAATTACACCTTCGTTCCGTTCCGTCCCGTCCCGTTCCGTCCCGTCCCGTCCCGTCCCGTCCCGTTCCGTTCCGTTCCGTCTGCGTACCAAACGCATTAGGGTCCCTACGTGTGGCCGCGCGTAGGGCCATGCCCTTGCCGGTGCTTGAAGGCTCTAAAAATTATTTTTAAAATATGGGGATATTCGTGGAGTTGTGTATATCACAATGGTATATTTATATACCTCAATTGAGCAATGTATGAGAAGTTATTAGCTAGTATTAGTTATATGCTTTAAATTAACGTTTATTCAGTTATTTCGCATATAGGTGAGACTTATCCCGAGGACGAGCGCAGTCAAGGACAACTAGGGGATTACGACCCTTTGCCATACCAGTGAGTGGGTTTTTGATTTTTAGTATACACTTATGTACTTGATATTTTCCCAAAAAATGCATTTAAATGAGTTATGATTTGAATTGCCATGCCAAACGTTTTATATTTAGAATATGCAAATGATGTTTGCATATATATATATATATATATATTTGTGGTGTTGAGGACGCTCAGGTAAGTCCCAAGTGAGTTTATGAATTGTGAATATGAATAACGGTTGTGATTATTTGAGAAGCATAGAGCTCATAAACCTGCATCCCGGGTGATTGTGATTTAGCCAGAGATAAGGTACATGCCTGTTTATGATGTCACCTCTTGCACCATATGCTCACATTGGATCCAATTTAGGTGCACAGTCTTGTCGTACAGACCATCATAAGTGGTCCCGACTCGTAGATGACTAGCGATTTATCGCATAGCTATCATGAGTGCATAGCATTGAGTATAACTATATTACACCCAGTCTTGTCGTACAGACCTTTTTAGTGGCACCGACTTGTGTGTAGTGTAGTGCCGTATAGGTCATTTGCAGTGACTCCAGCTAGATTGATTAATGAGCTATGAATTCAGCCATACAGACTTCTGCAAGGGTTCCGGCCAATATGTTATTTTCCATGAATTTATTTTCACCTTAGTTACTTATTCTGTTTTATATTTTGGCATGGCATACTTATGAATATGGATATGTGAAGCATGATTTGAATATATATATATATATATGTATATATTTATATTCTATTTTTGGGAAAATTATACATGTTTTTTGACGAGGGGTTAGAATATTTTGATGATGAAATGGTTTTGAAAAGCTTTGTTTTTGCCAACTCACACTTTCTGTTTTGAGCCCCTCCAGGTTTTAGGTAGACTTGCTGTTTGTGGCATTTGAGGATCTCAGCGGTTCTAACAAAATATAATATTAGTAGGACATCTTCTGGTACTGTATAACTAGTACTTGTCCTACTGGACCGCACCTAGACTTCCTACGCTCTAATTAGGTGTATTCACACTTGTATCTCATTCCTAGCACTTTCTGCTTACTAGTGCACATTAATTAGCGTTCAGTTTTTATTTATTCGTATATCTCTTATCCTTATCGCTTCCGCACTGTGCACATAGCTACGTCACTCTCACGTGATGGCCAGCACACCTTGATTTTAGGTCGGGGTGTGTCATAAACCTTTCAAAATAAAATACTTCTAATTCATATCTCATTATTAAATAAGCACTAAATTTAAAATAAATAAATAATTAAATAAAAACTATTCTATTCATCCACTGGTAGTTCTGGTTCTCGCTGTAGTTCTACCACACATTGATTATCAAACTTCCACTCCTGGAAACGAGACTTGAACATGTTGTCGATTGCCTTCATTAGATTTGGGTTACTTTTGTCAACGTCCCAATTAGGCTATCATGCGAAAATTAATAAATTAAAATCTCACTATTATATTAAATTTAATAAACATAATTATTATTTAACTAATAACTTAACATATACCGTAACTCATCAATCATGTGCGTCTTCAACTCCTCGGGGATGGCTCTCCAAGACTTCCAATCTGTAACACATTTGACATGTACCAATGCTCCAACGTTAGTCCAAAAGCTGGCGCGCTTATCTGACTTCACCACCCCCATTAATTCGTCAGTAGTGATTTGGTAACGGCTCCCACTATAAGTGTGTCGGACACATACCTCAACTCTTTTCTTCTTGTCTATCAACAAAATATATATTCATAATACTGAAGCTAAATAAAAACTTTATAAAAATTGCAAAATTTACAACGTAAACCTTTTCCGGAACCTTCACCATCCATTGTCTTCGACGAATGCGCACCACCGTCGGCCATCGCACCAACAATCAAAAAACAAATTGATTATAATTTGTAGAATTGTAAAGCGCTTCTAAAACGCATTCTGAAGAAGGAAAGAAGAAGTGCATATTTGTAGGAAGGTTAGAGACTTTTCACGACGAAGACTTTGTTGTGCAAGGTTTTACAACCTTAGCGTGCAAAACATATAGATTCAAAATATGGCAATAACTTTGAGTGGCAAATTGTCATCGCTAAAAATTTTGCACGACAAACGTAATGGATTGTAATTATAATGTTTACGTAAACTTCATAATTACAAATAAATATTTACTTATAATATTTACTCTAAAATAATTAAAAACTTAAGTAAATTGAATTAATATTCCATGCAATTATTTAAACAACAAAACATGAATTAAACCCTAATTAAGTCCAAATACATAACCGATAAAAAGACCGTAAATTTAAATATTGTCCTCAAAAACATAAATTTAAAAATTATATTTCGATGGTCCTCCATTCTGCTCCATAGCATAATGCCACCACTTGTAACTGCCCTTGAATGCCTCCTCCATCAACTCTTTGTCCATTTTGTCAAGAGTATAGTTACACTGTTACACATATATGCAAATAATTAATTCTAATATATAACAAAAACTTTAACAAAACTATATATTTTCTACTTTTGTCACACTTACTAATAGTTGATCCATCACTGCCTTCTTTGCATTCTCGAGCACATATTTCCAAGAAGTCTACTCAGCAATACGAAGAGAAATGTATATGCAAGCTCCACATATTAGCTAATATGATAGGGCCCAGAGGGTATGCTTTGCTTCCAGTTTTTATCCTCCATTCGAGTACGAAGAGAATTGTGAAGAATAAGGAGAGCAGAAACACATATTTATTAGAAGGTTAGCAACTTTGCGCGATGAAGCCTTTGTCGTGCAAACATCCACAGTCAATACGGTTTTAATTCCTCTAATTCACATGACTCAAAAACTGATTGCACATTGCACGACGACGCCTTTGTCGCGCAAGTGTAACGCTGATTACAATGTATTGAATGCTCTGATACAAAAATTAAACACTAATTGACATTTTTACAATGTTTTGATCAACAAAATCTCGTCCCGCAATGGTTTGTGCGACAAAGGTTTTGTCGCGTAAAACCTTGCGTGACAATTGAAATTATTTATTTTATTTCGTCTCGAAAACAGTTTCTCAAAATACTAATGTCAATATTATAGAATTTTGAAAATTTGTTCTCGAGACGAAACAAAATAAATATCTCTGCTGGTCTCCCCTATTAATAATTAAGTGTCATTATTTAATTAACCATAAATAGACTACTAAAAAAAACTACTATAATCTTCTGCTGGTCCAGCCACTCTGTGTCGCTCTGCATCACGTTGAACATCAAACTTCAACTCCCAGAAATTATACTTGAACACAACATCGATGCACTTCATCAAATTTGCGTCACTTTTGTCAATGTCCCAATTAGGTTGCTATGCAAAAATAAATAAATTATACATACCACTATTCTATTTTATCTAAAGAACTAAATTATTATTTAACTAATTAATAATTTACATGTACTGCTAATGCATCGATCATGATCGTCGTTATCTCCTCAGGGACGTCTCTCTAAGACTCCCAATTCACTCCGCATCTGTCACGCACCAATAACCCGACGTCACCCCTAAACTTGTTCACCATATCCAACTTCTTGTATCCTACTAATTCTGTATAAGTGATTCGGTAGCGATTCTTAGTGGAAGAAGGACCATTAGAGTCAGCCATCGCGTACGAAAAAACAAACAAAAATTGAAATAATAATTCGGTGAACAGAATTCCAGCTTCTTTGTGTTTCCGAAATAAATTGTGAAAAATAAGGAGAGTAGAAGCGCATATTTATAGGAAGATTAGGGGCCTTGTGCGACGCAACCTTTGTCGCACAAACAGATTTGCGAGACGAAGCCTGTGTTGCGCAAGGCTTCCCCAGGTAAAACTTCGTCACACAATCTTTTCGCGCCAAAAAAAAATTACCCGCAGTTTTCTTACTGACTCTGCGTGGCGAATATATTTTTTTTTTCGGTCTTGCAAACACGATTACACGACGCAGTCTGTGTTGCACAAATTAGCATCATCCTTGCACGACGAAGCTTTTTTTTTCGTTGCGCAAAACTTACTTGCGCGACGAATTCTGCTTTGTCACCCAAACATTTGTCGCACAAATAGTTTTTCCTACAAGTGAAAGTATGTAGAGTCACATTCTCTGTATTGGAACTTTCATTCTCTCTCTAAATTCATCTTCGATTCAATTTTGTGCTTATTTTAATATACAAAATACAAACATATACATACAAAATCCAAATTGTAACAGTTATGAGATTGTTTATTTTGTTCGTGTTCAGGATCAATATTAAATAAGTGCTAATGGTGGCACTACTACAAAATTAACTATTGATGGTGGTCCAAAAACCGACAAGAAAGCATATTTATGTCGGATATTAGGTAAAAATTCCACATAAACTCATGCAATATTGGATAAAAGAACCGACACCATTGTTAACGTCATGAAAATGCTTTTGATGTTGGTTAGTCCCCTTAATCCACCAGGAAAGCAATATAAAATAAAAAAAGGACAGCAGTGTTGGATACAGGCGATATTAAGTACTGAGAAAGAGTATCAGATAGAGCAGACCAGTGTTGGTCCTAACCAACACCACCTAACAATTCGATAAATAAAATAACAACTATATTGTCACCCGTAAGCGACACCACAAACCATTAATAATAAAAAAATAAAAATAAAAAAGTCTATCTCAATTTTTAATTAATAGTAATTAAAAAAAAAGTTTACGAAAAAATAATTCACACCATATTTAATGTATAAGCCAAAACAAACATTAATAATAACTATTAACAATGACAATAGTACCAAACACTAACAATATTACAAATTAAATCATAAAAGGTTTACCTTAGTTCTTTCTGTATCTCAGTATCTCACCAACTCTACCCACTGTGTATAATCCACATTAGGAGGGTTGTAGTGCTCCTCCTCTACTCTTCCAGTATAATATATATTTTTTAATTTATTTCTATATTCTTTGTGCGCATGCTCCGTAATCTGAAGCGTCATGTGGCGGATCAGAGGCATTTTCACTAAATCTTCTTCTTGAAAAATAACACTTCCCTAAATTCATAAAAAAGATTCAAGCTAATTAATTATTATTGTAGTCATTGACTTATTCTACTGTTTTCAAGTAAAATATATATATATATACCTTTATTCTATTCCATAACACTTACTTGTCTTGTTCCTTCACCAAGCGCCAATCTCTCGTCAACGGAAGATTTCTATTATCTCTAAACTTTGACGCTACATGTTTTGAAAAAGCACCAGAATTTGAACTAATATATTTGTTGGACGAATCAAATGAACAAGGTTGTTGTCCTATCCATTTGGGAATTGTGGGTCCGCGAGTTCTCCGTTGAGGTGTTCCTTATTAATACATAATAAACAATTAAAAACCAAGAAACAAAAACCAATTTTCAATTTAAGCATAATATTAGTCAAAATACAAAATACAAACTGAAGATAATAATAATAATAATAATTTAAAAATGAACCATTTTCAAACTCTTCCTCTTCGAATTGGTGTTCCTTAGAATGTTAATCTTCAATATGTTCATCCATGGCAAAAGTTACTGAAAGGAGAAGGAGAAAGAGAGAACTGAAGAAAAATAAGCAGGGGAAGAAGGAATCAAAAGCGAAGGAAAAGGGGCGCACGAATGAAATGGGGGAAGAAAGGAGTTTTAATATGGATGAAAACATGGCGTCGGTTAACACCGCCACTAAATGTTCCTGACATAGAATCAATTGAACCTGGCGTTGCTAAAAATCGACACAACTGACATCCCTTTTCCCAATCTATTCTCTCGTCTGATACAACCGACACCACCTCTAATTGACATCCCTCTTCCCAAGTCACTGTCCCGTCAGCTATAACCGACGCCACATCTAACACACATGACATCCGTCTTCCCTATTCATTGTCCTGTCGGCTACAACTGTCACCATCTTTGACATTCCTACAATTTCTACGTGCAAAGTAAGTGGGAAAATTCCCGCCTAAATATTTCAAATTATCAGACACAGATGACCAATGTCCTTGGCGAAAAGCGACATGAAACTAGCTTTGAAAAAAAAAAAGTTTAACCCAAAGAAAAAAAATCATTTTTTGTGTGTATCCCATGTAACATTTTAATATTTTAATAAATAAAATTTAACTTATATAAAATATGCAATAAAAAAACAAAAATATAATTTTACAATAAAAATGCCACCACACACGAATTGAAAGATAGTCTAATTAACATAAATACTACAAATTTATCTAATTACTTAAAGTTAAATTTTTAAATAAATAAACTTGTGAATTATACAATTTAAAAATTAAGAAATTTAGTGATAGAAACCTGAATTATGGAAGAATTTTGTCGTCGATCAATTCTTTACACACCCAACCAGCTCAAATGAAATCCCTACAAATTAAATTGTAAACAAAAATTAAACATAAGAGGAGAAAATAAAAATACTAGAAGCAAGAAAAACTTATTGTGAAGAAGAAGGAATAAATGAAGATGAAGAAGAAATAAGAAAGACGCGAGAGAGGAAGAAGACACGGGGCAGGATATATAAAGAACACCAACCTGTCGACTATAATCAACAAGAGGTTTTAAAATAGGGAACTTTAATAAAAAGCACCCGGTACTGTTCACTTTAACGAAAAACCACATTTTTACACTAAAAAGTAAATCCTGGTACTATTCACTTTACCCTTTATTTTATCCTTATCATTAAAACTCAAAGTTTTCAAGCCCTTTTCATTAGTTTTCCTTTTAAAATATTTAAAAATAATTATTAATGTCGGGTAGAAGCGACACGATTCCCTTTTTAACCGACATTAACTTTATGTCAGTTGAAAGTGACACGATTCTTTTTTTATACGACACCACCATTTAAAAAGATTAAAAATTATGTCGGTTATAAGCGACATTAACAATCTATGTCGGTTATAAGTGACATAGACAGTTTATGTCGGTTATAACCGTCAGTAATTCCGACACCATCTAAAGTGGCTGTCGGAAATGTCTTATCCGCCACTATATTATATAAAACCAACCATCGACACAATAAGCTACTTTTGTAGTAGTGTGGTTTTGTGTTTGTAATCGCTTACTGGTTTTGTTATGAAATATTAGTATTATCTAATGAAATTTTTCTCAATTGTATGTTTTTTAGGTTTAATTTTGTACTAATGGTTTTTGGGCTCCGTCCACGGAGCAGAGTCTTGGGTATATCTTTTTCCTTTCATCGTATAAAGTACTTATTGTATCATCTATGTGTTCTGTATATTGAATCCTTCGTTCTGAAGGAGTATTAGGGATCCCCCTTTTCTCTCATCTGTGAGAGTTTCTTTCTCCGCTGTGAGATCCCGCCGTCGTGCGTGGTTTTATTTGTTGTCTGGCTCAGGTTCGTTTTCAGCCTGCTATCTTGGTGGACCAGGACGTCTTCATTCTTTTTGGTTATGAGAGTATTAACTCTTGCACCTTCCGGTCAGCTTTATCTATTCTCTGATCTAGTTATGTCCTTTACTTGATGTGATTTGGTTTGGTGGTTAGTTTATTAGGGTGGTTGGGGTTTGTATTTCCGTTTAATTCTTAGGTATTTCTTGGCCCTGTTTTCTACCTGTTCAAGCCCTAATTAGATTTTGTCAGAATTGGGGGGTGGGTTCGGCCATCTTTGGTACTTATCTTAATGGGGAAGCTGAGGTCCCTAATTCCCGACAACAGAAGTCGGAAGGGGAATCTGACACAGATGATTATGCCTGACTGCACGGAGATAACCCCCATAACTGCAAAAGGCTCCAGGTCTTCAATTTCCACCGAATACAGGTTATTCCAACCACCATTATTTATTGCTATTCTCTTATACTTACAACAAGCACAAGGAAATGGTTGTGGGGTGAAAAAGAATTCTATTTACCCTGTTGTTCGCCTGGAAAAAGCCCCTCTTTTGCTTTCGAGGTACTCTGCAGTGCAATCGAGTCAATCGGTGCTACTCCATACAGATAATATGGCACAGCATGGTGTGGAGGAGCTTGTGGTGCAATTAGACAAAGCAATGGACTTGTCAGCTGTGGTGCCAGGTATTAGACTTGTGGGTTCGGTGTTAGCGGACAAACCTCTGAACAGATGAGGAGTTAGGAACATTCTTCATGCAGCTTGGAAGAGTTATGGCAAAATAGAGATTAAATGGGTAAGCGATAACACGTTTATCATCACGGTCCCAGATGAGAATGTGGCAGGACAGATTCTTGATCAGGTGCCGTGGGGGGTCATGAAAAAAAATTTCTTGGTCAATGTTTGGCCCGCGGTGCTTGCTTTGGAGGAAGTTGAAATAGAGAAAGTCCCGTTTTGGGTCCAAATAAGAAGAGTTCCTCTTTGCCTCACCTCTATAGAAAATGTTAAACGGTTGACTAGAGAGGTTGGGACATATTTGGCTATGGAAGATCCAGTAAAAGCTCGTGGGTTTCTAAGGGTTAGATTATTGATTGATTCGACCAAACCATTTATGAGTGGATGCTGGTTGAGAAGAGAATCTAACAGAGATACATGGGTGGAATGCTTTGAGAGATTACAAGATTTCTGCTATAGATGCGGACGCCTAAGACATATTAATACGGATTGCACTTTTGAGGCAACCAAAGCTGGGGCAGCAGAGTTCGGAGAATGGTTGAAGGCACCTCCAATTAGGGATGTGGTGGAGGTACCAAAAGTCATGATGACGGGAACGAGTGATAGAAGGAGAGCTGGAGCGACTAGAGTGCCTGCTACATATTTAAGGTCTCAGGGGATTACCGAACTGGAACATACCTCAGAGTCTTCTGCGGTTAGTGAAAATGAAATAGGTGAGATGCCGTTTCAGGGGGAGGGAAGTGCTCACCATTCCAATGTGAGGAAAAAGTGGCAAAGGAGGTCTCGTGCACAGAGGCACACCGAAGAAACTTTGGGGACAAATAATCAGCTAAATTGGCTTATTCCGCAAGGTATAAAACAATCTTTATAGGGCACTTGATCTGGTTGCTACTCTTTTTTACATAAGTTGAACGTGCAGCAGACGGGGACCGGTATGCAATCGGTTATTATACATGAGATCAATGAGGAGGCGACCACAGTGCAACAAGTGGCTGATGGGGGTAAAGGAAATGATCAAGAAGAGGGTGGATCCTTGTTGTTCCCACCCTACTCTCATTCGGGTAGGAATAATCATAAAAGGGAAAAGGAACCTCAAGAGATGGAAATATCACAATCTCCCCAAAAGAAAGGCACGGTGTATGATGATGCTTTTGATGAAAAAGATGCAGGTATTTTGGCCTGGGGTGGTGGCGGCTGGCCCTCAACAGCCGCAAAGTCCCCATGATTTTTCTATTCTGGAACTGCCGGGGTCTAGGGTCGGACACGGCAGTTCGGGCCCTTCATGGGCAGATAAGAAATAATAGACCCTCTATGATCTTTCTTTCTGAAACAAAGATGAAAGATTATAGAATTAATGGAGTGCATAGAAGAATGGGATTCACGAATGGTTTTAATGTCTCTCCCATGGGAAGGGCAGGCAGTCTCAGTTTATGGTGGGAGGATTCCACTGAAGTGAATATTATCTTCTCCTCTAAGCATGTTATTGATGCTCAGGTAAAGTTTGGTGCGACACAGCAATGGGTTCGTGTCACTGGGATCTACGGAACAGCTTATAGAGGCGAAAAAGCGGAATTCTGGGGGTGGATGAAGATTCACTTGACCCCATCCGATATGCCCTGGCTTTGGGGGGGGATTTCAACGAATTTATTTGGGATCATGAAAAATCAGGCGGGGCTCCGATGTTGTACAATCGGCCCCGTTATCTGGAGGATTTTATAAACCATTCTAATTTTATGGATCTCGATTTCAATGGGCCTCCTTACACATGGCGAGGAATGAGGAATGGTGAAATGGTGGAGGAACGCCTTGACCGGGGTCTGATAAACAAGAAATGGCAGGATTTCTGGCCAAATTCCATTGCTATTCACTGGACGGTTCTGGGATCTGACCACTGCCCGGTTATCATCAAAACGGAATTGAATAGGCTGAAGGGAAGAAAAGTATTCCGGTTTGAAGCTTTCTGGGCGAAAGAAGAGGAATGCAGGAATTTGGTGGAAAATTGCTGGGCCCGTGCAAACGATGGAGATGTCCAAATGAGGTGGGTAAAGAAAATTGATGATTGTAGATCTCTCTTGATCAAATGGAGTAGAAACAAGTTTAAAAAAGGAGAATACAGATTGAGGAGCTGCTAGGTCAGTTAGGGGAACTTCAAATGAATTGGAGCAAAAATGTATCAGAGATACAAGGAAAGTCCAGACTTATTGATACTCTCTGGGCTCAAGAGGAAAGTTTTTGGCACTAGAGGTCTCGGGTAAAATAGTTACGTGAAGGTGATGCGAACACCAAATTTTTCCATCAATCCACTCTTCAGAGACGCAGACGGAATATGATTCTAAAGTTAAAGGATGATGAAGATTGTTGGGTGGAGAATCCCAACCATATCCGGAAGCTGGTAGATGATCACTTTCTAAATGTTTTCAAATCGGGGGGACCTCGGGACTGGGGAAACTTGCTGGAAGGCATAAATAGTGGAGTTACTGATGAAATGAATCTGGCTCTTATGGAGTCGGTTTCCTTGGAGGAAATTAAGGAGGCTGCTCTTCAAATGGAGGGTTTCAAAGCACCGGGTCCGGATGGTTTTCAGGGGATTTTCTACAGGTCGTTTTGGGATATTATTGTGGAAGATGTCAACAATCTGGTGAGGTCTTTTCTGCAATATGTGGTCAAGCCGACGGAGATAAATAACACCCATATTGTGTTGATCCCCAAGATTCCGAACCCTGAATCGGTGTCTCAATTCCGACCCATAAGCCTCTGCAATTTTTCTTACAAGGTGCTTTCCAAGGTTCTGGCAAACAGATTAAAGGTCATTCTACTGCAGATTATTTCTCCTACTCAGAATGCCTTTGTGGCAGGAAGACAGATACAGGATAATATTGGGATTGCTCATGAGGTGTTTCATTATCTAAAAGGGCGCAAGTCCAAAAATAAGTTCGAGTTAGGTATTAAAGTAGACATGCAAAAAGCCTATGATAGAGTTGAATGGGATTTCCTCGAGGCAACAATGGAAAAAATGGGTTTCTGCAGCCAGTGGAGGAAACTTATCATGGGTTGTGTGACTTCTGTCAAGTTTGCTGTCATTCTCAACGGGCATCCTGGAAACAAGTTTGCCCCTCTAGAGGCTTGCGGCAGGGCGACCCTCTACCTCCGTATTTGTTCCTCCTGATTGGAGAAGTTTTATCCGGATTGATCCAAGCTGCGGTGGAAAAAAAGTCTCTGGAAGGTGTAAAATTGGGAATCACTGGGCCAGTTCTTTCTCATATTTTCTTTGCTGATGATATGTTAATTTTTTTTAGAGCTAATGAGAAAAATTGCAAGAATCTTGTAAACCTCCTTAGGGCGTTCTGTGATGCCTTGGGGCAGGAAGTAAACCTGCAAAAGTCCAGTGTTTTCTTTGGGGCGAATACTCCGGTGAGAGTTTCTGAAGAGCTGGGTTTTATTCTTGGCATGCAAGTTCTGGACAACCCGGGTACTTATTTGGGAGTCCTGGCTGTGTGGGGACGCTCAAAGAAACAGGGCCTCGCTTATGTGAAGGGACGAATTATTGAGAAACTTCAAGGGTGGAAACAATGTACCCTTACAAAGGCGGGCAAGGAAGTTCTCATCAAGGCGGTTGTCCAAGCTGTACCTGCTTATCCTATGAATATCTTCAAATTTCCGGCTGTGGTCTGTGAGGAGCTGCATACTTTGGTTGCTAGGTTTTGGTGGGGGAACAGGGGTGGCGACAATAAATTTCACTGGGTGTCGAAGAAAGTTTTGGGCCTCCCGAAGAATCTTGGGGGTTTGGGTTTTCGAAATTTCATGGAGTTCAATGATGCGCTACTAGCTAAACAATGTTGGCGCCTTCTTAGTGACCCATCCTCTCTTTGGGCTAGAGTGATGAAGGCCCATTACTTCCCCAATTGCTCCTTTTTGGAAGCCAAAAAAAGGGGCAGGGCCTCTTGGGCGTGGAGTAGCCTTTTATCGGGTCGTAATCTGCTTATTCAGGGAACTCATTGGCAAATTATGGGAGGTTAAGATGTGAGAGTATGGGTTGACCGCTGGTTACCCTCAATTCCTTCGGGGCGTCCTTCTCCGCTTGGTGAGGTTATGGTGACTAGAAACCTTCGTGTTAGCTCTCTTATTTGTCCGCAAACTTGTGATTGGGATATTTCTTTTCTGCTTCCCTTCCTTTATGTGGTTGATCAAGGGGCAATTGAAGGTACGCCCATTGGGTTTATCAGTAGAAGAGATAGATTGATTTGGGCTGCAACCAAAAACGGTAAGTACACGGTAAAATCTAGGTATAGATGGGTGCAATCTAGGTCTCTGAGTGCGAGAGATCATCGCCTACCTTATGTTCGATCTATCCCGGAGAAGCTGTGGAATTGTATTTGGAAGATCGATGTTCCACCAAAGATCCGCCATTTTTTATGGAACTCTCTACACAATATTCTGGCTACAAATGCGAATCTGTACAAGAGGCGGTCTTCCACTTCCCCCACCTGTCCTATTTGCTTGTGCAATGATGAATCCGTTGAGCATTTGTTCCTCCTCTGTCCATGGGTTCAAGCTGTGTGGTTTGGTGAGGTTTTGGGTTATAAGATAAACAGGCTGGCTATTAACTCTTGGATTTGTTGGCTGCAAGCTATTTTTAATCCTGATATTGGTAATCATTCTGAGTTGTTATGGACCCAAACAATGGTGGCTTACACTTGTTGGCATATTTGGAAGGCCAGGTGTGCTTTTGTGTTTAACAAGGTGCGAATCAACCCTTTAAATGTTGTTTTGGCCATCTCTAATGCAGTGGGGTCTTTCCTGGCTGTTTCCTGCGGCCCTGAGGTTAATTGAATTCGGGAGTGTGTCAGCCAGGTTCCAAGCCGCACCCCCTGGTGGTTTCCTCCTCCACCCCCTTTTACTAAAATAAATGTTGATGCCAGCTGGTGCAAGTTGTCGTGCTCAGGTTTTATGGGAGTGGTTTTACGTGACGCTGAGGCACATTTTATAGCGGCTGCTCGTTACCGCATTCGGGCCCCTTGTGCTGCTGCTGCCGAAGCTTTGGCTTTGCTGCGTGGATGTGAACTGGGTGCAACTTTGGGTTTTTTTGAGGTTATTCTGGAATCTGACTCTTCCGAGGCGATTTCTTGCCTTTCAAATTCTTTAGAGAATGGCAGTTGGGAGGCTATTCCGACTTTAGCAAGAGTGAAGCTCTTGGGGGATGCCTTCTAGAAATGTCGCTGGTCTTGGGTCCCAAGATCAGCCAATATGGCGGCAGATGCTCTTACGTCGCGTGATTATGCGGAGCTGTGTGATGTTGTTTGGGTCGATAGGCCACCATCTTCGCTTGTTTTTGTGTTAAACAATGATGGTCTTCCTTGTCCTCATTAGTTGTAGGTGGTAGTGTGGGGGGTGACACCTCAGCTTAGTTGTTGCGTCTCTGTATGTAACTCCTTTCACTGCCTTCCTTCTTTATCTTGTTGTTTGTTTGCCTCTTAGTAGGCTCTCTTGTTTCTTCGTTGGCCTCTGTGCCCTGGAATGAATTTTCCTTGCTCTTCAAAAAAAAAAAAGTACTTATTGTGGGTGAACTGTAGAACGTTGATTCATTCATTCATTTCGTCATCCTTGTTCGGTTACAATTCATTTGCTTTGTTTTATTCCTCCTTAAATTTACTGATGACTGAAACCTCATGAATTTCAACTAAAGAAAAGAAGAAACTGGATAGACCAAAATCGAGCTGTGTGCAATCTATAGTGACCAAAATCATATTATTGCCAAAGAACATTAATAACCAAATATTCAAAATCTTGTTAAATCTCAAACTGACCTGCTAGCATTGTGATGTTAGACCGAACTCGATAATCTAAGTTAATATTAAATCTTAGTCTAAAGAAACAAATTTGTTCAAGCAATTAAATCACAACAAAGACAACATATCAACTGATGCAATGCAATTGAAATTAGGAACAAAGAGTCTACAAACCTATAGACATGAACGATGATGAAGAAGCCATCCCAATCCTGTAACAAATAAACTTTCTCCTCTCTTGCAGGTTCTCGATACTCAGCCAAATAATGGGTATTTGGTTCAATCAAGAGTAGTACTTGTGAGAGCAGTAGCCTGTGTTATATATATCAAAACAACTTGGTTGTCCTACTACAATCCTATAAGGAATTACTAATCCTTATCCAGGCATGAGTTCTAATCCGAGTAAATCATTGAGTTTTAGTCCTAAAACAATTAGAACAACTCTAGCATTGTATTCTTCTTCATACCAATTTGAAACACTTAGTGATCGTTTCAAGACTATAAGAATCACTCGTACTCTAACATGTGAAAGGCCCCTTCCAAAAAAAGGTCATAAGGAAGAGGCCAAGTACATAATGGTAAATATATTGAGGAGAAGAAAGGAGTGACTATTGAGTATTAAGCACAAGGTACAAGGTCACCCAAGTTTGTTTACCCTTACATGGGTTTAAGCAAGTTCAATAATTCCATAATAACTTTTATTAATTAGGTTCTTATGTTCACTTGGATTTCCTTGCCATTTCGTATTTCCTATTACAAGTGAACGAAATAAAGAATGATGAATTTAAATATTGTTAGAATATAATCTGGCAGGAGACAAGAACCGTATTAAAATTATTCTTAACACAAATTTACAAAACATGCACACTATGATCGATGTCAACTAATTAATTATCATTCTTGCCTTTATCATCTTATGACCCCTGAAAAATTACCATACCCAGTTCCCTATTCGATAAAGCTATTTGAACACATCTATGAACCAAATTGTAGATCACATCAAGAGAAGTATAACCCACTTGCTATTGTATTTGTGGTGTCATGATCTTCTATTACTGATGCAGTCCACAATAAGGTCGGTAAATATGGTTTATATAGCATTACTCCTTATTATCCGTAACTACATGTTGTAACCTAATTCATAGTCTTGAAACATCCCTTGGGAGTGAAGAATAGAAGTAGAATCCCAGGAGTCTGAAGAGGCAGATTTGGCGTCAAACTCATTAGCCCACCACACCAAGCTGTCCTTGGAGACATTCATTTCTTTGAAACAATCAAATTCAGCCATTTGATCATGTTCTTGTTGTGCTGTGAAACCAACACATTTATTGTTATCGGTGTCACCAAATTCACCGTGGAAGCTTAAATTAACCTGGTGATGAGGATCATGACTCCCGACGCTGTTTGACTGCTCTACATTATCAGCTTTCGCCGCCACAATAGTTGAGTCCACTTGATTGCTTGTGGAGATGAAAGCATGATAGCGGGTGTCCGAGGATGACATGCCGTTCAAAGGATTCTCCAGCTCATCCATATTTTTTTTATTGCATAATTTTGCATATTCCTCTTGAATTAAGATAGACGCAGAAGTGGGCTGCACTTGCTCGTAGACATCATTGATATTGCCCTTTTGCCCTTGAGCTGGTTGAAGAGGAGTTGTGGGAGCATGGTGGTGCATCATAGGGTTATTATCATTCATGGAACGGAGGGTCTGGATCATCTTTTCTTGCAAAGGGTGCAACTTGGGCCACAGTGCAGGGTGGTTGTAGAAAGAAAAAGGGTTCTGAAGGCTTTGAAGCTGCATATGGAGTTGAAGTCTTTCAAGGGTCGAGCTGCTTAAGGCCTGTGCATCGTCGGCATCCTTGAGCTGATGATCCTGACTCTGATCAAGGGGAGATCGATTGATATTGGACTGTTTACGCATTCCGAGTAACTTCTTCTTCAATCGGGTGTTCCAGTAGTTCTTTATATCATTATCAGTTCTTCCAGGCAACTGGGCAGCAATAATAGACCACCTAAAAGTAAAGGATCGAATATCAACATATTAGACTCCAACAACAAGAAACTCAGAAAACCCTAGGATAGTGGATCAATGATTTATATTATTGAACTATTTGATGCGATATACCCTTGCTACCTTGGATACTTGGAGTATAATCAATTAACTGGACAACATGTTGAAGTTAAATTTCTTGGGTGATATTAAATTTTACCTGCTACCAATACTTATATAGAGGCTACAGATGATGTTGTCTTCTTCTTCTGAGAATCCACCATGCTTGATGTTGGGCCTCAAGTAGTTGAGCCATCTCAGCCTGCAACTTTTTCCACATCTTTTGAGCCCTGCAAAAAGGTCAAATCAGATCAAGCTTTGAAATATGTGTACAACTTTCTAAACCAAAATCATAATATCCCTAAGAACAAATTATCATACAGATGAAATAGAGTGTGTCAACAATTGAGTCAGTTTTGTGTTCTTACCAATTTTCTGAGGAAGAGCAATCCAGTTGCCACCAGTACCATGCTCTTCAATATAGGCCTTAAGTCTAGCATCCTCTTCAGGTGACCATGGTCCCTTCTTGACATTGGCCTTGTCACAGCAAGGAGCTCGTCCCATCTCGATTGATCTTTTCTCTATTTTTTTTTTTTACTTTTCAGGATCTTCAAGGAGAGTGAGTACCAAAAGAATGCTGTCGAGATTGTTAGGAAAAATTGGGAAAGGAAGACAAAGATTTATAGGTAGGAAGAATGGATGATGTGATACTCATGAGGACAGAAAAGTCTTCTCATCCCTCTCCTCACTATTCAACCCAATTTTCTTCTCCAGGATTTGATCAAGGTCTCTCTCTCTCTCTTACTTTTTTGGATTAGTTCGATCGTATATAATTAACAATGCATGCAACATGACAAAGTACTGCACAGATTTCTTCTTTTGCAATATTAAATCAAATTATTTTTTTGTTTTAGTAGTTTATTATTTGAATCTGATTAGTACAGGGTATTGGTCAGAAGAAGCCTCCATCCTCTTAGTTTGTAATTATTATTCTTTGAAAGTCTTTTTAGCCAAAATGATTCATGAGATATACATAACACATCGCTTTGGTCTTTGAAATTGAAAATTAATAGAAATGGTCCTTAAGATTGTCCACCATCCATTATTTTGGTCTTTCCGTTAAGTGTTCCGGAGTTCTTGGCCGGAAGTTTGAGCAATTTTCAAAACTTCGTAACTTGATCGTTTCTTAACCAAATTCGAAAAAGGTACCATTCTCTTTGTCTCGTCGAGAAGTATGATTTTTGTTTTTGAATCACTTGATTTCGTTGAGTATTGAAGAAGTTATCAATATTTAAAATTTACCCAGTTTCCGATGAATTTTCTAGTTTTCTCGGATCAGTCATCTTTCAAACTATTTTCCGGCTATCGCCGGCAACAATTGGGCTTCCAAATAGGTATAATCTTGTTCTACACTTTCCTATCTTCATTTTGTTATATTATGGGTCAAATTTGGTTAAGAAACGATCAAGTTACGAAGTTTTGAAAATTGCTCAAATCATAGTTCTTGACTGAAAAATGGCTCGAAAGTGGCTGTTTTGAAATGTTCCATTCTTAAGCCACCCGAGAACCTATATACAGTCCTGTTTCTATAGATTGGTTCTTTTTTTTTTTTTTTTTTTTGGTTGTCTACCAGCGATGTTAGAGAGAGAGAATAGAACCTATTCAAACAACACATTTGTTGTTTGGATACCTTAATAAAAAATAAATTACCGTTACCATTTAATTTGAACGTTAAAATATAATACAATAGCATCCAACTATTATATACTACCTTAACAGTATAATCGAAGTCCAACGTCCACGCTGTAAAAAACAACCTTGGTATAGTAATATTAAATATAACGCTAAGATAATTATGCAACTTTAAAATGTAAATTTAAACGATTACAGTGTAACCTAAGGCCCACATCATAAAGAGCAACATTGGTATAGTAATACCAACGTTATTTGGTGTAACTAAATACGATGCTAAGATAATTATGTAACCTTAGAGTGTAAATTTGAACGATTACGGTGTAACCTTACCTTAGACCTGGTGTGCTGACATCATGGTGTAACATGATTACAATGTTGTGTAAGTTCATAATGTTCACTAGCAATAAAATACATCTACTGTAATATTACATAAATGGTGTAATACTAAATGTTAATTTTGTAATTCAATCACATTGAAGTACAAAAACCTATCTTGACAATGTAACAAAACATCCATAATGTAACTAGTAACTATCAACCTTGTTATAGTAATAACCATATCATTCTTTGTTATTAACTTGAACCTTATCATTTTAATCTTGAAGTGTAATTTTGAACCATCATAGTGTGTCTTGAATGGTACCAATACTTTTTTTAAGAAGGTACCGTAGAATTGGTAGTGAATAGGAAAACGCTGCCTGCAATTTTTTCAATTTAATCTGACAGAATATAAAGTTATAAAGGTAATTGAGGTATTAAGCCCCATAATCACTGTGACTGAGCCGACTATTATGACCTCAATTGAGCGTAACTTTAAAGAAACGATACCATGTTTTTTATTGGATGTTTCTTCTTAGGTGTCCAGGGTTTGTTGGATTACTATTCAGCACACATATCTTCCTTGGCAATATCAAATGGTAGATTCAGATATTTCTTGTAATAAAAAACTTCTTCAACCAAAACTGCGTGATAAACTCATAAATTTGTTTAAACTCTCTTTCTGTTGTATAACCAACAATATATATGGACTGTGAGGCTTGTAACTTAAGTGGTTAACAATATTTATTCTTGCATGTTCTATGCTCAAATTTCTCTCTCAATATCACTTGTATAAAATGAAAAAATAAATAAATTCCAATAATGCAGGGAAACTAAGGCCATAACTCCGATACCATAATAAAACATATATATCTAATTTTGTGAGTAGCCACAAGAACTGTGGTCTAATAATATTTCTCTTCGGCTACTTAAAAGTTGCAAGTAAGAGATCTCTAGTTGGACTCAGATGGATCATAAATGACAAGTCCAATACCCAATTATAATGACTAACTTGGTGTACAACTTAGCCCAAATCCCCACCCTTTTATAGTACATCAGGGTTTTTAAGGAAAATAAAATAAAATCTGAGTGTAAAATGCAAAAGGAATAGTTCATTTTATTGGTGTGTGTAATTCCTACACTATTTTTGGCCTGCCAAAATATATCTGCTATTCATGTTCTATTTTCTGAACTATATCCAATTTGTCTATGTACGTATGATATTCTTTTTGTGAGCAAATGCTTTCAATGAATTTGAGAATACTGTACTATTATTTATGCATTACTGTTGCTATATATCTGGTTCTCACTTGATTTGCTAACAAATTGAAGATGCACTAGCAGGTGGAAGGTTCTAGAAAAAATTACTATGCATATATCTCTCCGCATCAATCTGTATCATAGTGATTAATTGAAGGGTTGAATTTGTATTCATGTCTATCTTTTACATGTTTCACAATTTTAGGCATTTCAAACTAGCTGGGTACCACACAGTAATCATAACAAACTGATTGGATTTAAAACTCTTGCCAAGGAAATTAAGCAGTTGCATTTTCAGAGTGACAAAGAAAGCTCTAGCGAATGATTCTCTCTGCCCCTTGACTTATAAGTGACAATTAGGGGTTTTCATACAGTTGGTGGGAAAGTCCATGCCCTTAGACTAAAAATATATGCAATATTAATTATATATATTCTGAAGGCAATTACTTGTGTCATCTCCACCCAAACCTTACACGCATATGCACAACTGTACTGGCAAAAAGAAGAACTATTTGAACTCAACGAGGAAGAACTAATTGTGCCCAGTTGACCATACATAAATCCTACTTTTACAAATGGAAAATTACAAATAAGAGGAAAAAGTTTTCTTATAGCATTGATCAAGTGAAACATTAAGCTTGTCTATTTATTGCTTTTCATATTAGTTTCACTGTAAGCCTTAAGATATGGAGAAAGTTGGGATTCCACCCTAAAACCAATTGGAAATATGCGGAGTAGCTCAACCCTTATAAGCCCTTGCAAGGTTTTTCCTTTTACCAATGTGGGAGTCTTTTACATTCGCTTCCTTACACGCCCGCTCACGTATGGGGAATTTTCTAGCAAAACATGTGGACAACACAAACTAAGTGATGTGGAGCACATGTGGACCAACCTACTCAGGTACCATGAAGAAAGTTGGGTTCCACCATAAATCAATTGACAATATAAGGAGTAACCTAATCTCTTATAAGTGCCTTACAAGGTTTTTCTTTCATTGATGTGGAAATCTTTTATCTTCACATCCTCACAAGATACTTGTTGAATAGAAGCTGTACGATTTATATTAAAGAACAAGAGAAAAGGTACTGTTACATTAAAAATAGAAGACAATACATGAAAAACTAAAAAAAGGGGTAGGGATTTCAACTCCTTTTAAAATAAACTCCACTGATTGACCTTTGCTACATACTTTAATGTGTTAATGACTTTTGCTAATCACGTTTGAGAAAGAGGGAGGTCAAGAACCCCAACCACGTAGAAATAACAAGAGGAAACTATCAAATTCACAAAAGCAGTCCCTCAAAATATTAATTTCCTAATCACCAAATTGATGGACGCGGATTTCTTTGAGAGAAAGAAAACAAGCTTCTGCTTGTCTTTCTCCAGACTTTAGAATCTTTGCAATTTTATCCTCTAGCAAAAACGAAAGAATTAAATGAGAAATATAATTTAACATTAGAATTAAGGGTTGCATTTCATCATCAAGAAGACCAACCCTTCATTAAGCTATTGTAATCGAGCTGGTAAAGGTGGTCCTAATAACAGGATAAAGATGGACTCGCTATGCTTAAATACATATAAAATATGGTATGATTGGTTGGTGCTATCTAGCTTGCTAGGTATAGTCGCTACCACTAGCTAGCTCCTTTTATTTCTGTAAAGATATTCTGAAATGAATTTGACTAGTTAGATTGACCTAAAAGTATTGTCCAGGATGGCGTGTTAATGGGAAGAGCTACCTTAACTTTTAGCACTCTTTGTGATCCTCATGCTCAATATGAGAGGGAAAAAAACGTAAATACAATATCGAGCAGGAGTTTGGTAAACACAATTGTACATCTTGAAGCGTGCAAAGCCAGCCTCTTTTCTCTCCACTCCATATGGCGGAAAAAACCTTTACATTCCCATTTTTTCTATCTACAGGCGCAAGAACGAGAGCATAACCTAATCTCCGAATTCAATCGGCTCTAACAGAGTAACAAATATGTATACAACGCTCATCCACACATATGAATAGACTTTTGTTTGGGCAATGAAGACACTCTAATTAGGGTTCAGTTACCAATGTTCATGGTGTCCCACAGATTTTTCCCCCATGTTTCGTGAAATAAATATATAGAAATTCAAGCTTATTTCTAATTTTTTAAGAAGAAACTAGGTTTTAAATCCTTGCCAGCACTAATGTTCGTTAACTCAAATCTTATTTATTTTCAGTTTTTGAGCAAAGTAGTTTGACCTTTTTCACCTCATATTTTTATAATAACTATTGTACATGTCAACAATTTTTATTTGGTATTTAAGAAAAGTACTTATTCATTCCCTATTTTAGAGATTGCCCGTTGAAAAATTGTTTATGGTAGCTTTTTATAAATCTTGAACGAATTATTCCTAACTAACCAACAAGATTATCTCATTTCAATTTTTTTTAAACAAGATTCATTCCCTATTTTATTGCCTATGGACCCATGGTACATATATCAAGCTTGTACCCACATTTACTATCTCATGACTTATGTACCCATATATATTATTAAGGTAAAATTGGATAAATGGTTCATGTGGTCATATGGTATTTAGAAGGTAGTTACTGTGGTAAAAAAATTCGGATTTAAGCCCTTGAAGTGAAGCATGTTAGGATTTATGCCCCAAAATTAAAACTTTGGTTTTTCCTCTGTTAGTGTGAGGTAAAACAGTCATTTCATTAATCAGCTCAGTGTTCATAAATAAAACCCTCACTCATACACATTCCCGATTCTGAAGCAAAGAAATCACAAATAAATTTTTTCGATTGAAATCAGAACCGTTTGGTTCGTGTATGAATAGTTACATCGAAGACTAAGAGAAGATTGAATGGAGACGTTGCACCAAAATATTTAGGTATTGTTGCAATCTTGATAACCTGCAACACCCAAAAAGGGAAAAAAAATTAAGTGACCAAAATTTAAAAAACACAAATGGACAACATCTTCGTGGGTTGGGAAATGGTGGTTTGTGAAGAACATCTTTGCGGGTGGTTTGTGAAGAACATCTTCGTGGGCTGGGAAATGGTGGTTCAGAAACCTCAATTGGTTAGAGGAGATGTCTATGGGTTAGGGCAAAGAGAGTGGAAGAAGGAGTAGCTTACATAGTTCCATTTGAGCTGGGGAATCGAATCGACCATTGGGAAGATGAAAGTATTGCGTTTGGTTCTGGTTATGGTTATGGGTTCGGTAGGTTGCAGAGATAGAAGGAAGAAATGAAGAGGGAAGAAATGAAGAGGGTAGAGAGAGAGCAAGGGTATGTGTTTGGTTCTGGTTCTGAAATGACAATTTTAGCCTCATACGTGAGGGTCAGGTGCATGCTAGTAACAAAAAAAGGACGAAAATTTTAGTTTTAGGCATAAATCTTAATAGACTTCACCACAAGGGTTTAAATCCAATTTTTTTTACCACAGGGGCTATCTTCCAAATATCATATAACCACAGGGACCATTTATCCAATTTGGCCATATTATTAATGATACACCTTTTTTTTTTTTTGATAAATGTGACATAATGTATTGATAAGGAAAATAAGGATTATAACAAAATGAGCAATCAGGGCTCCGATGAACAGTCTTCAAATAATACATCTAAAATAAAATCTGAAGGTTCTCCAAACCAAAGACTGGTACTAGTGGACACGAGGCTGAAACGGGCAAGTCGGTGGGCAACTTCGTTTGCTTGGCATCTGATATGGGTAAAACTAACTCCAGTGATCCCCTTAGCAATCTTTGTGCAGTCCTCGACAATGAGACCAATCGAGGAGAGGTCCAGTGAGGAAGTGCAAAGAACTTAGGTGATCTGGAGTGAATCGCTCTCAATAATAATATTTTGACAACCCCTGGAAGACGCTAAAGCTAGGCCTTCCATAACCGCTCAAGTTTCAACAAAGAGGGGAGAGGGCACATAAGGAAAGGACTTTGAAAGACTTGCCAAAAAATTGCATGTTGAGTCGCGTATGACCACCCTCATACCTCAAATAAGGCGATGAGCATCCGAAGCACCATCTATATTCAACTTTAGCTGGCCAAACTTGGGTTTGGCCTATCTGACCACCTTGGAGACCGAAGGGGTGTGGAGGGGAGGATTAGGGGTATTGACTAGCTGAAAACTAAGCCACCAGGAAACCATGAGGGAAACGATGACGTTGGGAGGGTCACATTTACCCGTCCAAAGCATTGAGTTTCTAGCAAACCACATAACATAGGATAGCAACACAATTAGATCAAACCTGTGATTGTCTAGGATCGGCATAAGAGACAACGTTTACTTGCCAACTGAGCGAGAACAGTTGTCACTGGGAAGGCGGCCCAAGATCAAGAAACTCCACACGCAAGCAGTGATCCCGGATGATATGGATGCCAATTTCGCCCTCGCTGCCGCAAAACACGCACCAAGAATCCGAGGTAATGCAGCGTTTAACTACGTTGACCTTGGATGGAATGATATCCATTTATAGGCGCCACACATTCATTCGGAATTTCGAATGGATTTTAGCTCCCTAGACCTTCTTCCAGAATGGAGAAAATTATGGCTCCCCTGAAGAAGAGACACGGTTTGCCCGCCTCGTAGTCAAGTCGAGTGCGACATGGTAAGCACTTTTAACCGAGAATAATCCTTTCCTGTCCAAATGCCAAATAAGCCTATCTTCCAAAAAACGATGACTAATGGGGAGTGAGAGGATGGGGTTAGCCTTAAACTCTAAGAATAGACTCATTATGACATCAGATCTCTAACATTTCCTTTATGCATCAATGAGTTCACTGACAAAGAGGTAGTTGTAGTCTGGGGGTCTAGAGGAGAAGATGAGAAAGGACGATAGAAATGGGAGCCATCTATCCTCCTAGACTTTGACCCTAGTGCCAGAGCCAATTCTCCATCTCGAGCCCTTGTGACCACCTCACAGCTTGAGTAGAGACTTCTCCAAACAAATGAGTCGCTGGGTTTAACCGATGCTTCAAGAAAAGTGGAGAAAGGAAAGTACATGGTGTGAAAGACCTGGGTCACCAAAGAGTCAGGCTCTGTTTGGAGCTTCCAAGCTTGTTTAGCCAGCAAGCCGAGATTGAAAGTATGGAGGTTACTAAAGCCAAGGCCTCCCTCACTCTTTGGAAGGTAGAGCTTGTCCCAAGCTAACCAATGAATCTTTTTACCCTCTTCTGAGCTACTTCACCAGAAGGGGGTGACTAATTGCTTTAACTTGTAACAGAAATATTTTGGCAAAAGGAAATAGCTCATAGCCTGCGCAACCACTTTGATGATGATCTCACATCTCTCGAGCTTAAAAGCTTCCCTTTCTAATTCTGAAGCCTCTTCCAGAGACGTTCTTTGATAAAATTGAAGCATTAATTCTTTCCCACGATCATTGGAAGTCCCAGGTATTTGTCATGGTGTGCGACCTGAGTCACCCCAAGATAGGAGGCCAAAGCATCCTGCACGTTTTGCTTCACATTTTGGCTAAAAGAAACTTCACTCTTCTGTAGGTTGACCATTTGGCCCGAGACCAGTTCATACTGGTGGAGGATAAGCTTTATTTGGTTGCACGCCTCAACGGTTACTCTAGTCAAAAGGAAACTGGCGTCCGTAAATAAGAGATGGTTGATACAGGAAGCACCGGAGAAAATTGAAATTCCTTGGATGAGGCCGTCACGTTCCTTCTTTGCAATTAGCGGCGAGAAACCTTTGGCACAAAGGAGAAAGAGGTAGGGTGATAGTGGGTCTCCCTATCATAAACCCTTCGACGGGTGGAGGTACCCCATTGGCACACCATTGACTAAAAATGTATATGAAACTATTGAGATACATGTCATAATCAACTCAGTCCATTCTCTGCAAAAGTTAAGCCTCAACAAGACGTTTCTCAGGTATTCCCATTCGATTCGATCATAAGCCTTGCTCATGTCGAGTTTTAATGATAAAAACCCTTTTTTTCCCCTATGCCTCTTGAACATAAAGTGAGACAACTCAGTAGCAAGCATAATATTGTATGAGATTTGACTGCCCAAAATGAAAGCGCTCTGTTGATGAGAGATGATATGCTGAAGAATTAGCTTGAGGCGATTTGCAATTGCCTTGGAGGCAATTTTGTTAAAATGTTACAAAGGATTATGGGTCAGAGTTGTGACATGTCCTTCGGGGTCTTGACCTTGGGAATAAGGGTGATGTAAGTGAAGTTTACCTTCTTTAGGAGGTTACCCAAATTAAGAAATGAAAGGATTGCTGCTAATACATCTTCACCCACAATGCTCCAAAAAATTTGGAAGAATATGGGAGGGAAACCATCGAGACCAGGGGATGTTGAAGGTTGCATCTGGAATACAGCCATTTTAATGTCTTCTACATCAAATTCCCGCCTCAGTGAGGTATTCATGTCCTTAGTCACCTTCATATTGATCGCATCCAAAATTTCCCCGTCAGCTGAAGGGTGAGTGAAGGAGAAGATATTTGAAAAATAATCGGTAACAACCCTTTCAATACCCGCTTCATCTTCATACCATTCACCGTCGTGTCCTTTCAGTCCGACTATTCAGTTTTTTCTCCGGCGAGCCGATGCCCTTCGGTGGAAGAAGTTCGTGTTACAGTCTCCATCTCTCATCTAGCTTGTCTTGGATCGTTGTTTCCAATAGGTTTCCTTTTGGCCTAGGATAATGTCAAGTTGTTAAGCCAGTACCTATCTTTTTTCAAGGGCAAAGACCGAGAAAGGTTGACCATCAATGGATCGGAGTTTTGATCGGACCTGGGATATTTCAATTTCCTAAGCTTTGAAAGTTGTCCGATTCCAAGAAAGGAAGGTCGTTAAAGTAGCTTTAATCTTCTTCATCACTTGAAACATGGGGTATCTGGTTGCTCTGTGAGCCCAAGCTGAGCGAATTACATCCGCACAATCCGTGTGGTGAGTTCAAAACTCCTCAAAATGAAAGGAAGGTGGTTGGGAGCGGCGAGGGCTCGCTCGATTCTTAGTGGAGAGATCAATTGAAACATGATCCGAATTGTAAAGATCCAGGTGACGGACCACAAAGTTTGGAAAGAGATCCTTCCATGAATCTGTGGCTAGAAAACGGTCTAGTCTTTCCTTGATGCCCCCGCTTCTAGAGGTCACCCATGTAAACGGGTTTCCAAGAAATCCTAGATCGCGGAGTTTGCAATAGCACACCGCCTCAAGAAACTCCAACATTTAGTTAATGGGGCGAGCGGCGCCACCCATCTTCTTGCCCGAGTGAAGGAGTTCGTTAAAGTCTCCACCTACCACCCACGGGATGGAACTTGCGGATGAAATTTGGCACATGAGGTTCCAAGACTGACTTTTGTTTGCCTGACTAGGATTACTGTAGAACCCTGTGAATCTCCAGTGATTCGAATCCCCAATTCCTCATATTTCAGCATCAATGTGTGACTGGGAGCTAGAAAGGACATAAATATTGCACTCCTCTTTCCAAAGTAAACAAAGACAGCCAGATTGACCCAAAGCGTCGACACAAAACATCTCATCGAACCCAAGTTAGATTTTGAGGAATTATAGAGAGTTAGCAGAACTCTTGGTTTCACTAAGGAACACCAAGGTGGGATCTTCCAACCGCACCAAATTTTGTAACGCTTAAACTCGTCAGGGGTTTCCAAGCCCCTGACAGTTCCAAATTAGGAGATTCATGGCTTTTGGCAGGGACGAGGCACGCTCGCCACCGCCGATTCAGATTTGCTCTTACTAGCCTCATTATTTCTGTCTAGAAGCCCAGCCTTAACCACATCCTTGAACTCCTTAGAAGGGCTGATGATCACATCCGAGAAAGCACCTTCACTCAGGTCACCGATCACTGTCAAGAAACTTCTCTTCCATCGCTGACCTTCTCTCTTTTTTCTTTTAGACTTGGACTTAATTGAACGACCTTTGGAGTTAGAGAGTTGAAGGACCTGGCTGACATTGACCTTAGGCTTTTTAGATACTCGGCCTGGAGAGTGGTCACCTGGAGGCTTTAAATTACTGCTATTTATGAAATCATACTTACATGGGTACATTCTTTGTTGTTAAATTGAGAATGTATCCATGTAAAGTTTATTTGAAGAAATTTATCATGTAATAAAGAATAATATTTATTATTGTTATTATTATATTTGATGCACAAAATCAAATTGACTTTGGAACAACGTAAAGCATCAAGGTGTAGGTTGCTCCGGTTACGTAATGCGGGTAATATGTAAATAGATAGAGATAGGGAAGTAAAGACAAGATATACGTGGTTCATAAGTTGAGCTACATCCACGAGGGTAGATGAGTTCTCATTATTATAGTGAAGAGTTAACATAGTACAAAGGTTGAAGCATAATCATCATTAGTAAGTTCTAAAAATGGGTTAAGGGAAATAATGTGATTAGGGATTAATGGTAGGAGATTGATCTCCTTTCGTAGTTGAGAAGAGTCACACGCTTTCGTCTACGGTCGATGTGAGACTATAGGAGTTTTATTTTATTTTTGACACATGTTGTGCTGTGATTGGCCTCCTTGTTAGAGAGAAACACTTATACTTTGGCAGGGGTGCCTTAACACGAATCCTTCAATCTGTCTCTGAAGGTATAAAGTTGACTAGTGCTCAATAGTTTTGGAATTGGTGAAGTATGATACAGACATTATTATTAGGGGTGTGATATCCACACACCCCTTTTTACTTCTTACACACCCTTTTAATTTTCGGTCGTCGAATCGGATGAATTAAGAAAGATCAAATAACATAAATCAACAAGGGGTGTATGAGAAGTAAAAATAGGTGTGTGGATAGCACACCCCTATTATTATTGTTTTGGGGTTTGAAAAATCTACCAAACATTTTATGGTACATTAATTTTCTATTCATTTGATGAATGCACCCATGATCATATATATGTATACAATATGTTTCATATTTTTGTATGTACATATCTTTTTTATGGTTAAACATGATTTTCTCTATTGATTTTGAATTTTTATCTTTTAATATTTTTAATCTTACAGATCACTTTCAATTTTAAGTTCAAAAGTAAAATAACTAATATGAAAATACCTAAGACGTTAATATTGAAAGTCATGAATTTCGATCAAACACTGGAAACCTATGAGGTTTTAGTTTGAAAACATTGGTAACTAAAGACCATATCCAAGGTCTCCCTTTTAAGTCAAATCATAATTCTGAATCCAAAAGGAGTACAAACCTAACAATTCTACTTAAGAATTTCAATTTATTCAGTATTTTTAAGCCTTTGTTATACCCTATGCTAGTTTCCCACATGATATGCAGCATTTCTCATAAATTTATATTATTATATGTAGAATTTTTGTTCACAAGTCCAAAAGTGATCTAAATATCAAAGCCTAATTCTTAAAGCTTGTTGTTCTGTCAGCTCCTTCATCATATATGCCTAGAAATATAAAAATCTTGTGAAACTTTATTATATTGTAATTAAGCAGCTTAACTAGCCAGAAAAATAATGCAGCCCTAGCAAGGTTTAAATTTACTTTTAATTACTTGATAATGAGGAATAAAAGCATTGTCATACATGAATGGTTTTCCACAAAAAAAAAAAAAAAAAAAAGGGTAAAAGACTGTTTACTACCCTCATGTTTCGTGGTTTTCAACATTTAGTACATCAAGTTTTTTTCGTCTCAGAGTCATACCTAAAGTGTAAATTTTGGGACAGTCTCATACATCCGTTAGTCAAACTGTTAAGTTTTTCGTTAACTGTGACGTGGCGCACTGACTGGGCGCCACGTGTCATCCACGTTTTTTTTTTCTTTCTTTTCTTTTCTTCTTTCTTCTTCTTCTTCTTCTTCTTCTTCCTCCGACTGCAACTTTCTTTTTTTTTTTTTTTTCCTTCCTCCTTCTCCTTCTTCCTTCCTTCCTCCTTCCTCCTTCCTTCCCTTTCTTCCCCTTCTTCCTTCTTCTTCCTTCTCATTCTCCTTCTTCTTCCCGAATCTGGGGAAGCTTTTTTTTTTTTTTTTTTTTTCCTTCTTCTTCTTCTTCTTCTTCTTCTTCTTCCTCTGAATCTACCCAGATTCAGTTTTTTCATTTTTTTGTCTTTTTTTTCTTTTTTTTTCTTTTTTTTTCTTCTTTCTTCTTCTTCTTCTTCTTCTTCTTCTTCTTCTTCCTCCGAATCTGCCCAGATTCAGTTTTTTTTTTTTTCTTCCTCCTTCTTCCTTCCCCTTCTTCTCCTTCTTCCTTCCCCTTCTTCGTTCTTCTTCTTCTTCCTCTGAATTTGGGGGAAGATGAAAGCTTTTTTTTTTTTTTTTTTTTTTGGAGGAAGAAGAAGAAGAAGAAGGAGGAAGAAGGGGAAGGAAGAAGGAGAAGGAGGAAGAAAAAATTGCAGTCGGAGGAAGAAGAAGAAGAAGGAGGAAGAAGGAGGAAGAAGAAGAAAGAAAGAAAAAAAAAAAAACAAACTTCCCCAGATTTCGGAGGAAGAAGAAGGAAGAAGGGGAAGGAAGAAGGAGGAAGAAGAAGAAAGAAGAAAAAAAAAAAAAAACAAACAAACTTCCCCAGATTTCGGAGGAAGAAGAAGGAGAATGAGAAGGAAGAAGGGGAAGAAAGGGAAGGAAGGAGGAAGGAAGAAGGAGAAGGAAGAAGCAAAAAAAAAAAAAAAAAAAAAAAAGAAAGTTGTAGTCGAAGGAAGAAGAAGAAGGAGAAGGAAGAAGAAAAGAAAAGAAAAAAAAAAACGTGGATGACACGTGGCGCCCAGTCAGTGCGCCACGTCACAGTTAACGAAAAACTTAACAGTTTGACTAACGGATGTATGAGACTGTCCCAAAATTTACACTTTAGGTATGACTCTGAGACGAAAAAAACTTGATGTACTAAATGTTGAAAACCACGAAACATGAGGGTAGTAAACAGTCTTTTACCCAAAAAAAAAAAAGGAAAACTAATGAAAATGGCTTGAAAACTTTGAGTTTTAATAATAAGGACAAAATAGAGGGTAAAGTGAATAGTACTATGATTGATTTTTTAGTGTAAAAATTATTAACCATAAGAATGCCAGGTGGCATAATCTTTGCTATGACATGTGTAATGATCCTATAGTCTTGATGGTTATAGTTAGTTACAAGTATCCTTGGTGGCCAAGTATTCTAGTCACTATATATAGTGAGCTAAGTCATTTTCCAATGTAATAAAAACTGCAATTGCTGTAATAACAAAGTCTTCCTTTCTCTTCTTTGACTTTTCGCATTCCTCCTATCTTTTCATTTCTATATGTTAAGATGGTATCGAGCCCAAGTTTCACAAGTTTTTCTGGGAACGACGACGCTGTGTGGCGATTGAGGTTCTGAGGAGCTTTGCGAAGCTAATTCCGGCGGTTCACGGAGTTGAACGGTAGCTTGCTGTGACTGGTCGAATTGTTACGATTAGGGATCTAAGGTGCTCTGCAAGTTGTTTTTTTTTTTGGCTTACGGAGTTGCTCGGAGTCGATCGGAAGGTTGATGAGTCAAGTGTTGTGCAGAAAATTAGGTTCAACTCTAGACCTAGATACAATGGTCATAATACTGGGAATTTCAACAATCGAAGCACTGGTGGTTTTGGTTCTTCAGGCAGTAACAAGGGAGGCTCAACATGGGGAAATTGGAATGGCAATAATGGTCAGCGATCACACATCATTCCTGAATGTCAGATTTGCAACAAAATGAGGCATACTGCACCAAATTGCTATTACAGAAATGAGCAATTACCTACTTCTAATCAAGCGATTCCTGAATGTCAAATATGTGGAAAACGTGGTCACACTGCCTTGAATTGTTTCCACAGGGGCAATCATGCTTTCCAAGGAACTCAACCACCATCATCTCTCAATGCTATGACTGCTCAGTCTTCAATGAAGTTCAATAACAATCAGGCTTGGATAATGGACACTGGAGCTACTCATCATATGACTGGACATGTTGGCGATTTAAACATGCTGACACCATTTGAAGGAGATCAGAAAATCACAGTGGGAAGTGGTGAATGTGATGCGAAAATTAACTTAACACACAAATTAACCCTCTTGTATCAATTGTAGTAAAGAATGTAAGTAGGGATCGTTCTGGACCGAGAATTAGAAGGGCTTGCTAATAACCTCTAAAATAACTTAAAAACATATAAACAAAGTTAAAAACACTAAACTAGACTCAAAGAACTCAAAACAAACTCCAAAGACTCAAAACAAGCTAAAAACGCTCAAATCTGCCTAAAAACACAAATTGAGTAGATTTGGACTCTAAACACACTTTTGGACGAATTTTGGTTTTAACTTGGTTCGAAACACTTAAAAACACAAAATAAATCAGTTTCTAACTAATATGACTCAACAAGGTAAAGGGGGTTTTGGTTTTGACGAATTTGAAAACAAAACAAGTAAATTAAAGAACTAATGAAATCTGCACGAATTTGAGTAAATTGAACAGATGGAAGGCTAGCTAGGAGGTTCTTCTCCACACATGACACACTTGCAAACAAAACGATTTCCAGTTGCTTTTCAATAACTAGGAATTCTCAACGCCCCAGATGTGAATTGCACTAATTAACCCTCAGATTTTTCTAATTTCATGGAATTGGATGATTGCATACAACAACCCAAAGCATTCCCCACAAGTTCCCTACATGAATTGCATAATAGAGATACAAGCAAGAATCATTAAGTTCTATGAAAATCATAAGCATTGACAAAACACTTGTAACTATGAATTGCATGAAACTTATGCCAAGAATTTACTTAACACGGTTGTGACAAGCAACCTTCAGTACTTATGAATATAAGTTCATAACGATTAGGTGAAACTCCCTTATATCCTAGCATCAGATTTATGCATTAAAATTAAGTGTGCACTCTTAACCAATACACACAAATCAGTTTTAATTCAAATGGATAAGTAAATTGAATTCACAACTTATGAATCACAACTGAAAGTAATCAAATCATATTGCAAGCATGAACATGGTTTCGAATTCCCCCTAGCTAAGGGGGGTTTAGTTCCTCATACTTACAAAGCAACGATAAACAAATTTAGACATTGAAAACAAAAGAAAGAAAACACCTAAACACTCCAACGATCCAAGTTGGACAGCATGCACGTCCAAGCACTTTCCTTCCCTTCCTTTGCTACGGCACAAGGTGTTGGTGAGTGTTTGAAGCTTTGGTTGTATGGAGGAATGGATGTGAAGATGAATGGATGTGTTTGGATGAAGGTTGTATTGAAATGGGGATGAATTATCAAGCAAAAATTGATTCTAATGGCTACCACACAGACTTCCTTTTATAGAGGAAGTGCACGGCATGGAGGGATGAATGGTGGTGTGAGCAATGATTCAAGGGTGAAAGTGAAGTAATGATGCAAAGCATGGGGGTAAAATGGAGTGGTGTTGCAGCTATGAATGCAAGTAGGGAACATGAATGATTGTGCACATGGTAGATAAAGGAAATGGAGGTGGAATGGTGCAGAAATGAGTCATAGGTGCAGGTTGATTAATGATGCACGTCATGGGCAAGGAAAATGAAGGAGTGGTGCATCAATGAGTGCATGTAGTGGAGGTAAAAGTGAATGAAATCTGATGGGTGAAGGGGACAAGGGATGTGCAGCAATTGAGTGCAATGATTCAATGTAATGGTGCATGAAAACAGAAATAATGAAGGAGACAAGGGTGGTGCACAGCATGGGCAAGGAAATGTGATGGATAACACCCCTTTGCAGCTGTCCATGTGCCTTCAAACTTGATTTTATGCACTCTTTGCCATGTGTTCCAGCTCACTTCTCATATGTGTGTGCTGTCATGTAATCATCATTTCCACATAACATCATTTCAGCTAGCAATCTGTTGGAGATATGCCCTGAAAGTCAATCTTTGGAAGAAACCTTTCAGGACAATGTCTATATGTATGGAAAACTCTAATACATCAAAAGGCAAAGTCACTCATTAGGACTATCTCAATAAATGATATACGTCCTAAAAGGTGAATCCATGGACAATGGATCGATGGAATAAGTAATCTAATGATGTTAGATTGCAGAGACCTTCTTCACATAACCATGATGTCCAAAAAGGTTCTTGGTCATATGATTGTTGGAGGGACACTGAAAATACATAGACCAGTACATACTATGTCCCCTTCCAATGGGAAGAATGGAAAGTCTCATGCCATTCGTGTAGTGACACTAAGATAAGTATGTAGATGCTCATTATGGGAATGAGTTCACTGACCACAATCAAACGAGAGTACTTGTATGGAGGTCTACTCACATGTCAAGCAAGTAACTCTACTGGTTGGAATAATGTAAGTAATCCTTTGACCTGAGACATCATAGTTGTCTTGGGGATACGTTGCTGATCATTTGATAATGAGACGTGACCACATCTCATCTTGGATGTGTTCTATGCATTGTTGGGGTCAGTGATTTATTCTCAGAGGCATGTGAATGATCAACAAGGGATCTCTAATCCTCGTTATGAGAGGATGAATACTCTAAGATATGATTCAGGAATCTTCGGCCAAAGTATCGAGCGTAATAATGGAAATCGTTCCTATAACGACTCAATAGAATCATATAACTTGATATAATCATATTAGGGGTTTGACATTAAATATCCATACCCTAGTAATGTGATTGTGAGTATTGTATTAGAGAATGATCGAATTATATTGTAATTCCAACTGAATAGGTTCTCTGAACAAATTCTACATTAGCTTGGGTAGCCATGATATATGGTTAGATGTCACTCATGGCTTGTGAGTTCTTCTATATGATTAAATAAGTATTCATCAAAGAAGAAGGAGAATTAAAAGTAAGTTTTAATTCACTAAGTGATTGGATAAATAATAATCAATTGGATTGATACCAATCACCTCACTGCCTTGCTAATTAGAACCTAAAATGATTGTACATCGAAACACTCTTGTGGTGAGACAACTAAAGGATGATGGAATTAATTAATTGGATTAATTAAGTGTTATGATTAATTAGAAAGTCTAAAGAAATCATATAAACGATAAAAGATCGTTTAGGACTTAAAGAAAAGTTCGGGTTCATTCTGGCCCATTGGGCCCAAAGCCCAAACAACACAAAGGGGGCCGGCCAAAGAGAGAGAGAGAGAGAGAGAGAGAGTCAAGTTGTTCACTCACTTCTTTGACATTTATATAGAAAGTTTAATGAAAAAGTTTCATTAGGGTTTTGTGTGTTCTTTTTCACAAAAGAGAAAAACAAGTCTCTCTCTCTCTCTACACACTTATAGCCGGCCACCAAGAGGAGGGAAAGCTAATCATCTCTCCTCCTTTTGGTTATTCCATTATCCATCTCACTACACTAGTGGGTGTGGATCTTTAGAGGTCTTCTACTTTGGAGACTAAAGGAGAAAGAAGCTCTAAATCTTTCAAGGTGGAGGAAGCTAGGAGGGAGGCTAGACTCAAGGAGTTCCAAGAACAAAGAGCTTGGAGGTGGTCCATCCTTGGTCTCAAGTCTAGATCAAGAGGTATAAAACTAAACCTTCACTTTGTTCTTCAATATTTTCTTAGATGCATCATATATAAACCTATGCTTCTTGAAGGGGATTTGCATGACTATAGCTTTGATATTATGTGATAACATGCTTCCGTTGCAAATGTATATAAATTTTGAATTGTATATGCATGCTAGTCACTAGAAATCCCAAATAAATCTAATTATTTCCCTTCACAATCAACATATTTTCTGTCCATGTTGTGTATGAATGTTGTCTCTCTGTTCTTTGCATGTGTGTGTGTTGTTTTCTATCTTTATTTCCACATGTACCAGCTATTACACTTGCACACACATATGTTCTTCATTATTTCAGCTAGCAATCAACATATTTTCTGCCCATGCCGTGTATGAATGTTTGTAGTTGTACGTCAACACACTTGCACACACACACACATGCTGATTTCTAGCCTTCTAATCTTCAAAAATGTCCATCCTCATGTCTCCATGCTTGCACTATCCAATCTTGGCCCAAAAATGCTCCAAAATGCTCCAAATAGCACTTTCTTGCCAACTTTGTTATTGGAACCTACAAACACACGAAAATAGCTTAAAGTACTAAAATAACTAGAATTAAACTAAGTAAATGCCAAGAAACAAGCTAACTAAGTTGCATAAATATGCTCCTATCATAATGCCTTCCTGTCAAAAAAACTGGTTCTTCCTCTATCAAAACATCTTCTAAACCACTTTACCTTTATACTATGCTACATGTTCCAGATTTAACTGCTAGTCTTATTTCAGTTTATACTCTATGCAAGGACAATAACTGTTATGTGATTCTGGATGAATTTGGATTTTGGGTGCAGGACAAGGCAACAAAGACAATTCTCATGAGAGGAAGGAGTAGTGGGGGATTATACCATATACCACAAAAGCTCTTTTTCAACTACAATCAGCTAATAAAGTCTTCACCAAAGGCATTGCTTGGTCAGCTTGTGCGAGCATCCTTATGGCATCATAGGTTAGGGCATCCTACCAATGAAGTACTCCATAGTATGTTGTCCAGTTCTCAAATCACATATAAGCCTGATATAAATAAACATGTATGTAGTCACTGTCTTAGAGGAAAGATGTCTAGACAAGTTTTTGACTCTAGAACTGTGAGGTCTGTACAACCTTTTGAAAGAATAAGTAGCGAAGTATGGGGTCCATCTTCAGTTGTATCAATTGAAGGTTACAAGTACTATGTGAGCTTTATTGATGAATGTACAAAATTTACATGAATATTCCCATTAATATACAAGTCTCAAGTTCTGCACATGTTTGAGAAGTTTTATGCTTTTATTCAGAATCACTTTCAAGCTGTTCCTAAGTTTTTTCAATCAGATGGAGGTGGTGAATATATGAGTCTTGCTTTTAAGAGATTTCTGGAATCAAAAGGTGTTGTGCATTTGGTTTCCTGCCCATATACTCCCCAGCAAAATGGAACTGCAGAAAGGAAGCATAGACATATTTTAGAAACTGCAATAACCATGTTGTCCACAACTCACTTACCCCATAATTTTTGGTTCCATGCATGTATTCATGCGGTTTTTCTTATCAACAGAATGCCTTGTCAGTCATTAGGATTGCAGTCTCCATTTTTTAAGCTATTTGGAGTTCAACCAATGTTATCTTCCTTAAAAGTATTTGGGACATCTGTTTACCCCTATCTTAGACCATATAATTCCTCAAAGTTAGATGCTAAGAGAGATCAATGTGTATTTTTGGGATATTCACTGGGATACAAAGGGGTCATTTGTTATCATAGAGCTCTGAAAAAATTGTTGATATCCAGACATGTGATTCACGATGAACAAACCTTTCCTTTTCATCACAGTGAGATTAAGTTTCAGTCTTCAAAAGATACTGGGCACAGATTTGGCACATATCCAATTCTTGTTCCTTATGTTCTTCCTTCTATAAATAGTGACAACAGTTCATCGCAATCTGGACCAAGATCTCAGTCAGTTCATATAGTGGATCCAATGAGTTCTCATGATGATGTTATGTTAGATCAGTCAGTTCCAGTGGCTTCAAATTCATCCCAGGATTGTTCCACATCTCAGAATCAAGAAATGTCTTCCAATACTCAGCACCAGGTTGCTTCCCCTCACACTACTCCCCTCTCTACATCAACTTACAATTCTTTGTTGCCTATCCAGAGTTCAACCCAATTAGAGGTAACTCCTTTCCTCAATCCACATAATGATTCAAATTCAATTCTCTTATGCAAACTAGATTGAAATCTGGTGTTATTCAGAGACAAGACTATAGTGCTTACTTTGCTTATGACTCAATTACTACTATTGATTGTGATCATGCTCATAAAGATCTATCCTTTTGTGGTTATACTGCTCTTCTAAGTATTACTGAGTCTTCTGAACCCACATCTTACAAAGCTGTTGTTACTTGTGAAAATTGGAGAAATGCCATGGTTGAAGAGTTCACAGCTTTACAGAAACAAGGAACCTGGGAGTTGGTTCATCCACCTTTAAATAGAAATGTCATAGGCAGCAAGTGGGTTTATAAGGTGAAAAGAGATCAGTTTGGCAAAATGTCCTGGTATAAAGCTCGGTTAGTGGCTCAAGGGTTCAGTTAAGAACCAAGCCTGGATTATGAAGAAACATTTAGTCCTGTTGTGAGACACAGCACAGTTAGAATTGTTTTAGCTCTTGCAGCATCAAACAAATGGTCTCTAAGGCAGCTTGATGTGAAGAATGCATTTCTTCACGGCGATTTACAGGAAGAAGTATTCATGACACAACCACAGGGTTTTCAAGACCCTGAGCATCCAGAGTATGTGTGCAAACTGCTAAAGTCTCTATATGGTCTCAAACGGGCTCCTCAGGCCTGGAATTCAAAATTTACAACTTATTTGCCAACTTTGGGATTTCAGGTTTCAGAATCAGATCCAAGTTTATTCATTAAGGTTCATAATCCTGATGTGGTTATCCTTTTGCTCTATGTCGATGACATAATAATCACTGGGTCAAGTCATCCTTTGGTTCAACAAGTTATCACAGATCTAGGAGATGTCTTTGATATGAAGGACATGGGGCCACTTACATTTTTTTTTGGGATTGGAGATTACATATCGAAAGAATGGTGATTTGTTTATTTCCCAAAAAAAGTATGTCAAAGATCTGTTAAAGAAGGAAGGTATGGAGTCTTGTAAACCATGTCCAACTCCCTGCAAACCACATACACAACTTCTTAAAGATGAAGGTGTTCCATTGCCAGATCCTAAGTTGTTTCGAAGTTTGGTAGGAGCCTTGCAGTATTTGACATTTACACGTCCTGATATTGCGTTTGTTGTGAATTATGCATGTCAGTTTATGGCAACACCTACTGATGAACATTTTCAATTAGTCAAAAGGATACTTCGATACTTACAAGGAACAATGTCATATGGTCTCACATATTCCGACGCAGAACATATGAGAATCACTACATTCAGTGATGCAGATTGGGCATTTGACATTAATACAAGGCGATCAACCACTGGATATGTGGTGTTTTTAGGACAAAATCCCATTTCGTGGCAGTCTAAGAAACAAGGAGGTGTTTCCCGTAGCTCAACAGAAGCTGAATACAAAGCGCTTGTCAATACTGCTGCAGATATTGCTTGGGTGAGACTTATATTGAACGATTTGAAGGTCTATCTCCCTGATCCTCCTCTCTTATATTGTGATAATATATCCACCTTAGCCTTATGTTCAAATCCAGTATTTGATAGACGCATATTTATGCAACTTAGTTAACTAGTTTTCTTGCATTTACGTTATTAGTTCTTAGTTATTTTAGTACTTTAAGCCATTTTCGTGTGTTTGTAGGTCCAAAGGGCTAAGGTAGCAAGAAAGTGCATTTTGGTGCATTTTGGAGCAGTTTTGAGCTTGTAATGGATTACATATGATATGAGCAAGATGGATGGACGAATTTGAAGACAAAAGAGGCTAGGAACATGCTAAAAATCTGGTGAAACAAATACAAGTTGCAAGAAGGGATAAATTTCTAGAAGGATTGGCCAAAACTTCACTCAAAACCATGCATACCCCATAAAATTCATCAATGTCGTGGCCTTCCCTTTGTTTTACTTCCACCAGATTTTTTTAGTGATGATGCAATGCCTATCTCACTATGACATTTGAGTGGATGATGTAATGCTTAACTCACCATGACATTTGAGTGGATGATGCAATGCTTAACTCACCATGACATGTGAGTGGATGACTCAAAACCTACCCTCACCAACAATTCTCCACCTTGCCATGCCTTACCTACTTCATTCCACCAGATTTTTGCATTAAACATGTCCATCCTCTCCCTATAAATACCATGCAGCAACCTCATTGAATTCATCCAGAAATTAACCATTCTCCAAGCCTTTCCTTGCCTCTCCTACATATCTAAACCCCTTCCCATCCATTCCTCCAAATAACCAACCCTTCAACATCATTCCAACCTTGTTGTTGCGGCAAAGAGAAGGAGAAAAGTCCTTAGACGCACTTGCTATCCAACATGGATCGTTGGAACGTTTAGGTGCTTTCTTTCCTTTGTTTTTCAATGTTTAAATTTGTTTATCTTTGTTTTGTAATAATGAGGAACTAAACCCCCCTTGGCTAGGGGGGGATTCGAAACCATGTTAATGCTTGCAATATGATTTGATTACTTTTAACTGCGTTTCATAAGTTATGAATTCGATTTACTTATCTATTTGATTGATAACATGTTTATGTATGTTGATTAGGGATGCATACTTAGTTTGCATGCATAAATATGATGCAAGAGTATAAGGGAATTTCACCTAATCGTTATGAACTTATATTCATGAGTAGTAAAAGTCGCTAGTCACGATTGTGTTAAGTAAATCCTTGGCATAAGTTTCATGCAAATCATAGTAACGAGTGCCTCGTCAATGCTTATGTTTTTCATAGAACTTAATGATTCTTGCTTGTATCTCTATTATGCAATTCATGTAGGGAACTTGTAAGGAATGTTTTGGGTTGTCGTATGCAATCATCCAACCCAATAACTTATGGAAAAACTGAGGGTTAATTAGTGCAATTCACGGTTAATTTGGGGCGTTGAGAATTAATAAGTTATTGAAATGCAATTGGAAATCATTTTGTATGCAAGCAAGACATGTGTGGAGAAGAACCCCTTAGCTAGCCTTCCATTATCCATTCAACCCAAATTTGTTTAAAATCTATTTAAGTTTTTAGTTTATTCGTTTTTACTTTCAACTTCACCAAACTCAAATCCCCCTTTTACTTTCTTGTTTTAAAATCTTTTGTTTACATTTTTAACTTTGTTTTTATGTTTTTAAATTAGTTTTCAAGTGATTTAGCAATCCCTCCTAATCCCCGGCCTAGAACGATACCCTACTTACATCTATACTACAATTGTCAAAAAGAGGGTTTAATTTGTGTGCTTATATATTTCGCATCAAATTTTGGCGCCGTTGCCGGGGATTAGCAACTTTGCTAATCCCTTTATTGTTTCTTTTTATTTCTTTTTTTTGTGTGTTTTAATTTTAGTTTTAATTTTATTTGATTTTGTTTATTTTAGGTACTAGTTTATGACTCGTAGTTCTCAACCAGTTCGTGCACATATATCGGAGTTTGACAACAATTTTGAACGAACTTTGAGAAGGAAAAGGAAAGTACCAGAACCTAGTCCACCTAGTTCTAGTTCTGAATCCGAATTTGAAGAAAAGGAGGAGACAGAAAAAGACATGGAAGTGGACAATCGAACAATCAAAGAACTTTCAGCCTCGGGATTGGACAATGTTGCGCCTCTATGCATCCAATACCCCGCAGCAGCCCAAGGAAAGACAGAAGAATTTGAATTGAAGTCAAGCTTGTTACACCACATTCCGAAGTACCATGGGTTGTCCATGGAAGATCCTAACAAACACTTGAAAGAATTTGAGGTGGTGTGTTCGAGCATGACCCCCGTCAATGTCGATGGGAGTATTTTGAAGATGAAAGCCTTCCCTTTTTCTCTCTTGGAAAAGGCGAAGGATTGGTTGTACGAATTGGCGCCCGGAACCGTCACATCATGGGAAAGCATGAAACGGGCCTTCTTGGAGAAGTTTTTCCCAACTTCTCGAGTCATCCTCCTACGGAAAAGGATAAGTGGAATTCAACAAGAGGAAGGTGAATCTTTTCCTACTTATTATGAACGTTTTAAATCTCTTGTTGCTTCTTGTCCACAACATCAGATGAAGGAGGAACTTCTTTTGCAATACTTCTACGAGGGGCTACTACCTATCGAACGTCAAATGCTAGATGCCTCGGCGGGAGGAGCCTTGGTGGACAAGACCCCCACGGCAGCAAAGACTTTAATTTCCAACCGTGCGTTGAATGCTCAACAATACGAAGGCGTTGGACAAAGGAGTAACCCACGACCACATCAAGTCAATGAGGTAAGTGCCATAACCGAACTTCAAAATCAAATGGCTAACCTTACTACTTTGCTTTCTCAGGTAGTGGAAGGTCCAAAAGTGCAAAACGTGGCAGCTTGTGGCGTGTGTTCCATGCAAGGCCACCTTACGGACAAGTGCCCACAGTTGATAGAAAATGGAGGGTGGGAGACCCTCAATGCCGTGGGATTTGGCAACCAATACCAACCAAGGAATGACCCCTTTTCCAATACTTACAATCCCGGTTGGCGTGATCATCCAAATTTCAAATGGCGAGAACCCCAACAAGGCCAACAACAAAGCGGATTTAGGCAACAACCCCCGGGTTTCTATCAAAAGCCATTTGCACCAACTCAACCCCAAGCACAACCTGCCCAAAAATCAGGTTCGTCTATTGATAATGATCAAATTTTTAATTTACTAACTTCTATGGCGCAGGGAATGCAAAATAGGGACAAAAAGGTGGACGAGTTGGAGAAACAAGTAGGGCAAATTGCCGAGTTCATGGGGCAGTTTCGAGAGCAAGGCAGGTTGCCTAGCTCAACCATTGCAAATCCAAAAGGAGGCTTTGAATCTGCCAAGGCAATCATGTTAAGAAGCGGGAAACAAGTTGGAACAGCCCCACCACCATCCAAATCAGCCCCAAACAAGGTGGAGGAAGTGATAATTGAAGAGGAGGAACAAGGGTTGGCCACGGCAAGGAAAGAGGTTCCTTTGCAGCAAGTCTCCATGGCTCCTAAGCCATCCAATCTGCCAAATAAAGGTACAACCGTGTCCAATTCCATTCCTACTAATGATTTTCCTTTGAATGTCCCCTTTCCTAGTAGGTTCAAGCAAACAAAGAAAGAAGAAGCTGAAAAGGACATTCTAGAGACGTTCCGGAAAGTGCAAGTCAATATACCTCTCCTTGACGCAATTAAGCAAGTACCTAGGTACGCCAAGTTTTTGAAGGAACTATGTACAACAAGAAAGAGAATTTCAAACAAAGAGGTTGTCCAGGTAAGTGAGAATGTTTCCGCTGTTTTGCAAAGAAAATTACCTCCTAAATGCAAAGATCCGGGAAGTTTTACAATTCCATGTGTTATTGGCAATACTAAATTTGAACATGCTATGTTAGATCTAGGAGCCTCAATTAACGTCATGCCATACTCAATTTATGCATCAATGAACTTAGGAGAACTTAAAAACGATGGTGTTATAATTCAATTAGCCGATCGTTCTAATGCATATCCGAAAGGAGTTTTGGAGGATGTATTGGTGCAGGTGGATAACTTGATATTTCCAGCGGATTTCTACGTTTTAGAGATGGAGGACTCACCAAATGTCACCCAATTGCCAATTCTACTTGGGAGGCCATTCATGAAAACAGCACGCACCAAGATCGATGTGTTCAAAGGGACGTTGACAATGGAATTTGATGGGGAGATTATTAACTTTAACATTTCTGAAGCTATGAAATTTCCTAAAGATGATCATTCCTGTTTTTCTATTGATATATTGGATGAATTGGCGCAGGATTATCTTGATATGTTGGAAGACGACCCACTCGAAACGACAATTGCACAAGGATTTGGCACAAAACCCAACATGGCCGTACCAAATGATGAACATGCCGAGCTTGTGGCTGCCTTGGAATCATTGCCAAAACATCATGGTAAGCCGTCTAACCCAATTCCAATTCCCGTTTCCACTAATACGTTGTTACCTTCTGTGATTCAGGCCCCCGTTCTTGAGCTTAAACCGTTGCCGGATCATTTAAAGTATGCATTCTTGGGAGAGGAAGAGACGTTGCCCATCATTGTCTCTTCATCACTCACGGCATTAGAGGAAGAAAAGTTGATTCGGGTGTTGAAAGAGCACAAAACAGCCATCGGATGGACATTGGCCGATATTAAGGGAATTAGCCCTACAACGTGCATGCATCGCATCTTTCTAGAGGAGGGGGCTAAACCAACTCGAGAGGCTCAACGCCGACTCAACCCTCCAATGATGGAAGTCGTGAAAAAGGAGATTATAAAGCTTCTCGATTGTGGGGTGATTTATCCAATTTCAGATAGCCGTTGGGTCTCACCGGTTCAAGTGGTCCCAAAGAAGTCCGGAGTCACTGTGGTGAAGAATGCCGAGGACGAGCTTGTGCCAACCCGTATTCAAACAGGTTGGAGAGTATGCATTGACTATAGGAAGCTCAACAACACCACAAGGAAGGACCACTTTCCACTACCATTCATCGATCAAATGCTAGAAAGGTTAGCCGGTCATTCTTTTTATTGTTTTCTTGACGGTTATTCGGGATATAATCAAATTGTCATAGCTCCGGAAGACCAAGAAAAGACCACCTTCACGTGCCCATTTGGTACTTTTGCTTACCGCCGCATGCCATTCGGTTTATGCAATGCACCGGCCACGTTCCAACGATGCATGGTAAGTATTTTTTCAGATTTTATTGAGAAGATTATTGAGGTATTCATGGATGATTTTAGTGTCTTTGGCGATTCGTTTGATGGTTGCTTGGAAAATCTCACATTAATCTTAAAACGATGCATGGAAACTAACCTCGTTTTAAATTGGGAAAAGTGTCACTTTATGGTAAAACAAGGCATAGTTTTAGGGCATATTATCTCTGAAAACGGCATTGAGGTGGATAAATCCAAAATAGATCTAGTACGTCACTTACCCTCTCCGACTTCGGTTAGAGAGGTTCGTTCGTTTCTTGGTCATGCAGGATTTTATCGTAGGTTTATCAAAGATTTTTCGAAGATAGCACAACCTCTTTGCCGTCTCCTACAAAAAGAAGTGGCGTTTGAATTCACCAAGGAGTGCACGGCATCATTCAATCAACTCAAGGAGTTGTTAACCACGGCACCCATCATTGTTCCACCAGATTGGAGCCTACCTTTCGAGCTTATGTGCGATGCATCCGACTACGCTTTAGGGGCTGTTTTGGGACAAAGGAAGGACAAAAAGCCACACGTCATTTACTATGCCTCACGGACGTTGAATGATGCACAATTGAACTATTCCACTACAGAAAAAGAACTTCTTGCCGTTGTTTTTGCTTTAGATAAGTTTAGATCATATCTAATTGGTACTAAAGTAATTGTTTTCACTGACCATGCAGCATTAAAGTACTTGCTCACCAAAAAGGAGGCCAAGCCACGGTTAATTCGGTGGATGTTGCTACTTCAAGAGTTCGACATAGAGATTCGTGACAAGAAGGGAAGTGAGAACGTAGTGGCTGACCACTTGAGCCGAATGGTGCATAATGAGGAGGCTTTGCCGATTTTGGAGACATTCCCCGATGAACAATTGATGTCCATAAAGGTTAGTGAGCCTTGGTATGCTGATTTGGTGAACTTTTTGGTGACAAAACGAATTCCAAGCACTTACACTAGGCACCAACGTGATAAACTTAGGCATGATGCACGGTTTTATGTGTGGGATGATCCATATTTGTGGAAATTTTGCCCGGATCAAATTGTTCGTCGTTGTGTGCATGATTCTGAATGTCGTTCAATTTTAAGTTTTTGTCACACATATGCATGTGGTGGGCACTTTGGCACACAAAGAACTGCCCTTAAGGTATTACAATGTGGATTTTATTGGCCTAGTATTTTTAAGGATGCTAGAACTTTTTGCTTAACATGTGATAAATGCCAACGAATGGGTAACATTGGTGCTAGGGACCAAATGCCGCAGGTTTCTATCCTAAATGTTGAAATTTTCGATGTTTGGGGTATTGATTTTATGGGTCCCTTTCCTTCTTCATATGGTTTTATATATATTTTGCTTGCGGTTGATTATGTGTCAAAGTGGGTGGAAGCAAAGGCCACCCGGACTAATGATTCTAAAGTGGTTGCAGATTTTATTAGAACTAACATTTTTGCAAGGTTTGGCATGCCACGAGTGATCATTAGTGATGGAGGGTCACACTTTTGCAACCGGACCATTGAGGCGTTATTGAGGAAATACAATGTCAATCATAAGGTTTCTACGCCTTATCATCCTCAAACTAATGGCCAAGTCGAGGTTTCCAACCGTGAGATCAAGCAAATCCTAGAGAAGACCGTTGGGCCAACGAGGAAGGATTGGAGTTTACGGTTAGATGATGCACTTTGGGCGTATCGTACGGCGTACAAGACACCCATTGGAATGTCCCCTTTTCAACTTGTCTATGGCAAACCGTGCCATCTCCCCGTTGAGTTGGAGCACAAAGCTCATTGGGCCGTCAAGAAGTTTAACATGAACCTCGATGAAGCGGGGAGTCACCGGAAGTTCCAATTGAATGAGCTTGATGAGATACGGCACGAGGCATACGAGAACGCAAGCATTTACAAGGAAAAGACCAAGGCGTTCCATGATAAGATGATTAGGGGCAAAACGTTCGCAATTGGGCAGAAAGTGCTATTGTTCAATTCCCGTTTACGTTTGTTTCCCGGTAAGTTACGTTCCAAGTGGATTGGACCTTTTGTTATTACTAATGTTTTTGTTCATGGTGCAGTCCAAATCCAAAGCTTGAAAACGGGACACGAATTCAAGGTGAACGGGCATCGTTTGAAGCCGTACTACGAGAACTTTGAGGAGCATACCGTGGATGACATTCCCTTGCATGCCGTGGACTCCATTGAGGAGTGAATGGGTTCTTCGTCCGGCTGTACGACGTTAAAGCAAGCGCTACTTGGGAGGCAACCCATGCATGCAACAAAGGAAGACCTAGAGAGCACTCCAAATTCCAGATTTGCGTTCCTAAACCCTTCCCTTTGTTGTTGTTTTCATTTATGCCATGTTAAATTGCTTAGTTGCTGTTTTGTTTGTTTGTTTGTTATTTGTGTTAGTATATGCTTGAAACATTGAGGACAATGTTTGATTTAAGTGTGGGGGGGTAACCAAAGTGTTTTGATGCAAATTCGTAGGGTTTTCTCACTCATAATTTCTAATGTTGTTTTTCACTGTTTTTAGGCTGTTTTGGTGAGTTTTAGTGTGTGCTGACTTATAACTCCGAAAATCACATAAAAATTTGAAAAATTGCTTTGCAAAACCCAAAAAGAGTTGTTTTTTGTGTGTTTGTTTGTGTCTTAGGGTACCTTCCAACACAATGATGAGGATTTGGTTTGTAATTTCATGGCTGTTAAAGAGAGTGATTAACATGGATGAAAGTTTGATTTACTCTTTGTTTATGCTTGGTTGTGGTTATAACTTATGAATTTACATGCAATCTTAAAGGAAAAATCAGTTTTTGTAACATGCTTGAAGGAAAGAACTCAAACTAACGCTACAACCTTGTGAGACTTGAGCCTAAACGTTTATTTGGAGAGTTAATAATCTGTGATTTATTGTTTTCTAAGTCGTTGCATGATCTCATTATTCTTTGCTTGGTTACTACTTAGAAGGCGTTTCATCATTTAGTTCCAAATGCTAGAACTCATACCCATTTCATTCAAAACATGTCATTGATTTGCATAACACATATTCAAGATAAAGTTGTGTAGTGACCACCACCATAACCAAAAAGCCGTGAATCCCCTATGTCATTATGTTTTGTACGTTTTAATCCCGTTGAGCTTTGTGAGCCTTTTCTTTGTAACCCACATTACCCTCACCTAGCTTAGATTAGGACCATCCATTAACCTTGTTCTTAAAGCGTAGTAAAGCATGATTCAAATTGAATTCCTTTGTGGCAGAAAACAAGTGTGGGGGAAGTGTTTTTCATAAGGAATTATGTGCCATAGGCACGGGTAAAAAGAAAGAAAAAAGAAAAGAAAAATGTGAAAAGAATGCGAAAAGAGTTGAAAAGAAGTGAAAAAGAGTTCTAAAGTGTTGTTTGATGAAGAAGGGGTCCAAAACAATGAATTCGACCCTAAGGAGTTGTTTAAATCTTCCCCTTGTGTTTTAAAGCTAATTTCTGCAATCTAAGTAAATTCTAAATCTCAATTTCATTACTTTGCTTACTTTCACTTTAAGAACGTTTGTTTTCCTTATCCTTTCTTTGTTAGCCAATACCCCAAGCCCCGTTACAACCCTTGACTTCTATCTTGAGTGTTATGTGTTTCAATTTGTGGAGATTGAACTTGGTATGAGCATATGGTCACTGGTTCTCGCATCTAAGTAGTAGCATTCCATTCATGAGATCATATCTCAACATGCTTATTAACTCTAGAAATTGTGTTCTTTGTTATACATATATGTGAGCATTCGTTTCTATATCTACATCAATTCTCTCACATATAACTAGTATAGGGTGTGTAGTTAGAAAATCTGAGTGAAAATAGAGTGCGTATCTTGTAAGGATTGAGGGAATTCTCTAAGGCATGTTACTACATTCAAAACATTGTTTTAATTGGTTAATTGTGAATTAGTAAGTAGTGACTATGATTAAGTATGTGCTTAAGTGTTAAATTGACTCAATTCTGTGGGAATGATAATCTTTAACATGTCATGTGCATTGGAAATCCCTAAGGCAAATGTTGGAAGGTTAGGTTATGTTTTATTTGTTTTATTTTGCTCGAGGACTAGCAATAGCTCAGTGTGGGGGAATTTGATAGACGCATATTTATGCGACTTAGTTAACTAGTTTTCTTGCATTTACGTTATTAGTTCTTAGTTATTTTAGTACTTTAAGCCATTTTCGTGTGTTTGTAGGTCCAAAGGGCTAAGGTAGCAAGAAAGTGCATTTTGGTGCATTTTGGAGCAGTTTTGAGCTTGTAATGGATTACATATGATATGAGCAAGATGGATGGACGAATTTGAAGACAAAAGAGGCTAGGAACATGCTAAAAATCTGGTGAAACAAATACAAGTTGCAAGAAGGGATAAATTTCTAGAAGGATTGGCCAAAACTTCACTCAAAACCATGCATACCCCATAAAATTCATCAATGCCGTGGCCTTCCCTTTGTTTTACTTCCACCAGATTTTTTTAGTGATGATGCAATGCCTATCTCACTATGACATTTGAGTGGATGATGTAATGCTTAACTCACCATGACATTTGAGTGGATGATGCAATGCTTAACTCACCATGACATGTGAGTGGATGACTCAAAACCTACCCTCACCAACAATTCTCCACCTTGCCATGCCTTACCTACTTCATTCCACCAGATTTTTGCATTAAACATGTCCATCCTCTCCCTATAAATACCATGCAGCAACCTCATTGAATTCATCCAGAAATTAACCATTCTCCAAGCCTTTCCTTGCCTCTCCTACATATCTAAACCCATTCCCATCCATTCCTCCAAATAACCAACCCTTCAACATCATTCCAACCTTGTTGTTGCGGCAAAGAGAAGGAGAAAAGTCCTTAGATGCACTTGCTATCCAACATGGATCGTTGGAACGTTTAGGTGCTTTCTTTCCTTTGTTTTTCAATGTTTAAATTTGTTTATCTTTGTTTTGTAATAATGAGGAACTAAACCCCCCTTGGCTAGGGGGGGATTCGAAACCATGTTAATGCTTGCAATATGATTTGATTACTTTTAACTGCGTTTCATAAGTTATGAATTCGATTTACTTATCTATTTGATTGATAACATGTTTATGTATGTTGATTAGGGATGCATACTTAGTTTGCATGCATAAATATGATGCAAGAGTATAAGGGAATTTCACCTAATCGTTATGAACTTATATTCATGAGTAGTAAAAGTCGCTAGTCACGATTGTGTTAAGTAAATCCTTGGCATAAGTTTCATGCAAATCATAGTAACGAGTGCCTCGTCAATGCTTATGTTTTTCATAGAACTTAATGATTCTTGCTTGTATCTCTATTATGCAATTCATGTAGGGAACTTGTAGGGAATGTTTTGGGTTGTCGTATGCAATCATCCAACCCAATAACTTATGGAAAAACTGAGGGTTAATTAGTGCAATTCACGGTTAATTTGGGGCATTGAGAATTAATAAGTTATTGAAATGCAATTGGAAATCATTTTGTATGCAAGCAAGACATGTGTGGAGAAGAACCCCTTAGCTAGCCTTCCATTATCCATTCAACCCAAATTTGTTTAAAATCTATTTAAGTTTTTAGTTTATTCGTTTTTACTTTCAACTTCACCAAACTCAAATCCCCCTTTTACTTTCTTGTTTTAAAATCTTTTGTTTACATTTTTAACTTTGTTTTTATGTTTTTAAATTAGTTTTCAAGTGATTTAGCAATCCCTCCTAATCCCCGGCCTAGAACGATACCCTACTTACATCTATACTACAATTGTCAAAAAGAGGGTTTAATTTGTGTGCTTATATATTTCGCATCAGTATTTCATACTCGGATTAAACATTTGGACACTGACTTCCACTTTGTTCGTGAACGAGTTCAAAAAGGAAACTTGCAGGTTGACTATATTTCTACAGAAGCCCAGATTGCTGATGTGTTGAGGAAGGGATTACATGGTCCAACCTTTCTTCATCACTGTTGCAATCTCAAGCTGGGATTCCCCAGTTGAGATTAAGGGGGGGTATTAACCATAAGAATGCCAGGTGGCATAATCTTTGCTATGACATGTGTAATGATCCTATGGTCTTGATGGTTATAGTTAGTTACAAGTATCCTTGGTGGCCAAGTATTCTAGTCACTATATATAGTGAGCTAAGTCATTTTCCAATGTAATAAAAACTGCAATTGATGTAATAACAAAGTCTTCTTTTCTTTTCTTTGACCTTTCGCATTCCTCCCATCTTTTCATTTCTGTATGTTAAGAAAAATTTGGTTTTTGGTTAAAGTTCCCAAAAAATAAATAAATCTTCTTTGCTGAGCATTATAACTACCCTTAGTGGTCACTGTTATATAAACACCCCTCGTATCTTACATGTATTTATCTAAATTATGTGGAACATATTGTTCTAAACAATTTAATTAAACTCAAATATGTTGGTGCCTCCTTATTGATTAAACATTGGATACTTTTCCTTAGGCAATATTAATCATATTTACATTTTCCATAGGGACATGTACATATCACCTAGCTAGCATATAAATTTCGGAAACTTCACATAAAATTTAGAGCTTTGTATAATACAAATGATGTCACAGGGGTTGACAAATTAGGATGCGAAGGTGGACTCACATAACATAATATCAAATCAAATGTATTTCAATAATCCAACAAATTGGGACATAAAATATTGATTAACCTTGACAAATGCCTGTAAACTATAAATTATTGAAGCTGTTGTTATCTGAGAGTCCTCCATGCACTTTATGTAAAGTAACGCGTTAAGACGCTACAAATGGAAGCAGTTGCTGAGCTCATTAGACTCAGGTCTCTCTGCCCCATTCTTCAAAGTCATCAACATTTGTCAAAACTGTTCTTGTTTTTGTTTTGTTTTTTTTTTTTTTTTTTTTTTCATTTCAAATTTGACAACAAAAAACCTAACAAGTTTTTCAATTAGTAGACTTTTCAGCACCCAACGTATTTTTTGGATATCCACCCTATTTGGTATCGAGGAGTTTTTGCGTATTGTCTTGTAGGCCAACCTTACACTCGTTAGGGTTAGGTTCAACAATATTTGCTCTCTACTTTTACAAAGGGTGAACCAAGAAGAATCGAAGTTAGGATCTTAACCAACTGAGGTACAAACTTCTGACCTTTTTGCTCTTATATTTTGGCTATTACATAAGTCTTTTCTAGTCTTCTCTGGTTGGCAGAAACAAGAAAGAAAAAAAAAAGGATATGGGGATTCCGAGAATTGAACTCGGGACCTTTCGCTCCCTAAGCGAGCATCCTACCACTGGACTAAATCCCCTGTGATATCTGTATGTAGTGCAAAAAGTTTAAAATAGATAGGATGTGGTCCTCCATTTTTGGCAATTAGCTATCACCTCTGCAGTGAGCTATAATCCAAAACTTATCAGCACAAACCAGAGGTAGCAGTTCATTTCGTTACTGAGTTACTGTAATGCCAGTTACTCACTACATTGTTGTCTGATTTTTTAACTTGTGTTATTAACCGTTGAGATTTCTGCATCCTAGCTCTTGCTGTTGTACTGGTTTCGTAACAGATGTTAACAAACATGCATGCGCATGCACTTGCATGAAGTTAACTACGTGCGAACTTTGACTTTGAAAACAGAAGGTCATTGGCGTGTATTAGGTACATGGCGACAGTTGATGGTGTCACAGAATTTGACCTCAAAGATTTTGTACGTAAGAGAGAAAAGAGAAAAGAGAGTTGGTAATGCCAAGCCAATTTGATCCATAACTTAGACTTGATGATATATATAGTAGTTTAATCATTAGCCAGAACCGATATCAATGTCATTTCTTAAACACGCATATAAGCAAAATTTTAATAGTCCAAAGTCAACCAGGTTCTTAATTATTATTTCAATTTTACTCATGAACCAAACTTGGGTGGCTATTGGTAATTGGTAGGGACAGTGTATGTATGTATGCTCTCTTAGTTTATCTCCTACAAAAATTTATGTATGCATGTTTTGCATTGCGCGGTAAAGGTTGTAGTCTTGTAGATATCTTTTAGAACTTAGATTGGAGGCTTAAATATCTGTCGGGAAACTTGGTGGTGAATTGCAAATATGTATAGCAAGTACCAAACACAATGATAACACCTATGATGACTCTTTTGCAATCAAGATAGTGTCGCAGTGGCGTTACTCGCCTAGTAAATGTTTGTCACCTTTTCAAATTTGAAATACATTATGCGCCCAGTAAATGCTTCGAAATACATTATGCACCGAGTAAATTCTTGGCAATTAGCAGCAGTTAGCTACAATCCAATAGGTTTACAAGCAGAAATTAATTTCGTGTACCAACTCCGTTATGTGTACAATAATTCCAATCAATCAACAAAAACCATGGAATTGTGGTCGGAGCTAATGCAGAACCAAAGTGGAATCAGTTTCAATCCTAGTGTTTCCAGTCATCAACCCACTCCACACGAACTGCCTCAATAAAAGCTAAAATTTCCACTACCACCGAACTCACAAATTTAGAACAAGCAGCAAAAGCGCTAAGGACTTGGCCCTCATTGGTACGGAAAATCCCTCCAAAACCCGCACGCCCATTAGAACAAGAACCATCTATATTCACATTAATCCACCCCAACTGCCGAGGATGCCACTGAACAGGAATAAATGAAGGGGCCGAAGCCAAGAGCGGCGAAATACCTAGCAACGCAAAAATTAGGCAAAGAAGGTTGCGCCGTCTAGAAACACATGAACATTGAAGACGATTCCCGAAAAATGATCCATAAACTAAAGCATACTCCAAATAAGCCCGACAACCCTTGAAACGAGCCTGATTACGAAGGAACCAAATGCCCCAATTGAAAGTACAAAGTAACATGGTCCAAAGCTTACGAGTTGAACCACTGATGTGATAAGCTGTAGACGATCCACTTGGAAAAGCATATGACTCATCCATGCTGACGATTTGCAATTGACTTTGCCAACAGTACTAAAAGAAACGTAAACAAAAGAATAGAACGCCCAAGTTTATTCATATTTTCCATCAGAATTTCACAATGAGTTCCAAACATTTTCCGATCAACCTAGATTCCCGTCGCTGTACCGGGTACAAATCCGATCAATATCCAAGTAATTTTGTACATCTGTGTTTTATTTCTAGGTAGAATAAATACTAAGGTAAGACTTAACACTGTAAAGAGGTTCTCACAGATAATCATATGCTTTTTACATTCGTAGAGCCAAAGCAAAAGTCGGACATATAAACAGATGTCCCTAGCTGTAATATCAATCTTGCATACTAAGCAGAGGCCCCGAAAACGAATAACAAGAGCGGTTCAACTGTGTAAAACATGGTAATGTCTATACACATCCTTCGGAAGCGACCTTGGTTCAGCTTTGATAGCAGTACCACCATTCTGATCTCAACCAAAATAACTTCAACCTGTACCAAAGAGCCATAAGTAACTCCATTACTACGGAGAGTGACAAGAGTAAAAGTATACAAGATGAAAAAAATAAGTAAATAGATGGACTCACGTTTTGATCGTGCCATCATGGCTCCGCTCCGTGTATGATGAAAGCCCTTTCCGGGTAAAAGCCACTGCAAAGCGCATATCCAGCACTTCTCAAAGAAAATTACCATTTCAAGGCAGTATATATTAGGTTGCTTAAATATGAACCAAGGCATAATAATAATACACTATTAGCCTTAATATAATTTGGAAACCAGTGCTGGCCTTAAACTGCAAAATCTATGCTTAAAATTTATTTTACTCTTCGGCTAAGTTGTGGCTAACATACAATGCAAGTGAATCAACTGCATCCAGACGAATTATTTCACATTCATTGCAGCAGCCATATTCCTTAGCTTCTGAGAGATTTCAGAAAACGATGGCCTCTGTGAAGGCTCAGGAGCCCAACAACTTTCCATCAAAGACTTCCATTCTGGATCGCACCACGGGGGAATTTGAGGACGCAGAGTGTTGTTCACTATACCTCCTGCAAGCAAAACAAAAGAACAGATTGCAGATCAGAACTATACTGTAGTATCCTTGACTGGTATCATTCAATTGTGGATGTTGTATGGGCATTTAATACCTAGAAAATGGGCTCGTTAAAAAGCATGCAAACAATTCATGTAAAATCCAAGCATGCCAACCCAACAGGTATGTGTAAGAGATGACTGCCGTAGGTGCTCAGTCATGGACTGACACAGGGATAAGACAGCACCGGTACTTCCAATGAAAGGTGACTGTTGCCGAATAATGCAAAATTACTAATACAAAAGGAAAAGGATACTTTCTTTTTCTTCCTAGCAAATATCTACAAGTTACCAATTCCTAAGAGAATCAAAACGATGAGAAAAATACAGTGGACAATTCGAACAAAACATGAAATTTACAATTCGAATTGCAAAGCAGATAGTTGACAAGTAAGGTTAAAGTGTCAAATCAGCAGAAAATATGTTATAATTGCCAAACGTAAGAAAATAGTCTTAAAGCTAGGGGGTTTCTTTAAGAACATGCTCAAGTTCTACTATTTTCACATAAGCAACGACTGAAAAGAAAACAGACAGCAAGCAACTTTGTTTTGTCAATTGTCCAGCACAAGTATATATAAAGTGAAGTTAGATCTTACATGGATTTTACATGACAGAACCAGACAATTTCAGCTAGAAATGGAATTGAAATGCGATTGCATATAATCTCGCATCAAATACATAATGTACACATCCGCGATTACAAGTACATTCGCAGAGATTGGTGTTGTATTACTAAATCAATAATGAGAATGACCCAGAGATAACATTTTGAACAAAAATGGAAGGAATATATGCCTACAAAATATTGGTTCTTACCAATTATAGAAGCACAATGCATATCTCTATATGGCTCATCTCCCGTAAGCAGTTCCCACATAACAATTCCAAATGAGTAAACATCAATCTACAAAATTGAAAATAACACGAGACTGAGAGTTAAAGGCTGAGAAACTAGTGATACTTCTAAAAGAGTTATCACTCACGAGAGACATAAACTTCAATATATGTTCCAAGGCTAAATTCACTATTACCTTCTCTGTTACCATGTTACTTTTCCCGCTAAGAAGCTCAGGTGCCATCCAGGGCAAAGTTCCACGAACACCTCCAGACACTAAAGTCTGTTGTTTTACTTTGGATAATCCCAAATCACCAATCTAAAGAAACGTACACACATCAATATGAGTCCCAAAAAGAAAGCACACTAAGATAAAGTGAGCTGGAAAGTAAGAATGGAAAGGACGTAACAGAATTTGATATTTAAATCATCCAACCTTGCATACAGGCCGTTGTGGATCTCTCATATTTACTAATAGATTTTCACACTTTAAATCAAAATGCACAATATTTTTTCCATGCAGATACTCCATCCCAAATGCAGCATCCATAGCTATGATCAATCTTTTACGACGATCAATTGTTCTGATCAATGGCATAAATAGATTCATCACATACTAGCAAAGAATAAGAGAGCCCTAAAATAGAAACTGAGAAGAAAACAATAGTGCAAATTAGAAATATTCCTTCCCAGACAACTAACTAATTACCGGTCTTTTTTCTGCAAAAACTGTTTCAAAGAACCATTAACCATGAATTCGGTCACAGTTGCTAAAGATCCATCAGGGCCATCTCGCACAATACCATACATTGAAACAACATTTGGGTGATGCAATGAACTCAGTATTAAAGCCTCCTTCCAGAAATCCGCAATCTGAGAAGACAAGAAAGAAAAAGTCAGTACCACACCCATAGATGAAAATATGAAGAACATACCATTTCAGGAAGAATAATGTCTTCCTCTCGACAACATCATTTCAATTACTTCAGTTCAAAAAGTAAACATAATAATATTACAGACTAAATCTCCAAAACGTGAATTATATTAAATGAATGGTGTAATTACAGCATCAGCTAGCGCACAGTCACTACTTCCATAGCAGAAATTTGCAAGAAACAAGATCACATAAAATGCCAGAACAAACAATACGTTGGGCAGCACAAATGGGACAAACAAGAAGGTGCTATATAATAGGTTATAAGAAACTGTAATATTCTAGAAAGGAAGATTGCTCGGTTGTTACCAAACGTTCTCTTTCTGATGGTCTCCCAGCAAAACAACTGGACTTTATTCTCTTTATTGCTACATCAGACCCCTTCCACTTCCCATGAAACACAGCCCCGTAAGTCCCAGAACCTAATTCTCGGATCTCCTCAAGATCATCATTCCTTATTGTCTGTCAAAAAAATTTACAATCATACAGGTAAAAGAAAACCGCATGAAAGACCAAGAAACATAGTATAGGAAATATGAATGTAGGATTTAACAATGACACAAAGATGACTGCGAAAAGAAACCTGCAATCCCTTGGCAATAGCTTCTGCCTCGGCCCTTGTTGGCTCAATTTTGGAATTGTTTAGATTATCACTATCAGAATCCAATTCCCTGTCTCCAGGAGTGTTCTACAAAACAACACCACATTAAGAAGACAAAAAAAAATAATACACATAATCTAATCTCATTTATAGCATTTCATATAGTTCTCACCGGTTGTTCCAAATTTTTTGCAGCTGCTTCTTTGTCTATTGAACTACTCTTCTCAGGGTCGGTACTTTCTTCAGCATTGGTTTTCACCTCCTCAGCCCCCTCTAGAGCAGCTTTTTTAACAGAAGCAATCAATTCCGGTATGAAACTCAAATTGTTAACAGAAAGCTTCGAAAGTTCACAAGTAGACTGATCCTCGTCACTTGTTTTGCCAACATTACCACTTTCTTCTGCAAGCTTAGCAAAATTCGAATTTATTGACTCAAGAGATACCACACCACCATTTTTATCACAATGATTGTTTGGATTTATAACCTCTGTTTCAGGGTTCTCCACGTTGTCCACAAGATTCACCTCATTTACTCCAGGTGAACTCTTTTCCTCAAACCTTACAACGGAGTTGGGGTCCAAAGGAATAGCACAATTTATCATATCAGGTGTAGGTTGAACGCGGTCTGGAGGATATGCTTGATGATTTTCTTGACAGAGTGGGTTTGGGTTCAACTTCACAGCGTGCCCATAAGAACAGTCCGGAGGAACAGCTTTTCCTTCCAAACCTAACATTTCCTGCGAGGTGTCAACCCAAATATTTTGATTGTCTAATCCAATGGAAAACACTGGACTATCTTCACGTCTGAGATATCCCACATTAACAGAACCATTCACTTGTGGAGCAGAAATGGATGCTTCGTAAGGGGGCGCAGCATGCATTGGGCTCTGAACATTTCTCCATACTGCCGGTCCAGTTGCATGTCCATGAGACCCCCGATAAATATTATCTCCTCCATAGGGATAAGGAAAATTTCCATAACGAACACCATACTCTTCTACAGGAGCAATGTGTACATGGGGTGGAGCAGCCACAGATCGTTCATGAAACACTTCATTTCCCATTTCAGGTCCAGCTGGGTGATGAACATAATTGGAAGTGACGTGATGGTCATCCACAGTATTAGGACCAAGAGGCAAATTTATGTGACCATCTACAATGTAAGGATCATTCAATTTCCCAGCTCCAGAAGCATGTGGTCGTGCTTCCTCAGTCCGGCAATTCAAATGAAGATGTGGAGTCCAGCCTCTTTCATGATTTGGAGTCTCACTAAAATGATGAGGACCAGTATTCTGTTCACTTACGTATATTTCATGGTGCAACTTTGCATCTGGATTCATCACGAAAGTCTCTCTATTTGGCGTACACTTGCCGCTTGGATTAGCAACATGCTGAAATCCATTTGCCACGATTGGTTGCTCAAAATGTGGTTGGTTTCTCTGGAAAGTCATCTGGCAGTGTTCACAAATACTGTTTCCTTCGACGGCATTGTTTCCATGAAAAATGTTACCTGGAAATCCTGACCTTTCACCACCTATTGCTCCACTTGGAAGCCATACAACATTCTCAGAATACTGTGGTTGGTGTTCATATGGAGGCTGGTGATTCAATGGCTGTCGTGCATATTCTTCAGGCATTCTATCTAAACATTTATCGGGTACATCTGGAAATGGCATACAGTACCGTGCAGAGGAAGGAGAGGAAGGAAACTCAGCCATTGGTCTTGGATCAAGGTGCGCATGGTGCCTGGGAGAATAGTATGCAGGACTCCAAGGAGCTTCCATTTCATTATACCTCTGACTAATTGGTTGATGATGTTGCCCCGATCCTGCATGAGGTATCTTGAGCTGATGCAAGTTGTATTGAGCCATGGATATATCACAATTTCTCTGACTGTGAAGGCCACCCTCAAGACTCATTGGACTAAAAAATTGTTCTGCTATATGGAGGTCATCAACCGGATTAGTAAGAGGGGACTCGGGATATTGCTTCCTAAATTCGGAGCTATCATTTAAATTATTGAGAGCATCGACATACCTCCTCTCATTATCCCTTTCATCACCCTCATAGTGCGATGAGCTGTCTTGGTCGGGATGCGAAAACAAAAAAATCCTGAGCCTAGTGAAACCATCGCCAGATCCCAACTTATCATACTCTTCCATCATGTTAGTCACATCATCATTGTTCACAACTGAGACAAGAGCATCAAGGTCCTCATCGGGTTGCTGATACTTGAGCACTGCTGCACCTTCATAAAGCTCCCTCATCTTGTTAATCAACTCATCAAACTTGATATCTCGTGGAACACTCACAATTCGCGTCTCTCCTCCCACATAACGGAGCTTCCCATCTTGTGGGCGGGGCAATATACTCCCCGAAAAACTACACAGAAACTTAACACGCGGGTTTTCCTCATTCGAATTGGGGGACGAAGCAGCGGTGGAATTAGAACCAAAGTGCGGGGTAGCCGAAGGGCTATCCATCAAGTACACAGCCTGATGATCAATTGGGTTTTCGGAGTCGGAGTCGGAGTCGCTCAAGCAGGCAATTCCTTTGTTACACATAGTATTGATCACACCATATAATTTCCTTCGAGCCGACAATCACAAGCATGTTCATCAACTCCACTAAGATCCTCCATTTATGACAACTCTATCAAAACCACAGAGAACCATAATATCCCCGAACACCAATCCCAACGACGATTGAAACAATTTCACCAAAACCAAATCAAAAGAACCGAATTTCAGCCAACAACCAATCAAAATAACACAACGTAAACCCCAAAAGTTGCAAACTTTGTCGAATTTAGATCCGAATTCAACACAACCCAAATAACCAAATCAAAGAATAATCAAATAGGTACCTGGAAAATGGGGAAACCGGGCAAAATCCAGATGCCAAAACCCAATCGCAAAATGGAACCTTTGGGTTTGGGTTGCAGACAGACGCGTCTTCAGCCCTCTATGCCTTGAGTTGCGAGCCGGCGGCGATGGAGCAGAAGAGCAAAGAGAGTTGCGGAGGCGTGGGAAAGTGAGAGTGAAATTCTATGTGCGAATTGGGTGAGGAGGACGGAGGAGAAGGCGATGACGATGGGGAGGAAAGGGGAGGAGATGAAGGGGAAGGGGAAGGGGAAGGGGAAGGGGAAGAGGAAGGACCGCCATAGGCGTGGAGTGGTGGCTTGGTTCGCTTGGCTTTGGGTCGCGTGATTCCAAAGATTCGATGCCTGATTGCCAGGTAGTATGCCACGTGGCACTACCTGCTATTCGCGTTCTCTGCTAGCATCTTATTTATCTCCTCAGGAATTTTGGGATATGCCTTCTTCCTTCTCAGCCTTCCATCACGTGAGATTTTTCCCTTTCACATCATAAACAAAAAAGTATTTTTCAATTCCTTTATTCCGGTTGTTTTTTCATATGAGTTAACGATATATTTATTTTAAGAATATATTAGTTGCAAACCCATTATTTTGAAAATTCGAATTTAAGACGTTTTAAATTAAATTTACAAATCAAATGATGTACTTGTTAATTATTGAATTATTATTTAAGAGCATCACCAATAGAAATCCCTATTTCGGGACTCCCACCACCATTTTTGAGTACTTATTTAAGGATTTAAAGGAAATCTTTGTGTCCCTAAATGAATTTTGAGTGATAATTTGATTAGGTCCATATTTTTTTGCTTATTTTAATCTTTTTTTAATTAATTAAAGGAAAAATTAGTATTCGGTCCCTAGTTACTAATGTTCATTGACTGACACCTTATTAGTTTTTAGATTTTGATCCAAGTCTCTAGCATTAATGTAATAATGAATTTACATGTCAGTTACATAATTTTTTTAAAATAAAAATTAATAATTGATTTAGAATTTTAATACTCTCACCTCTATTAAACTCCTAACTAATTTTCAATTCAAAACATTTCCAAAATAAATAAATAAATTAGAATAAGTTTGTACCCATTAGCTTTTTTAAAAAATGTTTTCGATTTTTTAATCTTATATGTACCTGTTCATGTAATTTTTTCAAATTCTTAATCTTAAAATGTACTCATTCTTAAATATACCAATTTGTTATATGTAAAATATACCTTTTTTATATATATAAAATCTATTCAATTTTTTTTCTAATCCATTTTTAAACTTATATGGGTATATTTTTTTTTTGTTTAATTTGAGAATGTATCCATGTCAAGTTTAATTGAAGAAATTTACTATATTATTAAGCCTAATATCTTTTTCTTTTCTTTTTTTCCTTTTTTGTGTGATTTTGAAGAATGTACCCATGTTTTGGTACAATAATTTTTTGGTTAATTTTGATGAATGTACCCACGTTTATATATATACACACACTAATATAATTTATATTTTAATATTTTTAATCCCACAAATTATGATTTTTTTTATTTAAAATCTCATTATTATCTATACTATTATTAACAGAAGAGGCCTTGTCAACCTTTTCTCAAAATGATAATCATATCCCCAATTTTTCTATTTTACTCTTACTTTTGATACACAATATTTATATAAGGAAGACAAATGATACACAATATTTTACTCTTACTTTTGATACACAATATTTATATAATCATATAATATAATTTATATTTTAATATTTTTAATCTCACAAATTATGATTTTTTTATTTAAAATCTCATTATTATCTATACTATTATTAACAGAAGAGGCCTTGTCAACCTTTTCTTAAAATGATAATCATATCCCCAATTTTTCTATTTTACTCTTACTTTTGATACACAATATTTATATAAGGAAGACAAAACAGTAGTTGTGTCACAGCTCGTCCCGAATTACTATTATCAGTGATGTAAAATGACGATTTTAACCTTGGACGTTGAACTTTGTAGTGTGTGTGTGACATACTTTGGGGACTTGGATGTTATTTTGTGGTTGATTGGTGACCCACGTGGAACATACACACACTATCCCTCTCTCTCTTCTCTCCCGTACTCTCTCACCCTTGGACTCACTCTCTCTTCTTCCCTCACGTACGGGCGACACCCAAAACCCTTTCAAACTTCACGGATCGACTTCAAAGAGGTAAGATTCTTGTTCCTTGTAAGCTTCTCAGTTCATTGCTACCATTTTTGAGAATGGAAAGCTTAAAAAACCTAAGAAACCCTAACCCCGACTTTGTGCACTGTTCATGCACACATAATTTTGAAGGTTTTAAGGAATTTGGAGATTATAGGTAGCTTAAGGAGGTCCTCACGAGGCTAGGAGTGGTTCGTTGGAAGAATTTGGACGTCGGAATAGCGAGAATGGCGAGTTGCAGGTTTTGCCGGAATATCGGGGAGTTTTCCAGCGAATCCCGTGAGTTTTAGGACTTGAAAAAGGTATGGTTTTGTTCGTCTTGATGAGATCTTCAAAATGGTTTAAATTTCATGAATTTTGGATGAAAATCGACAGAGATATAAGGTTTAGAAAATTACCCAGTTTCCGGCGCTGGCGACGGTCACCAGAGGTTAGAGGTTAGGAATGACGGAATATTCCGTCAACTTTGATGGAATATTCCAACGGCGTTAGTTAACTTTAACGGATTCCGTTACCATTTAACGGAATATTCCTAACGGCGTCACTGTTGCCGTGGGTGTGCCAGGCACATGCCCGCACGTGGGCAGTGCATCTGGTCGTGCCTTGGCCGATGCGTGGCGACGCATGAGTGGTCGAAAATTTAAAAAAAAAATATGGGGATGTTTGTGGAGTTGTGCAGATCACATTGATATATTCAAACACCCCATTTGAGCATTGTATGAGAAGTTATTAGCTAGTTTTGTCTATGTGTTTTAAATAACGTTTTTATAGTTAATTCACTTATAGGTGAGACTTATCCCGAGGACCAGCGTGTTCAAGGACAACTCGAGGGCTACGACCCTTCGACATACTAGTGAGTGGGCTTTTGGTTTTCAGTATATATTTATATACTTGATATTTTGCCAGAAAATATGTTTAAATGAGAGTATGCCTTGAATGCCATGCATATAAATTTATAATTCGTATATGAATTGGTATATGATGCATTATATATATAATTGTGGTGTTGTGGACGCTCAGGTAAGCTCAAGTGAGTTATGTTTGGTTATGTGAATTATCGATGATGTGATATGTGATTGAATAACGTTGAGCTCATAAAACTGCACCTAGGGTGATTGTGATTTAGCTAGAGATATGGCACAGGCCTATTTATAATGTCACCTCTCGCACCATATGCTCATATTGGATCCAATTTAGGTGCACATTCTTGTCGTATAGACCTTTACTATGGTTTTGACTCGTAGGTGACTAGCGATTTATCGCCCAGCTATTATGAGAGAGTAGTATTGAGCATAATTATATTACACCCAGTATTGTCGTACAGACCTTTTCTTTTGGTTCCGACTCTTGTGTAGTATAGTGCCGTATAGGTCATTGTAGTGACTCCGGCTAGATTGACTTTGAGCTATGAATTCAGCCGTACAGACTACCACAAGGGGTTCCGGCTAATATGTTATATTTCTATGAAGTTATTCTCACCTGAATTACTTACTCTGTTATATCTTGGCATTGTATACATATGAATATGATTATGTGAAGCATGATTTGAATTGATATATTTACATATATATTTATGTATATGCTTATATTCTGATTATGGGAAAAATTATACATGTTTTACAGCGAGGGGTTAGAAATGTTGATAAATGAATTGGTTTTGTAAAACATTTGTTTTTGCCCACTCACGTTTTTTGTTTTGCGCCCCTCCAGGTTTTAGGTAAGCTTGTTGTTGGTGGCCTTGAGGACTTCGGCGGTTTTGACATAATAAAATAATTGTAGGACACCTTATGGTACTGTATAACTAGTACTTGTCCTACTAGACTGCACCTAGACTTGTTATGCTCTGATTAGGAGTAATTACTTTTGTATCTTACTCCTAACACTTCCTGTTTTCTAGTGCACTCTAGTAGTTTCGGTTTTTAATTATTCATATATTTCTTATCCTTATTGCTTCTGCACTATGCACATGGCTACGTCACCCTCACGTGATGGCCAGCATGCCTTGATCTCGGTCGGGGTGTGTCAAGTTGTGTTCCTTTTGAGAAAATGACAATCATATCCCTATTTTTCCTATTTTACCCTCACTTTTTATACATAATATTTTCATTAGGAGGACAAAACAATAATTATGTAATATTAAGAAAAGAAAAAAATATGCCCTTATTAAAATTGTCCCATACTCTTTTTTCAATTTATAATATAAAAAATATAGTAACATACATATAAATAAATTATCACATTAATTTCAAGGACTTTGATCAAAAATTGAAAACCAACAAGGTCTAAGTCAAAGAATATTCGTAGCTAGAGACCGCATCTAAAATCTCCCTTAATTAAAAGCATTAAAATCTTCAATCAAGGTTGTGTGTCCCGTTTTCCACTCAAGTTGCATATTTTCTTTGTTTATGTTAACAATTTTATTAATTAATTAAAAGCATTAAAAACTTCAATCAATATTCTGGGCCCTTTTTCACTCAAAGTTATCCCTATACAGTCCCGATATTTGAGGGCATACACTATGTATCCAGTGACTCTTTATACTTTAGAGACTTACTCTCTGAACCATTGGAGATTCATTTTGTCTCTGTATTTGTTTTATACTCATTTTATACGGTGGTTGTCCCTATTTAGAGACTCCACTGGAGATGATCTAAGTGTTGATTGACGTGCTTGTTTTCTATTGGTGACACATCATTTAGTTTGCAAATTTGATCTAAAATTTTGGTTTCTCTAGTATTACCTGTTAATTTAAAAGTAAAGAGAAATATCACTAAACGGTATTTTTAAGTAACTTTTTCTTTTGAGTTTTTTTTTTTTTTTTTGAACTAACGATACTACGAGGGCAGGTTGGCTTAGCCTCATAATGGGCTAGCAAATGTGGTTCAAATTCGCATTTGACAAGAATCTAACCTAAGATCTCTCACTTACAAATGAAGAGAAATATCATTAGACCATGGTGCTAAGTGGCAAGTAAGCTAGGAAAATTACATAACCAAATATATGCATGTAAGTTAGTTAAATCGTCTATTTTCGTATTGATTTCCCTATTAGTATATGTTGAAATTGTATCTAGACTTAATTTTTATTATGTGTATTTAAAAAAAAATGAAGTACCTGTTCCAAAAAAAATAAAAAATTGTGATACAAGGTACAAAAAGGGTCTTGACTTTGCCATTGATGAGGGTTTATAAAATCAATCGTTAATTAATGTGAGCATAGGACCTTGGGGGTGTTTGTTTGCCCTCACTAAGTGTCATTGGACTAGACTGGACTAAAAATTAGTCCAATCAAGTGTTTGTTCTGTACTGGGATTATGTTTAATGAGACTAAGAGGGACTTGCACATACAAACTCCTTCACTAGGAGTTCTTAGCGAGACCCCTCAATACCCATGGGATTGCTAAGACCTCATCTGCTCCGTCTTTGTATGCTCCGTCGTTATCGTGCTCTTATCTTTCTCTGCTCTCTGTTCTCTTGAGCACCGACAACCAGCATCACACCACAACTAACCAACTCCAGCGAGACCACACCACCAGCCCATCACCACTCTCTCCCTCCCTCCTCACCCTAAACCCAGAATTTCGAACTGAGGAAGATCCCGCTCTTACCGTTGTCCATCCAACTCTAGTCATCCTCCAATCCACCTTCGAGGAACATCTTGCACTCGCCGTCCTCGATTCAATACCGCCGAGGAGTTGTGTAGGTTAATTTATTTCATTTCCTATATATTTTTTTTGTTCAATTTCAAACTCATGATGCATCTCTAAAAAGGGCAGCAAAGCCTTGACCCGCAGCTCCAGCACCGACCCCCTTCTCCAGCCCCACCAGCTTGTTAATCAGGTTTGTATTAATGGGTTTGATAAAATTACGTTAATTTGGATTAATTTTATTAATTTTTGGTCAATTACTTGGCTTGATTTGTGATTTTTGCTACTTAGTTTCCTTGTCGTCACTTTTGAAAAAGGCTATGGTTTGATTTTGACCCTAATCCATCACCAGCGCCTTGCCTTTCTGAAAGTGGATAACCCCAATTAAAGTCCTTAAATAAGTTACTCATACCACAGTATATCACTAGTCAATTAAAGGTCCTCAAATAAGTTATTTGAGTATTGTGCAATCATACTTGTTCAAGTTTTTTTCATGTGGAAACATTACAAATCTATGGTACTAATCTGCTTTTTGTGTTAAACTTTTGGTCTTTATTTGTTTTCCTTGTATGAATGAATTTGAAAATTCTTTTGAATGTAGCAAAGATGGAATGTTTGAGGTTGTGATGTTGGTCTCCATATGTGGAGGAAATTGGTGTGTTTTGGCGTTGGGTCTTCAATGGTCAAGTATTTTGGGATCAATTTTGTGGAGTAACTTAGACCGTGAAGATTTTTATTTGAAAAGAAAAATGATCAATTGCAGCACTGCTGTTTCACCTTCTTTTTGTACTAGGAAAGCTATCTTAGCTATGAGTTTGGCTATTGTAGTTGATATGGTTCTGATAGCATGCCAAGCATTCTTTGGATATGGGACATATTACATATGCCATTTTGAACTCGCTGCTATCTTGATGCAGAAATATCTTATTCGTGCAACAGTTTGGGATCCTACTTGCACTTGTCCTGTTGTTTGCACAGGAAGTTCTTGTTTGTACATATGGACTCCTGGTATTGCCTACAGTGTGAGCTCCCGCCCTAACCATAATTTAGCATACTTGATCTAAAATGGAATTGAGTTGGAAACTGTCTCCTCTGTTGCAGTTCTTGAATTGAGTAGATATAGCTCGAATGATTGAGGCAGATAACTATTTTCCAGAGTTTATTGTAAAAAATTGTAGAATGCACAATTAAGCAGTTTACCTTGCTCTGCTGTGTACTATATTAATGTAGTATTGGGATCTTTCATTTTTTCTAGTTGGAACATCCAATAGTTTGATTAAATTGGTGACCTTTCCCTCTCTCATTTGTTTTTCCTTTCATTGGATTAGCACTAGTGCACATGGAATTGACTAATTGACTTGCTTCGTTGTGAGGGAAGACATTTTAATTGCTTAGTTTTATATACAAATGGAATGCATAAATTGTTCATGATCTCTTCCTTTTGCATATTGTTACTAGTTTCTTTCAAACTAGTTGAAGCAAGCTAATTTACGTGCTAGGAATCCAAATGTAGCAATGATCAATGCGCATCTATCCATTTGTCATTGTTCCTCGCATCATTGTGGTCTTGGGATTGAATGCAATTGTCATGATATGGACTGAAATTGGCTTATACATACAAGAGCAATTCTAAGTAATTATTTCACAATTGAGTAAAAAATTGAACTTGTCAGACATCAATTTTCGTTCTACTCAAATACAAGTATAAACCAACACCTTTAACTTTAATCTACAACTTTAAACCAAAGGTGAATAATTAAGAAAAGCATCATGAACCCTATCGATTGTTGGGAGAACACTTTGTTATATTGATGTTTGGAACAATGCTACTCTTGAATCATGTATGTTTCTTTCGTTGGCAAGAAAATTTGGTTTTTGTATTTTTATTGAGTCTCACTCTCAATCAATATTATTAATTTCAATAATATCTTTAATAAAAAAAGCAATTAAAATAGAACAATAATGTAGTCTTAGTCTGAGCCAACATCAAATTGGTGACAGTATTGTTTCCATATCCTACTTCTTAGTCCGACACTGCACCAAACACTTCACTAAGCTAGTCCAGCTTTGTCTAGTCTAAGCCAGTCCAGTTTATGCAACAAACACACCCTAAGTGACTTGTAACACCTTGAATTTAGCCGGTTTATAAAATGAATCGTTAATTAATGTGAGCATAGGACTTTAAGTGACTTATAACACCTTGAATTTAGCCGGTCCACACTCACCTCATTAATTTTGTTCAAGAAACTATTAGTTTATGCTCACTTATAAATGGAAAAAAATATCACTAGATTATGGTACTAAATGGCAGTCGTAATTTTCTTTTTAATATTATAAGATGTCTCAAGTTTGAACCTCTCACTCACATTTGATATAATAAAAAATAAAAAATTTACAACCATACCAAAATTGACCAATCCGCTATCATTTTGCAGTATTAATATCATTAACAAGATAAATAAGATAATTAAACATTTTAACTACTTGAATTTTTTTTAATTATCTACACTAAGAGAATGATGATGGGCTTAGCCTCACAACGTGTTAGCAATAATGTGGTTCAAATTCTAATTTGGCGAGAATCGAACCTAAGACCTCTCACTTACAAGTGAAGAAGAACATCACTACACTATAATACTAAGTGATAGTCACTTAAATTAAGTCTATTACATTTTTATTTTCTTGAACTACGCACATAAAGAATTCATAACAAATATCACATTTTGGGGTCGTCCCTGCTAATACCACAATTTCACACGTGAATTGAATGGCACTTCCACCTTGAAGGCCATCCAGGCTGTCTTAAACATTAAAGTGCATTCTCATCTCTTGTTTTTTCCTTCATTTTTCTTTTACATGATAGATAAGAACATTCAACTGCTGATGCCGCCGCCATGCTAACTGATAGGGATTTTACCACCGGATAAAAACACCTTAAATACTTGCAAGAATATAAGGTAATTGTAGTACAGATGGCTCTAGCAATGTCGTTCTTCACAGAGATTGAATGAATAATTTATGTAAATCAAATCTTAATTAATTATTTAAAACAAAGTTTGAGAAAATGTTGATTTTGTGATTTAAAATAATAAAAACGAATTTAATAGAAAATAATTAAATAAAGTGATAAAATAAAATAAACTAAAAGAAAACAATTTTTTGAAAATTAAATTGTAAAAACCTAGGATTTCACCGTCATCTTAACAATCCTATGTAGTTCTTCCAATTACTTATGAATTACACATGCATATTTTGAAGGTTAGGTTTTCCTAATATATGCCTACTTGGACCCCCAACATCGAGCGTATATCAAACATGCAACCCGTCTGTGGTATTCAGATCAAATCTAAACATGCATGACTCATTAAGCTTTGTGAAACCTTTTGAAAAAAACCATACAACCCTTAAGACGTGGTATTCAACCTAAGTGAACTTGCACATATTAATCACAAGAAGCCTTCATCAATTTCAGGGACCGACCTTCAACCAAAATTGCATCAAATTACTTTTCTAAAGATCCTAATGATAGCTAAGCATTAAGACAATTAGATAGTTTAAACCAGTGATTAATAATTCAAACCTGCATACATAATATCATAAGTAAATTGAAAAAAACTACATATTCTTTGACACACCTCAACCCGGAATGTCCACTAGGACTCCGAATCGAGCTGGGTTGGCCGACACTTGGGAGGTGATGAAGCCATACAGTGTGATGATGTGGAAAAATGTGAATAATTTTAAACCTAAGAGTGCCTAAATACCAGAGTGCGCTGGTGAGCGGGAATGAACCCACTTCACACATGACATTAGAGCATAAGTAAGTACAGTAGAGTGAATTAAGAATCGTACCCTCGAAAGAATCTCTGATGCGTAAAATAACTAAACACACAAATTAAACCCTCTTTTTATCAATTGTAGTAAAGTATGTAAGTAGGGATCGTTCTAGGCCGGGGATTAGGAGGGATTGCTAAATCACTTGGAAACTGACTTGAAAACGTAAAAACAAAGTTTAAAACACTAACTAGACTCAAAGAATGCAAAACTATACTTTAAAACACTAAAACAAACCAAAAGACTCAAAACAGCCCCTAAACACTCAAAACTACCTTAAAAACACAATCTGGGCAATTTTGGGACTCTCACACAAACTTGGACAAATTTTGGTTTTCTAATGAACTAAAACACTTAAAAACATAATCTAAGACAAGTTCTAATTAATATGACTCAAAGAAATAAGATGGGGTTGATTTTCGACGAAAATAATTAAATTAAGACAAGAACAAAGTAAACAAATTCTTAGACAAATTTGGGTGAATCAAAACACTCTAACACACAACTAAAACAGAAATTAAACACTTTGAAACAATAAAGTAAAAGGGGGATTTTGGTTTTAATGAATTTGAAAACAAAACAACTTTGTAAAACAAAACAGATTGTAAGTGAATTTGAATGAAACTTATGGATGGAAGATTAGCTAGGAGGTTCTTCTCCACATATGTCACACTTGCATACAAAACGATTTCCAGTTGCTTTTCGATAAGCTATGAATACTCAACGCCCCAAATTAACCGTGAATTGCACTAATTAACCCTCAGTTTTTTCCACAAGTTATTAGGTTGGATGATTGCATACGACAACCCAAAACATTCCCTACAAGTTCCCTACATGAATTGCATAATAGAGATACAAGCAAGAATCATTAAGTTCTATGAAAAACATAAGCATTGACGAGGCACTCGTTACTATGATTTGCATGAAACTTATGCCAAGAGTTTACTTAACGTGATTGTGACTAGCAACCTTCACTACTTGTGAATATAAGTTTATAACGATTAGGTGAAACTCCCTTATATTCTAGCGTCAAATTCATGCATGAAAATTAAGCGTGCACTCTTAACCAACATACACAAATTAGTTTTTATATGAACGGATAAGTAAATTGAATTCACAACTTATGAATCACAACTGGATGTAATCAAATCATATTGCAAGTATGAACATAGTTTCGAATCACCCCCTAACTAAGAGGGGTTTAGTTCCTCATACTCACAAAGCAAAGATACATAAAATTAGACATTAAAATCAAAGGAAAGAAAACACCTAAAATGCTCCAACTTGGTAGCAAGTGCATCCAAGATTCCTCCTTTCCCTTGCTTGCGGCAGATTGGGTTATGGACAGATTTTGGGTAGTTTTATGATGTAGAATGGATGGGGAATGGTATGGAAGGGTTTAGGGTGAGTGTGGAGGAGTGTTTGATGGTTGGAGGGTGGTGGAGAACTAGGCAAAGAGGGTGGAAGAAGGTGGAGTGGCTGTTATGTTTTCTAGGCACTAGAATGGTGTTTTTGGGGTGTTTTGCTTCCTAGGGTGTGTATGGACGAATTTTTGTGATAAAATGATGAATATGGGGGATTGTCCTTTGGCCAAGGGGTGTAAACATGTATTTATAGGCCCCAAAAACCTTAGAAAATCAGGTTAGGTTAAGGATGAAATGCATGGCAATTTGTGTGTGTGGTGTGCAATGGTCCAAGGGTGAAAATGAAGTAATGATGCAAAGTGTGAAGGGTAAAATGGAGTGGTGTTGTAGCTAGGGAGCATGAATGATTGTGTACATTGCATAGAGATGGAAAAGGAGGTGAAATGTGTCAACAAATGGGTCAAAGGTGCAACAACATGTGTTGCACATGGCATTGGATTCCAAATGTGAATGATGGAGCATCAATTGGTGCATGTAATGGATGTAAATGTTGTCTAAAATCTAATGAGTGAAGGGAACAAGAGGTATCAAGCAATTGAGTGTAATAATTAAATGAATTGAAGCATGAAATTAGAAATTATGTAGGGGACAAGAGTGATCAAGCATGGCATGGAATCCAAAGGGAATTCTATGTGGTTTGCATGGCAAGGAATGCAAGTTGGGGTGACAGATTTTTGGGCTGTTTTCTTCATCTTTTGGACCATAATTCTTCATATTCTTGGCCTCTTTAGTTCTCAAATTCGTCCATCCACTTTGGCCCATGCATTTGCTATCCATTCCAAGCCCCATTTTGCTCCAAAATGCTCCAAAATGCATCTTCTTGCCTACTTTGTCCATAAAATCTGAAAACACACGAAAATGACTTTAAACATTAAAATAACTAAGGAAACACGACATAAATGCACAAGAACAAGCCAACTAAGTCGCATAAATATGCTCCTATCAATCTCCAATACTAAGAATCGCCACGAACCTTCATCGATAAGAAAGCTCAGCTAATAAAACCTGAAGGGTGAAAACAAGACAAGGGTGAGTGGCCCTAGAAATAAAAATTTAATAGAAACCATATAAAACATTATAACCCCTCGCTGCAACACCTGTATAGTTTCCAGAAAAATCATACCACGTATCAATGTGAAATTAAAAATATATCAACAGTAAATCCATAAATATACCACAACACCGCATCTTATCAGTAATATCAATAATCATGTGATTAATAATCCATACTAGCACGCAAGTCAGAGTCACCTATGGTGACCTGTACGACTGCATCCATATCTCATCAATCAACGCTAGCACATAAGTCAGAGTCACTTACAGTGACCTGTACGACTTATCCATATCTCAACAATCAATGCTAGCTCATAAGTCGGAGTCACCTATAATGAACTGTACGACTTATCCATATCTCAACAATCAATGCTAGCTCATAAGTCGGAGTCACCTATAGTGACCTGTACGACTTATCCATATCTCATCAATCAATGCTAGCTCATAAGTCGGAGTCACCTATGGTAACCTGTACAACTTATCCATATCTTATCATATATCCCTGCATACGAGTCGGAACCACCTATAGTGGTCTGTACGACAGGACTGGGTGTAAATAAGTACCCTTAAGTGCTATGATCACGTGAAGACTGTGCGAATAAACACGGGTCACCTAGAGTCGGAACCACCTATAGTGGTCTGTATGACAGAACTGTGCACCTACCTTGGATCCAAGGTGAGCGTAAGGTGCGAGAGGTGAACATCACGTGAAAGATTGTGCCTCGGCCATGGGCAGGAGCACTAACACCGGGGTGCAGGTTTATGAGCTTTAATTGCATCTATTATAATATGTACAACTTATGGGCAACCTATACTATAGTGTCGGAGTTGCCTATCATTGCAACTTGTACGACAAGGTCGGAGTTGCCTAAAACATACACGTAGTCATGCCATAACTCCATCATTTCCACTAATACAATAAACTCACTTGAACTTACCTGGGTGTCCTATGTTCACCTTTGCACTTCAAAACGTTCATAATAATTGCGAGCAATTAATATACATATGGATATACCATGATGCAATCTAATACTCAATCATGTCATAGCATTCACAGTTATATACATATATATATATGTGTATAATATGGCATAAAATGCATAAGCTGTAACGCTCTACTCCCGAACTATTTATTTTCGGAAATAATTATCGGTGATAAGCTCAACTAAACATTAATTTAACTAACTATCAATACTTACGATTCTTTACTTCAATTTCTCAATCCTTCACACAATGATTTATAACCAACATCCCATCACTAAATCATAAGGTTACATCTCACATTTTCCACCAATTTCCCTCACATTGCACAATTTCCCAAACAAGGCTATTGTCTCAATTAATTAGTCTCATTTATAGTATGGCTGCATCTAACGTCTCGTTAGACTGCCTACGTACCCTAACAGGGATCAAGCCATTAGTAGTTTGCATTAGTACTTCAAAGCATTCACAGTAATTATATGCAATAATCAATTTATAAACGTTTGTGGAATTGTCAATCATATATATATATATATGTATATATAATATATGATAGAAAGGAAAAGACCCACTCACCTGAGGTCCTCGCTACAACTCCATAGCACGCATATCGAGACATCACGAACTATCGTCGCGTATGACCAATTATCAAATCACATCTCAAAGTTCTGACCAATAGAATACATAATTTACATAAAACGCATCACTACGTAATTCAAATCGGAAGATTTGCATCACAGATTTTTGATCCGTTGCTTCCAAAGATCCACATTATACTTTTAGAACAACATCCTAAGGTTTCATTACAATCCAACTGTCGGATCTCCGACAAATTGTCAAAACCATGGCGGTCAACATTTTATTTTATGAACTTAAAAATCCAATTTGGGAAGATCCGTATGTTGGATTCTTGATCTGTAATTTTCTATGGTCCTCAAATATTATGTACTAATATGTATCAAAGTTTGGTGACGGTTGAACGGACGAATCATCGATTCATATAAAGGTCAAGTGATGTATCGTAATGAACTAAGTTCAAACAATCAAACCACATCATATTATATCAATTATGACATTAGAACATCTAATTAAACTTAAAAGGACATCGTTGGCCCACTGGCCAGGCTGCTGCCGCACGTGCCGCCGCGGGTGGTGGTTGGCCGCAACGGTTCGCCAGAAAATTCCATTATTTCTAAAAATTCTCAAATTTTACAAAAATGAAGATCTCAAAGAGATGAACAACTTTCATACCTGCCACAAAGTCCAAAAGTGGACGGAAGATGGTCAATTTTTCCCACAAAGCAGGCGGTGCCTAAAACTTCCCGGCGTCGATTCGTCGTCTACGGTGGACCAACGAGGTCAAGGTTGGTTGGGATTTGCTCATGGGATGATGGGCTACAAAACCCAAGTGGTGGCATCGGCCATCACTTTGCCGATTTGCTTGAAAATTGAAAAGAGTGGCCGAACACGGTTTTGACGGGTCAGATTTCGTGGTTTCGCCCCGCCACATGTGGTGGTTTCTTGATGCGACTCTAAGCTATTGGGCTTTGGTTATAACTAGTTAGACTATCTATTGTCATTACTACCCATTAGGCCCACTACTTAGGTAATACTATTAGGCCCATCCATACCTCAAACCCTAGCTATCTTTAGATGTATTTAAACCCCTTTTATGATGTAAAGAGGGCATGAATGAATGAAGATATGAATTTCCTTTGATTTCCTTTTCTATTTCCTGCATTACTTTTCTTGCAATTTCCCTTTTATACCATGTCTGATCCTATCAATTGGTACCAGAGCCAGAGATCCACCGTGGATCTGTGGTTTACCTCCGTCGATCCCACACTTCCAGCACCATTGAGAAGTGTGATGGATGAGCCCAGTGGTCTGGTGTTCTATTGGAATCCAGAAACCAATGTTTCTCAGTATGAACATCCAAATCCGGCTCCGCCTCCACCACCTCTTCCTCCTGATCACTACCAGTTTCCATGGTATACGCCCACTTTTCCTTCCTCCGATTGTACCTATCGACCGCCAGATTACCCAGCCTCGTATATGCCTGAGCTTCCCATAGCTTCTTCATATACTAGTCCCATTTTCCTCCCACACCCCGCACCACCTTTCGTTACGTATTCGGACTCCATAAACATCTCTCAAATTCCTCATTCCTATGCCACAAACCCTAATTTTCACGATCCCCAAATTTACCCTTCATCGTCATAGGAACAAAATTCGTGGGTTTTTTATTCTGAGAACCGTCTACGATTTAGTGACCCCCATCAGGTATCTCCTTACTAACTTGATTTGGGTCCCGATTCGAAAGTGCATACAGCTCCTACAGCAGGAAATGTCTTCAGCATGGTCAGAGTTGTTCACCACACATCTCCAAAAACACCGCTTAAATTGGTTCAAGCAAAGCATAAACTTGCAATGGGTTCTCATGTGAGGATGAAAAGGAAGGCTCCGTCCGTGAGTTTTCACCAAAGACGACAACGGAATCCCGTGCTTCCGTCGTTCTCTGCTACTCCATCATTGCCGTTGGTACCTTTACCACAGGCACACGAACAAACTTCTCCAACGAATAGGAGCACAAGCACACCCACACCCATCGCAATCCAAAAAGGAACAGACAAACACATGCTTATTGCACTTCGACAACGACGGGACGCTGAAACATTGACCATGGGAGGTTCTGAACCACCAGGTCAGGTCTTATTGCACAAGAGGAAGACGATGACGGAGTCAGGTCATAAGTGGGCCCGACGAATTCAAGGTTGTAAGCCAATCTTCCAAGTTCGACAACAGCGTGTGAAGTGGAAACTCTTTGACAAGGGTCGCTCATTCCGACAGAGCGAGAAGGATATTCGCAATTCTGATGTTCCAGCAATGCAAGGGTATCATCAGTTTCAATCTGATTCTATCACTCTGGTGGGAGATCAATCTTGGATTCCTTTTTGCAATTTGCATAGTAATGCAATCCAGGTGTTTGATGAATTGCCGAAAAGAAGCATTAAGGTCAGAATGCTTAATTTTCTCATCTTCGACCTTATGGAACAATTCAAGTCAGGTATGGCTATTAACGAGTGTATAAGCTGTGTTTTGAAAGCTTTAAGGGCGATACGAATGTTGAGCTTTCCATTTGACAAGGGAGGGGTTCTACGAGAACTCAAGATTATTGGGGCTGTGTTTAGCAGAATATGGCAGTTGAAAGAAGTTGGAATTGACATATATTATGGGTTGTAGGACGCTCATAACATTGGACAAGTATACTCTGTTCAGGTGATTGCTTATCAGTTCCTTGCAGTCGCTACACTTGTAGCTCTGGTGACAGTCAAAGATGTTGTCCAAACAGGAGATTTTGATTCTGCTGATAGGCTCTCTAGCCATCCTAGGAGTATATATAGCGGCTGGAGTTTATATATTAAAAGTAATTTAATGGTTGTTGTTGCTTCACATTATCAGGCCATTGTAAATGTAACTGGTTTGTCTGTTTGCATTAGCTTTGCCATTTTTGATCAACAGGGATGTTTTGTTGCTCCCACTTCTTACATTAATGTTGCCCCTTACATTGCTCCTTTTTTCCTTGATGGGTTTGCGAATTGGAGTAACATTTCTGCTAATTTATGGTCAACAATCGGTCTAAGACTAGTGTTAATGACCGCAAGGGATACAAGGTTGGTCTGCCACATTTCCAGATACAAGTCCATGGTTGTCGCAGCTGCAAAAATATGGGGGCATTATTGTGTTATATGTCTTTCATCAAGCAGTTCTCCTTTCAAGATTGTAATGCACAAATTTACTCAGGATCTGGTGTGGCATGCTTGTGAGCATGAGCTAAATCATGGTTTTATTATTGGGGGTAATCTTTATGCAAAGTGTGGTTTGACACTTATTGTCTTCGTCTCCTTATTGATATCAACACGAGTTTTGAGACTATCTTGTGCATTCTTCGATATTTCTCAAGAGAGTGGCAAATGTAGGGTTGCTTTTGAAATTATGGTGACACTACTGGACGATCAAGTAAGATGCTCTCTACTGTGCAAACAAATTATTCATGATGACTGGCACATCTCTTTTATTCTATCTCACAATGAAGAGGTCATGCCTTTACGTCCTACTTTGTTGCTCGGTTTTAGCATGGACTTCATGAGTATGATTTTATGGTGTGGCATGAGATCACTTGATATAATAAATGATGCGCAGAACTTTTTTAAGGTTAACTCACATCTTGACCATACCAAGTTGCTTAAAGCACTAACTGGAATTAAGCTCTTGGATGAGAATTGGCAGGATAAATTTGAGGCTACCCTTAGGAATACTACAGTCATAGGTAAGGTATTTCCGCTAAATGCATGCAGGATTTTGACCTTACCTCGTGTCACAAGAACATTGTCAACTGCTATTTGGGATTGGGTGATGAAACTCTGCATAAGAGATGATTTTGTCGGAGTCCCACTTTTACGTGATTGAAAATATGCAGTTTTGGGATCATCTTCATGGAGTAAGGAGTGTGCAGTTGATAGGCAAAAATCTGTTGTGGTTAAGAGTTCATGTTTTGGTGCCTCCTCTAGTCTCCAAAGCTTGCTTCACCATGCACATAAAATAACAGAGGACATATTTCCAAAGCTCGCCATTGATTTTGAACTCTCTAGCCCTAAAATACATGCTGAGTTGTTGACCAGTAGTGCACTTGTATATCAGGGATCAACAGAGACAGAGGGAATGAAAAATTATATATTTCATTTCTTCACCTCAACAATCCAGCATAGCGAGTCTGCAATATGGTTTTTCACAGATGATATTCTTGCTTTTCTGATACTTAATTCAGAGTCAGCTTGTTCAATGAAGGTTTTGTTGATTGCCACATGGATTTGGACACCACAAGTTTTCGTATGGAGAACAGTTTCAAAAGGAAGTTTTGTTGCAGTTGATTTTGTTCGAAATCATGGTACATGGAGAGTCACCCCTGATAATATGAGCATGATTTGTTCTATTGTTGTTTGCGTATGCCAAAGCAGTGAAATTCCAATTCGATCGAGGAAGAGGGATTATAGTGATGTGCATTTCCTAGAATGGATCCACCTTGGTGATAAGGATGCCGTGAATTTCAAATATATCCTAGTGGTGCCTTCTACAGTTCCTCATGTTTTGGAGAACTACTACAAGACCAACCAACCCAACTTGATGTCGTATGCTATCGTTCTCATCTCCGAGTCATCTGATAGCAACGATCAGCGTTATGGTTCAAATTTGCAAAAGGAGGCCAAGGCAATATCACAAGCTCTGATACATGGAATTATGGCCTCCCTCGCTATACCACGGTATGGGTTAATTGTGGGATCATATCGGCATACGGTTGATCTGCAATACCTCATTGGTTGCATCACTCTTCTCGGGACTTGGTGGCAAGAGCAATCTTTGAATTCTAAAGTAATCCCACGTACTTCTGAATTTCCAACGGTAGAAAATTTGGGAAGAGTTGAGGTATTCAATGGCTTTGTGCCAAGTTATTTTCCATACTGTTTTTGGACCTCCAACCTACTTACTGAGCATGATGTGAAGGCTTTCAAAGCTGCTGCAGAAACTCGTATCTTACTTGCCCATTCACTTGACATGCTGCTTGCTATGAAATGGGTGTTATTGGTACAACATGCACTATCTCTTGCCATCTTTCATGCAATCTATATCCCACAGGAGTTGGTGGTTGGTGATGCAACTCTTTTATTCCCTCTCACAGTATTTGGAAAAACTGCATGATTTCATGTTGGCAGGATATGAGTTAATGATCTTTGTTTTTTGGAAGTACACACTGAAGCTAATACTGAGTATGAGTATGGTACACCATTATCCAAATTGGCTGGCTTCTTTCCCTGACTGCTGCATGCGTCTTTCTCAGTTTGAGAGGCTTGAGGACAAGCCTCATCTTAAGGGGGTGGGATTCATGCGACTCTAAGCTATTGGGCTTTGGTTATAACTAGTTAGACTATCTATTGTCATTACTACCCATTAGGCCCACTATTTAGGTAATACTATTATGCCCATCCATACCTCAAACCCTAGCTATCTTTGGATGTATTTAAACCCCTTTTATGATGTAAAGAGGGCATGAATGAAAATATGAATTTCCTTTGATTTCCTTTTCTATTTCCTGCATTACTTTTCTTGCAATTTCCCTTTTATACCATGTCTGATCCTATCATTTCTAAAGGTGGTTCTTGGGTGGGTTTTGTAGAGGGGAATGAGAGCTTCATGATGGTGGTGGTGGTGTCGAAAAACTCCATCGGAGTTGGCCGGAATTGGCCTTGGAAGATGCGCGGTCGCAATGGGTGTGGGTGCAGGTGCACGGAAAGTTGGGAGCTTTCCTGTTTTTTTTTTCTTTCTTCTTTTCCTGTTTTCTGATTGGGCTGTTGCCCTCTCCCTCTCTTCTAATTGGTTCATTGTTCCTTTAATTTAATTGGTCCACTATTCCCACCTGGTGGGAGTTCAAAATTAAACTAACAAGTAACCGATTTCAATTGTCCGTAACTATACCGTTATAATCCAGACTCGCAAACGGCTTTCGCCTATGCGTTCATACCATCGGGTACTACGCAAATACGCCAAAAGAATAAGTCATACGTTCTTCCAGACGATGGTCAACCGAAATCAAAATCCTTGCCTCTAGACATTTTTGTCAATTCCCTCGATAAATAAAAACGAAATTTTAGGGACGGGTTGTCACATTCTTGCTACAGGGATTGAATGAATAATTTATGTTAAATCAAATCTTAATTAATTATTTAAAACAAAGTTTGAGAAAATGTTGATTTTGTGATTTAAATAATAAAAACGAATTTAATAGAAAATAATTAAATACAGTGATAAAATAAAATAAACTAAAAGAAAACAATTTTTTGAAAATTAAATTGTAAAAACCTAGGATTCCACCGTCACCTTAACAATCCTATGTAGTTCTTCCAATTACTTATGAATTACACATGCATATTTTGAAGGTTAGGTATTCCTAATATATGCATACTTGGACCCCCCAACATCGAGCGTATATCAAACATGCAACCTTTCTGTGGTATTCAGATCAAATCTAAACATGCATGACTCATTAAGCTTTGTGAAACCTTTTGAAAAACCATACAACCCTTAAGACATGGTATTCATCTTAAGTGAACTTGCACATATTAATCACAAGAAGTCTTCGTCAATTTCAGGGACCGACCTCCTACCAAAATTGCATCAAATTACTTTTCTAAAGATCCTAATGGTATCTAAGCATTAAGACAATTAGATAGTTTAAACCGGTGATTAATAATTCAAACCTGCATACATAATATCATAAGTAAATTGAAAAGAAACTACATATTCTTGCTAAAGCTCGTGGCCTTACCCTAGCAAATGGAATTTAGTTACTAGCAATCATACAACGAAATATTTTTACAAACAAGGATAGAAAACATCTTGAAAATAAACTTGAATCCAAAAGCTCTCTAAAGTGTGCATGCATTTTCTCCTCTCTTCTCCTACTTACCCTAATGGCTAAATATTTTATTATACTAATACAAAATAAAACCTTAAAAAATCTTAGAGTAAAACTAGGAAACATAATTGAATAATAACACAGAAAATAAAAAGGTTTCCTATTTGAACTACAATTCGGACTTCTCAGAAAATCAGACTTTTGACCTAACAAATCAACTCTGATTTGGTCGTAAAAGGTCTCTTTTGAAATTTGAAGTCGTTCCCTACAAATCCTCAGAAGGAATCTTCCTCAAAATATGCCCTCTTGACCTCTAAAATACCCAAAACGTCCAGAAATGTCAATCTAGGAAAGCTGCGCGCTGGGCCTTTATTTCATCACCACGGTCAAACGGCTAAGTAAAAAAATCTGAAACTTTGATACAATTATCTTGGAAGAATCACCAACATCCTCCAATTGGAATTACTCCAAAATTCATCCATTTGGTCACTTTTTGTTCCAGAGGAAGTCGAATGTCCTACATTAGAAATATAATTCAAAGTATCAAAATTTACACATAATAACCAATACATTATTACTAAGATTAGGGTAAAATATATAGTATAATATCGACTCATCAAATACCCCCAAACTTAGCTTTTTGCTTGTCCTCAAGAAAAACAAAACTAGAAAAAAAAACTAACAAACTAAAAACTTAGACAAAAATTAATTAAGACAATTTTCACCTTCAAGTTGCAATCCATAGAAAATATTAAAAATTAGAACATCTTTTCAAAAGTTTCAACTAATCTCACTACAGAGTCTAAGCCATTTATAATTAATTAGAAAAGAATTCATGAACTTCCTTTGGCTTAAAGTGAACCAACATAACTAAGGAAACTTGACTAAAACCCTTACCACTTGTCCTTCTTTATTTCACACATACTAAATTTAAATATAACTATTTTTTTTTTTCATTTTCCTTTCTTCTTTTCAAAATTTTCTCATTTTTTTATTATTTTTTTCAGTAACAGTAATGGTCATACAATGTCGGTTCCTTTAAGCTTTCTATCCAACCCATGTAACGAGCTGTAAGTCAATCACTCCCAAACTACAAAGGCTTTAAGGCACTAGGTGTAGAACACTCCTAAGAGCTTACTAACTCGAGCTGAAAAAGCTACGAAACCAACTAACCACCCTGCCCCATGCCAAAACTATATCGTTTGACGCAAGAATCACTGTCGATCAGGACTGGCCCGGTTACTAGGTAAAGTCTCGGGTGGAACAATTATTACTTTATAACAATAACTAACTTTACTTTAAACAAAAATAAAAAAAAATAAACTTAGACTAAAAGTAAGTGCTTCAATCTCACTCCCCACAAACCATGTTGATGTGAATGTGCAAATTTTCAAATTATAACTCATGAATTGGTGTCTAAGCAACAATAAATGGAGGAGACTCTAATGTGGGATTAATCTTCACAATGTCCATTTGTTCAACCGTTTAAAATAATCTATGAATATTAACTTAAAAAGAATGAAAATTTTTAACTTGACACAAACATTAAAACCCTAAAATTCTACTTCCCCACCCCCAAACGTATTTCACACTTTGTCCTCAAGGTGTGGAAAATAGAAAAAAAGCAAAAATAAACTAAACCAGCAAAATAAAAATAAACAACCACCTTAATTAACTAGAAATAGAAAGACGATAAATAAAACTCGAAAATAAAAAAATAAAATAAAGGGAATGGAGGTGGACACACTTGGGTTTGAACCTAGGAGGCTGGGACATGAAAGCATCAAAGAAGGTGCTGAAAAATAAAAACCCAAAAGTGTTACAGGTTGGATTTAAACCCGTGACTTGGTGGAACAAGGTGAGGCGATGAGCCTTGCACGTGCAAAACACTCATGTGAAAAGCCTACACCTGGAACTATATAAGCTAGTGTTCTTAAAATCGGCCTAGAAAGCCGCCTAGGCGCGGAGGTGTGCAGATGTGATTAGGTCCGAATCGTTAAGAAAAATCAGGGAACTATTAGGCGCCCGCCTAGGCACTCTTAGGCAGCCTAGGCAGTCTAGGCGGCTGTCTAGGCAGAGTGAAATGGTTTCCTGGGAAGAAATTTCAAACGGAAACCCAAAATCGCAAACTTGAATTTGAACTTGAAATTAACATGCAAAGCATGGGTTAAGCTATGTGAGTTTCGAACGGGACTAATTCGAGCTCATGGGACCCCAAGTTCGACGGGTCCCTCACCAGAGCTCCACGCCAGAAGCTCAATTTTCAAAGGTTGTAACTCGATTCCATTAGAGCAACTCTCACCGAGAACCCCTGCTTGGATTCTCCTACTGTCCATCACAAAATTTAACATGCAAAGGTATCATAGGGATCCCCAGGTTGCGCAGGTCTTGTATTTGGTGGTTTGAGGTCTCGATTTAATTGGATTTTTTGGTGATGGTGCCTGGAGCTTTCTTTGGCTACGATGGTTTAGAAAGAAGGCAGAGAGTTCGAAAGGAGAGAGAAAGAGAGCGAGTTGTAATCTAAGAGGAAAAGATGGCTTCAAGAGAAGGTAGAGAGTTCGAAAAGAGAGATAGAGAGAGAGAGAGAGAGAGAGAGAGAGAGAGAGAACTGGTTTTCAAAAACAAAAATGATGGTGATGTGTGAGTGATGATAAGAATTGGTGGTTGAGTGTGTAGGTTTAGAGAGAGAGTGAGAGAGTGACGTGAGGGAGGTGAGAGAGAGATGGGACCGGTTGATGGGGAAGGATGCATGCTCTGATCGATTTTGGTGCTTCAAAGTTCAAAGTGTCACCAACCCAAATAAAATCATAAATAAAAGACACATGCTCTGACCCGTTTTGGCTCCAAAGTTCAAAGTAGGACACTAATAAAATCATAAATAAAAGAGAGAGGATTTCGGCGATGATACCAATGGGTGTGGTTTCATTAAGGGATAATTGGCATGGCTTCCTAGTAGTTTTATAATTAACCATCAAGCCCACTACTTTAGATTTTTACTTTTATTTAAAAAAAATAGATATAATCATTCAAAATGTCTTAAGTTATATGGTATATATGCTTAATATGTTTTTAAATTTTAGACTTTGTTGGATACTCTTTTTGTATTTTATCATTCTTTTATTATCTTATCAATGGATTTCATACAAGTATAATTTTTTATGTGTCAATATACATTTATTTACAAGATATACAAGAAATTAACCTAAATCCGCCTAGGCGCTAGGCGCTAACTTGCCGCCCGACTAGCACCTAGTGTTTTTTAGAACCTTGATATAAGCTGAATTAACAGCTGCATTTCTCATTACCAATCCAGCTGCCGTTTGTTTCTCTCTCTCTCTCTATCTATCTCAATTTGTGTGGTCCTCGAGCCCAACACCATGAGTGCATTTCTGCATTGCATCATTTCTCTCTAGAATGAAAAATAGCTCTCCTCTCTCATTTTCTCACCCCTGTCTCTTATTTTGCTCTAATCCTAACTACACCTCAACACTCTCTCGTCTATGCACAACCCAAAGCCAAGGAGTTTCTGCCATGAAATGAAGGCATATCTAAGCTCCATATTGTCTCTTCCAGACCCCAGTCCTCACAAAGGTAACTACTCTCCATCTTCCCACCTTCAATTTCGTTAGCACAGTGTAGATTAAACAATGAAAGAGAATAGATAGCTCATGCATGTGTGTTTCTGTGTAGGGGTCCTGGAAGCGACAGTGATAGCAAAGATGAAGAACATGAAGGACATCAAACCTGAGATCCGGTGGACAAGAAACCGGTGGATTTCACGAGATGCTCAAATTCAGAATTAAAAAGGTATAAAACATGCTTCCTTCACTGTATTGGCTGGGATTTCTTCATAGCATTAGGATGATGGCCCACTTGGAACTCTAATAATTGTAATTTACCTGTGGAAATTTTGTCCATGCATGCCTTTATTATAAGAATGTTGAGAAAAAAAAAATGCGTTGCACGATTCTGGATCTAAGTGCTGAAATTGAACAATGGCCTTCCTTTGTGCAACTTGGACACCCCCAAACTTATTATGTAAAATAATTGTTTTCAAAGGGGGTTCCAAACAACACATGGGTCTTCTCAGCAATCCCCACTAAAATAAGCATTCTTGAACTCTGCCTGTGCTCGTTCTGTATCCTATGCTTGTATTTGTGTTGAATTTGACTCCCATGAATATTCTTATGAATGTGATGATGAATTTGTTGTAATGAACATATAAATGCTACTGAATGCATGATTCCGTCAAAAGTGCATGTGTACTCGATATTTAGGGCCAATCGAATTCAAATGCATCTTGCAAAAAACACATATTAAAAATCTAATTAGAATAGAACCAAAAATAAGATACTAATTAAAAACAATTGCTGTTTTTGTGTTTTCCTTTTTTTTTTTTGATAAAGAATAAAAATGAAGAAAATGAAATGAACGAAATTAAGAAGGGTTAGAAAAATTAGGTTGCCTCCCAATTAGCGTTGTAGTTAACGTTTATAGCTAGACGGATGGAACAAAGATTGATGGTCGCGTCACTTGCTCCTTTAGAGTCAACCATGCCTTTACAGCATCATACAACAACGGTAGGTACGAAATGAGATGATGTTTGTCAATTATGTGTTTCAGGGAAGTGGTTGAATCCTTCATGTTAGCCCTTCTATGTGAATGAAATGTTGTAATAAAATAGGATCCCCTCAAGCAAGGTTTACGTTTTCGTCGAACTGACTTAAACCTTGTATTTAACACCCACAATTTCTGCATTGGCCGAATTTCTTGACTAAGAATTAGGTTGCCATTTAGCTTTTTCTTTGTTTCATTGTGGATCATAGTCTGCTTGTATGACCTGCACTGAATACCATCTTGTATGATTGGCTATGTTGGTGCACTGTTCAATATAGCAACTAAAATTTTCCCATCAACAACCATTTGCCCTATATCCAAATTGTTTAGCTGGCTGAAAAGTTGACCATGTGACATGCTTAATGTTGCATTTGTGTGAACCTCCCTCAACACATTAACACTGATGTCTTCTTGCAGCCTTTGTGGAAAAAATGCTGGTGGCACACAAAACTGGGTAGCGATAAGTTCAGGTGCAGGATCAGCTATTTTCTCCTTTGGGCATGAATAACAGGCAAATGGGTCCTCCGTTCCTGCACCAACCTCTTGATCATCATAGCTTCTCCCACAATTTACTGCTTGAATTTGAAATCCTTGATTGGTTATTTCTATGTACAAATCAGTTGATTCCAACAATTTAGAGAGTTTGTCCTCCACCGAAAACTCTTGTGGCACATTAAGCTACTCAAAATACTGCTCAAGATGCTCTTTCAAACTTTGAGTATAGATCTTTGAATAGGGATTATTCCAGTTCCATTTTGAATCGTTTCTTATATTTATATACTCCTGGACATAATCTAGAAAATATTCTCTCTCAGGACATTGCAAAATATCATGATATTTGAATTGCAAAGAGCACAAACCGTAGGCTTAACTCCATAATAACCTGTTTTTGCTAATGAAACCCAAAGAGGTGGTACACTGGGTGTTAGATTGAATTCAGGGGAATTGCAAATTCCATTGTTGCACTGCTTGTAACCTACAAAAGCAAAATCAGCAATTAAATAGAAAGATATATACAATAATAATTAACTAAGAGTTAATAGACACCTGAAAAAGTAGGATAAAAACACTTTAAATACTTGCAAGAGTACAAGGTAATTGTAGTAGAGGCGACTCTAGCAAGGTCGTTCTCCATAAGGATTGAATGAATAATTTATGTTAAATCAAATCTTAATTAATTATTTAAAAAAAAGTTTGAGAAAATGTTAATTTTATGATTTAAAATAATAAAAACGAATTTAATAGAAAATAATTAAATAAAGTGATAAAATAAAATAAACTAAAAGAAAAAAAAAATTTGAAAATTAAATTGTAAAAACCTAGGGTTCCGCCGTCATTTTAACAATCTTATGTAGTTCTTCCAATTACTTATGAATTACACATGCCTACTTGGACCCTTAACATAGAGCGTATATCAAACACGCAACCCATCTGGTATTCAAATCAAATCTAAACATACATGACTAATTAAGCTTTGTGAAACCTTTTAAAAAACCATACAACCCTTAAGATGTGGTATTCATCCTAAGTGAACTTGCACATATTAATCACAAGAAGCCTTCGTCAATTTCAAGGACCGACCTCCGACCAAAATTGCATCAAATTACTTTTCTAAAGATCCTAATGGTAGCTAAGTATTAAGACAATTAGATAGTTTAAACCGGTGATTAATAATTCAAACCTTCATACATTGTGACAGCCCGTCCCTAAAATTTCATTTTTTTATTATTTATTTTTAATTGAGGGAATTGACAAAATGTTTAGAGGCAAGGATTTTGATTTCTGTTGACCATCTTCTAGAAGAACGTATGACTTATTCTTTTGGCGTATTTGCGTAGTACTCGATGATACGAACGCATAGTCGAAAGCCATTTGTGGGTCCGGATTATAACAGTATAGTTACAGATGTTTGAAATTGGTTACTTACATTTCAGATTACTAAATTATTGAACTCCCACCTTGTGGGAAAGAAACCAATCAGCTTCAAGGATAGAAAATAGGGACCAATTAGATGAGAAAAGAATAAAATAATAATTTTTCAACCAATTAAGAGAGGAGAGAGGAAAGCTCTCAGCTTTCCCTTCCTTTTCTCGTAGCCATACATACACAAAAAACCCGGCTTCGACCGTGGTGGATTTCCGGCAGTCCTCCGCCATTTTTCAAGCAAGTTTCACCCCTTCATCACCTGTAACCTCTTCCATACCCTTCCCTCTACCATCTCCATCTATATTTAAGGGTTTTTAGGTCCTAACCCGAGAGGAATTTCACCGAAGCACTAGAGGTGCTCAACGACGATTCTTCCTTTCCGGCGAGTTTCACCACCCATTACCACCCTTAATCAAGTCCCCTTGGACCTAGGAATAAGACCCAAATAGTTATAAGGACGTTGGAATACTGAGAAAGGAGAATCGAAGAACACCCATTCTTGGGTTTCCGGTGGATTTGAGTGAAATTGGAGCGCTTCACGGCCAAATTAGCCTTAGTCACAGGTATAAAAGTTGTTTCACTCAATGAGATCTTCATTTCTGTGAAGTTTGAGAACTTTTAGAAATACTTGATTTTTCCGGTGAGTTGGGGCGGCGGACCTCCACCTGCAGCGGTGCGTGGCTAGAGGGTCGTCGATCTTGAGTTCAGTTTTGATGTTAGTATGACATTGGTTGATCGTTTGAACCTAAATTTCTTATGATATGTTACTTGGTAAAAACATGAATCGATGATCCGACTGTTGGATTGTCACCAAACTTTAATATGTTATAATACATAATATTTGAATATCATAGGAATTTACGGATCGAGAATCCGATATACGGATCTTCCTGAAATTGGAATTGTAAGTTCAAAAAATAAAATGTTGACCACCACTTGGTTTTGGCAACTGGCGGAGATCCGACCGTTGGATCATAATGAAACTTTAGAATGTTGTTCTAGAAGTATAATGTGTATCTTTGGAAGCAACGGATCAGAAATCCATGATGCGGATCTTCCAAATTGAATTACATAGCGATGTGTTTTATGTAAATTATGTATTCTATCAGTAAGAACTTTGAAATATGAATTGATAATTGGTCATAGGCGACGATGGTTCATGATGTCTCGATATGTGTGCTAGGGAGTCGTAGCGCGGACCTCAGGTAAGTGGGTCTTTTCCTTTTTATCGTACATTATATATATATATGTGTGTGTGTGTGTGTGTGATTGACAATTCCACAACGTTTATAAAATTGCTTATTGCGTATAATTATTGTGAATGCTTTGAAGTACTATTGTGAACTACGAATGGCTTGATCCTTGTTTAGAGTACGTAAGCAGTCTAACAAGACATTAGATGCAGCCATATAATAAATGAGACTAAATAATTGGGATAACAGCCTTGTTTGGGGAAGTGAACAATGTGAGGGACATTGGTGAAAAATGTGAGAATTAACCTTATGATTTGGTAGTTAATTATTGTTCATAAATCAATGTGTGAAGAATCAAGGAATTGAAGTAAGGAAACGTAAGTAATGTTAGCTAATTAAACTAGTGTCTAATTGGGCTTATCATCGATAGTTGTTCCCGAAAATAAATAGTTTGGAAATGGGACGTTACAGATTATGCATTTCACGCCATGTTATATATATACTTGAAAATACTATATTATAGTTGAGTTTTAGATTGCATCATGACATCTTCATATGTGTATTACCTGTACCTAATTATTGTGAATGCTTCGAAGTGCCAAATGATGCTGCGGATGCCTAGGTAAGCTTCAGGTGAGTACATATTGATGATAGTGATGGTAGTGAGTATGTTGATGAGATATTGATTCAGCCGTACAGGTCACGTGAGGTGACTCCGGCTAGTATATTGATGAGATATGGATAAGTCGTACAGGTCACTTTGGGTGACTCCGACTTATATGCTAATCATAACCATGATTGATGAGACATGTGATGAGATATGAATAAGTCATACAGGTCACTAGAGGTGACTCTGACTTATGAGTTAGCATATATGTAATGAGATGCTAGCATATATTTATGATGAGATATGTAATGAGATGCTAGCCTATATGTGATGAGATGCTAGCATATATGTGATGATATATGATGAGATATGTAATGAGATGCTAGCCTATATGTGATGAGATGCTAGCATATATTTATGATGAGATATGTAATGGGATGCTAGCCTATATGTGATGAAATATGTAATGAGATGCTAGCATATATTTATGATGAGATATGTAATGAGATGCTAGCCTATATGTGATGAAATATGTAATGAGATGCTAGCATATATTTATGTTGAGATATGTGATGAAATGCTAGCATATATTTATAATGAGATATGTGATGAGATGCTAGCATATATGTGATGATATATGATGAGATGCTAGTATATATTTATGATGAGATATGTGATGAGATGCTAGCATATATGGGATGATATATTGATTCAAGCGTACATGATGGGTGGATCCGGCTAACACGCCATTTCCTATTGGTTTATTTCACCTGGGTTACTCATTCCTGTTAAGATATTTGACGTAGCATAATCGTAAGACTATCATTTTGGTTATGGTTTTGATTTATAGTCACGCCTATTATTTTCTGGGAAATTAAACAGGTATTGCGGCGAGGTGCTACTATCTTGGTAGTTGGAATTGGTTTGAAGAGTTTTGTTTCACTCACTCACATTTTCTGTTTTTGTACCCTTCCAGGTTCTAGCAGCAGAGTTCCGTATTGACGAGGATTCGTGGCACTTCCCAGTGTAGGTGGCTTCTTTTGATGGTATAATCATTATCTTACCTTACTGTATTTTACTTATGCTCTGTATCATGCGTGAAATGGGTCCAGACCCGCTCACTGCACACTCGTGTACTTAGGAAGTTTTAGATTTTAATTTATTCACATTTTATACATTATCACACTTTATGGCTTTGTCACCTTCCAGGTGTTGGCTAGCACAGTTCGATTCAGGGTCCTAGTGGACATTCCGGGTCGGGGTGTGTCATACATAATATCATAAGCAAATTGAAAAGAAACTACATATTCTTGCTAAGGCTCGTGGCCTCGCCCTAGCAAACGGAATTTAGTTACTAGGAATCATACAACGAAACATTATTAAAAACAAGGATAGAAAACACCTTGAAAATAAACTTCAATCCAAAAGCTCTCTAAAGTGTGCGTGCGTTTTCTCCTCTCTTCTCCTACTTAACCCTAATGGCTAAATATTTTATTTATACTAATACAAAATAAAACCCTAAAAAGTCTTAAGAGTAAAACTAGGAAACATAATTAAATAATAACACATAAAATAAAAGGTTTCCTATTTGAACTAAAATTCGGACTTCTCAGAAAATCAGACTTTTGACTAAACAAATCAACTCCAATTTGGTCCCAAAAGGTCACTTTTGAAAGCTGAAGTTGTCCCCTACAAATCCTTAGAAGAAATCTTCCTCAAAATATGCCCTCTTGACCTTCAAAATACCCAAAATGTCCATAAACTTCAATCTAGGAAAGCTGCGCGCTGGGCCTTTATTTCATCGCCAGGGTGAAGTGGCTAAGTAGAAAAATATGAAACTGTGATACAATCATCTTGAAAGACTCACAAACATCCTCCAATTAGAATTACTCCAAAATTCATCCGTGTGATCACTTTTTATTCCAGAGGATTTCAAATGTCCTACATTAGAAATATAATTAAAAGTATCAAAATTCACACATAATAACCAATAAATTATTACTAAGATTAGGGTAAAATATATAGTATAATATCGACTCATCACTAACCAAAAGAAGGTTGTGCTTTTGGAATTAGGTTACCAACTTACCACCCTCCAGGTTCAGAATTTGTACTAATTGTTTGGTATTTAAGTAGATACTTTATGTGTCGTAAAATAAGTGGAAAGACATGGAAAAATATATCATTTTATATAGAGTAATTGAATACCTAATACTTATCTTAGAGACAGTGAGGATTATTTTTTTAGACCGAAAATATTAATTTATTATTTCTTGCATATTATTTTTTGGGTTTTCCTAGAGAAAAAATATATGTTAAATTGATTTTATTATTTTTTGGCAAAGTGAAATTGTTGTTAAGCAATATGCAGGAAGAGATGAGGTTGTAGAGGAAGAAGAAGAAGGAAACAGAGAAGGTTGAGAGAGAGAGAGTGAGTGAATTGCACTTGTATTTTCTTGATTAATTGAATTGTTACAAGGGTACAGTTGCTATATAGATGAGGTACTGAGCTAACTACCTTAACCGACTCAATCCCTTACCAACAATCCTAACTAATTATTCTAACAGCCACACTCCTAACTACCTTATCTTTTTGGCTAATAACATGTGTCATGATCCGCACCCTCCATATCCTATATACTCTAACATCCACCCGCAAGCTCATGGTGGTCCAAGCATGAGATTGTTGCAGTTGGAGAGTATCTGGCAATCTAAACTCTTTTTTTGGATAGTATTCCTTGCAATTGGAGAGTGGAGTATCTGATCACTACTACACACATACTCTGCAATAAGAAAACCTCCTAGCATTTGGAGCTTGTATTTTATCATTATATCGTGTATACCACAGTACCCAAATCAACATACACTTGGTGCCCCCACCCTTATAAAGAATTCTCATATGGTATCCTAACTGAATATCAAATATACTTCCACCATTGCATAACCGAGTACATAAAATCCTCGGAACTCATGTACAACAGTTTGAGTAGGAATTCCAATTTTCACCTTGTTGTCAGAGTTAAGAACTGGAAATGTCACTTGAATACACGATTGTAAACCCACTGAAATCAATTGAGAGTCTGCACTTTCCTTGTCAATACATTCCAAAACTTGTTTTTCTGCATCAACAGAACTAGTTGGCTGCTCCTGGATTTTCATTATAATTGTTTTATCATGATCGTTCTGCTTTAAAGCATTGATAGAAGCTCCTGTTGTGGAATTAAGTGGCAGGGAAGATTCAAGGAAATGAGAGAAAGAATTGACCATAACAGAGTCCGTCTTAATTGACTCCGTTGAATCAGAAACTCGAACCTAATCCTGCAAGTTTGGATCTTATGTAATAGATGAGTTGGTAGTTTGAGCAGAACAATGGGCATTAAGATGATCTTTATGTGAACAAATTTGACATGTAGTAATTTCAGGTGACAGAGAACTAGGATATGGAGATAGAGGTGAGCCAAGAATTCCATTATAACTATCAACATTAATACCATAGCTTGACTGGCATGAACAAAAATTGGATTGAGCATGATAATCACCATTGAAGCCAGCATGAAATTGAGAGCTAAAGAGAGGAAAGAAAGAACCTTTTGTCTCACATTCAACAAGAGCACAATCCACAATGGCTTCCTCAGTGAGCAATTGTGCATGAAAGTCCTTAAGTGAAATGATACTCTCACGCCCTCTGAGTACACATTTAAATGTGTTGTATTTTTTAGGGAGTCCATTTAACACAATGATCACAAAGTCTTCATTAGCAAGTGTGATACCAAGAATAAAAAGTCCATCCCTTGCTTCTTTAATTCTTTGAAGATACTGGGATATTGAATTTGATCCCTTTTTAATGTTATAAAGCTCAGTCTGTAATTTGATTATATAGGTTTTTGTACTTGGTAAGAAAAACTGGTTTTGAAGATGAACCCACATCTCTTGAGACCTCTTTCTACCAATCACACAGGAAATAGCGGATGAAGAAAGTGTGGTAGTAAGTAACAACATCAAGGAATGATCATGCATTTTCCAGACTTTGTACTCATCAATTTCAATTCTTGAAGATGAAGTACCAGATGTTACCTTTGAAACTCCTAAAGAAGTAGAAGAAAACTGAGCAAGACAGAGATTTGATCCGTCAACGAACCCCATAATTCCATGGACTTCAAGCATCAACTGCATCTGAAAACGTCATTGTAGATAGTTGGTCTCGTCCAGTTTCACAGTAACGGATGTGGAAATGGATGAAATCAATCCAATGATTGGTCATTGCAAGATTTGAAGTTGATTCGTAGATACCATTTCAGAAAATTGTAGAGAAATCTGTCTGAGGAAAATACTCAAACACCTGGTGTGCATAAACTGTCAGAGCGAAGAATGAAGAACTAGTTAATCTTGATACACCCACAAGACAAAAGAAGAAAGAATTTTGTGTGGCAGAAGCAAAAGAAAAGATCGAAGAAGCTGATCAAGCTTCTGATACGATGTTAAGCAATATGCAGAAAGAGAACAAAGAGGTCACAGAGGAAGAAGAAAAAGGAAACATAAAAGGTTTAGAGAGAGAGAAAGTGGGTGAGTGAATTGCATGTATTTTCTTGATTAATTGAATTGTTACAAAGGTACAATTGTTATATAGATGAGGTATTGAGCTAACTGCCTTATCTATTTGGCTAATAACATGTGTCATGATCCACACCATCCATATCCTATATACTCTAACAACTTTTGACCCTAAAAATTACCAAGCCTATGTGTGCGCAGGCCGAATAGCTAATGAACTAACGTCCTTTGGATGATTGTGGGGCATGCCAACTCATCGATCAAGCTTGGCGAATAAGTAAATGAATGTGGCGGTGGTGTTGAATGCGTTGTTGACTTTTTATCCGAATGATTGTGGTCGAGGAAAGAACTCGTCTCGGCCTTCGAGTTCTAGAGTTTGAAGACAAGGCTGCTAGTTACTGCAAAGTTCAAGGATCATTTGCATATGGTTCGGTTACTTCAATTATACTCGTTAAAATATAAGTGCACTGAATCGGTATCAGAATATATAACACAACTACTCAAAAGAATTAAGTGTCTCGACTATAAATGTGGTTGGGCCGTCGGAATGCCGAACTCTAAAATGCACTTGTGAGTATCCAATCATAAAATGGGTAGTGTTTTCAATGTGCCAAACAATATAACCTGGTAACACCTCATTCGCTGAGAAGCTAATGAGATCTTCTAACAAGGACTCAAAGATTCTTCGCTGATAGAGACTTAGATAGATAGTCAACCAAACTCGGAATAATGATGTTTCTACAAATTGGAAGGTGCTCCTTGATCACTTGACTCTACGGCTCTAGTGTTGTTTCTAGAAATTGTAAGATGTAGCTGGTTGTCAACCACAATGCTATTTATACAAACTCAAAGATGTGCTTAACAAAGTTAGGAGGGTCAATGTTTTTCTCAAATATGAGAATGATTCGTGTAGAGCGAGAAATTGTGCAGAGCAGAAGCTTGTTTGTTGAGTTGAGGGTGCCTTGGATGTTGGAGACCCTCTTCTAGTTATAGGAGTAACTCTTCAAGATAACCACCTCATGCAGTAGCAAAGTCCAATTCATACCATGCTTCCTTGGTATCAAACTATCATGATCTTTTCGTGAAGCTCAGCTAATCCTACTAGACTTAGGACTCTGAACCCGGCCTTTTCTATATTTAATCCATTCTAGATCTTGATCAGCTATGAATAATGTTTCTTGGAATATTACAAATCTCATTATTGTCCATTCTGATCCTTAACAATTTTACTCAAAATTTGGGACTCAACTGAATCCAATCCTAAATCCTAAAAAGTCAAACACCGATCAGGATTCGTCAATCTCTCTTAGGGCTGGACTCGGTCTTAGAACATACTAGAAAATGTGCCCACGCTTCGTTGCAGGGATTTAATGTATTAGTCGGAACATGCATGAATAGTTTCTACACAAAGTAACTAAGACGGTTCAGTACCTAAGAACCAATGAAGTGATACTTTGCTTGCTATACATGGATATGCATGGTGTGAGAAACATTCATTTGTAGATCGTATTGTGCCATTAATATTATACTTATAGTTTCAAGTAATCAACCCACTCCACCTGAGAAAAACACAGAAAAAGGAAAACAAAAAAGTAGAGGACAATACTTAAGCATCTGGTAGGAATAGCAAGCTTGTGAAAAAATTGCTAAACCATCTTACAAATTCAATCATGAAACGTTATACTATAACTTAAGACAAAGATAAAGCATATAGTTTGTTTACAAATCAAAACGAAGTGCTTCTATAATGTGTGACTGAAAAAAATGCTTTTTAATGCGGTCTTGCAAGAAATTAATGCAGTCCAAAAACAACCTAGAAAACACCCTAGAAATCTTTACCATCCCAATCTTTCTACATTGAATCATAAATGGACAGGATCCCTCCCTAGTTTTGTAACTGAAATTCTAACAAAGAATATCAGGCTCCAAAGTTCTTAACTTGTCTTTGGCATAAAAATGTACACTGTAATTTTAGTTCGAACGAAACAAATACACATGTAAAGTAAAAGGCACCAATGCTACATGCACTGCTTTACAACCATCTCAAGTTGCCGACACAATGCTTAAAATATTTGAGACTCACATTTTCATACAAACATAACACCTCACCTAAAAAATAACCGAAGTTGTGGCATCTGAATTAAGCAAGCAGATGCTTTGCAAGGCTTTCTTCAATATCATCTCATATTCCCTTTTCATCTTTCCTATATGATACAATAAACCGTTCAAATTCAGATGTAAATAAGAGAATCTGGCACACTGTACTATTACAGTTACTAGTCTTGAACAATAACGCAAGCGTAATTGCTCTTAATCGAGAACTTCATCAAATATAATAAAATCTAAAATCTAATGTAATATGTCAAAAACAAAAAAAGAAAAGAAAAGACAAAAGAAAGCGATCATTTGAAGGCATCGTAATGCCTTCACTATTGTACACTTGTAGCATGTAATTGATGCATCTGTTGTTCAATGAAATCATTTGCTTGGCTAAAAAAGTTAAATACAATAAATACAATGATATCCAATTTATGAGAAATTATGAAGAAACAAATGTAAATGAAAATGAGAAACGCAAACTTGCCAAAAAGAAAACCTATTATAGCGTGCAAAGATACTCGCATCATATTTTTTTTATTGCATCATCCATTTCGCAACACATTAAAAAAATTGTTTGGAAAAGCTTTGCTATGATGATTTGGTTTTGTGAAAAACAATACGAAAAAAATAGAAGACAAAATGATGGCCTAGTAATGGCAAAAAACACTTCTTAACAATGACACGAACATGTGAGTTGAAATTTTGAAACATTTGACAACAAAAGAAAGAAGCAAAATTAGAAGAAATAAAAGAGATGCTCACTCAAAAAGAAGTGAAGAAATAATACCAGGCTTCTTCTCTTTGGCATCCAAAATTTCATCGCTGACTCCTTCAACCTTAAACATATTTAAAATATAAAACGGAAAAAACCCAGAAGAAATACAATAAATATATTCACATCCAATTTATGAGATATCATGAGAAAGCAAATGTAAATGATTTCATAATCATGAATGCGAATAAGAAACACAAACTTGCCAAAAAAGAAGACCTATTATAGTGTGTCAAGATACCCTCAACATTTTTTTTTTATGCCATTATCCATTTCACAATACATTAAAAAAAATTTGTTTGAAAAGGCTTTGCTATGATTATTAAGCTTGGAAAAAATAATTCCAAACAAGTAAAAAACAATTACTAAAAAAGTGTGGAACGAAGTAAATGTATGGTTCCATAGATGCAAACAAAATAACACTACGTCATGATATTTAATTAAGACCCCTCTCTACCAGTTTGATGGCAAAAACACAAATCTCTCTCGTGCAAGAATGAACCTAACCATTTAACGAAAAATAACCATTTAACAAAAAAAGATAAAAACCAATATGGTAACCAAGCAAACAAAATCTAGAAACAAACACAGCATATCATGTAAACATTGGCCCACATAACTTAAATCGACTTAATCACTGTAAAAATCTAAACATAAAATTTATTGCGAAGCAAGAGATTAAGGATCCTTAGTCCATAAATTTTTTGGACAAAAGAGATGAAGAAATAAATAATAAAGAAAAAGCAAGGTGGCGCAAACAAAAGATGCCAGTCACACAATTCATAAAAAGGAAAAAAAAAAGCATCAAACCTGATGATAACATGGCGTGAAACACCTATGAAGCAATTTTGCAACAATTAGCAGCAGGGAACACCAACGCAGGTGCAAAAAAAAAAACACAAATCGGACATGCAACCCATCTACATCCATCTTTAACTTTAAAAGATCATCTCTATATTGGCTAGACATATTGCATCACCAATGGCATGCTTCACATTCACAAAAATGAGCATGCTTATCGACACATGGGTAGATCTCAATAGTACCAACTGAATCACAACAATCCTCCAAAGGAAAACAAACAACGAAATGACTTCAAGAAAAATCTTTGTCATTTCTTCAGTGAAGCGCAAGTTGGAAAAGAGTAAAATTTAAATTGAAAAACAACAATCTAATAGACACAATTTTGCAACAATTAGCAGCAGGGAACACCAACATAGGTGCAAAAAAAAAAACACAAATCGGACATGCAACCCATCTACATCCATCTTTAACTTTAAAAGATCATCTCTATATTGGCTAGACATATTGCATCACCAATGGCATGCTTCGCATTCACAAAAATGAGCATGCTCATTGACACATGGGTAGATCTCAATAGTACCAACTGAATCACAACAATCCTCCAAAGGAAAACAAACAACGAAATGACTTCAAGAAAAATCTTTGTCATTTCTTCAGTGAAGCGAAAGTTGGAAAAGAGTAAAATTTAAATTGAAAAACAACAATCTAATAGACACAAATTTCAAAAGAGGAAACAATAAAATCACCCCAAGAAAAATCCATCATTATTCCATGCATGTGACCTGAGATGTTTGAGAGTTGAAAGTCTAGAGCAATTGGTGAGAAAAAAGTAAAAAGGCGAGAGCTGGTTCAAATAGAGCAAGAGAGAGAGCAAAGAAGTCAATCGCTCTGGCATAAAAGAGAGAAAATCAGCTCTAGAAGCCACAAAAGCCTGTTCTCCAACCTAACTCAACAATAAAGAAAAGATCTGAGTTGTTTTTTTTCTACCTCTTTCTTCTCTGTGTGTGCCTGCTTATGACATCAACTGTGAAGTTCAAACCATATCCATACAGAAAAATTTACGTCAAATATTTTGTTATATTTAAAACCTCAGGATCCTATAAGCACATCATATGAACTCAAACAAAAAAATTTAATGAGTACAAAAGATTGCTATGTAGAAAGATCTCATGAAGCAGACAAACTAAAACTCAACTATTTTATGTACAGATGCATAATCATGAAAAAAATTGCTGGAGAAAATCATATATACTAAACTAACGATTTAATTGTAAAACATATATACAAACAAAATAAAATAAGCAATATACTACTTGAATCACCAGTTGAATGACTTTTATACAAATAGACGTGCAGTGTATAATGCTGTAATGTAGATACAATACGGTTTAAAACATACAATCTATATTTCTGTGTATGATTAATATCCTCATATGCAAATACACTTCCAGATTGGCCTATCAACTAATAGCTTGTCATTAAGTCACATCATTATCTTTGTGGCCATTCTGTAATAGGCCATACTTTTATGTCAATTAACGGCCCAATTGGACCAACAAAAATGAATCAAATCCCTAAAATTTCAAAATTGGGGATATTCCGAATATGGAAAAAAAAACTAAAATAGCTTACCTTCTTGTGTATAGCTTGTCATCCAGAACTTAAAGCTGAAAATAGAATGAAGTTCAAAGTATGATGAAGAAGCAGAAGAATTAAAGAGTTGTGCCTATGAAGAAAAATAATTTGAGGTGAATGAGTGGATAAATTACTTACATAAAAAGCTCATTTCAAATCGATGATCTCTTTCTCACCCTAATAACATTTAACAATTGCAATTAATAAAGTTTTCTTAATAAGGGGAAAGCTAGAAGTGCAAGTAATAAGCATTACAAATGGAATAGCCTTATATACTGATTAACGCCCTTGAATTAAGTTGCAAAGCTTGAATAGTCAGTCTCTTCACGTGGCTGCAAGAACCAGTCGTTAATTTGAAAATTATTCAATACACGTTAAAACATGAATCAGAAGCAAATTGATGAAAAAAATAGAAGGGAAAATGTAACACAACTTAGTAATTTTATATGTTACGAAAGAACATTACTTTTATACCTTCGATCTACAAACCTCATGATCATTAAAAGCAAGAAAAAAATTGGAAAAAAAAAAAGTTGCTTATGATTTGTTTGTTTGGTGAAAAACTTTAGAAAGAGAAACAAATGAAATTAGGTCATAATGTATTTTTACACAGACAACCGTACAAAGATGAACAAGTCATACATATTTTGGTGGTGCAAATTGCAAAACAAAACCTAATTTTCCTCTGCGCTGCGATGTTTTCTCCACTAGAAAACGTCTCCTAATTCAGTAACTTACAAAAATCACAAATTTAAGCATGATTTGATGGATTTTTAAGAATGAAATTTCATCATAACCAACTTTTCTTAACAAATTTGTAATCTATTCCTCTGTCTCCTCACCCTTTCTCCCTCACCCTTTCTCCCTTTATCTCTATCTCTATCCGAGAGGCATGGCCTCCCATCCCCGAAACCCTCACCGAATGACAACAATGTGTCTCTCCATCTTCCTCTGTTTGCGCTAAGCCACCCAATCCGTCCCAAACCATACGAACAAAATCATCCTCCTAACTTTTGATAATTACCTTCCAACCCAGCCATAGATATGATGGTAATGATGTAAATAAGGCAAAATCGAGGGGCAACCAATTGACTGTAGCTAAGCTACTGTTAATTGCTCCTCAACTTTAGAATAGATAACTAGAAAATTGCCCGCGTGCTGCTGTGGGGGTTTGAAATCATAATGTCGGACATGCATGAATCATTCTAATAGAAAAAGACACAAATTATTGATGATAGCACGTGTCACCAAATTATAATGAAATGTCAGCAGCCTTAGAATAAGATTTGATGATGCATATAGTGCGGATTGCAAGTTTAATTCCAATAAATATGTGTAATTATGAATCACCATTATCTAAAGACCCACAAAATCTACATCAAACCACCTGAAGGTAGAAGCAATATTAGTCTACAAAATATAGAACCCAACTTAGCCAAATTTAAAAAAGCATAAACTAACAGAAATGGTTCAACATAATGTGAAAACCAAACACAAAAGTTAACCATTGTGGTAGCATAAGTAGTTTAGCTTGCAGTTATATCGAATTAACTTTACATAATCAGTCCATTGACATTCAAAAGTGCTATTTAGAAGTTTGACATAACCAAAAATATACTCACAACAAAATATTGTTTTAACATAAGGAACTTAAGCAACATGTAGTCCACACATATTTTGTGTGTGCATGCAATTTGACAAAATACATGTCTTGCAAGCCATGTTATCGCCTTAACGATTGCAAAAAAAAAAAAAAAAAAAAAAAAAAAAAAAACATGATGGTTTCTATACCTATGTGAAGGGAATGGGGTCTGCACCTCATTGCGAGAAACTCCGTGTCATTACCGAATAGGCACGATAATTCGTTGGAGTTTTCAATTGTCATTTTTTTGGTTGTTTGCAACTTGTATCAGCTAATGTGTTTTCGTGCTATATATAAATAGTAAGCAACCCTATAAATAAATACTAAGCAACGGGTAATGACACACCCCGACCTAGATCGAGGCATGCTGGCCGTCACGTGAGGGTGACGTAGCCATGTGTAGAGTGTGGAAACAATATTAATATAGGGAATGCAAATAAACAAAAACCAAACCAACTAGAGCACAAGTAGCCTAAGTGCAATCCAGTAAGACGAATACTAATTATACAACACCCAAAGGTGATCCTACATTGGTGATAATATGTCAGAGCTGCCGTAAATTCCTCGTAAGCCACCAACAAGCACTCCTAACTAGAACTTGGAGGGGCGCAAAAGTAGTAACCCCGAGTCTCGCTTGACTACGCTCTTCCTCAAGATAGGCCTGACCTATATGCGAAACAACTATTTAAACATTATTTTAAAGCACATAACCAAAATTAGGTAATAACTTCTCATACATTGCTCAATTGGGGTGTTTGAATATACCAACGTGGCCTACTCAACCTCAAGAACATCCCCATAATTTTAGAAAAATTTTCTGATCACTCATGCACAGTCACGTGCCAACATTGTATGGAAATGGAAGAAAACTCGAGAGGGAAGGAGAGAAAGAGTCAACGGTTGTGAGTGTGTGTGTGTGTGTGGTCTAGATTTGGCCACTCAAACAAAACAAATAAAATTTTTAAGTTCCAATTGCTTAGGAATAAAAAGGATTGGTCCAAATCCAAAGCTTAAACCACACAACACAAATCAACGATTAAAGGGCATAAAAGTCATTTCACACCATCGAAAATATATTTCGAGACGGGCTGTCACAGGTAACATATATGTACAGCTCAAGTTTGGTATGGAAACAATTTTTGACATCTAAACTGCCTAATAAGACATGTCACCTTTTTTTTTAATTGTCAAACCAAAGTGGAAGATGCAAAACATGCACAGCAACATGATACCTTTCTCAACAGAGTCACACATATACATATTTGAAACCAATTGGTAAAAGATAGACACACACGGGAAATGAAACGCAGATTAATCTACAAAGACTCTTAATTAATCACTTTGTTGTTGAAAAATAAAGACAAAATGAAAAACATTTTGTAGAACAAGACAAAAATATTCAATACAACAACACAACAAATGAACGTACAAACAGTAATTGCTGCACAACATTAAAAAGTTAGGGTTAGCAAATGAAACCTGCAACGCAAAATCCTGAGTTAGCAGGGCGTTTCCTGCAATCCATAAAAATAAGAGAATAATCAGTCTTCTCGTCTTGAAACAATTGAAATAAAAAAAATTGCATTAAAATTAGGAAGCAGAGAAGTCGATGCAAAACCTCATATGCATACATAGAGACACAGATGCATACAATTTAAGAACATTGGAATTGAAATGGAAGGCTAGACATAATAATAGACAAAACTACAAAAAGGAATAAAAAGGACCTTTGAACGGTTATAGAAATACAGAGGAACCTAAGAAACAAAACTGAGAGCAAATGAATATATAGAGGGGCAAAAAATCCCTAAATCGATTAAAAGAAAGAGAAAAGCATGCTACCTAACCTAACAAAACAGTGCAGGAAGATTTGTAAACTAATTCTGGCCTCTCAATCACAACATGCAAGCAGATATAAATGCAAGTAATAATAAAATATTAAGATTTGAGTACAAAATCAAAATGACAAAGCGAACCTGCAAGCAGATATAAATGCAAGAAATAATAAAATATTAACATTTGAGCACAAATTCAAAAGGACAAAGTGACTATGCAGGCATATATAAATGCAAGAAATAATAAAATATTAAGAGGGGTGTAGTCAAACTTGGATTTGAGAGGATTTTAAAAGACTTTAAAATCCTAGTGTAGTCAATTAAAAGATTTTAGAATCCATTAAAATCTAGGTGCAGTCAATTAAAAGATTTTAAAGGATCCATCCAAATCTAAGTGTATTAAAAAAATTAAGATTTTGAAGGATTTCAGTAAGTTGTGGATTTTGTGGGATTTGAAAGCAAAAAGTATGTATAACCAAAACTAAAAAGAATCCAACCTCACCCCCTAGGATTTCAAATCCTTCCCCCCACAATCCACCACAATCCATTCAAATTATTTAAAATCCATATGAATTTTGTAGGAGTCCTTAATCCTCTTAAATCCTATCCAATCTATCACTTTAAAATCCTTTAAAATCCTTTAAAATCTTAGTTTGACTACACCCTCTTAAGATTTGAGTACAAAATCGAAAGGACAAACTGACTCATCTGAATATGCAAGCAGATATAAATGCAAGAAATAATAAAATATTAAGATTTGAGTCCAAAATCAAAAGCAAGAAGTGACTCATCTAAAGGTGCAACAGAGTATAAACCATTATGAGTGAATCCTAGACTGAGGAACGACGGCTGTTCACGATCCCCACTCTTCCCTCTCTGTTTCTCTCCCCGCATCCCGACGACCCATTCTCTTTCTCTCACAGTCACCTTCAAAGCCACCAATTCAAAGAAAGAAAGGGGAGTCTAGAGAGCTAGTGGTTGTTTGATGGAGTTGAGGCTTGCCGAAGTGGCGAATTGTGATGTGGTCTCAGGCCTCTTGGCCTCTGGGTTTTACGAAGAAGGGGAAGATGGTGAGGGTTGAGAGAGATGGAGAGTTGGGAGAAAGAGAAAGGGTTAATTATAACAAAGATGAAGCACATCCGCAAACAATGGCAGAAATGTAAATAATGTAAAATAGAGGGCCCATTTTAGAATAGACTAGTAAAACCGTAAACATATGGAAATCTGGTCAGAGACAAAATTACCCTCATAACCTTTATTAATTCCCGTCCAACCCAGCCCATATCAGATGGGTTTCTTGCAAATAAGATGAAATCGAGGCACATTTGTTTCACTATAGCCAGGAACAGGCCAATTGCCATCTAACTTTAGAATGGATAATGTTCACCTGAAAGTTTTCCTTTTGGGCCGAGCTCAAAGTCACACTCGACCCAAGCCCAATAATATGGGTCCAAATACAAACACATCAAATTTGGAATATGTTTCAATGATAACCAATAAAATGGTTGCAGTTCATATTGTGGGAAATATTGTGGATCAGGCCTAGATGAGTGGTTACTGTCATCTTAAAGCATAGTTAGCGTGGTTCAAACATGGGAAATATTGTGGATTGGAAGGATGGATAGCCTGCCAATTTGCTAAATACATAGAAAGTTAGAAATGCTTATAGAAAATTAAAATAAAATAAGGGATTCAAGTGACACATATCAACCCGGAAAGTCCCCTAGGACTCTGAATCGAGGTGTGTTGGCTGACACCTAGAAGTTGATAAAGTCATAAAGTGTAATGATGAGGAAAATATGAATAAATTTAAACCTAAAAGTGCCAAAATATATAAGAGCGCTATGAACGAGAATAAACCCATTTCACACGTGATGTCAGAGCATAAGTAAAGTACAGTAGAGTGGATTGAGAATCATACCATTGAAGGTAATCTCCAATACCAAGATTTGCCACGAATCCTCGTCGATAAGAAAGCTCAGCTATTAAAACCTGGAGGGGCGAAAAACAAGGGTGAGTGGACCTGAAAATAAAGCTTTATAAAAACCTTTCTTAAAACATTGTAACCCCTTGTCGTAAAACAAGTATAGTTTCCAAAATATACTTACTATGTATAGTATAAAAATACTTACCGTAGCCTGATAATCTCAAGAATTCATTACAGCACAATATCTCGTAACTAAGTGCAGGACATCCAAAATCACAAAATCTCAACAGTAATATAAGTAAAATAAGGTGATCATCAATCTATGCTAACACACAAGTCGGAGTCACCTAATGCGACCTGTACGACAGGACTGGGTGTAATCATAATATACGCTCTACTGCTACAATCACGTGAAGACTGACGCTATTTGCAGTCACCTACGAGTCGGAGTTGCCTAATGCAACCTGTAGGACAGGAATGGCACCTACTTGGATCCAAGGCGAGTGTGTGGTGCGAAGGTGAACATACACGTGAAAGATTGGCCCTGACCCTGGGTGAGCACTAACACGGAGGTGTAGCGATGATGATCAGACTACATAAATATACGCATGCCATTATGATTTGATAGTTCTAATCAACATAATATCATTCATAGCCATAGGTATAATCATGGGATCAAAGATTATAAGCATACATGTGCATCCCGTAGGATGTAGCATATTTCATAAATTCTGTCATTTTGCTAATTCTTATAAACTTCAGTCCAATCCAGGCATATGTAAAAATTATTTTTCAAATGCATAAATAGAAACTATCAATCATATATATATATATATACACACACACACACACTATAAAAAAGAAAAGGCCCACTCACCTAAAGTTTGCGCTACAACTCCCTAGCACAAATATCGAGGCATCATGAACGATCGTCGCCTAGAACAAATATCAAATCACATCTCAGAATTTTTATTGATAGAACACGTAACTTACATAAAACACATCCCCAAGGACGTTCTAGAATGATTTGTAACCTATTGACCAAAAGTCAACCGTCGGTCAAAGGTCGACGGTAGGGTCCACAACTCTATGTAACTTGATCCGGAAGATCCACAACTCAGATTTCTGATCCGTAACTTTCCAAGAGTTTCAATAACTTCTAGAAAAACATCATAAAGTTTCAGAACGATCCAACGATTAGATCTCTACTAATCGTAAATTCAAATGGTGGTCAATGTTGGATTTTACAAACTTTAGAAATTCAGATCGGGAAAATCCATACATCAGATTCCCTATCCATAAGTTCCTAATGTCCACAAATACTAAGTACTATCACTTATTAAAGTTTAGTGCCGATCCAATGGTCGGATCGTCGATTCATATAATAACCAAGTAGCGGTCTCTATCAAAACTATAGTCATATGATGAGATTTCGTCAATCGGATCTCACATATGGAATTAAGGTATCCAAATTAGTCTGGGAAGGGCAGGTGGGGTCTCGGCCCACATGCTGCCGCACGCGGCAGCAGGCCACCCCGACTAGCCGGAAAATTCAATTATTTCCAAATATTACCAAATTTTATGGATTTGTAGATTTCAATGAGTAGAGCAAGTTTCATACATGTGACTAATGCCAATTTGGCTTGAAAAAGCTCCAATTTCTCTCGAACCCAACATAAACCCTAGAAATGGGTGGCTTCGATCCATCACCTCTAGTGCTCCGTTGCCTCCAAGGTTGTTTGGGCTTTGTTCTTGGGTTTAAGGAGAGTGTAATGGTGGTGGAGATCGAAAGAAATCATTGCAGGAATGGTGGATTTGCCGCCGTGCACCTATGAACCCGTACGGTTTGTTCTTAGTGATTTGGGGGTAAAATGAAATGGAATTTAGGTGCAAATGGGAGAGGGAAGGCTGTGGAGTTATTCCTAGGTGGTGGCTAGCCATGAAAAGCTTGAAAAACACCATGAAAGGCGTCGGAAATCAATAGTAAGAACCGGGTCAGGCGCCTGCTTGCCAGGTCAAAACGGTTAAGGGGATCCGGTGCTATGCTCTCCCTCATTTCCCCTTATTTCCTCTTCTCCCATTCTTCACCTCCTTCCTTTCTCCTCTCCCAATTCGACCATCTCCTCACCTCTTTATTCAGGTTGGTCCATCCTCCTCTTCTCTCTTCCTTCCATCCGACAGTTTCTATATCCTTTCTTTTTTTTCTTTTTTTTTCATCAATCCCAGCCATCCAACTCTTTCCTTTATCCATCACAGCCCTCCACGTGGCGCTTTCAGATTATGGTTAAATGACCATTCGTTATAGCTCCAAATTACGTTCTGCTTATGCCCATGCTTTCGTAGCGACAAATACTACGAGTATACGCCAAGAAAACGGATCTTATGTGACATGACAAGGTGGTAAACAAAAAAAAATACCTTTGCCTGTCACAACCTGTCCTGAAATAAATTTTTCGATGGTGTGATTTGTCTAAAATACCCTTGGACGTTGAGATGTGTTTGTGTGATATGTTTTTGGTTGTGGTCCAATTCCTAGTTTTCCTAGACTTTTGGAAATATTTAGGATTTAGGTTTTATTTTCTTTTGTTTTTGGTTGGTTGCAAACTAGACCACACATACTCACACACTTATACCCATCCTGTTGATTCTCTCTCTCTCCTTCTCTCAGCTTCCATCCATTGTTCGTACAAGTTGTACGGTCACCCTTTGAACTTAGCTCTCAAACCACGGGTCGATGTCAAGGAGGTTGCTTTTGTGTTCCTTGTGAGCTCAGGAACACATCCATACCTTTAGTTCGACGTGAGAACTCGTAAAACCCAAGAACCCAGAATCACAGATTTTGAGTACTGTTCATGCACTCATAATCGTGAAGTTTTCAAGGAGTTTTAAGGTTATAGGGAGCCTTAAAACATCTTCACAAAGCTCGAGGAGTAATTTTGAAGTGAATTGGATGTCGGGAAGCCCAGGTTTAGCGAGTTGCAGGTTTGGCCGGAATATCGAAGGTTTTTCAGGTGACTTTTTGTTGGTTTTAGGTTCCCAAAGTGGTATGAATATGTTCTTCTCATCTTAAGCTTCATTTTGGTACAAAATTCATGAATTTTGGTTGAGAATCGAAGAAGATATGAAGGTTTGATTTTTTTTCCAGTTTCGGCGATCGTAACGGTGACCAGCACCGGACTTTGACGAACCAAGGAAGAAGGAGGATAATATACCGTCAAAGTTGACAGAATATTCTGACTCCGTCAGGTAAACATAACGGCATATTATGATTTTTAACGGAAGATTCCCTAACGCCGTTTGGGAATCCTTTTGGTGTGCCAGGCACTTGCCTACGCGTGGGCCACACGTCTGGCCGTGCCTTGGCCGGCGCATGGGGTCATGAATTTTTTTTCTAAAAACATGGGGATGTTCCTGAGGTTGAGTAGGTCATGGTGGTATATTCAAATACCCCATTTGAGCATTGCATGAGAAGTTATTTCCTAGTTTTGTGTATATGCTTTAAATAACGTTTATTCAGTTATTTCGCATATAGGTGAGACCTATCTTGAGGATGAGCACCATCAATCAAGGCATGAGGGCTACAACCCTTCGACATATCAGTGAGTAGGCTTTTGGTTTTCCGTATATACCTATATACTTGAGATTTTTCCCAGAAAATGAATTTGAATGATTATACGTTTTGAAATGCCATGCAAAGTATCTGCTTATTTTATTTATGCATTAGTAGTTGCATATAATTAAAATTGGTGCTGCGGATGCACAAGTAAGTGCCAGGTAAGTTCATAAATTAAAGATATGAGATTGCTTCAGTTATTCGAGATATGATGTGATGCATTGAGAGCTCATAAACCTGCACCCCGATGTTAGTGCTCCCGCCCAGAGTTAGGGCACAGTCCTTCACGTGATGTTCACCTCCCACACCATATGCTCACCTTGGATCCAAGTTAGGTGCACAAGCTTGTCGTACAAACCGCTTTAGATGGTTCCGACTCGAAGGTAACCCGCGATTATTTGCACAGTCTTCACGTGATCGTAGTAGTAGAGCATATTTATTTTACACCTAGTCTTGTCGTACAGACCACTTTAGGTGGTTTCGACTAGTGTGGAGGATTTGATTTGATATGATTGAGATTGATTATGAGCTATATACTCAGCCGAGCAGGTGACATTAGGTGGATCCGGCTGATATGATATCTGGCATTGATACATTTTAATTGGATTACTTTTAGCATTTCATTAAGATACTTTGGCATGGTATATTTCTATGGGTTTTCATCTTGAGTATGATTTATGTTATCGTATATATATTTTTCTGGGAAATTATACAAGTTTTAAGGCGAGGGGTTAGAACTTTTGAGAAATGAAATGATTTTGAAAAACTTTGTTTTTGCTCACTCACACTTTTTGTTTTGCGCCCCTCCAGGTTTTAGGTAGAAGTGTTTTGATGGCTCACGGGGATTTCAACAGTGGTTCTGACAAAACATCACAAATATAGGATCACCTTTGGGTGTTGTGTGATTAGTATTTGTCCTGCTTGACTGCACTTAGGTTATTTATGCTCTGGTTGTGTATTTCACACTTAATCTCGCACTTGCACCTTATCCTACCTAGCACTCTAGTTGATTTGGTTTTTGTTTATTCATAATTCCTTGTATCTCTATTGCTTCTGCTCTGTGCACATGGTTACATCACCCTCACATGACGCCCAGCATGCCCTGATTTAGGTCGAGGTGTGTCATTGACTCAAGGGCATTTTTGTAATTTCACTCATCAAAATTAATAAAATGTAAAATTAGGGACAGGCTGTCACACCAAGAGTCCAATCTAAAAGCCACTTAGTACTACAGTCAGTAGTATTTCCCTTCTCTTGGAAGTGAGAAGTCTTAGGTTCGAATATTGTGGATGGCAAATTCGATACCAAATTAGGTTGCCCATTGTGTGGCTCAGCCAAACTCCCCCTCCCTTTAGTGTAAAAATATCGATGTACTAAAAAAAAAAAAAAGAGTCCAATCTGAAAGGGTCACTCATCCAGGGGTGTTACAGTCCGCTGCAAAATTGTAATACGTGGCATACTAGTGTACTTCCTTTCTTTAGTCGATCCTTTTTGTGTTTATTATTGGAACTAACTAGGGACCCTAGGAACCTGATCATAGTCTTCTGCAGTAACATTAGATACATGAACCATAAATCTTGAGAGAGCCCTCGGTAAGCGAATCTGGCAACACCAGTCACTTCAAATGATGACTTCAAAGCAACGATCAAACCGGAAAAATGATGCCTATCCGCAACGGCAGGCAGACGTAATAAGATCCACACACCTTCTTCAACTAGATACAACATCAATATTATGGCAATCTGTGTTAGATCCAAAGAAGAGTTAACTATTCTATCTTTGATCATTCTGTAACCATGTTATATTTATTTTCTTTCATGCCTGTTCTGTAAACTGTTCAGATAACCTAAAGGGGAAAGAAGAAAATCATCTTCGAAATAGTACTCCAAACACCATCTCTTTAGAGTTTTTATCCGCACAAATGATGTATGCTTTTATATTTTTCATAACCTATAAATATTGCATGTTATAAATATAGAGAAGTCAATTCAACACACCCGTTCTTTCTCCTTGCACACCCATGTTTATTTCTGGCCTTTGGATTGAATGAATCAACAAGAAAATCAAGAAAAATAAATAAAAATGTGCAAAAGGAGAAAAGAAGCGTGCATATATTATTTCCCTAAATCATACAGCATAAGAGATTGAGATATACGCATTCTCTATAACCATGGCCTTACAGTGCTGTGAGGTGTACCATAGGCAATACCTTGTGCTGAGGAGACAACCGCTTCTAACTTGTTAATCAAATGAAATTGTAGCGTTGAAATCACTGAAAGGAAAATCTGAGATTTGAACCTCTCATAATTTAGTTTCCACTGAGATGAAAACATCGACAAGTGTAGAAATTTTGCAAACTGATACATATGTAGAACGAACAGCAGGAAATGAAAACTGAAAAACAACCAACATACGTACAGAAACTACCAAGACAATCTGATGGACATGAACACTTTGTTTCTATACTTTTCAAGTGCCAATTTTATTTTTATGAGCTTCAGCAACACATCTTTGATATCTATTCTTTCCTCTGGCACTTCGTCGGAACACTTCAAGCCTATTTCCATGATTGATAAAATGATATATTTTATGGCATTCATCTCTTTTCCCCTTTTACACTCAAAAACCAAATTCACTACTCCCAGATATCGTCAGTAAGCGGAGCATTTATCCATTTCCTCAAGGTCAGTTCTTCCGCAAACTTTTCATTTGTTGGCTTCTTTCTCACAATTATTTCAAACAACATGATTCCATAGCTATACACATCACTTCTTGTCGACACTTTTCCTATGGAACATATGCAAATATGCAAACAAATACAAAAGCAATGTGGAAATCTATATACAAAGAGCTAATACTACGATATCATCATTGAGCTGGCTCAAAAGTAAGAACATTGTAATTTTCATTTTTTCAATATTAAGGTACAATATTTGACAACAAACGTTAAGGTAATCGACAAGTGATCAATGATAATTCAACTAAGAACCATGCAATTTTCATATTTGTTAGATTGTGAGGTAATGCATCTAACAAGGTTTATCCCACTTAGCACGGTAGCACCAGACAATTTATCCTATCTACAAAGTAATTAACCAACATTAGATTGTTTTCCAGGCTTCCAGTAATAAACAAAAGTAAATAGATTTACCTAGTGCTGTAAAGTTCAGTGAATGGCAATGTGTGACAATTGGTTTACTTGAGGAACAAATCACTTGATTATTTTGTGATGTGCAATACGAGTAAATTAAAAGTCCTAGTTAGGTAAGAATTGTGGAGTCTTAAATCATTGTAACTAATCTAGGAGAATCATCTCGAGGTTCAAATACAAAGATATTGCATCATGATAGGACTCAATCAAGGTGATAGGGTTGACCTTCTTAGTTGTTAATAGACCAACTAATAAGGAACTTCAATGGTATATAAATACTAGGTTAAGTCCCTGCTTCCATTATTGGAGTATTGGAAGGAGAAGACAACCTATAGTTCATCAATGGCTTCATCTTCATAACCATGTCTTCCGAATTCTACAAATCAGTTCAATATAATTAGTTCATAACTTCGTATCTACTTTATATTGATTTGATTTATTTGAAATCCTAATGTCTTGTTGTTGTGTTTTCAAGATATGTCTTACATGTCTTATCAGAGCCACACAACAAGCTTAGGGCTCGGATTAAAGGTAAGGTGTTTGATTATAATTTCAAAGATGATCAAACACGTCCACTGCTTTATCATGCTGGGGTTTTACCTAATGAGTCTTAGTGTTGGAAACCATATATACGACTAAGGATACATATACACTTCTCCATTGGGCTCCTTCTTGGTTAATTTCATGATTCCTTTCAACCTTATTATGAGTAAAGATACGTAATATAATTTGCATCCATTGGTATGACTGTATTAACTATAATACCAGTACTGGTCTAGATAGCGATGCATATTGCTACTGCTAATTAGTATTGATGAATTCTTATTTGGGACTCTCATGTAATTATCAAAAGTGATTTGTTTCGCTTTCATGGAGAAGATGTAAAGATGAGTTTTCTTAGCCATGTCGTGATATTAATTAAGAAGCAAATCTGATTGCTTTGTTTATAGCTATACTTATTTGATGAAAGCTATATATATATATATATATAGTTTTGCATTGAATTTTGATCTTCGCCTGGTTAATTTGATAAATTCTTCTTAATTTGTTATGACCTTAATTAATATGTGTGTATATTATCAATTTCTGGAGTTTGGAGGCTTGTCACAATTTGCATCTAAATAGTTTGATTTAATTATTTTAATATGATTAATATCAAGATTGACTTGGATGTCATTGTTGTTGCTGTTGGGCAATGTTTAGGGTTCCTTGTTTTGGAATCCCATTTACAATAATAATTACTATGGCTTCTCATGGTGTTTCAAATTTTTCTCTCGCACACTAGTCAACGGCAAGCCGTCCTTTAGTCACTGCTCACGCTGTCAATAGTCAAGTTTAAAATTTTGGTGATTTTCGGAGTCTTTCAGCTAGAATCACTCGCTGTTAGGAAACATGGGTATGATTTAATTGAATTATGCTTTTGTATAAATTACATGATATCGATTATTTTCGAACTCTGATATATAAATCCTTCTATAGATTAATATGGAATTTTGTTATGAGTTTGTGAGGTTTGTCTTCTTGCTTTCCCTCATTTTTTGTGTATACACGGATCCTCTCAAATTTTCTTATCGTTATGTGTTTCTAGGATTTTCATGCTTCAACTCACTCTTATTCTATTATTATTCATGAATCCTTTACACTTGTATTGAAGAGAAGAATTGAAGTGGTAGTGTTGAGATTTTCTGCCTATAGTAACTTATATTTTAACTACATTGGCTTATTGATTGCATGATTAAATATTGTAGTTTGGTCCATAATTTTTGGAATAATGAATTAAAAGGAGTAGTGTGGCTTTTGCATTGAAATTTGACATGGTTAACAAATTTGGATATTTTGCTGATGTAGAGTTTAAGCGAAGTTGTCTGAATGACTAAATCATTTTCTTTTATGGTGAAAAGGGATGCCTTGTTTGTTGTAATCACCAAAAGAATGAATTTTTGTTACCTATTTGCATTTTGTGTAGCAAATATATAGTGAATGGTCATTGTTAGCCAAATTCTCATCAATGTATATGTATCTCATTTTATTGTGATATGATTAGAAGATTTTGTAAATTTCATTCACCGCTTGAGAACAATAATTTGGTAAATTTTTCTATCTCCAATTTTGATGAAATTATTTCATGTTATGTTATATAATGAATTCTACACGTGCAAAAAGTTTCATGTCTTTCGAACAACAAATGGATTTATGGTAAAATTTTAAGTGTCACACTATTTTACTGGAATTCGGCACCATAGTCTATTTGTGACATTATTTTGATATATCTATGTAATTCATAAATTCATGAAATTTTAGTATGATATATATTGAGATGTTTATTTTAAATGTGCAAATTTTCATGAGCATTGGTTTGAAAATGAATTATTGGTGAATTTTTAATCTAGGGACTGTACTATAGAATTTATGTGGTTTCTGCAACACATTCCATTTCGATTTTATTTTTAGCCCACTTCTAAAATCGAAATAAAATTATGGAATTTTGGGTGACAATAAATTTATATGTCTACTTTATTTCTGGAAATTTTCATGCATATTGGACGATACACCCTGACCCGGAATGTCCACTTGGACTTTGAATTGAGCTGTGTTGGCCGACACCTGGAAGGTGACAAAGCCATAAAGTGTGATGAGGTGGAAAAATGTGAATAAATTTGAACCTAAGACTGCCTAAATACCAGAGTGTGCTGGTGAGCAGGAATGAGCCAACTTCACATGTGACGTTAGAGCATAAGTAAGTACATTGGAATGGATAAGGATTATACCCTCAAAAGTAACCACCTATCTTGAGATTCGCCAAGAATCTTTGTCGATACGAACTTTCAGCAAATTAAACCTGGAGGGGCGCAAAACAGAAAGTGTGAGTGGGCAAAAACAAAGCTTTTCAAAAATCATTTCAATTATTAAAGGTAGTAACCCCTCGCCGTAAAACCTGTATAATTTCCCAAAAAATAGAATATATACATATATCGACACCATGCTCGAATTATCAAAATCCACATATATGCCATGTCAAATATCTCAGCATCAATAATGAGTAAACCAGGTGAAGTAAATCAATGAAAGTAATATGTCAACTGAATCCACCTATTGTGGCTTGTACGGCTGAATCCATAGCTCATCAAGTATACTGCACACGAGTCGGAACCACCTATAGTGATGTGTACGACAGGACTGGGTGAAAATAAATACGCTCAAGTGCTACGATCACGTCAAGACTGTGTGAATAATCGCGGGTCACCTACGAGTTGGAACCACCTATAGTGGTTTATAAGATAGGCCTGTGCACCTAACTTGGATCTAAGGTGAGCGTGCGGTGCGGAGGTGAACATCACGTGAAGGCCTGTGCCCTGGCCACGGGCGGGAGCACTAACACCAGGGTGCAGGTTTATGAGCTCTCAATGCATCTCAACATACTCATCAACTCACATTAACAATCTATAACTCACCTGGTACTTACCTGAGTGTCCATAGCGTCATATCACAATATACATACTATACTAACTCATAATCTAAGTATAAATCATAAGGCATGGCATTTCAAAACATAATTCCATTTAAACGCATTTTCTGGGAAAAATACCAAGCATACATATATATACTGAAAACAAAAGCTCATCACCTAGAGTTCATGCTACAACTCCCTAGCACAACCATCAAGGCGTCACGAACAATCGGCGCCTAGAACAATTATCAAATCATGTCTCAGAAATCTTATCGATAGAATATGTAACTTACATAACACACATCCTTACGTAGTTCGATTTGGAAGATCCGCATTATGGATTTCTGATCCCTTACTTCCAAAGATCCACATTATACTTCTAGAACAACATCTTAAAGTTCCATTACAATCCAACGGTCGGATCTCCACCGATTGCCAAAACCAAGTGGCGGTTAACATTTTATTTTATGAACTTACAAATCCAATTCGGGAAGATCCATATATCGGATACCCTATCTGTAAGTTCCTATGGTCCTTAAATATTAGGTACTATAACGTATTAAAGTATGGTGACGATCCAACGGTCGGATCGTCGATTCACATCTTTACCAAGTAACGTATCTTAATGAATTTAGGTCCAAACGATCAACCTACGTTATACAATTACCAAAACTGAACTCAAGACATCTAATTTAGCCTAAGATTAACATCGATGGTCCCCTGGCCATGCACCACCGTGGGTGGCGATCGGCCGCCCAAACTCGCCGGAAAATTCAACTTTTTCCAAAATTTACCAAAAATTTACAGGAATGAAGATCTCAATGAGTAGAGTAACTTTCATACCTATGACCAAGGCCAAATTGGCCGGGAAGAGCTTCAATTTCATTAAAACCCGTCGGAAACCCTATACTTAAGTGTGCTTGATTTGACCTCCAAACTTGCCCTGACACCTTCATTAGGGGTGGGCATGGGCCAAGCCAGGCCTATTTTTAGAAGGACCGAACCGAACTTGGATGCAAAGGAAACGGCCCAGGCCGGGCCGCGGATAGCAAATTTTATACAGGAATCGGACCTTACCCGACCCGGTTGGAATAGGGCGGTTCAGGTCGGGTCCATAGGTTCTTTGTTTGTTTGTTTTTATTACTCTAAACCTTCACCTTCCTTGATGTCTCTGCCTCCCTCCGCCAAGGCCACGCCGTCCATCAGAGTTGAAACGACCACGCTATCCCCAAAAGACCACGTTTTGTGAGCTCCATTCTACAACGGCGTAGAGAGAGTAACCTTGATCCCTCAGAACCATCAGCAGCAGCCTTCAAACATCTTTCTGATTCAGACAACAAAGGGAAATGCTTCATCAACAGAGCCCAGGTTATGCACAGTAGCATAAAATTTTCACTTCTGCAATTACCAAACAAAAACTACAGTTGGAATTGAGCCCAGGTTATCCACAAATTAAACCAAACAAAAACTAAAAAACTGGAAGAGAAATTGAGCTTCCTCTACAACTCTCGATCTTATATCGTACAAATTGCACAATCGCCATCCATCCTTCCATTTCTACCTTTGAAACCCTAAGGTCGCAGCTCTCTCTCTTAAACCCTTTCAACTCTTGGTCCCTATTTCTCTACATACCCGTCGCTCAGCGAGCTTAGATTGGAAACCCAGAACCCAGCTCCATCAAGCCTGCAACCCCCACACCTTGGAGCTAGAAAATTAAAACCCAGATAGTAGGCTGGTGTGACGTGTGAGCACTCTGAGGTGAAGGGAAGACGATTGAGAGTTAGAGTCGAGGGAGTCGAGGGAGAAGCGATAGAGTAGAGGGAGTCTAGGGAAAGGCGAGGTTGTCCAGGGAGAGGCGATGGAGGGAGTCGAGGGAAAGGCAAAGGAGGGATTCTGGAACCTGGAGGAATTAGCTAGGGTTGATCTTGAAATTAACAATTGAGATTGGATGATAACTTATCATCCAATCTGGGCTGTTCATTATAATTAGAAACGGGTCGGTCTGGGTACCCATTTTTCTACACTTATGGAACCGGCCCGAACCTAAAGTTTCAAAGGCCCGGCCCAGCCCGCCCAGTTTCTCTTTTTAAAAATTAGAAACCGACCCATACCCACCCCGTACCTGTATTAACTGCCCCGACCCGCAGTTCCTATACCGTTTGCTCGCCCCTAGCCTCCACCATTGCCTGGGCTTTGTTCCTGGGTTCTAGGGGAGTGCTCTGGTGGTGGTAATTGGAGGAGATGGTTTCACAATTGGTAAATCATGAGCAAGGTTCCCCGCGGCACCCACGGGTGTTCTTCATGAAATCTCCACCATTTCGGGTCAATTTTTGCTAGAATTGGATGTTAAGATATGGTGATGAGGTTTGGTGGTGGTGAATGGGTGAAAATCACCTAAAATTTTGATGGATATCGTCGGAAAACTCTATCGGTTTGAAGTCGGGTTGCTATGGGTGTACGAGTCAGATGCATTGGGTGCTCCACACCTCCCTCCTTTCCCCTTCTTTCCTTCTCTCAGGTTGATCACCTTCACTCTCTCCCTTCCTTCCCTTGGCTGAAGTTTTCTCATTTCTTCTCTGATTGGGCAGCCAACACCCTTTCTTCTTTTTTCCTTCTCCCTCCGTTTCTTTTTCTCCTTCTCTCATTTCTTTCCAAAGATAATCTTAAAATAATATAATGGTACGCATGAAAATATATAAAATAATAAATGGTAATATCAATAGTCCAATCAGCTTCTGCTTACGCCTACACGGTCGTATTATCGAGTACTTCAGGAATACGCTAAAGGAATAATTCATACACTTCACTATACGTTCATCAACGAAAGTCAATACCCTTGCCTATAAGGGCATTTTCATAAAATCACGCTTTTAAAATTTGTAAAAACATAAAATTAGTGACGGGTCGTCACAATCTACCCTCCTTAAAAAAATTTTGTCCCCAAAATTTGAAATCACTAGTTATACATAAAATGCTCTGAAAGATCGTAAGACAATGTACACATAAAGAAGAAATCAAACTAGAGTGGTTGCATAAAAGAGAATGCCATTTTGTCGCGATCGGAGTGCAGTGATTCATCTTTTACCTCTAAGCTCAAACTTTCCTTCTTTTTCAGTACCATGCCAAAATATAATATTTTATTAAAACATAGGGTCCAAAAATAGAGGTATAAAACATAACATCAGAATATGCATGTAGTGAAGTTAAAATAGTTGCACTAAAATAAAAAACGAGCATAAAATATTTTTGGGGTCGAGCCCAAACAAAAGAAATAACTAATTAAATAAGTAAATACAAATACTAACGTAGAATGGCCTACTTGCTTACTTGATTAATGAATCCAATGAATAAGTTATTGATATTACGGTCTGTAGCCCGCAATACCGACAACTCATTGTTGTCTCGATAAGCAAGTAACAATTCCTGAGGGTGCAATATTACCATCTTGCCCCTCATTGGGAAATACACATACGATCGTGCTCATTCGCTACCTTCTTAGGCAACATCGTTAATAACATAAAATTTTCTACATCACAAATTCAATCATTCAAATATTTGTTTGCAATACTCTTCTGTAAATCACAAGCTGCGCATACAATATTTATATTATAGCTCAAATGATATCATACTCTTAATCAGGAATGTAACCGTAGTTACCCATAACTCTAACAAAAGTAAATGTCTACCAAATACACACTATGCATAAGGTCTCTGTATGTCAACTCCAATAGTGACATAGCTAACCCAAAATTGTAACCGTGGTTACAAGCAACTAAAATAAAGATAATGGTATGTTGCAACCATGCTAATGGTGGAACAAACAAGATGCAATTCGTCCACTAAGGTTTGAGTAACTTGTTTCAGGCTAATCATTAGTCTAGGGGTAGAAATATGATACTAACAACATCTAATACTCATAATCTTCATAAAGACTTCCAAAGGCTTGGAAGTGAAACATGTAGCATGATGAAATATAAATACACCAAGTTGATAATCTTCTCGGGTTTCTGTTTGCCGGAACTTGTATAGAAGTCTAGAAGTAGCTTTCTCATAATGCCATTATCCTCTGGACGCAATTAGAAAAACTGTAGTTGTCCAGGAAGTTTGAACTCCATATCCTCAAAATCCTCTCAACGTCAAAAGCGAGGTGTATCTAGAATGAGGATTCTCTTCAAACACATCAAAGGAAGCCCCGATTTCATTCCTTTCTTACCTCTACATTTGATCATGTCACAACGAGAACTTCTTGATCATATCACATGGAGAAGTTAACAGCGTCCCACTTCTATCTTAGTTGTCTTCACAAGTGTTTTGTTGTTGAAATTCCAATGCCTATTTTCAGGAATGAAATCATCACCAATACTTAAAGCCTTGAAGCTGGAAGAATACGGCTTCCCACTTAAATAAAGCTACCACCAATTGAAACACTACATAAGCATAACCTTGGTTCGGCATCAAGATTATTGATTTTCATATTCACTACCCGTACAAAATACCTCGTACTGAGAGCGTATAATGATACTTCCCAACTCCAGTCATATACAAAAGTGATTTTCCATTTGAACTATTCTTGATGAGTTAAAAGTAACTCCATAACGATACTCGAATTCTCTAACTACAATAGGATAGGACAAGATGAAAATCATCAAGGATAGCTATGTCCTTTTACTGCCGCCATGAAAACTTAACTCATTCCAAGAGTAAATGTATTTAGGAAATTCTAAGGTTGATAAGGATTTTAGACCTGTTCTCCACAGAGAAATGTCATTTGATTTAAAGGCAAAGATGGTAAATGTCGACTCTAAGTCATAAATGAGATGGCTCATTCTAAACAATTCTACACATTGGAAATATAGATGATAATCCGTTATGCTGCTTCTGCACAACTAAAATATCATCATGAATCTCCCAGAAGATCAACATCATCGAAGAATGTAAAGCAATGGTGAACTAAGACAATAATTTGATTACCAGAAACTTTATTCATATCCAACTTTTCAAAACAAGCTAACGTTTCTCAGCCGAAAAGTGAAGAAGGATATTGTAATCGAGAATTCACTGACAAATTGTCGATAAAATTGACAAGACCAAGAATATCTCGAATTCACAACCCTTTTGTGAGAATGTCAACTTTCTTCCGTTACAAGCTTTTTGGAGAAAAATAATCTCATCCTTTGAGATCGCATATCTCAAGAAGAGTATCAATTTAATCCAAGTTTAAAATCGAGGAATCTGGTATATAGCTAATTAACAAAGCTTAAAGAATTTGGCCTCGCTATCGAGGTAGATAAGAAAATCACCGATAAGATCACTACGAATTCGTCAGACCATGGAGGCAAACTCGGATTTATAAAGGTCAGTCAACTAGACCATCAGTTTAAAGTAGGGTTTAAATGGGTTCTAATCGCCACCCGATCAAGTTGCCAAAGTCTAGGTACAATCCTAGGGTTCAGTCTTTCACCTTAGCAAAAGGTTTGAAGTTCCCTAAGTAAATGTTTGTTTGGGTAATTCCCTACTCGATACGCTTTAGTAACTAAATTCTTCCAAATGGTAGAAATTACTCGAAAGGACGCAAGGAAACTGGTGAATATGAGAAAGTAGATCGATGATAATATCTCAGGTAAGGCTTTGGAATATGACGCCTGAATGTACGTCCTCAAAACGTACCATAATATTTTCTTTCACCACGCCACGTGCTAAAAGGTCTTTACAGCTTTCTCAATACTCAGATCACTTCAACAGTGAGAAATTAACTCGTACTTCGATTCTTCTATGTACCCGTGGAAGTGATCCAGAAGGTGGCTAGCCGAAGAGATTTTGTTTACCTAGATAGGTCATAAGGTAGAAACAACTATGAATTTACTGTCCTAATACAAAGCTTGCTCCTAATTTTCCGAAATTTTGCTTCTTCGGCTTCAACAATCGTTGTTAATCAACCTATTAGTCGTGCTGCTAATTGACGCATATATCATAATTTTAATATTGTTCGCTACCCTAAAACTGTAAATTGGCGTTCTGGCACAAGGGTATCACTTCTAGATACTAGCATGTCTCTGGTATCAAAAATCATACCGCCTGAATACTGGTTGACAGTTCATGGATATCGGACAATATTGTCAATTAGTAGTGCCACTATAGGCTAATTACAGACTAAAGCCCGCTCGAGTGATGGTTTTTGGACAACTAATAAGGAATTGGTCATCTGATAGGGTTCCATAATTCTAGGGGGAAAAATACTCACTATCTCAAAAATTTTGCACCACTCATCAATCTAACAAGTCACACTTTGGTGCCTATACTCATCGAAATGACGAGTACATCACCAAAAGAAATTCGAAAACTAGTATTGGTTAGGATTCCCAAAGCCATAAAGAAGAATTTACTAATAATTTACTTTAGAACGGCTTAAACAGAAGTCGATCTTTCTCTTGAAAATCTGAAATAATAACAAGTGCGATTAGGAAGGCTAGTACTATAAGGAATCAAAAGTGATTGTTTCCCAGATGTTTCTTTTGTCGAGTGCCACCACTTTAGCACCAAGTTCTCTCTTAGGACAATTTTGGAATCTTGACTAAGTAAGCTTCGTAGAAATCCTACTAAATGGTATACTAATGGGTACTGCCAAGGAATCAAAATCAGTTATGGTTTCCTTTCTCGAAAAGATTGATAATGATGGCTAAAAAATAATGATGGAATTGATTTATAACTCCCTGGTGATACACTGACATCGATAAATTAACCATGCTTTAAGACCATTAACTAGTCTCAAATCTCCATCTTCTTTGGTAGGAAAGTTCTTCGCTTTAAGTCTAAAAATGTTCGCCAGAGTGACCTTCTAAAATATCGACAAGACGGCAAAACAGCCTAAAACTTAGGAAAAATTAACACATTTTTTGTAATCGACGAGGTGGCAAGTTTCGAAGATTAGAATCAAGAACATAAAATGCTTTCATCATGCGTATGATGGATGCAATATTGTCCAACTTATGCTTTGATACCAAATTGCCACATTCCGGCCTAGACCCTCACCACAACCAGGGCTCGACTCCGCCGTAGCATGATATTGTCCGCTTTGGGCCTCGACCACACCCTCACGATTTTGTTTCTGGGAACTCACATGAGAACTTCCCAGTGGGTCACCATCCTAGGAATCCTCTCGCGCGAACTCGCTTAACTTCGGAGTTCCGATGGAACTTGAAGCTAGTAAGTTCCCAAAAGGCCTCGTGCTAAGTAGAGATAGGAATATACATATAAGGCTTAGAGGACCCACTCCCCTGGGCGATGTGGAATGTTACAATCCACCCTCCTTAGAGGCCCGACGTCCTCGTCGGCACACTTCCAGCCAGGGATTGGCTCTCATACCAAACTGACATACCCCGACCCGGAATATCCACTAGGACTCCAAATCAAGCTGTGTTGCCGACACATGGAATGTGACAAAGCCATAAAGTGTGATTAGGTGGGAAAATGTGAATAAATTTGAACCTAAGACTGCCTAAATACTAGAGTGTGCTGGTGAGCAAGAATGAACCCATTTCACATGTGACGTTAGAGCATAACTAAGTACAGTGGAATGGATAAGGATTATACACTCAGAAGTAACCACATATCCTGAGATTTGCCAAGAATCCTTGTCGATATGAACTTTTAGCAAATTAAACCTAGAGGGGCGCAAAACAGAAAGTGTGAGTGGGCAAAAACAAAGCTTTTCAAAAACCATTTCAATTATTAAAAGTAGTAACCCATCGCCGTAAAACCTGTATAATTTCCCAGAAAATAGAATATATACATATATCGAAACCATACTCGAATTAGCAAAATCCACATATATGCCATGTCAAATATCTCAGCATCAATGAAAGTAATATGTCGGCCGGATCCATCTATTGTGGCCTGTACGGCTGAATCCATAGCTCATCGAGTATACCTGCACACGAGTCAAAACCACCTATAGTGGTTTGTATGATAAGACTGGGTGTAAATAAATACACTCAAGTCTTACGATCACATGAGGACTGTGCGAATAATCGCGGGTCATCTATGAGTAGGAACCACCTATAGTGGTCTGTACGACAGGCTTGTGCACCTAACTTAGATCCAAGGTGAGCGTGCGATGCGGAGGTTAACATCACGTGAAGGCCTGTGCCCTGGCCACGGGGGAGGAGCACTAACACCGAGGTGCAGGTTTATGAACTTTCAATGCATCTCAACATACTCATCAACTCACATTAACAATCTATAACTCACCTGGTACTTACCTGAGCATCCACAGCGTCATATCACAACATGCATACTATACTAACTCATAATCTAAGTATAAATCATAAGGCATGGCATTTCAAAACATAATTCCATTTGAACGCATTTTCTGGGAAAAATACCAAGATACATATATATACTGAAAACAAAAGCCCACTCACCTGGAGTTCAAGCCACAACTCCCTAGCACAACCATCGAGACATCACGAACAATTGGCGACTAGAACAATTATCAAATCATGTCTCAGAAATCTTATCGATAGAATACGTAACTTAAATAACACACATCACTACGTAGTTCGATTTGGAAGATCCGCATAACGGATTTCTGATCTCTTACTTCCAAAGATTCACATTATACTTCTAGAACAACATCCTAAAGTTCCAATTGCCAAAACCAAGTGGCGGTTAACATTTTATTTTGTGAACTTACAAATCCAATTCAAGAAGATCCATATCGGATTCCTGATCTGTAAGTACCTATGGTCCTCAAATATTATGTACTATAATGTATTAAAGTTTGGTGACGATCCAACGGTCGGATCGTCGATTCACATCTTTACCAAGTAACGTATCTTAATGAATTTAGGTCCAAACGATCAACCTACATTATAAAATTACCAAAACTGAACTCAAGACATCTAATTTAGCCTAAGAATAACATCATTGGTCCCCTAGTCACATGCCGCCACACGCTCTGCCGTGTGCGGAGGTCGGCCGTCCCGACTCTCCGGAAAATCCAACTATTTCCAAAAATTACCAAAATTTACAGGAATGAAACCTTCATACCTATGACCATGGCCAAATAGGCCGAGAAGAGCTTCAATTTCGTTAAAACCCGTTGGAAACCCTATACTTAGGTGTGCTCGATTCGACCTCCAAAGTTGCTCCGACGCCTCCACCACTGCCTGGGCTTTGTTCCTGGGTTCTAGGGGAGTGCTCTAGTGGTGGTAATTGGAGGAGATGGTTTCACAATTGATAAATCATGAGCAAGGTTCCCCACGGCACCCACGGGTGTTCTTCATGAAATCTCCACCATTTCGGGTCAATTTTGGCTAGAATTGGATGTTAAGACATGGTGATGAGGTTTAGTGGTGGTGAATGGGTGAAAATCACCTTAAAATTTGATGGATATCGTCGGAAAACTCCACCGGTTCGAAACCGGGTTGCTGTGGGTGTATGGGTCAAATGGGTTGGGTGCTCCATACCTTCCTCATTTCCCCTCCTTTCCTTCTCTCTGGTTGGTCACCTTCACTCTCTTTCTTTCTTCCCCTGGCCGAAGCTCTCTCCTTTCTTCTTTGATTGGGCAGCCAACACCTTTCTTCTTTTTCCCTTCTCCCTCAGTTTGTTCTTCTCCTTCTCTCATTTCTTACCAAAGATAATCTTAAAATAATATAATGGTACTTATGAAAATATATAAAATAATAAATGGTAATATCAATACTCCAATCTGCTTTTGCTTGTGCCTACACGACCGTATTATCGAGTACTTTTGGAATACACTAAAGGAATCATTCATACATCTCACTATACGTTGATCAATGAAAGTCAATACCCTCGCCTCTAAGACCATTTTCGTAAAATCACGTTTTTAAAATTTGTAAAAACATAAAATTAGGGACGGGTCGTCACATTGGAGAAAAAATTGAATTTTTGGTGAATTATTTAGTGTCAGGTATGTACTGCATAATTTTTGCCATTTCTGCAGCACATCCCATTTCTAATTTTCTTTTAATACACTTGTAAAATCTCAAAAATTATGAAATTTTGGGAAATAACAGCTTTGTATGTTTACTTTTATGGAAATTTTCATGCATATCTGATTGACATAGAATATTTAGTAATTTTTTAATCTCAGGGAGGTACTGGAGAGTTTGTACAGTTTCTGCAGCACATCTCTTTTCGAATTCATTTTTTACTCACATGTAGAAATTATAAAAATCATGATTTTTTTTGAAACAGTAGTCATATATGTCTAGTGCATACCTAAAAATTTTCATGACAATCTAAAGAGAATTGAGTTTTTTAGTGAATTTGCAAACTAAAGAATACTGCTGAATTTTGGTACTTCAAAACTAGTTTTGTATGTAATATTGTTTCACTAATTTGTGCACATCCAATGGTATCAATTGTTTGACATGTTTATTTGCTCCAATATGTCCTGATGTCTATGCAAATTCTCAATTCTAATAACTTTTATTAGTCAACACTGATTAAGTTTTGGTTGAAAAAGTATATTGGTTTATTTTGCTCAAACTAATGTTTTGTTTGGTCATCAATTCTGATTACGATGATCATTATCATTTAAGACAAAAATTGGAAAGTGATATCAGTTTACTAATTGATCATTTTAGTCCCTATCTAATAATTCAATAATCATGTTTTCTCTTTTAAGAACTGTATTGGTCAATGTTAATAACAACATACCCTTGTATTTGATTTAATCTTTTGAGAATCATTAAATATCTAACAAAACGGATTATTTACTACTGTTCTAAATGATTATTTTTGAAAAATCAGAATTTTGATTTATACGGTGACCAAGGATTAAAATATCGGCCATGCAGATAATATCGAGCCTCCAATTTACTGATATTTCGGGGGATATATCGTTATCGTTTTAGGTATCGGGAAAAAATCAACAAAAATGACAGATATAGGCATTGAGACACATAATTTTGGTCTAAAACTTTCATAGATGTTATGTACATTATCAATGAATGTATTGAACAAATAAAACTCAAAATTTACTAATAATAAGATATACATATGATGAAATATAAGTGGTATGTAATGTGCGTTAATGAAAAGTTTTCTAATAAAATATTTATTAGAATGAATAAACCATGCATAAATCCATAGTTTATTTAAACATTAGATTACAATTTAGATAAGTGTCCAACTACATAAATGAAGAGCTCCTATGAGGTTCAAACAATGAGGAACAACCATCTAGATTCATACAATAGTCATACCAAGTCATGTAACCCGAGCAGTTTGTAAGCCATGTTTGAACATGTTGCACATATGTCTCTCTTGAGCTCCCTATTGTCCTCCCATACATGGGATAGTTAGGATTAACCCAACTAGTAGGTCCATAGTCTGTTTAATCATCTTGAGCTCCATAACTAGTTCCACTATAATCAAACATGACATACCCATAGCCGTCATAAGATTCATTTGAGTTAGTACTAGGTATAGTTCCTATGCTCATAGATCCAAAACTGATCACCATGTCATCTTCAGATGGATTGATTGGTTGGCTTCTTTTCCCTGAGCATTGCTTCCCAATTACGCCAATGCCTAGTCCAGCTTCTCTGCATCCATGATCCTCATCTTGGGTGGCATGAGTAAAATCAGCCTTGATAGTAAATGGGCTATATTGTCTTCACACATATCTAATCACTGCCCACATACCTAATCACACATATTTAATTACTGCCCACATACCTCCAAAAAAATCTTTTGGGTTTCAATTTGCTTCAAAACTTTTGAATTTTTTTGGGTTTTGTTATAGGTATCGGGAAATATCGAGAATATCGGTAAAATATTGAAGATATCGCACTTATCGGGGATATATCATCGATATAGGGAAAGATATGGCCTTACCCCCCAGTATCGGTATCGACAGTTGAAAATATCGATATATCGGTGTATCGACCGATATTTCAATCCTTGACGGTGACTACTTTTGTCCCAAAGGGAATTTCAGGAAATCATTCACCAGCTATAAATTAGTATTATCGCAAATCATAAAGTACTTGCAACATATTTTCATCTAGCCAAAGTTGTTGAAACTATATGTATTTTGTGTATTTTATGGTTAGCAATGCAGGTATTTTCTTCACATGATTTATTTCTGCCCAAAGGTGTAACAATCATGCAATTTACAATTGGTTCCCTTCCACAACTTGATTACATCCATGGTGTATTTTGCAGAATCAAGAACAAAATAGGTAAATGTGCCTATCTTTTGCCTTAATGTTCTCTGGATTCTAAATTGATTAAGTTATTATTGAAAAAATGATATTATTGAGATATCTAAAGTAAGTGTTATTTTAATCGACTTTGTTTTATAATTAAAATAAAAAATTGATTTTGGATTCTCTTATAGGGTTTCAATTTAATTTGTGACCTAATTTGTCACATCCCGACCTGGGCTCCACCACATCTCGGGCTCGATTTTGCCCTAGCACGATATTGTCCGCTTTGGGCCACGACCACGTCATCACGGTTTTGTTTATGGGAACTCACGTGACCGGAACTTCCAGTGGGTCACCCATCTTGGGAATGCTCTGGCCCATTTCTCGCTTAACTTCGGAGTTCCTATGAAACCCAAAGCCAAAAGGCCTCATGCTATATGGAGGTGGGCATGTACATATAAGGCATAGAGGATCCACTCCCCCAGGCGATGTCGGATCAAACAATCCACCCCTTAGGGGCCCGACGTCCTGGTCGGCACACTTCTGGCCAGGGATTGGCTCTGATACCAAATTGTCACATCCCGACCCGGGCTCGACTCCGCCGTAGCACGATATTATCCGCTTTGGGCCCCGACCATGCCCTTATGGTTTTGTTTTTGGGAACTCACGCGAGTAGAACTTCCCAGTGGGTCACCCATCCTGGGAATGCTCTGGCCCATTTCTTGCATTCCTACAAAACCCGAAACTAGTGAGCTCCCAAAAGGCCGCGTGCTATATGGAGGTGGGCATATACATATAAGGCATAGAGGATCCACTCCCCTGGGCGATGTGGGATTTAACATAATTTTTTTTTTAATATTCACATATGTGTGTGACAACCCGTCCCGAATGTATATATTATTTTATCCTCAAAAGCATTGAAGTTACTATTTTGCCCTTGGACGTTGAGTTATGTTGTGTGAAGTGAACTTAGGTTGTGGTCCAATTTATTTTCTTCCTTAGCTTTTGGAACCAATTAGAACTTAGGCTTTATTTATTTTTCTTTCTTTTGTTTGGTTGGTAGCCAAATCTGGACCACACACACACTCACCCTCCCGTTGACTCTCTCTCTCTTCCCTCTCGGATTCTCTTCCATTTTCCGTACAATTGTACGGTCACTCTTTCAAACCAGCTTTCCATTCATGGATCGAGTTTGTGGATGCCATTATCACCTTCCTAGTAACCTTACGAACTCTACTATACCTTGGGTTGGAATTGAGAACCTCAAAAACTCTAGAACCAGAGAGCTCCGATGAAGTGCATTGTTCATCCGTCGTGATCGCGGACTTTTCGTTGAGTTTTAGGGTGCTAGGGATCTTTAGAACTTCTTCACAAAGCTTAGAAAGGAGTTTTGGAAGGTTTTAGACGTCAGAACACTTGAGTTCGTCGAGTTGCAAAGGTGCCCAAACTATCGAGATTTTTCAGGCGAGATTCCATTGGTTTTAGGTCTAAAAAGTGGTAAGATGTGTTCTTTTCGTCCTAAACTTCAAATTGGTGCAAATTTTATGAATTTTGGCTGAGAAATGGATGAGTTATTAAGGTTTGAAGTTTTCCATAATCCGGCGATAGCAGCGGTGGATGGCGCCAGACTCCGGCAAGCCAGAGAAGAAGGAGAAGAATATTCCATCAATTTTGATGGAATATGGTAACGGTGTCAGGTAAAAATAATGGTATATTCTAATATTTAATAGAATATTCCCTAACGCCGTTAAGGAATCCGTCAGTGTGCCAGGCACGTGCCTGCATGTGGGCGGTGCGTGTGGCCGTGCCTTGGCTGGCGCGTGAGGGTGCGTGGGACATCGAAAAATTATTCTAAAAATAAAGGGATGTTTGTGGGGTTGTGTAGGTCACGTTGGTATATTCAAACACCCCAATTGAGCAATGTATGAGAAGTTATTACCTAGTTTTGGTTATGTGCTTAAAAATAACATTAATATAGTTGTTTCGCATATAGGTGAGACCTATCCTGAGGACGAGCGCAGTCAAGCAAGGCTCGGGGGTTACGACCCTTCCACATATCTATGAGTGGGCTTTTGGTTTTCAGTATATATATACACACACACACACACACACACACACACTTGGTATTTTTCCCAGAAAACTTAATTAAATGGTTTGATATTTAAAATGCCATGTCAAATGCTCTCTATGTTTAATTGTGCATTAGTATGGTTATATATATTGTTGCTCGATGCTGCGGACGCTCAGGTAAGTTTCAGGTGAGTATATTGATGGTAGTGATGGTAGTGAGCATAATAGTGCTAAGATATATTTCAAGCTTATTATCCTGCACCCTGGTGTTAGTGCTCCGCCCTAGGACAAGGCCTAGCCTTCATGTGATCATTCAGCTCCTGCACCACACGCTCACCTTGGATCCAAGGCAGGTGCCAGCCTGTTGTACAAACCACTTTAGGTGGTTTTGACTCGTAGGTGACTTGCGATACTTAACACAACCTTATGTGACCGTAGCACTTGAGCGTATTTATTTACACCCAGCCTATCGTACAGACCACTTTAGGTGGTTCCAATTTGTGTGCAGAGAACTAGTTGATGAGTTATAGATCCAACCGTACAGGTCATGTTAGGTGACTCCGGCTGGCATACCATTTCATATTGGTTTATTTCACCTAGCTTCCTTATTTCTTGCTGAGATTTGACATGGTATATTTGTGGAATTGATATCTCGAATTTGGTTTTGAGATATAAACATGTATGCTATTTTCTGGGAATTATACAAGTTTTACGGCGAGAGGTTACTACTTTGATAAGTGAAATGGTTTTGAAAAGCTTTGTTTTTGCCCACTCACACTTTCTATTTTGCGCCCCTCCGGGTTTTAGGTAGGAGTGCTCGTTGGTGGCTCACGAGGAATTGACGGTGGTTCTGACAGATCATCACAAATGTAGGACCATCTTTGGTATTGTATAGTTAACATTTGTCCTACTGGACTGCATCTAGGATACCTACGCTCTGGTTATGTGTAGTCACACTTATTCTCGTCTTTCTTCTTATCTTATCTAGTGTTTTAGTCAGTTGGGTTTACTAATTCGCATTTCTTTATATCATTATTCTTCCGTACTGCACACATGGTTACGTCATGTGTGTCATAGCAAATACTAAAATAAAATTTAAAAAAATATCGTGATCATTATTTTATTTTATTTTATTTATGAAACTTTTATTGTGAACCTTGAAGTTTTGAGGAGTGTTTCCCAAGTGGGAGAAATAATATATTATGGGCTTCACACTCATTAATTTTGCATATATTATGGGCTTCACATTCATTAATTTTGCATCCATTTAATGTCATGTTGAGGGAAGATAAGATGTAAATCATCATACTTGTTTATATTTTATTTGTTATATGCAACTAACCTTGCAGGAAATTTTAGTTTGAATCACAATCGTTATTTATCAATATTGAACTGATAAATACAATACGACCATATTCATATTCATGAATACATTCTACTCAAAAGTGCTCTACTTATTAATTCTTGCTTGTTGTTCAAGAAATTGAACTTGTGATTTAAATGTTATGATGGATAATTAATCTGCTAAAAATGTTTTCTTATTCAGTACAACTATAAATCAATGTATAGTGAAACATGAAATTGATAAGATTACATATACTTCATCTGCTCAAAAGTGTTGAAGCTATATACGTTTGCCCTTGTATTTCATGTTTGGCTATGCAAACTTAATATAATTAGTTTCTGTCCAAAGATGATTCTGGAATTATATGTGTTTGATGCAATAAGAAAATATTGAGTTAAAGTTTTCTATTTCTATCAATTGTTAGATGAACAAAACTGACCAAGTAATTTTGTATAGTTTTTCAGTCACAAGAATCACTTCCTTACAGATATCTAGAATAAAGATGTTGAGCTCATAAATTTTATGTCTAGATCCCATGACTAATGTTTTGCTAGTGGGAGTAATAATTTGTTTATATATTTTATCTCTGCTAATCAGTGGGAATAAGAGATTACCTTTTGTGTTAAAACTTGAAGTGTTAGTGCCTGATATTTTAAGAGTAAATTTTGTTTAAGTTTTGTTCATAAGTTTTAGGGGTGTGCTATCTACACACCCCAAATTACTTCTCACACACCCTTTGTTAATTTCTATCCGTTGATCTTCTTCAATTCATCCGATCTGACGGCCGAAAATTAGAAAGGTGTGTGAGAAGTAAAATGGGGTGTGTGGATATCACACCCCCAAGTTTTAATCAGAGGTCCTGATTTTGTAAATAGTATGTCGTATTTTACTTGTTCTCTTATTATATTCTAAATTGACAGAAAAGTTGGATGTTGTTACCAATGTTGTTGAGTTCTTTTGTGAACTACATTTGTACTGAAATATATCTTCATATTTTCAGTTCAACTATTGTGAGCTAATGTTTTGACTATTAGCTCTTAATATCATGACTTTGTTAGTAACATAGTGCTTTTAGTTAAGTGTGCATGTAATCATGGAGTGCAAGGAACTGTCCAATAAGTGCCTTCTTTTTTGTGGTTCTGCACTTGATTCAAAAGTGACAAGTTGCTAGGAAAGATTGATTGCAAACTCATGAAGACTCAGTGATCACCACGAGTTCTTATCAAGACATAACATTGACATTCAAGTGGGAGAATGTAAAGTTCTGTGAATGGCAATGTGTGACAATTGGTTTACTTGAGGAACAAATCACTTGATTATTCTGTGATGTTCAATTTGAGTAAATTAAGAGTCCTAGTTAGGTAAGAATTGTGGAGTTTTAAATCATTGCAGCTAATCTAGGAGAATCATCTAGAGGTTCAAATACAATGATATTCCATCATGATAGGACTCAATCAAGGTGATAGGGTTAACCTTCTTAGCTGTTAATAGGCCGGCTAATAAGGAACTCCAATGGTATATAAATACTAGGTTAAGTCCCTATTTCCATTATTGAATTCCTCATAATACTAAAACCTAGTCATATAGTAGAAGGATATTTTGGAGTATTGGAAGGAGAAGACAACCTATAGTTCATCAATGGCTTCATCTTCATAACCATGTCTTCCGAATTCTATAGATAAGTTCAATATAATTAGTTCATAACTTCGTATCTACTTTATATTGATTTGATTTATTTGTGATCCTAATGTCTTGTTGTTGTGTTTTCAGAATATGTATTATAGGTGCAACATAACCAAGTGTACCAAGAGTTCTGGTTTGTGTTGCATCCTTATTTCCTGCTAAAATCATAGCAAGACCGAAGTCTCCCACATGTGCAACTATGCCCTTGTCAAGAAAGATATTCATAGGCTCCAAATCACAGTGCACTACAGGCTCTGATTGACCTTGACGGAGATATCCCCAAGCTGATGCAATGTCGACCAACACGCTAACTCTTTGAAAAAGATTGAGACAATAACTGTGAGAGTAGAACCACTCCTAAAGACTACCATTAGACATGTATTGCAGCACCGAAACTAATACCTCCAGACCCGAGCACATAATTATCACCTTGAGAAGATTTCAATGTCGAATTGCCCGCCATTCTTTTCATTCTGCAATGAAACTTTTCTAGGCACCTTCTATTTGCATACTTTGAACTTTGATAGTAATGGTTGTCCCATGGGAAAGATTCCCCTTGTACACAGAGCCAAAACTTGCGACTCACAGAAAGCTGCTTTCCCAACGGAGTTCATGATACGATACCATTCTATGTCCTGTAGCCAATTACAATTCTTCTAAACTTTGAAGACTTGCATTGATGAGTTCAATTACCAAATTTTTGTGGAAATAGATCCTATGAACAAGTTTGATAGGAGCATATTTATACGACTTAGTTAGCTTGTTTTCTTGCTTTTAATTAGCTAAACTATGATAATTATAGTGTTTAAAGTTATTTTCGTGCAATTTCAGGTTTTAGTGTCAAAGTATGCAAAAAGAAGCAATTTGGAACATTCTAGAGCATTTTTGGGCCAAGATTGGATTGTGCAAGCATGGAGGCATGAGGATGGACGAATTTGAAGACAAAAGAGGCTATGAACATGCTAAAAATCTGGTGAAACAAATATAAGTTGCAAGAAGGGATAAATTTCTAGAAGGATTGACCAAAACTTCACTCAAAACCAAGAAATTCTTCAATGCCGTGGGCATTGATTCACTTTCACCAGAAATTTGAGTGATGATGCATTGCTTAAATCACCATGACATGTGAGTGGATGATGCAATGCTTAACTCACCATGACATGTGAATGGATGACTCAATACCTAACCCACCAACAATTCCCACTTTTTGCCATGCTCACCTACTCAATTCCACAAAAATTTTGTGTTAAACAAGTCCATCCTTTTCCTATAAATACCATGGCAGCAACCTCATTCATGTTGGAAATGTGCCCTAAAACCAATCATGTGATGATGCTTTACGGACATTTCACATGTTAAACTAATCTAGTTTAATATAAAGGGCAAAGATTATTGTTTGAGCCGTCTCATATAAATGTTATATGCTTAAACGATAAAATCCAAGGAATATGTGATTGGGAGAATGTAATCTAATGAAGTTAGATTAATGAGACCATTCTTTCGTAGACACATCCTAAATGTTCCTGATCATAGGATTGCCAATTGGGCATTGACAGTCTGTCAAGATCGGTACGTGCTATGTCTTCTCTCAGGGAGAGTGACTAGTCTCGAGTCATTGGTGTGTGTGACATCAAGACAAGTACGTAGGTGCTCAGTAGAGAATGAGTTCACTGAACGCGATCAACGAAAAGTTCTCATACTCATGTCACATGAGAACTCATGGTTGGGATAATGCAAAGTAGTCCTTTGACCTGAGGCATCACAGTTGTCTTGTGGTTAAGTCCTTGATCTTTGATTATGTCAAAGTCACCCCATCGGGGTGTCCATGGCATCGTTGGGGTTAAGCCACTTAGCCATGGAGGCAAGTGAATGCGCAACAAGGGATCTCTAACCTTCAAACTGTTTGAGGGAGAATACTCTATGATATGATTTAGAATCTCTGGCCAGAGTATGAATGAGATTTAGAAAAGTCGTTCTAAATCACATTCAAGGTAATCATATAAGCACACGAATCACATTGGATAGTAGACATGAATAAATAAACTATCAAACCAAACAATGTGGTCAAGAGTATTGTATTAGAGAAAGACCGTATTACATTTGTAATCCCAAACTGAATAGGTTTTCTCTACCTCTTCTGATTAGCTTGGGTAACCATGATATGCTGCAAGGTGTCACTCATGGTTTGTGGAAGCCCTAAACGTGTGTAATCACTAAAGGGAGAATTGAAAGTAAGTTTCAATTCACAATCGATATAAAATGGTTTTAATCGCCCACTGCCTCGCTAAAAGGAACCTAATGGATCGCACACTGTGTAAGGTGGAGATTGAAGAAACAATGGAGATGAGTAAGAATGATTAAATGGTTTAATCATTTATTTATGGCAAGGATTAATTAATATGTTAATTAATCAAACGAATAAGTTCGTTAAAGACCTCGGGATAGTTTTGGACATTAAGGCCCAATGGGCTTCGAACGTCAAGCCCATTGACTTAAGTTGTATGACAACTTAATGAATAATGATTCACAAAGGCCTAATTAGCCCAAAAATACCCTAGGGCCGGCCATGATGCTAAGGGTAGTGAACTTGGACTTATTTACAAGTTTGCCACTCAAATGAATAAAGGTAAAAATATGACTTTATAGCCTAAAATTCATAAGGGTTTGTTTTGGAGAAAATTGGAGAGAACATGTCTCTCCATTTCTCTCTAAAGAGGCCAGCCACCTTGGGGGGTGCATCTTGCAATCCCACTACTCCAAGGTCACTCATTTCTTCTCCAATCTCTCCTTGGTGAAGAGACTTAGAGGTTCCCTATTTTGGGAACTTGGAGAAACATATTCATCTATCCAAATCCATAGATTTAAGATGCAAGGAATGAAGGCCCTCTCTTTGAGTGATTAGCCTTTGCTTATGCAAAGAGGAATCTACAAAGGTATATTTCTCAACTCACTTTGATTTGAGTTGAGTCTTGGTTCACCAATCTACTAGGCTTTGAATTTCTTGGTTAATGTTTTGTTTTTAAGTGCATGCTAGCATGATTCCGCCTTTAATTGTTAATTGCGTGCTTATAGATGTTGCTTAAATGAACATGTTTTCACAAAATATTCCTTCAAGTGGTATCAGAGCCTAGGTCTAGTAGTTGGTGAATCCTTTTGGGTTTTGTAGTTCATAGTTTGTGATTTAAAAGTTGTAATTGTTACAAGCTTTATTCTTGTTTCTTTGAATGTAAATTTTGTTAGAAAATTTGCCATCTCAAATGTTGTAGATGTAGTTCATATGAGCATGAATATTGGAGCTAAAATTTGGTGCCATGACTTTGGGGATTTTCGGCCAAATCCAAAGGGTGGAATTTTGGGTTCTTGTTTGACTTGTTAAAAGTGTTTTCAAGTGACTTTTGGAACCCCTATGTACCCTAGTTTGGTTAGATGTTATTTCCCTAAAGTTTGAATGGTTTTGGAATGTTTTTGGGTGGAAAAAGTTCATGGAAAAATTTTGGGTTTTTCATGAATGTTCTTCATTGTTCTTGACATTTTTGCCAAGAACAAAAAGGTTTGTGTTTTGATTCAAAGTTTTGATTTATTTCATAAAGTTTATGTTTTATGTTTTTCAAATGTTTTAATGCATTAGACATTTATTTGAAAGGTGATGGAAATGGTGATGGGTGTGTAAGGATTAATTCCCTTTCACACACACCACTTGCACCACTTGCATGCTTTATGTCAAAACTCACAAATCAACACACACATCACTCCATTTCTTCTTCCAAAACCGGCCCTCCCTCAAGTGGGAGTACTTTTGGGGCTTTTATGCAATTACATAAAGTTTTGATACTTTTGTGTATTTGCACTTTGGCCCAAAAGTTTACGTTTTTACGTTAAGGTCCAAAAACGCTAAAGGACAAATTGTTTTGATCCTTTAATGAAGTTTTTGCATTGATTAAATTTTGGGTTCTATTGTAATTACATGAAGTAGTGGACTTTTGTGTCTTTACAAAGTGACCCCAAAAGTTTTGCAACATAGCCCAAAAGTTGAGGTTAATTGCTTTATGACCCAAATAAGTTGTGGTTATTGCATATTGGCCCAAATTAAGTAGAGAACAAAATTGTTTTGTCTCTTTAAATGAGAATTGGATTTTCATTTTGTTTAGCTCCATTTAAATCAATTTTATGGATACAAAAACCAAATGAAAATGTTGCATTCAATTTAATTAGTTAAAGTGTTAATTAATTAAAGGGTGATTATGAACCTAAGCCTAATATAATTGAGCTATGTGAAAGGCCGTTTCAAATTTGTTTGAACCATGGGAATGTGTAGATTAATTTTGGTTGTAATTTGATTTGATCAAATGTTGTAAAAGGGCTTAAGCTCTTCTTTACTTTAAAGTAATTTGTTTTATGCAAATGTTGTAATGAGCATAAGCTCACCTTTACTTTGAAGTACTTCTTTCTTGCTTTATTTGATATGCATGAAAATGAAGTAGTTGGGTCCAACGCCCCTAAGACAACACGCCTTAATGTGATTAAACGCGTAACTAAAATCAATCACCATTCCTAGACCGAGATTCAACACAAGGCTCGTGTTGAATCTAAACAAAGGTTCATAATCATCCTAAGGCCCTAAGGCAACTATATAGTCCATCAAATGAATGCAAAGGTTATGTTAGTAGTATCATATACTCTTGCTTTAAAAACCGTTTTATAAGCATAGTGGGAGTATTATATACAACTAAAAACAATCATATGGACCAATAGTTGTAATAGGACCAAAATAGTTTTAATAGAGATTAAAATGTATGTTTATATGTGATGAGACCAAAAACCCTCAACCAAACCATTATTAAGTTGATAAGCGTGAGAGTGCTTAGAACACTCTTTCGTAGGCCTTCCACCGTGGTGGGATCCAATCGTTTATGACTTGTGCACCGGCTTCACCCTATCATGGGGGAGTACAAAGTGCATGCTTATACTCAGGAGGAATCCATAAACATATGATGAGGTGAGTGTAGGCAACGAGGATGGCCGACATCGTATCATCGTGAGGCTATTCTTGAACCCCTTCACAAACTAAGCATGGTGGGAATGACTTAACTAAGTGCAATGGAGCCAATATCATATCATTGTGAGGTGACATTCTCTAGAGGCCAAATAAGATGGGTACTTGCATTAGTTGCAAATGAGTAAGTGTACTCTCTCATTATTATTAATGCTAGCCAATATCATATCATTGTGAGGTGGGCTTGGTAGTAGTGAGCCTCCCATAACCTACTAGGAGTTTCATCCAAAACTCTCGAATTCCAATGAGGGATATGGAATTTGCCAAAAATAGTGGGTGGTGCTATTTGATTTAAAGACCCGGATCAAATGGCTTAAAATCAATCAATTTATATTCGTTATGTATTTGTTTACCAATATATTTGCAAACGCTATCCAACACTTAGACAAATAAAAACCGAAAGTTTAGTTTCCGGACTTAGTACCACAATCCCAAAGAATGTCTTATAAAGATTGCATATGTATCTAAGTAGTCTCATCCTCACAATCTTCCTAATGATAATGTATCATTGGAAGAACATGTTAGAAAAGTCTATCATGAAGAGGACAACACAAACAACCAATGCTTAATCCTTTGTTAAATGAACAAAGGAACTTACGAAGATTAGCATAATGACAAGGACACTTTTAGTGTTATTAGTTCTTCACTTACAAATCGTTGTATGAAGAAATAATAGTTGCTTTGAACAACCCTTAGTCAATGCAAACACTAGTGCTTGTTTCTTTGTTAAATGAACAAAGAACTTGAGAAGAGAGCACAAAGGCATGGACACTTAATGTGCCATGATTCTTCACTTACAAATTGTTGTATGAAGAAATGAGAGTTGCCTTGTACAACTCTTGAAGGTTTGTAATTATGTTTAGAACATAATGGTTGGTTGACAAAAATAGTCCATCAACATGGACTTATGATGATTTTGAATCATTGAGTGTTGAAGTGATAAACCACTTAACGAGACGGAAACTAGGCAAGGACTTCACCTTTGTGTCCCTATCCAAATGGTTCACTAAGTTTATTGTAAACTATGTAGTGAACAATAACCACACACTCTCCAAATTGTTTGATGTGTATAACACAATTGAAATAAGTTTCAAGAGAGATAGTGGGAGTTTAGGGACCATGACTATTGTAGTCAAAGGAGAAGTCAAATGAAGAAAGCGAAATAACTCCAAGGGAACAAACTTTCTTTATGAAAGGATGGACATTGGAAGGGGTATTTGCAAGATATGTCTTGCAAGTGTCAAGAACACACCTTTCGAAGGTGTTGTAAAATGTTCTTGAAAAGTTCAAAACAGTTGGTTCTTCTACTTGAATGCTTGAATCCGTATTAGTAACTATGTTTTACAATCGTTGTAAAAGTGTGACTAATAAGAAGTAGAAGATAAATGAGAGAAGAGAAAGTACTTCACATTCGAAACGTGAATCAAATGTAGATCTCTGCGAAAGCAGATGGTACTTACTTCCTCATATGAACTACCAAAGAAATTGGAAAAACATAGATTGTCTTTATATTCCAAATTTTAAGGAACTAAATTCCGTCACTATGTGAAATGGATAAATGTTTTGTTTGACAAAACAATGTTCTTTATTAATCAATGATTGGATTATGGTAATCTAATTAATTATCTCTATAGTAGAGATAATATGGTAGTGTTAACTGTTTAGAAAATAATGATGCCTAAAACCCAAAAGGTTGCAAGGTAGTGACTAATCCCAACTAAAGTTGTGATACCTCTAAAACATAAATTACGAGTTGGTCATAGATGGACGCTTTGGATCGTTAGATCCGGATCCAATACCTTCTTGTTAAAATTGTATAGAGGCGAAATGTTCGAATCTTTATTCTTTTGGAAAGAAGAAAGAATCACAAAGTTGTTGAGGTTAATTCACTTAGATGTTAGTGGCACTTGTCCACAAACATAATACTACTCATGTTGTATGACATTCACCGAAGATCACTCTCGGTTGGACTATAGTTTATTTTGAATAAACACAAGTCCGAATACTTTGCAAAATGTTTCAAAGAATTCAAGAAATGTAAGTTGATGAGTAAGACATCTAAAGTATTTACCTCCTTAGATTTGATCCAAGGAAAGGTAACACTTTAGATGAGTTTCCTTGAAAGATATCAAGGAAATTAGCATCATAAGATAATGTATTTCTCCATTAGGAGAAGAACGAACTCGAATAAGATTTAGTTCGTTAGATGTTATCTATTACCCATATATAGGATATATACTTCTAAAACAATATGATTGTCAATTAGAAGATCTTCCAAATTTTTCATGACTCCATAAGATGTAGTTGGAAAGAAAGACAAATCTTAAGCATGTTAAGATTTGGGGTTGTGTGCTTATAAGCAATATTTGTTTGATAACAATCTTGTAGGATATCCTTAAATTAACTTTTGGATATCGCTTCTATAAACCAACTAACAAATGTTGTTTTGTTGGGTAGTTCATTGTAATCCTACAATGTGATTTGCCTAAGAGCAAATGAACGAGAGATAGAACTCAAAGAATGGGTTCTTTGAGTGACAAGAAAGTAAACAACAAATATAACAACCTAGTTCCTATACCACAAGCTCCAAGGTAGTCGAGAAGGATTTATAAACCGTCTCAGTTGAATGGTTTGAACTTTATGACTATGTCATAGAGTTGCACCTCTTAATTCGAAAGAAATAAGAATGAAAATCCTTATGACTACATTGAGTGTATATATGATATATACTCAAGGAAATGGTAAAGTACCATTTAACCCGAAATAATGAAACATTTGGTAGCTTTAGGTGACTACAATCAAAGAGAATGGTTGACTTTGAAGGAACCATTTTTGACGTAGTCTTAGTTTCAATTAATTCGAAGAATGCTAGCTACAACTAAATGGTGATTCAATGTTTGGACATAATATGGGTTTTTGAAACCATTATTAAGATAGTCTTGATAATATATGTCTAAAACTATGAATCACAAGACATGTAAGTTGTAGAGATCCATCCATCATGGATCTTAGCAAGCTAGTGGGAGCTATAAGCATCTTATGAGAAAAAGGATCAAATCGTTTGATTTCTCATAAAGATGTAAATGAATCTTTTGTTTACTAGGTTTACAAAAGATTAGTGGGAGTTAATCATGTTCCTAAAATTTAAATATATATATGATATATTAATTTTGGAAATGAAATAAATACTTCTTCGTTAAAGTTATGACTTTAAAACATTATATGAAGATAGAATGTTTATGGGAGTTAATCATGTTCCTAAAATATAAATATATATATGATATATTAATTTTGGAAATGAAAAGAATACTTCTTCGTTAAAGTTATGACTTTAAGCATTCTATAACGATATAATGTATATGGGAGACATAGTCTATAAACATGGGATGGAAATCTATAATGATAGATTTTAGGATATAATTGGATTATATCAAGCCCTAAATAATAGACAAGAGTTGCTAGGAAGTTTCTCATATGATGATAAACTTCAATTAGAAGGATGACTCTAGTGTGACTAGCAAGTTGCCCTTCTCAAAGGGAACGTACCCTTTGACTCCCAAAGAAATAATGCGTAAATAGAATCTTTTATGCATACGCATAAAGGTGATTTATGTATTTCATATTGTATGAAAAACATTGATATGAGTTGTACCTAGAACGGTACAAGACGATATCAGTGCAAGCCCAGGATCAGAACCATGGCAACTGTCAAGTGAGTCCTTAAGTATTTAAGAAATACTAAAGGAAAGATTCCTCAAAGAATGAGGAAGAATTAGAGTAACGTAATGGAAGCGTAAATGTATTAGATTATGAATCTAATCCATCATTGGATGTTTCTTCATTATGAATGAAGAGATAAACAGATATCTCTTTATTATGACTAAAGAGATATTTGGATGGAAACATTAAAGTAATGACTTTAGTATGTTCCATTATGAATGCAAGGTATATTGCCATATAGAAGTTTGCAACAATGTTGTTTGGATGGGAAAGTTCATTTATGAACTCTCTATTCGGTTCCAACCAGAAAGTGTATCTAGTGTATCGACACTATGACACTAATGGGGCGATAGCTCAAACCAGGGAATCAAGGTCTCATCAAGGTCCGAACACAAATGAGAAACTGAACCACATGATTGAGAATCATGTATAATGGTGACGTCGTTATTCTCAAGGTTGCTTCTATGGATAACATATAGATATCCATTGTCTAGGCCTACTACTCAGCCATTTATGAAATGACTACAGAAGAGGTATCATCACTGATGACCAAGCTGATTGGCTCTAGTGCAAGTGGGAGATTGTTGGAAATGTGCCCTAAAACCAATCATGTGATGATGCTTTACGGACATTTCACATGTTAAACTAATCTAGTTTAATATAAAGGGCAAAGATTATTGTTTGAGCCGTCTCATATAAATGTTATATGCTTAAACGATAAAGTCCAAGGAATATGTGATTGGGAGAATGTAATCTAATGAAGTTAGATTAATGAGACCATTCTTTCGTAGACACATCCTAAATGTTCCTGATCATAGGATTGCCAATTGGGCATTGACAGTCTGTCAAGATCGGTACGTGCTATGTCTTCTCTCAGGGAGAGTGACTAGTCTCGAGTCATTGGTGTGTGTGACATCAAGACAAGTACGTAGGTGCTCAGTAGAGAATGAGTTCACTGAACGCGATCAACGAAAAGTTCTCATACTCATGTCACATGAGAACTCATGGTTGGGATAATGCAAAGTAGTCCTTTGACCTGAGGCATCACAGTTGTCTTGTGGTTAAGTCCTTGATCTTTGATTATGTCAAAGTCACCCCATCGGGGTGTCCATGGCATCGTTGGGGTTAAGCCACTTAGCCATGGAGGCAAGTGAATGCGCAACAAGGGATCTCTAACCTTCAAACTGTTTGAGGGAGAATACTCTATGATATGATTTAGAATCTCTGGCCAGAGTATGAATGAGATTTAGAAAAGTCGTTCTAAATCACATTCAAGGTAATCATATAAGCACACGAATCACATTGGATAGTAGACATGAATAAATAAACTATCAAACCAAACAATGTGGTCAAGAGTATTGTATTAGAGAAAGACCGTATTGCATTTGTAATCCCAAACTGAATAGGTTTTCTCTACCTCTTCTGATTAGCTTGGGTAACCATGATATGCTGCAAGGTGTCACTCATGGTTTGTGGAAGCCCTAAACGTGTGTAATCACTAAAGGGAGAATTGAAAGTAAGTTTCAATTCACAATCGATATAAAATGGTTTTAATCGCCCACTGCCTCGCTAAAAGGAACCTAATGGATCGCACACCGTGTAAGGTGGAGATTGAAGAAACAATGGAGATGAGTAAGAATGATTAAATGGTTTAATCATTTATTTATGGCAAGGATTAATTAATATGTTAATTAATCAAACGAATAAGTTCGTTAAAGACCTCGGGATAGTTTTGGACATTAAGGCCCAATGGGCTTCGAACGTCAAGCCCATTGACTTAAGTTGTATGACAACTTAATGAATAATGATTCACAAAGGCCTAATTAGCCCAAAAATACCCTAGGGCCGGCCATGATGCTAAGGGTAGTGAACTTGGACTTATTTACAAGTTTGCCACTCAAATGAATAAAGGTATAAATATGACTTTATAGCCTAAAATTCATAAGGGTTTGTTTTGGAGAAAATTGGAAAGAACATGTCTCTCCATTTCTCTCTAAAGAGGCCGGCCACCTTGGGGGGTGCATCTTGCAATCCCACTACTCCAAGGTCACTCATTTCTTCTCCAATCTCTCCTTGGTGAAGAGACTTAGAGGTTCCCTATTTTGGGAACTTGGAGAAACCTATTCATCTATCCAAATCCATAGATTTAAGATGCAAGGAATGAAGGCCCTCTCTTTGGGTGATTAGCCTTTGCTTATGCAAAGAGGAATCTACAAAGGTATATTTCTCAACTCACTTTGATTTGAGTTGAGTCTTGGTTCACCAATCTACTAGGCTTTGAATTTCTTGGTTAATGTTTTGTTTTTAAGTGCATGCTAGCATGATTCCGCCTTTAATTGTTAATTGCATGCTTATAGATGTTGCTTAATTGAACATGTTTTCACAAAATATTCCTTCAATTCAAATCATCCAGAAATTAACCATTCTCCAAGCCTTCCCTTGCCTCTCCCTACATATCTAAACCTTCCCCATCCATTCCTCCATATAACCAACCATTCAACCACCATAACCACCTTGTGCCGCCACCATTGAAGGAGAGGAGGAGTAGTGCCGTGCTTATGCAATCTGCAACTATTAGAGTGTTTGGAATTCTTTCTTCTTTTAATTCTATGTTCATGTTTAATTTAACTTGCTGTTCAATTATGTTAAACATGTGGAACTAATTTCTTTTTGGCTAGAGGTTAATTCAAAGCCATGAATATATTTGTAATATGAATTGATTACCTTCAGTTGTGATTTCTGAATTGTGATTTAATTTGCTTAACTGCTTGATTGATAACTTATTTTTGTATGTCGATTAAGAATGCATACTTAATTTACATGCATGAATTTGATGCTAGAATATAAGTGAATTTCACCTAATCGTTATGAACTTATATTCACAAGTAGTGAAGGTTGTTATCCACAATCGTGTTAAGTGAATTCTAGATGCTAGAATATAAGTGAATTTCACCTAATCGTTATGAACTTATATTCACAAGTAGTGAAGGTTGTTATCCACAATCGTGTTAAGTGAATTCTAGGCTGGATTAACATGCGTATTCCATAGTTATGAATGCCTAGTCAATGTTTATGATTTCCGTTGAACTTAATGATCTTTGTTGAATGTCTCTATCATGCGTATTCCATAGTTAGGGACTTTGATGAGGAATAATTTGGTTGTAATGCGTATTCCATTCAATCCAATGAATCTAGGGAAATCTAAGAGTTAATTTAAGCGGACCTAATTAACTTGGAACATTGTCATTCACAATTTATTGAAAGAACAACTGAAAATCAATTTAGGTTGCATATGTGTCATGTGTGGAGAAAAACCCTCTAGCTAGTCCGTCACCTATCCTTTCACCTTAATTCATGCTTTTGTCAATTCTGTAATTTATTTAAGTTTAATTTACTTCTCGTCAAAACCAAACCCCCCCCCATTATTAAATTATATTATTTAGTTAGTGTTCATTGTTGTTAGTCTTTTAATTCAATTTCCGTCCATTTTAGTTCCTAGTGTCTAATTTGATTGTTTTCATTATTTTGAGTCATTCTAAGTGTGTTTCGAGTTATTAGAGTTTTTAGCCTAGTTTTGTGTCCTTGAGTCTTGTTTAATATTTTTAAATTAATTTAGAATAGATTAGCAATCCCTCCTAATCCCCGGCCTAGAACGATACCCTACTTACATCTATACTACAATTGTCAAAAAGAGGGTTTAATTTGTGTGTCAAGTAATTCTCACATCAAAGTTGTTTGACAAATTTAGAGAGTTTATGCTCTGAAAAGATCCTATGATGCTCGGAATGTCTCCAGAAATTCGGTTCCAAAACAAATTGACTAGTATTGGTGAGTTCAATTTGTTGGAATTTAGGAAAACTCTTTGAAGGTGTCTGATGTTTCCTATGCAACTTGGCATCAATCCACCAACTGTACATTGTTTGCCAGTGATATCACATAGCTCATCTGGAATGAAACCTTCAATGCAGTTGTTATCGAGTTGCTATTGAATAACCGACTCTTCATTCCAGCTGGTTGTCTTGAAGTGCAAGCATCCTCGAGGGATTGAGTTTAGGGGGCAAGAATTAGACCCGACAATTTCTGACACGACACGAAAACGACATGAAAATAACGAGTTTCGGGTCAACACGATAACTAATCAGGTCATTATCGGGTGACCCATTAAGAATCCATTATTAACGGGTATACACGCGGGTAACACGTGGGTAACCCGTTTTAACCCATTAAGAAAAAAATTATTTTGATAATTTTAAAGTTTAATTACTAAAAGATTTATTATAAAATACAATAGCCATATTAATATATACAATATATTCTATATTAAATATATAGTTTTGTATTATTATTCTACCTAAGTTAAAAAAAAAAAAAAAGTTTTAGCCATTATTTATTTTTATTATGAGAGTTCCTTATTATCATTACTAGGATAAATTTTATTTAACATGTTGTTGTCCAAAATTAAAATAAACTAGTATAATATTTGTATAGGCAAGAGCTAAGAAGACATACATATAAGTATGGAAAATGTGCAAGAATATATAAACACTCGTGATTCATCATTATTCCTCCACGAGTAGATAATGGTTACACTTGTTGCAATCATATTTAGAATAGGAATGTGATTGTGTAAATCTTAGGGAATCTGGGAATGTATCTTATATTCCTATTAGGATTAGATTACCTATTAAATGTTGTAATCCTAAAGGAAAAGGTTTTACCCTTCCTACTACTATAAATAAAGGCACAATGGGATGAATCAAACACACCTCACAATTAAATCAATCTCTCTTCTCTCTAATAGTGGCTAGCTCTCTCTCTCTAAACCCTAGATCATTCAATCAAATAGGCCTACATCACCCTGATGCCCTTGGACGCAGCCCTTGTAGGGCTTGCTGCTCCACAACCACGGGCCTGCAACCTTAGTTTTTGGTCCACATCCCATAAGCCTAGTTTGTTGGGCCCCCTGTGTCACGGCTTGCATCATCAGCAGCCAGCCTATGGGCTGGGCTTAGCTTCCCGTGCCCACGACCCAAGTCCCAGCCTTCACTGGGCCTTGCCGCGTGCTCGCCCACAAGTCAGCTTCTGCTGGGCTTGTTTCCATGCCCCCCTCAGGGTCTAATTTCGAAGCCCAGCTTGCGACTGGGGTTTCCTCCCTTCACCATGGCCTGCAAACCACCCCAAGGTTTTTCTTGGGCCTCGCCTTATGCTTAAGGCACCCGCACCCGTGCCCTTACCCACGGTACCAAGCCCAAAATTATTTTAGGGCTATGTTTTTTCGATCCAATAATATTATTTTAATATTATTTAGCTTCTACAATCGACTCCGTATGGCCCGATTTATTAAATTAATTAAAAGTGACCTGCAGTCAATTAATCTGATAATGAATCCAAAATTATTAACCTGAAGATCACTTTTGGACATTAACGATTCAATAATTTATTTTTATACTTTGAACCATCACATACTTTCGTAGTAACAAAGCTCTCACACTTGAGTTCCCGAAAAACCTCAAATCCACTACACTTAGTTAGTATATTGCATTATGTATTTCTTGCAGAAACCTCTCATTATGAACTAATTGTTCAGAAAACTAAATTGAACTTGTAGTTTCAAATTTAGTGCCTTTGAAACCCGAAGTTTTCATTCAAAACATACCATATGAAACCCGTAGTTTTCATGCTTAAATTAAACCACTACATGTCTATAGAACCTATATGTTCTACGATATATGTCTATGGCTTACCATATGACTAATCACATTTTCTCCCTCTGCTTTGGGGACATGTCGAACTTGAACAAGCTCGATTTCTCCACTCTAGAAGTCTCTGGAAGAAACTATCTGAAGTGGGTTTAAGACGTGAAGCTCCATCTCACTGCAAAGGGTATTAGAGCCACCGTCGAGGCACCTATCGCCGACAAACCTATTGATGAAGCTTAGAAGGCTACTGCAATGATCTTTATCCAAAGACACATTCATGATGCACTACAGACTAAGTATCTCGCTGAGGAGGACCCACGCACCCTCTGGCTTGCTCTGGCCGACCGTTTCGATCACCAAAACGACGTATACTTGCCTGAAGCAAGACACGACTGGTAGCATCTTCACTTCCAGGACTTTAAGTCCATGAATGAATACAACTCTGAAGTTTGTAAAATCCATTCTCTGTTGAAATTCTACAAAGTGGAACTAACCGAATCAGATCTTCTGGAGAAGACCTATTCGACCTTCGATGCCACCAAAATTATCCTGCAGCAACAATATAGGGCACAGAAATTCACCAAATTTTCGGATTTGATCTCTGTTTTACTTCTCGCTAAAAAGCAGAACCAGCTTTTGATGAAGAATCATCAAGCTCGACCCACTAGCTCAAAAGTCGTGCCTGAAGCGCATGCGACCTATTCTAGCAGCCATAAACGACGAAAGAACCGTCGTGGCCATGGCAATGGGTAGCAAGCCCAAACACGGGCCCAAGGTCAACAGAGTGCCGTACCTAAGGGAAGAAATGTGACCCAGCAGCGTCTACCACTCGCCCCTAAGGTCCCCAACTTCAAGAACAAGGGCAAAGCTCCCGTTCAGGCTACTTCTACTCAACTGGAAATGTGTTATCGTTGTGGCTCAAGGGATCATTGGTCACACGAATGCCGAGCTTCCCCTGAGGTTATAGCCAAGTATCATTCTCGTCGTGAGTCTAACTTTGCACATATGGATCATCCGAAAGATGCAACTACATCAATGGAGATATCGGATTTTCAAGAGGCGTCAATGATAGGAGCATATTTATGCGACTGAGTTAGCTTGTTCTCATGCATTTATGTTGTTATTCCTTAGTAGTTTTAGTGTTTAAAGTCATTTTTGTGCAATTTCAGGTTCTAAGGACAAAGTATGCAAAAATGTGCATTTTGGAGCCTTTTGGAGCAATTTTGGGCTTGGAATAAATATCACATGCTTGGAACTAAAGGAATTGACGAAATTGAAGATCTAAAGATGAGGATTCCAACTTGAAGTAGGAAAGTTAAGCCAAGGTTTCCTATTTTGGTGTGATCTTTCCTAAATCCTGAATGTCCCTAAGTTCGAGCAACATTGAAGGTTTCCTATGCATTTTAGGACACAAATTAAGGGTTCCTTGTACCATAACAAACCTTTGCCGTGCACTCCATCCATGTTTAATTCTTGCATCAATCATCACTTCACTTTCACCTTTGAATCATTTCAACACCACTCCATTTTACACATGCTTTGCATCATTACTTCACTTTCACCTTTGAATCATTTCAACACCACTGCATTTTACCCATGCTCTGCATCATTACTTCACTTTCACCTTTGAATCATTTCACTTTCACCTTTGAATCATTTCAACACCACTCCATTGTACCCATGCTTTGCATCATTACTTCACTTTCACCTTTGAATCATTTCAACACACACTCCATTTTACCCATGCTTTGCCTTGCACTTCCTCTATAAAAGGAAGTGTGTGTAGCATAAATTGAGTTCATACTTGGTTAGATCATTCACTCCCATTTCAACACAGCCTTTATCCAAACACATCCATTCATCTTCACATCCATTCCTCCATACAAACAAACCTTTAAACACTCACCAACACCTTGTGCCGTAGCAAAGGAAGGGAAGGAAAGTGCTTGGACGTGCTTGCTGTCCAACTTGGATCGTTGGAGCGTTTAGGTGTTTTCTTTCTTTTGTTTCTAATGTTTAAATTCATTTCCTTTCGTTTTGTTGTAAATATGAGTGGCTAAACCCCTCTTGGCTAGGGGTGATTTCAAAGCCATGATTATGTGTGCAATATAATTTGATAAATTCCAGTTATGAACTCTTGAATCGTGAATGCAATTGGCTTAACTATTTGATTGATAACTTATTTGTATTTGTTAATTAAGGGTCGACACTTAATTGGCATGCATAAATCTGTTGCTAGAATATAAGGAAGTTTCACATAATCATTACAAACTTATATTCACATGTAGTGAAGGTCGCTTATAAACGATCGCGTTAAGTTCAATTCCTAGCATGAGTGACATGATGTCATAGTTGCAAGTGCTTTGTCAATGCTTATGATTTTCATTAAACGTAATGATCTTTGATTGTATCTCTATTATGATGTCATGTAGGGAACTTTAGAAGAATGTTTTGGGTTGTCGAATGATGTCATCCAATCCAATAAAACAAGGAAAATCTGAGAGTTAACTAGTGATGTCACGGTTAATTTGGAGCATTGTCGTTCATAATTCAATGAAGTAGTAACTGGAAATCGAGTTATTTGCATACATGTCATGTGTGGAGAAAAAGCCTCTAGCTATCCCATCCATCATCTTGTTTCTCACATTCATTTTACAATCCGTCTAGTTTTTCATACTTGTTTGTTTGTTTCAACTTCATCCAAATCAAAACCCCCCCCCTTTTTAGTTTCTTGTTTCAAAGTGTTTCAAATCTGTTTTAGTTTGTGTTTTTAAGTGTTTTGATTTAAGTAAAAGTCAATTTTCGTCCAAAGTCATTCCTAGTGTCTAGTTTAAGTTTATTTGGTTGTTTTAAGCTATTTTGAGTATTTTAAGTTGGCTTTGAGTCTTGTGAGTCTTGTTAAGTGTTTTTAAGTTTAGTTTTATGTTTTTGAGTTAGTTTAAAGGTTATTAGCAAGCCCTCCTAATCCCCGATCCAGAACGATCCCTACTTATACTTGTACTACAATTGTCAAAAGAGGGTTAAATTTGTGTGTTAAGATAATTTTCGCACCAAGTTTTTGGCGCCGTTGCCAGGGATTAGCAACTTTGCTAATCCCTTATTATTTCTTTTTGTTTATTTTCATGTATTTTTATTCCTAGTTGCTGATTTTACTTGTTTTTGTTGTTTTAGGTGGTTTATGACTCGAAGTTCTCAACCTGTTCATAAGCACATCTTTGAATTTGACGACGATTTTGAACGAACTTTGTGATGAGCAAGGAATCAACAAGATCCCCAACCATCTCAACCTGCACCAGATATTGAAGAAGACAAAGTAGAAGAGCAAGAGAAGGCCACGGCAAGGACTTTTGAAGAAGTCCAAGATATAGTAGTGGACAATCGAACAATCAAGGAGCTTTCCGCTTTGGGATTAGACAATGCTTTGCCTTTATGCATTCAATATCCAAGGGCAGCCCAAAACAAGACCGACGAGTTCGAATTAAAGTTCAGTTTATTGCATCATATTCCTAAGTTCCATGGGTTATCCATGGAAGATCCTAATAAACATTTGAAGGAGTTCGAGGTTGTTTGTTCGAGCATGACCCCTGTGAATGTTGATGGGAGCATTCTGAAAATGAAGGCTTTTCCCTTTTCTCTCTTGGAAAAGGATAAAGATTGGTTGTATGAGCTAGCCCCCGGAACTGTCACATCATGGGAGAGTATGAAACGGGCATTTTTGGAGAAGTTTTTCTCAACTTCTCGACTCATTCTATACACAAAAAGATTAGTGGCATTCAGCAAAACCAAGGTGAATCCTTTCCCATTAACTATGAGCGTTTTAAAACCCTTGTTGCTCCATGTCCACAGCACCAGATGAAGGAGGAGCTTCTTCTTCAATATTTCTACGAAAGGCTTTTATCAATTGAACGCCAAATGTTAGACGCCTCAGCGGGAGGAGCTTTGGTGGACAAAACACCCATGGCTGCCAAGACCTTAATTGCTAATCAAGCATTGAATGCTCAACAATATGAAGGCGTTGGTCAAAGAGACAACCCACGGCAGCAACAAGTTAATGAGGTAAGTGATATTTCCGAACTTCAAAATCAAATGGCTAATCTTACTACTCTTCTTTCACAAGTGGTTGAAAACCCAAAAGAACAAAGTATAACTGCTTGTGGCATGTGCTCAATGAATGGACATTTCACGGATAAGTGCCCTCAATTGATCAAGAACGGAGGGTAGGAATCTGCCAATGCCGTGGGTTTTGGGAGTCAAAACCAACCAAGGAATGATCCGTTCTCGAATACATACAATCCAGGTTGGAGAGATCATCCAAATTTCAAATGAAGGGAGCCCCAACAAACCCAAGAACAAAGTGCATTCAGACAACAACCTCCGGGATTCTATCAAAGGCCGTATGCACCCTCACAACCCCAAACACAACCTACCCAAAATAACTCAGGTTCGTCTTTTGATAATGCTCAAGTTATTCAGTTACTAACTACGTTGGCGAAGGGTCAGGAAAATCAACCCAAAGATATGTACAATTACGCCAAGGAAGTGCAAAATCAAGCTCGAGAGGTGACTGAATTGAAGAGACAGATGGGACAAACGGATGTGAATCTAAAGGGAGGCTTCGAATCTGCCAAAGCCATCACCTTGCGAAGTGGACAAGAAGTTGGATCTGATCCCAGCCCATCTAAATCTAATCAAAATGAGGACGAAAAGATGCAATCTGAGGAGAAAGAACAAGGCATGCCCTCGGAAAAGATTGAGCAATCGTTGCCGCAGCCACCTACACACCCTAATTCGACCACCAAAGGTAAGTTGGGTTCAAATTCCATGACTTCTAATTCCATTTCAACCAATGCACTCTTTCCTCGTAGGTTTATGCAATCAAAGAAGGATGAGAATGACAAAGGATCCTTGACACATTTAGAAAGGTACAAGTCAACAGTCCACTTCTAGATGCAATTAAACAAGTCCCCAAGTATGCTAAGTTCCTGAAGGAGCTGTGCACTACAAGGAAGAGGGCTTCAAACAAAGAGGTGGTAAGGGTAAGTGAGAATGTCTCAGCTGTGTTGCAACGAAAACTACCTCCTAAGTGCAAAGATCCAGGCAGTTTTACAATTCCTTGTGTTATAGGAAATACTCGCTTTGAATCTGCCATGTTAGATCTAGGTGCATCAATAAATGTGATGCCTTATTCAATATATGCATCTATGAACTTGGGAGAATTAAAAAATGATGGAGTGATCATTCAACTGGCCAATAGATCTAATGCGTATCCAAAGGGTGTTTTGGAGGATGTTTTAGTGCAGGTGAATCACCTAGTCTTTCCGGCGGACTTTTATGTGCTTGAAATGGAAGACTCGAACCATTCCTCTTAATTATCAATATTACTTGGCCGACCATTCATGAAGACTGCCCGTACAAAGATAGATGTATTCAAGGGAACATTGACCATGGAATTTGATGGGGAAGTTATTGATTTCAATATTTCTGATGCTATAAGATATCCTCATGATGGTCACTCTTGTTTCTCTATTGATGTGATTGACTCTTGGGCGCAGGAATTCCTTGATGATTTGAATGAGAATGCACTTGAAAAGACTCTCACGCAAAGCATTGGACTAAAAAATAAAGGGTTAGCACTTAGGCATGCACACGGCAACAATAAGGAACATCTTGCCGTGCCTATTCAAGAAGAATTGGTGGAGATGGTTGCTGCCCTAGAGTCATATCCAAGGAATATTGGTAAGTCTCCTAACCTAATTTCAATTCCCATTTCGACTAACAAGTTCCTTCCTTCTGTAATCCAGCCCCCTTCCCTAGAGCTTAAACCATTGCCTAGCCATTTGAAATATGTGTTTTTGTGAGAGCAAGAGATGCTACCCGTCATCATCTCTTCTTCACTCACTGCACAAGAGGAGGACAAGTTGGTGAGGGTGCTTCGGGAATACAGAACTGCCATTGGGTGGACATTGGCCGATATCAAGGGAATTAGCCCTACCACTTGTATGCATTGAATACTCTTGGAAGAAGGAGCCAAACCATCTAGAGAAGCACAACGCCGGCTCAATCCACCCATGATAGACGTTGTGAAGAAGGAAATCATCAAGCTACTAGATTGTGGAGTGATTTACCCAATTTCTAATAGCCATTGGGTTTCGCCGGTCCAAGTTGTTCCTAAGAAGTCCGGAGTCACTGTGGTAAAAAATGAAGATAATGAGCTTGTGCCCACCCGAATCCAAACCGGATGGAGAGTTTGTATTGACTATCGGAAGCTCAACGTTACGACAAGAAAAAATCATTTCCCACTGCCCTTTATTGATCAAATGCTGGAAAGGTTAGCCGGTCATTCATTTTATTGTTTTCTTGATGGCTATTCGGGTTATAATCAAATTGTGATAGCTCCCGATGACCAGGAAAAGACTACCTTCACATGTCTCTTTGGTACCTTTGCTTATCGACGCATGCCATTTGGGCTATGCAACGCACCAGCCACATTCCAAAGGTGTATGGTAAGTATTTCTTAGAATTTGTGGAAAAGATCATTGAAGTGTTTATGGATGACTTTAGTGTCTTTGGTGACTCATTTGATGCATGCTTGAATAATCTTACTCTGATCTTACAACAATGCATCGAAACTAATCTTGTCTTGAATTGGGAAAAGTGTCATTTTATGGTAAAACAAGTTATAGTTTTGGGGCATATCATATCAGAAAAAGGGATTAAGGTTGATAAATCTAAAATAGATCTTGTACGTCACTTACCCTCTCCCATTCTAGAGACCTTCCCTGACGAGCAATTGCTATCCCTAGAGGTAAGTGAGCCCTGGTATGCTGATTTAGTCAATTATTTGGTCACAAAACAAGTTCGTAGCACTCTAGATAAATACAAGCATGATAAACTCAGAAATGATGCACGATTTTATGTGTGGGATGATCCATATTTGTGGAAGTATTGTCCGGACCAGATTATTCGTAGATGTGTGCACAATTCCGAGTTTAATTCAATTCTTGCATTTTGCCATAGTTATGCATGTGGGGGTCATTTTGGCACCCAAAGGACAGCCCTTAAGGTTTTAGAAAGTGGTTTATATTGGCCTACATTGTTTAAGGATGCTGCAAACCCCCATCTTTAATGTGGAGATCTTTGATGTATGGCGTATGGATTTCATGAGACCCTTTCCGCCCTCATATGGTTTTCCTTATATTTTGTTAGCCGTTGATTATGCGTCGAAATGGGTGGAAGCCAAAGCCACCCATACTAACGATTCTAGAGTGGTGGCAGATTTTATCAAGGCTAACATCTTTTCCAGATTTGGCATGCTGAGGGTGTTCATAAGCGATGGAGGCTTCCACTTTTGCAATCGCACCATTGAGGCGTTGTTTAAAAAGTACAATGTGAAGCATCGGGTTTCCACACCATACCACCCTCAAACAAGTGGCCAAGCTGAAGTCTCGAATAGAGAAATCAAGCAAATCTTGGAGAAGACTATTGGGCCAAACCGAAAGGATTAGAGCTTGCGTTTAGATGATGCACTGTGGGCATATCGTACTGCCTACAAAACACCTCTAGGGATGTCTCCATTTTGACTAATCTACGGCAAGCCGTGTCACCTACCTATGGAACTAGAGCACAAAGCACACTGGGTTGTGAAAACATTCAATTTGGACTTAGATGCTGCTGGAATGAATATGAAGCTCTAACTGAATGAACTTGAGGAGATACGGAATGAAGCCTATGAGAATGCACGAATTTACAAGGAGAAAACAAAGGCATTTCATGACAAAATGATTCGGGGAAAAACATTCTCAATTGGACAGAAAGTGCTACTATTCAATTCCTGTCTACAATTGTTCCCTGGTAAGTTACGATTTAAGTGGATTGGGCCATTTGTTGTCACTAATGTTTTTCCCCATGGTGCAGTCCAAGTTAAAAGCTTAAGGAACGGCGACGAATTCAAAGTGAACGGGCATTGCCTGAAGCTATACTATGAGAATGATGTGGGGCAGATTGTGGAAGAAATCCCACTCAGTGTCGTGGGCCCTATCCAAGCGTAGAAGGAAGTTTCGTCCGGCTGCAAGACGTTAAAGCAAGTGCTTCTTGGGAGGCAACCCATGTTTTGTGTTCCTAAAAACCTTCCCTTTTCTGCAATTTTATTTTGCCATGATTGTCATTTTTATTTGTTGCTTGTTTAATTGTTTTTGTTGTGGGTTTATTTTTGAAACATTGACATATATGCAAGGGATTTTACATTAAAATTCGTTGAAAATGAACAAGAGGCAGAAAAATACAAGAGGGAGCCTTCACAAAGGCTGCTTAGGAGAAGTCTTAGTAGTCGGCGGAGCATTATCACTCGGCAGAGCAGAAAGATGAGGTATTGGAGGTTGATCATTTGGAGCTTCACTACGTGGTACAGCCCCAGAAGACGAAGGCAAATGTTGTTGGAACAAACCCATAAACCTCTGATGATCAAGTAAAATCTGAGCATCAGATTCCTGCATCTGGTCAATCTTCCTCTTCATGTTTGTAGCATAGTTATGTGCAAGCTTGTGCAACTATTTATTCTCATGCTTGAGCCCTCTAATCTCCTGTTTGAGACTCATCACTTCAACCGCCAATGATTCAAATTGACGATTCGAGCAAATAGACGTTGGGCTATATTAGACACAGAACCCGCACACTGCACACTGAAAGCCAGAGAATCCTTAACAGCCAACTCATCAAAGTAGTCTACTATCTTTGGGAGTGACAAGGTTCCAGGCCACCACCGCAGCGGTCATATCATTCTTCATCACCGAATCCCTAACGGTAAGAGGACCAGTAGGGGATATGAAAGATGGGCGCCATATGTTGTCTGGAGAAGGCATGGATGCCTCTTCACCAAGGTTCAAATCAAAACGACGATCGGAGGGGCCAGACATTTTCAAAGGTGTTGAAGAAAAAAAAAGGTCGGACAAATCGAGATCTTAGAAGTGCAATGAAGGGAGTTTCTATGGGTAGAAATTCAAGTGTGCTTAGAAACGAACTGCTTATGCTCTATAAAAATCAACACTTGACGGGATTTCAGAGATCAAAGAGGCGAGCTCAGAAATCGAAGAGGCCAATTCAAAAATCGAAGAGGCGCTAGCTTTCTCAAAAGCTGGGCTTGCTCAGAAACCATGGGCCATCCTCTATTCCAGATTTGTCCGCACTTGTCACATACAACCTCTGCACTTGACGGAGCTCAGAAATTGAAGAGGCAAGCTCAAAAATCGGAGAGGCATTTGCTTTTCCAAACATGTCAGCATCTGTCACATGCACACTCAGCTTGCGAAAATCATGGGCATTTTGTCGAAACGTCAATTTCAGATATCGAAGAGGCATTTGCTTTTCCAGACGTGTCAGCATCTATCACATGCACACTCAGCCTTGCGAAAATTACGGGCAATCTGTCGAAGATTTCTGGTGACGTAAAAAGCACATGAAGATTACTATTCAATCATCCAACGGTTGCAGACAAGAGTGAAAGAATAGTACCGGTTATTAATTCATATAAATGTCGACCTTCACCCCCCCCATTGCAAGGCAGACATACATAACCCTTCTTCATCTCCGAGAATGCCTTCCTAACAAAGCCTCTCGAGTCACTCAGTGTTCCTTATTCCCTGGGATACCTCTGCAAACAACCCATCAAAAGCAAAAGTATTTCATATCATAAAGGTTGAAAGCAAGAGTATCTTATATCATGTTTTCTCCCTGTCTTTCTCCTTGTCGTTTTTTTCATCTGCGGGACAAGGAGAAAGAGAGCAATCAGCCAGCACTTGGTATCAATCTTCCGATCTGGAACCGACTGCCTGGAACCCCTTCCTGATTGCTTACCTAGCTTTGCTCTCGAGTACTCATCTTCAACATCTTATACTTCCTCTTCGTCTACCACTTCTGCCTGGGGAACAGATAAGGGAAGTGAAAATGATACCTCGAAGCATGTGGAGACAATGTGCTAATTCATCCTCAACTAGGGACAAGAAGAAAGAAAGCAAATGGTCGGCACTTGGAAAGATTGAAGAAAGAAATAGACCCATCACCTCTACCTCGTGCCTGCCTGTCGTGCAGAAGAAACAAGCAGAGAAGAATGCAGATTGCACAACCAAGGAACTCTGATATTCCTCACTCAGAATTCCAAACCAGTTCGAGATCAAAGCTGTGGAAAGTCAACAAGATCATCTATCTCCAAAACCAGATTTGCGTTCTTAAACTCTACTTTGTCCGGTTTTTACTTTGCTATACTTGTCATGTTTATTCGTTGTTTGTTTGTTTGCTTGTTTTTGTGTGAGTTTATACTTGAAATATTGAGGACAATGTTTGATTTAAGTGTGGGGGGGTAACCAAATTGATTTGCATGAAATTCGTAGGAGTTTATCACCCATTACTTCAAGTGTTGTTCCTTGTTATTTTTAAGTGTTTTTAAGTTGTTTTGGAGTGTTTTAGTGTGTTTTGACATAAAAATCCAAAAAATCTCATAAAAATTTGAAAAATTGTTTTGAAAAACCCAAAAAGAGTTGTTTTTGTGTGTTTATTTGTGTCTTAGGGTACCTTCCAACACAATGATAATTACATGACTGTTAAAGAGAGTTATAAACATGGATGAAAATTTGATTTACTCTTTGGTGTATGCTTGGTTGTGGTTATAATTTATGAATTCACATGCAATCATAAAGGAAAAATCAGTTTTTGTAACATGCTGGAAGGAAGGAACTCAAATGAACGATACAACCTTGTGAGACTTGAGCCTAAACGTTTATTTGGAGAGTTAATAATCTGTGCATCATTGTTTTCCAAAGTCGTTGCATGATCTCATTATTCTTTGCTTGGTTGCTACTTAGAAGGCGTTTCATCATTTAGTTCGGAATGCTAGAACTCATGCCTATTTCATTCAAAGCATGCTATTGATTTGCATAACACATATTCAAGATGAAGTTGTGTAGTGACCACCAAAGCCAAATTGACGTGCCCCTATTTTATTATGTGTTTAAGTTTAACCTCGTTGAGCCTTGTTAAGCCTATGTTCTTTGTTAATCCACAATATCCTTACCTAGCCTAGTTTTAGGACCATCCATACCCTTGTTCTTGAAGCATAGTAAAGCATAACTTAAAATGAACTCCTTTTTTATCAATGTATTGCAGAAAGCAAGTGTGGGGGAAGTGATTCTTGTGTGTGTGTGTGTGTGTGTGTGTGTACCAAAGTCCTTAATAAGGCACGGGTAGAAAAGAAAAAAAAAGAGTGAAAAGAAAAAAGTTTGTTAAAAAAGGGTCTAAAACATTGAAATCGGCCCTAAGTGTTGTATGAATCTTCCCTTTGTATTTAAAAGTTGATTCTGCATTCTAAAGTAAATTCCAAGTGTCTATTTCATTGCTTTGCTTGCTATCGCTTTAAGAACGTTTGTTATTGCTATCCTTTCTTTATTAGCCATTAACCCCAAACCCTGTTACAACCCTTGACTTCAATCTTGAGTGTTGTATGTTTCAATTTGTGGAGTTCGAAATTGGTATGAGCATATGGTGTCACTGGTTCTCGCATCTAAGTAGTAGCATTCCATTCATGAGAACATATCTAAACATGCTTATTAACTCCAGAAATTGCTTTCTTTGTTATAACATATGTGAGTACTAGTCTTCCATGTTTACATCAATCTGCTTACATATAACTAGTGTAGGGTGTGTAGTCAGAAAATGTGTGTGAAAATAGAGAGTATCTTGTAAGGAATTGAGCAAATTCTCTAAGGCATGTTACTACATTCAAAATATCGTTTTAATTGGTTAATTGCGAACTAGTAAGTGGTGACTGTAATTAAGTATGTGCTTAAGTATGAAGATGACTAAAAGTTGTGGGAATGATGATTTTTAACATGTCAAGTGCATTGGAAATACCTGAGGCAAATGTTGGAAGGTTAAGTTGTGTTCTGTTTGTTTTGATTCGTTTGTTTCTTTTGTTTTGCTCGAGGACTAGCAAAAGCTAAGTGTGGGGGAATTTGATAGGAGCATATTTATGCGACTGAGTTAGCTTGTTCTCATGCATTTATGTTGTTATTCCTTAGTAGTTTTAGTGTTTAAAGTCATTTTTGTGCAATTTCAGGTTTTAAGGACAAAGTATGCAAAAATGTGCATTTTGGAGCCTTTTGGAGCAATTTTGGGCTTGTAATAAATATCACATGCTTGGAACTAAAGGAATGGATGAAATTGAAGACCTAAAGATGAGGATTCCTACTTGAAGTAGGAAAGTTAAGCCGAGGTTTCCTATTTTGGTTTGATCTTTCCTAAATCCTAAATGTCCCTAAGTTCCAACAACATTGAAGGTTTCCTATGCATTTTAGGACACAAATTAAGGGTTCCTTGTACCATAACAAACCTTTGCCGTGCACTCCATCCATGTTTAATTCTTGCATCAATCATCACTTCACTTTCACCTTTGAATCATTTCATCACCACTCCATTTTACACATGTTTTGCATCATTACTTCACTTTCACCTTTAAATCATTTCAACACCACTCCATTTTACCCATGCTTTGCATCATTACTTCACTTTCACCTTTGAATCATTTCACTTTCACCTTTGAATCATTTCAACACCACTCCATTTTACCCATGCTTTGCCTTGCACTTCCTCTATAAAAGGAAGTGTGTGTAACATAAATTGAGTTCATACTTGGTTAGATCATTCACTCCCATTTCAACACAACCTTCATCCAAACACATCCATTCATCTTCACATCCATTCCTCCATACAAACAAACCTTCAAACACTCACCAACACCTTGTGCCGTAGCAAAGGAAGGGAAGGAAAGTGCTTGGACGTGCTTGCTGTCCAACTTGGATCGTTTGAGCGTTTAGGTGTTTTCTTTCTTTTGTTTCTAATGTTTAAATTCATTTCCTTTCGTTTTGTTGTAAATATGAGTGGCTAAACCCCTCTTGGCTAGGGGTGATTTCAAAGCCATGATTATGTGTGCAATATAATTTGATACATTCCAGTTATGAACTCTTGAATCGTGAATGCAATTGGCTTAACTATTTGATTGATAACTTATTTGTATTTGTTAATTAAGGGTCGACACTTAATTGGCATGCATAAATCTGTTGCTAGAATATAAGGAAGTTTCACATAATCATTACAAACTTATATTCACATGTAGTGAAGGTCGCTTATAAACGATCGCGTTAAGTTCAATTCCTAGCATGAGTGACATGATGTCATAGTTGCAAGTGCTTTGTCAATGCTTATGATTTTCATTAAACGTAATGATCTTTGATTGTATCTCTATTATGATGTCATGTAGGGAACTTTAGAAGAATGTTTTGGGTTGTCGAATGATGTCATCCAATCCAATAAAACAAGGAAAATCTGAGAGTTAACTAGTGATGTCACGGTTAATTTGGAGCATTGTTTTTCATAATTCAATGAAGTAGTAACTGGAAATCGAGTTATTTGCATACATGTCATGTGTGGAGAAAAAGCCTCTAGCTATCCCATCCATCATCTTGTTTCTCACATTCATTTTACAATCCGTCTAGTTTTTCATACTTGTTTGTTTGTTTCAACTTCATCCAAATCAAACCCCCCCCCTTTTTAGTTTCTTGTTTCAAAGTGTTTCAAATCTGTTTTAGTTTGTGTTTTTAAGTGTTTTGATTTAAGTAAAAGTCAATTTTCGTCCAAAGTCATTCCTAGTGTCTAGTTTAAGTTTATTTGGCTGTTTTAAGCTGTTTTGAGTATTTTAAGTTGGCTTTAAGTCTTGTGATCTTGTTAAGTGTTTTTAAGTTTAGTTTTATGTTTTTGAGTCAGTTTAGAGGTTATTAGCAAGCCCTCCTAATCCCCGGTCCAGAACGATCCCTACTTATACTTGTACTAGAATTGTCAAAAGAGGGTTAAATTTGTGTGTTAAGATAATTTTCGCACCAGTCAGCACCTATGGATGAATAAATTAGACATGTATTTAGGGTGTTTACCCCTAGTGGCTGAACCCACTGGGAGTGGCCGGCCCAACCCCCCCTCTATTTTGCTAGGTTCATGGTTTAATTTTGAACAATTTTTCTAAGTATTTGGAATAATTTGTTTGGTTTTGGTTTGTTTTGAATTATGGATTGTTATTTGAATAGATATTATTTTCTCGAATTGCTTAATTGAATGAATGGACTTATATATTATACATATGACCAATTCAATCAATTTATTTCTAAGTATGTCTAGTGGGAAAGTTATATGTCTGGCAGATAGTGCAACCACGCACACCATCTTGCGTGAACAACAGTATTTTACTAACTTCATACCCAAGAAAGCTCCTTTAACAACTCTCTCAGGCTCATCCAACCTGATTGAAGGATACGGAAAGGCACGTATCATGTTGTCTAATGGTACAATTTTGACCATTAAGGAGGCCCTCTATTCTCCACGTTCTGGAAGAACGTTGCTGATTTTTAGAGATATTCGAGATAATAAATATCATCTTGAAACCACTGAAGATCATGGTTCTGAATTTCTTTGTATCACTTCGTTTGAAAATGGCCAGAAGCATATTCACGAAAAGTTGGAATGCTTGCCGAGTGGGTTGTACATCACAACCATTCGCGGCATAAAAGCCCATAGTGTGGCCGGACCTATGCCTGAGTTCCCGGACACTTTGTTGTTTTGGCATGATCGTTTGGGACATCCTGGACTTGACATGACGCGCCGTATCCTCAAATCTTCACACGGGCACAAGTTACATCCCTATATTAGACTCCCACCATGCAAAGCATGTTTTTTAGGAAAGTTGAATACTCAACCCTCATATACAAAGATTATTCACGAGACCCCCTAAATTTCTTCAGAGGATTTAAGGGGACATTTGTGGACTTATCCAACCAACCTACGGACCATTTAGATACTTTATGGTGTTAGTTGATGCATCGACAAGATGGTCACATGTTTGCTTGTGGTCCACACGCAACACCGCGTTTGCTAAACTTTTAGCTCAAATCATTAAGCTAAGGGCTCACCACCCTGATTATCCGATCAATTCCATTTGACTAGATAACGTTGAAGAGTTTACGTCACTGACTTTTGACGATTATTGCATGTCAGTAGGGATAAATGTGGAACATTATGTACCCTATGTTCACACCCAAAACGGCCTGGCAGAATCTTTCATAAAGCGTCTTCAATTGATAGCTTGAACTTTGGTTATGAGAACCAAACTGCCAGTATCTGCCTAGGGCTATGCAATATTGCATGCAGCTATGTTGGTCCGCCTGAGGCCCACCTCTACCCAACCACATTCACCGTTATAGTTGGTCACTGGATACAAGCCTGACGTTTCGCATTTACGGGTGTTTGGGTGAGCCATTTATGTTCCAATAGCATCGCCGCTACGTACCAAAATGGGTCCTCAGAGAAAAATGAGAATCTATGTCGGTTATGATTCGCCATCAATTGTTCACTACATAAAACCTTTGACAAGAGATCTTTTTACCACATGTTTTGCAGATTTTCACTTTGATGAGACAGTCTTCCCATCGTTAGGGGGAGATAAGCATGCTAACGTTCCTGTAGAATGCCGCGAATTGTTGTGGTATGCTCCCCCTATGTCTCATTTAGATCCCCGCACTGCCCAGTCTGAAATTGAGGTGCGTCAAATTATAGATCTTTAGAGCATTGTTCAAAGCATGTCGGATGCTTTTAATGATCTAGCAAAGGTGACAAGATCACACATACCCGCTGCAAACACATTTGCAAGGATAAATGTACCCCGCGTATGTCAACAATCTACCTGGGAAGGCTAGACTGTCCCCGAAGATGAGGAGACCGCACCCTCCACGCGGCAAGGTACATTGGCAGCTAGCCAATCATCTGCTCCGACCCTGAAGATGGATTGCTTATTTCCAGTTTGACCATATTTCATCGATGAATGCCGACGTAGAACCGATTGGTCAAACTGGAAATAAGCAATCTAGGTCGAACTCGATTCGCTCGTGAAACGTAAGGTATTTGGACCTATCGTTCCTACACCACCATGCGTGAAGCCTGTTGGCTGCAAGTGGGTTTTCATGAGGAAGCGTAATGAGAAGAATGAAATAGTGCGATACAAAGCATGCCTCGTAGCGCAAGGTTTCTTTCAGCACCCAGGAATTGATTACGAGGAGACATATTCCCCCGTAATGGACGTTATAACGTTCCGCTACCTAATCAGTTTGGTAGTTTCCAAAAAACTGAATATGCAACTTATGGACGTGGTAACCGCGTATCTCTATGGGGATCTAGATACGGAAATTTATATGAAAAATCCAGAAAGACTTACATTGACTGGCTCAAATAGTTCTAGACCACGGAACACTCTCTCAATTAGGTTGAGAATGTCACTCTACGGATTAAAACAATCTCGGCGGATGTAGTATAACCGTCTGAGTGAATATTTGACAAGTCAGGGTTATCTGAACAATGAACTATGCCCATGCGTGTTCATAAAGAAGTCACATTCCGGATTTTTAATTGTTACAGTTTATGTCGACGACATGAACTTCATTAGGACTCCTATAGAGCTTGAGGAAATTGCTACACACTTGAAATCAAAATTTGAGATGAAGGATCTAGGGAAAACTTGATATTGTCTATGCCTAGAGATCGAGCATTGTTCGGATGGAATCCTAGTACATCAATCGAACTACACCCAAAAGGTGTTGCGACATTTTAATGAAGATAAAGCAAAGCCTTCGAGTACATCCATGGTCGTTCGAACTCTAAATGCTAAACGAGATCCCTTCCGTCCAAAGGAGGATGAGGAAGAAATTTTAGAACCCGAAGCTCCTTACCTAAGTGCAATTAGGGCTTTATTGTACTTGGCTCAGTGCACTAGACCCGACATCTCCTTTGCTGTGAATCTATTGGCTAGTTACAGCAATGCGCCCACACGCAGGCACTGGAATGGTGTTAAAGATATTTTCCGCTACCTCAAAGGTACTACGAATTTGGGTTTGCTCTATACCCGTAAATCTCCAAGTGTTGCCGCCCCCTATGGTCCTTGGATTGATTCTCTCCTTGTTGGTTATGCAGATGCTGGATATCTGTCTGACCCACGTAGAGCACGTTCTCAAACGAGTTATGTCTTTACCGTTGGAGACACGCTATATCTTGGAGGTCTACCAAGTAAACGCTAGTTGCGACTTCGTCTAACCATGCTGAGATTCTCGCCCTACATGAAGCATTGCATGAGTGCTTTTGGCTAAGAGAAGTTATGGAACATATTCGAAGCATTAGTGGTCTTACATCAGTCGTTGACCTTCTTATGACGATCTTTGAAGACAATGCAGCATGTATCGAGCAGTTGAAGAAAGGATACATCAAGGGAGACAACACCAAGCACATAGCGCCGAAGTTCTTTTACTCACACCAGCAGCAACAACATCAAAATATTGAAGTCAAGCAAATCTGTTCCTAGGACAACCTGGCCGATCTCTTTACCAAGTCATTGCCCAAGTCTACATTTCATAAGCTCGTCCAAGGAATCGACATGCGTAAATTATCTGAGTTGAATCACTTGTAGTTCTCTTATTTAGAAGTTATGTCTAACTCAGGGGGAGTATCTAGAAGCATACTCATATGATCTTAATGTACTCTTTTTCCTACGATTAGGAGCATTTTTCTGACTGGGTTTTTGCTACCTAACGAGGTTTTAATGAGGCACCCATCCTGGGATGATCATACAATGATGAGTTCACCACCTTCGTCCAGTTTGACGAGTGTTTTAGACATTATGCATATTTTCTTACTTTTCTCCTTAGTCTATGGGTTTTTGCCTATCTTGAGTTTTACCATAGCAAGGTTTTTGTGAGTTTTTGCAAATGCATACTTCAAAGTAAATTTGAGACTCGCGATCACCCGTTGTACCGATGACTTCATCAACTATTCTACCTTATCTGCTGAAGATATGATGCGATGGTTTGTTGAGTATATACACATTCAAGGGGGAGTGTTGCAGTCATATTTAGAATAAGAATGTGATTGTGTAAATCCTAGGGAATCTGGGAATGTATCTTATATTCCTATTAGGATTAGATTACCTATTAAATGTTGTAATCCTAAAGGGAAAGGTTTTACCCTTCCTACTACCATAAATAAAGACACAATGGGGTGAATCAAACACACCTTACAATTAAATCAATCTCTCTTCTCTCTAACAGTGGCCGGCCCCTTCTCTCTCTCTAAACCCTAAATCGTTCAATCAAATAGGCCTACAACAACACTTACATTATCGTTTAGATTTTTAAAATCCTCCAAACCCTCATAAATAATGTTTTTATTTGAGGGAAAAATTAATAAAATTAATAATAATTATTGTAGAAGTGTAAAAAATGTAAAAAAATTAATAAAATACAATCACTCATAGTGACAAGCTTTACAACTTTCATGAAGGGGTTAGCTTCGAAATCCAACACTATAATACATAAACCTTAAATTTATATTTAACCGTTGATTGTCATTTACGCTTTATTTTTCTTACTGAATTTTATTTTTTTAATTTTATTTTTTGAAAACATGATCATCTGGCAGATGTAAGAAGATGAACGGTTCAGATCTTTGATATCACGTTTCGATATTTACGGTTAACTGAAATATGAGTCAATGTCATATAGTTTGTAGAAACTTTATACACATTAAGCAATATTTTCACTAACCGTAAAACTCTAAATATAATATCAACGATCCAAACCGTTCATCTTCTTGCATCCTCTAATAAATCATGTTTTCAAAAAAGAAAATTTGAAAAAACAAAATTTGATGAGAACAATGAAGCGTAAATGTAAAAAACAATCAACAGTTAAATTTTGATCTATGATTTATATGATTATAGTGGCGAATTTCGAAGTTAAGCTCTTCATGAAAGTTGTAAAGCTTGTCATTACGAGCGTTTATATTTTTTCTATATTTTTTACACTTCTACATTAATTAAAAAACTATTAAAGACTTTACTTAAATAACAGTCGTAAGATAAATGAGAGTAAATATGTACGGTTGGATTCTATTTCACTTATATTATTAGAACTTTTTTGGAAGAAAAAACCCCTTCTCTATTCCAATTTTACCATATGACCAATTTAGGTAAGCGAAAATATACTTCTAATAAAAACGCGTTTTTATGTTTTGGATGTGATAGAATGGTATGTATATATTTATTTAGTATTATGTTTTTCATTTGATTATTTATTAGTTTAAAATATATTTTCCTTAACGGGTAACGGATCGGATAATATTACCTGTTAATATTATTGGGTTGATTTCAAGTCGGATCATTTTACCCGTTTATTTTAACAGATGTTACCCGATACGACTCGTTAAGATATCGAGTATGACATGAAAACGACACAAATGCCAAGTCTAGCAAGAATCCAAATACGATCTTGTTTCAGTCCGACCCAAAATGAAGAGGAACTCGTTACAAGAAAAAACGAAGAAATCAAATTGGCTTTTCAAAATCCGCTAACTTAGTCGATCAACTGGGAAGACAAATATGCAAGAAAAAAGGACTACACGGACGAAAGTGAACACCCGAGTAAATTACAGCCAGCATTACTGAAATTTGACACTGAAAATATATGGTTGTTGACATTCATAATTTCGTTTGCAATCTTTGATGATGTTGGTAGAAATATCTCCTGCTACCAACAATTGATAATGCCAAAAGTAATTCGGCAAAAAGCACTTACGGAAACGCGCTTAGCCAGTGCCGATACATATTTGGCTGTGCTGAATTTCTTTGGCAATCCTTTACCTGTATAGTTTGGCCTTTTGAAGAATTCCTTACGAGTTGCCAAAGTCAAGGCTTTTACATGATTAAGAAGAGAAAAAAAAAATCTTCGGTTAAATCTCATAACATCACAAAGGCCGTGCATTTTTCTCTTCCAATATAACAAGCGCCATGCGTCACGAATGAATCAATTAAGCCAAGGCTTGAGCCATCAGAGAACGATGAGATAGCTGCTGCTCATAAAGCTCGCGAAAAATGCGGTACTTGGCATCATGGTACTTCTTCACCCTAGGATCTTTGGATGGATGGATGACCTGCCAAATGAGGAAGATGGTATCTGAAACTTGTAAACAAAATATGGGAAACCAGTCTGCGGGTAAAAGTATAATATAAAGTTCACCACAATTACACACTCGTAAACAAATTTCATTCACTTTTTTTGCGCCCTAAAAAAGATATATATAAATAAACCGTAATATGGCAAACACCAAGAGGTTGGAATTTCCAACAGCAGTCCACCTTGCATTGTAGAACCCTACCCGTGACTCAAAAGTCATACACATATACATCTTTGACCTCAAAATCATACTATTTTAGTTAATTATTTTGCAATATAAACCTGAAATGCTAAATCATGAAATGTCATTGTGGACGCAAGTACAGTATCGACACAAGAAGTATAAACGAGGATACTTTTTGTGTTTACCCTCGTAAATATTCCTAATAATGCACTCATCTCGCGATTTTTTTACCTCTATTATAGGCTTGGAAATTTGAGGAGAAAGAAGAAAACATTCAAATACAACCCTATGTCCTACAGTAGGTTACAAAACAATTAAATGCCCGCTCTGCCTGAAAACTGCTGGGAGGTTTCACTTCAGACCTAAATATTCTCCCTCAGAAAGGTACAAAAAATTACTACCCTCCTAAACTGCTAAGAAAGAAAAGAAAACTGCTGGGACATTTCGCTTCAGAGTTCAGACCTAAATATTCTCCATCAGAAAGGAATAAAATATTTGTTTTGAAAAATGAAATCTAAAAAAATCCACCATTATTACCTGGCCCGCTGCATTCAGAGCCTTCATGGCCTCATGCAGACTAGAATATTTCCTTGCAGCAACAGCACCAAGAATGGCAGCACCCAAGAGCACAGGTTCACTTTCTCGTGGAAGAATTATAGGGCAACCTGAATAAATCACAGACAAGGGGTCCAAGGGGCAAGGGTTATGTAAATGCATAAACAAAAGACTTTGACTTGTGTACTCTAAAGCATCATTAATTATCCCAAAGTTTTCTTTCGCCAATCCAGTCCCACAGTAGATCCAACATTTTAGGAAGAATCTTCAGCATACAAAAACAGTTCAGTCATTGAACAATTACATTACTAATTTGAGAATCCAAACGACCAATGCAACAAAACAAACATAGGTTCTGCAATAAACTTCAATAACAGAGAAGAACGATCAGACAAATCTAAAATGACAATAATAGTTCATTTTGAAGGAGGACAGCAGAAGTCAGATAACTGAACATTAGACGGATGAAAACACAAAGGAGATGGGGGCATTTAATGTTTATGAGAGAGAGAGAGAGAGAGAGAGAGAGAGAGAGAGACCTATTATATCTGCATGTTCTTGAATGAATAGTGCATTCTTAGCAAGGCCTCCACATGCTAGTATTGTGTCAATCTGCAAAGAATGAAACAGATACTCAAAGAAGGTTACATTTTTTAGGTTCCGATTACTCTAGAGACCAAAGTGTAACAATGATAGTTCTCCTCAAAAGTGGAGGAAATAAGGTCCAGTAGCCATGTTGAGTCTGATTCCTAAATAGAATCACAAACCTTTGTTCCAAGCAGGAGTTAACCATGGAACCATGTTATAAATTCTCTCCTAGTTGTATTCTTACCAATTCAAATAACCTAAGGAGGAAAGGTTAAAACACAAAGTAGAAGAAAACATTTCCTAAACAGATACAACTTCCACCAAAGAATCATGTACTATGACCTACAAATACATGAGCACTTTGCCCTTAATACTATGATCTACAAATATTGCATGCCGTATAAAAAGTTCAAAATCAAAATTATATGGTTTTAGAAATCGTATGCATGTGGCTTAATTACTTTAAATACTTCAAGACATTTTTGGAGTTAAATTAGTACTTCTGAATAAGGGAAAACAATTGAAAGAAACTAAAGAATATTATAAGTTTCATAAGGTTGGTCATTCTTTGAAATTGTCTGTTTACAACTGATGCATACAGAATAAGAGAACTGAGAAGTATGCATTCTTACTTTGTGACCATTGGCGTTGCAGTGCTCTACAATGTGACGTGTGCCATATGCAATACCTTGTACTGTGGCAAGATACTGAAGAGCCAACTGATTCTGACTTGTATCAAGTGTTAAGCCACATACCATACCTTTTGCCTTTGGGTCTGCATTGGGAGACCTACGCCATCACAAATTCAGTAGCTTAATGAAAAGATTTTTTTTTTTGGGGGGGGGGGGGCACTATGACAAGTGAAATTAAGCTCAATGCATAAGGATAAACCTGTTCCCATGAAAATCTGGAAGAACATGCATGTCTTCAGTCAAAGAAGCAACAAATGGACGCTTCAGATCATGCATCATTATGTTCAGTAACTTCTTCAGTAGTTCAAACAAAGAAATGCCTAGAGAGAGATGCAGAGATCAAATTAAGTTGCCCATGAATGGCATTCAAGATTTAAGCCATCTATCCTAGTACAGCAATTAGCATAAAATAAGTTGATCAATGACTCACACTGAGAAGCAGCATGATTTGCAAGGTAAGGAGCCGCAAGATGGCTTTCAATTATGTGATCCAATAATGCACCTGTAGCACTCTGTCCACCTTCTGTGAGCCAATATTCGGGCACCATAGCTGAAAATTTAAAGAGGAAAAAGAGTAGGTAAAGTATGTTGACAATGATAACAATACTACAGCTGGAAAGCTTGTTCCCATACCTGACCAGTATGGGCCCCAGACCCCTGGAATGAAAAGTTTGTCCCGAGATACAACCATATGGCATGTAGAAGTTCCACAGACTAACACCATACGATGGCAGAGAGCTTCACCATCACACTCTGAACATATAACAGTTGTTTAGAAGAATACATCACTTTAGCTAAAAAATTAATTAGAATAACTAAAAGCGAAAATGGATAGGACTTAGCAACCTTTAGGCTCAGAATATGTCACAGGCACACTTTCCATTACCCCCACACCACCGGCATGAGCATCAATTAGGGAAGTTCCAACAGGGATTCCTGCTACAAGATCTAATTCCTGGAAATTCAAATTACTTTGAATAATAAAAGACTAACCACAGCAAGAGTCAAAAAAAAAAAAATTCATGTGAAATCACCCTCCAAACTTCCAAAGCCACCCAAAAAGGATGTGCTCATACTCTAGCAGCAAATAAAATGTGTATGCATAGTTAATGGACCTCAAGGGAGCGCCACTTGAAATCAAAGTGAAATCTTCAGTACAAAATATCTTGCCTTCGCAGCAGTTGGTGTGAGACCAGAACCCAGAGGATGGCCAGGGAAGGCTACACTTCGTCCTGTTTCAATCTCAAGTTATAACCAAAGCCAAAAGTACCCAATGGTAGCACAAAGCATTTGAAAGACTTGGCGCAATAACCAAGACATAAATAATAGTTGCGAGTACTCTCAAGTTGACCTGTGAACTATTTTCAGATAAAGACATAGTTGATTAACGCAGAGTTGAAGTAAACCGAAGTGTATATACAGAAGATCAGGAATCAATAACTAATAGTCATTCAGAAACCCCAGAACCAAATGGGAGAAGGATACAAGACAAGACTTTTGGATTGTTTCATCATTAAATTATAGCACAACCTTTTCTCTTCAACAGAGAATCCTATTCCCTAGCACTTCTCTAAAGATTCATTAACATTGACAAAACAATGAATATTCAAATGCAAGTATCTGATAACGTGACAGTCCATTTGCGGTAGAGCAATAATTTTAAATAAGACAAAAGCAGGGATATGCATATGCAATGCATAATTCCACTGTTCCAATATAAAGATAGTCATACTAGGATAAAGATCTTGGCAAGATAAAATGACTGAGAAATATTTATCACCACATATACGAATTCTAATAAGACCATTATGTACCCCTCTCCGAAAACAAAGTTGAAAAGTTACTACCAAACTATCAGTCAGTCAACACTGAAACTTATACCATATCCAGAAATCATTTAAGGGGGGGAAATGCATCACAAGAAACCTCTTAGAAGTTAAGGGGCATCTGAAAAGGAATAAGTCGATGTATACTCGATACTAAATTTCTTACCATATTCGAACGATGCAGGTGAATCTTATCTAATTGAACATAAATGGTGTGCTCTTCTTCATCTTAAGAAATCTACCAATCATTAATATATCTACTAATAATAAATGAAGAAATCACTAGATTTTTAAGATCTTGTTAAATTCTCAATCGTCAGCATGTCAAAGCACCATTCGTTAGAAAACTACAGGATTTTACAATTCCTCCATAAAGAAGACATATAGAGAACTTGTATCTACAAGTCCTTACCTATCTTAGCATGATGACCATCTACAAGATCACCCAATCCAATCTCCTCCAAGAAATCATCATCCCACCCACAAGCTTCCATATCTCGAGAATCTTTCTCATTGTTTAGCTGCATATGTGCATGACCAAGATATGTCCACTTGCACACTGTCGTACAGAGACTCCGAGTATCATCTCCTGTGGCCCTAATGATATGCAAATACATCAGTTTGTTCAACAAATTCAAGTCAAACTTGACTAGGACAAAAGGATCACATATCGAATGGATTCAAGTACCTGTATGATAACCAATCACTCAGGTCCATCCACCTGAAGACCATTGACCAAGACTCAGGAAGATTTTCTTTCACCCATAGAAGCTGCATAAAGATGGTCTTTATCTTTTAAAAAGAAATGTAAAGCAAAAAAAAGGAACCAATGGATAATTTTATACATATATATAAGGAAAGAAAATATCCTAGCACACCATATCAGTAACTAGTATGTGATGTACATCTACATCCCTCCTATACAACCTTTTGATACACGTGTAGATCATTGAGACGCCTAGATGTAAGATAGACGCAATGAACATGGAATATGTTTAAACTTATAAATAAATAATTCATAATTCATGCAGGAATGTAATAACTTAGTATGGATGGACCATGCTATGATGTGTACGTACCTTTGGAGGCTGCATCTCAGGGGAAAGAGCTCCACCACAGTACTGCAATACGGTTGAGTTACGTGAATTAATCCTTTCAGCTTGTTCAACAGCTCTATGGTCCATCCATACTATTATGTTTCTTCTTGAATCACCACTCCAAGAAACCGTAACAGGAGAGCCGTCAGCATCCACTGCAACTGCAAAGAGAAACCATCTGCTACTGATTAATGCTAGCAAGCAGTTTTCATACTTTCTGTTGTGCATAATATATACTAAGAATATTACATAACCAATTTTCTTCATTAGAACAGTGTGGTAAAACACAAACAGAAAGTTACGCACCAAGTGAACAAGTAGCCGCAAATCCCATACCCTTCACTTCTTCCTTGGAAACTTTTGCAAGGGAGCACGCTGCTTTCACAGCCGCACTTATTGCATGCCAAATATCTGTGGACGATTGCTAATTTTGCACAAAAAAATAAAAAGTAAAAGTTACAAGGAATCATTCAAATGCCACATTCGTCCTCTACATACTGCAGCAACTACCAGTTGTGCAACTCACCACCGTAAGTCTACTTAACACCGCATTCGTTAGCTACTACAAGTACTAATGAATTCGTTAGCTACTACAAGTACTGATGAAATTCACTTCTTAATTATTATTACCTCAACAGAATCGCCATCTTTCCAAATCTGAATCGAACTGCTCGAAGAACCTAGAAGTTTCCCGTCCTCGTCGAACAGACCTGCATCCAGCACCAATTACAATGCAGGATTGCACAACTAAACAACAATTGCAATTCACTGATTCTTAACAACCTAACATTTAATATCGATGATATCGGAAATATCAGTAGTCCAAAAACACATAAATTTCGATTGAAATATCGAGATATTATCGATATCGATAAAAATTAAATAAAAACCACGGAAATTGTAAGAAAACTTGGAAATTTTTATTGAAACTTTGCAGGATGTTTATTTAGTCAATTATCTACTAGTTTATCACAAAAAATTAGAAGGAAATGCATTGCATGATAGATATAACTAATTTAAGTTGATTATATAGCGAGCTGACAAATATTGTGAGTGTAGAAAATATGTAGTAATTAATGAAAGAAATTTAAACACACCATAATCATTTATATATAATGAATTAGTACAATATTTTACATTTTATACATTGCATGGTAAGATGCATGAGTAACTTAGCAAAGTCTAAAATATCGATGATATCGGAAATATCGGTAGTCTAAAAAAAATCGATAGTCAAAAAATACGGAAATTTCGATGAAAATATCGGGATATTATGGATATTTTAGACATGCAACACACGCGCAGGAAATTCGCGGTAAATCGATACCAATCTAATTAAATGTCAATAATTTCTGATCATCTGATATGATTCACCTTAAACTAACCAATAAAACAAGCATGCGAATATTCAATCCTATACATCGACGATTTTATTATTTTCTCCGTTATATAAAACACAGAGAGAGAGGGAGGGGACCTGCGCGGGCGCTACCGGTGCCAACATCTATGCCGAGGAAGACGGAGCGGGCGGTGGCGGTTGGGACGGCGGAGGAGGTCATCTCGAGAGAGACTGAGGAGTGAGAATTTGAAGAGGAGCGACCCTGAAACTGACGGAGATTATGCTGTTGTTGCTGGTGCTGCTTCTGTGATTGGGATTGTTGGTGGGCAAGTAGTGGTGCTGAATCAGACCAACCCCTTCCTTTACCAGACATTTCTCTCTTTCTTTTTCTGCCGTTCTTTCATTTCAGTTTTCTGATAATCTGATCACGATTAATAGATTATCATTAGAGACCTTTATTTTGTCACGGACCCTATACGCCCAAAATATAAAATCACATACGTCATTCTATATGGCCTTTTTCTTTAGCCTGTAGTATCGTTAGTACCGTGCTGCATGTCCTAATCTAGGGGTTGGCAGGGTCTGGTCCGGCTCAGTTCTACTCTTGAATCGAATCTTGAACTTGAAAACATTAATGGTGCGGTTCGGTGCGATTGCATTTAAATTTATTATTAAAGTTGTACGGTTTAATTCACGTCGATTCCGATTCTATTTTTGCCGGTTCATAATTCTAACCTTAGAACCGTAAACCGGATTAATATATACATATATGTATATATTAATCTTCTACTTCCAATACCAAACTCATATTTTAATCACAAATTCAAGCAAATTTAAGTTCCCACTACTAGATCTACAAGATTTGTAACCAAATGATAGAAAGTTTATATATACATAAAAATAAAAAGATAGAAAGTCTTAGATCAAGACCAAAGTGTACATCCTAAAATCAAAATTAAAGTGTACATAAGGCATATAGATAAATGAGGAAAAGAAGAGAGGAGAGAGAGGGATGAAAATTGTACACTTTAATTTCATTTTAGGTGTACATAATACATATAAATAAATGGAATTATGATTACTTACTTGAAAGAGGTCTTCCCTGATTAGGAAACTATTTATGTTAAGAATAAGAGATTATTCTAACATAAATACCATTAACTGTTCCTACAGGTAAGGGTGCCTTGAGTAGTCGTTGATCACTACTTGCTTTACCTCAATTGCGAATGGTGAACGAGACTACTTCCTGCTCATTTAATAGGGGCATTCTTGTCATTCTTATGAAATAATCCTCGTGTCAACTCCATGATTTTTAGAATTATTTTTGGCTCCACAAATGCCCACACACTTACTGGGCTACTACGAGGCAGGAGGTGTAGGAATCCAAAGTTGCAATGGAGTTTGTGTCCTAATTTGATGTAGATTCCCTCTTTGAATTGGAATTTAAATTCTTCGAGGAAATGGAATGTAATTGCACCAAAACCTATTTAAGTTTGTGTCAAGCAGGGGGTTAAATAAGTTTGGAATGCAATTAAAACCCCGCAAGAAACAGAGAAAGCCAAAGGATATTTGTTCCTTATCCCCTAGCAATCTTCTTCTTTTCCAAGGTAAGAAAAAATTAATCTTCTCTTTCTTCTTGATTTTTCGAAGCCTCGGGGCTTGAATTTTGGCTCGATGAGGGTCGAGGAAGTGGCAAAAAGTGTAGTCGTTGAGTTGCTATGCTGCTGCCGTGGTAGCTAGGTTGCTACAGGTAGGCTCGGCGTGGGCTGAGGGCTGGCAGCTAGACCAACTCGGCTCGAGCGCTGGGCTCAGGCCTGTGCGCGTGGACCTTAGCGCTGGGGCGCCAGTCTTGGGTTGCTAGGCTTGGGCCTATGCAGCGTTGAGAGATATGGGAGATAAAGGGAGGCCCAAGGGCGTTAGCCCCTCTCCAATTGGTTTGGGCCACAACGTCGTTGGGTTACGATGGAAAAAAAGGGGGAGGCAGAACTAGGGCACCAACCCCCTGCCTTGAAATGTGGGTTGCTGTGCCCTTTAGGCCGAGAGAAGAAGACCAGGCTGTAAGGCCTAGCGTGGTTGCTGGGCTTATTCGGTCTTGGTCTTATTTTGTTTTGTTTCTTCTTCAAGCAGCATTCTAATCATTTTTCCTTACGCCATTGCAGGATTTTCAAACATATTTTCCTCGAGCCACAAGAATGATGAATTTATTCCACCGTTATATAGTCAAGGCGGATCTGCAAGTAAGCTAGGCTACTTTAGGGCTGCTCATGTCAAGGTAGGTTCCAATGAGCAGTTCTAAGACTTCCTTGAGATGTTTAAGCATGCAATTCCATCTAGGGTTCACTTGAAACGGGCCAATGATGATAGCAGCTGTGAACCGTGTGGGTTTAGGAAAGCTATCAAGTTTCACCTCTACTACTTCGTGTTGGAGTTCACCTTTCCCATGCCTCGATTCTTCCAATAAGCGATCTACTCCATGAAATGTGCCCCCGCTTAATGCTTTCCAAAACTTAAGCAGGTTCTTTGACATGGACCTAACTGCTAGCGAGTTTGGTACTTCTTTGACATAGGTCTCATCGATGGTGTTGGGTAGCTGAAGACCCACCATAGGCTTTTCGATCACTCGAGCAAAAAGGATCATAACTTGGCCAGGGAGACCCTAAAGATCAGCGGAGAGTTGGAATTAGACTCCTGGCTTGGGCTGTGCGTTTCGATTGTGTTCATCGATGGTAAGTAGGCTTTTTTTTTTTACTTTTATGGAGCTGCCTTCTAATTTGTCCTTCTCTGTTTATGTAGATTTGGAATTCGGCTCAAAGACTTCTCCAGACATGAAGAAGGCACACATCGCTTTGGGGATCCTTGTTGAATATCGCGAATGGCGTTGGCTGCTTAGTCCTCTTTGTAGGGAAAAAGGTGGGCTGCTTCCAAATGAAGAGATTAGGAAGATCAAGAGTGAGGCGTTTGCTCGTCTGATCGTCATCGTGGAACCTGTTGCTAGTGGAGGTGGAAGAAAGAGATCTTTGTCGCCTACTTGAGAGCCATCAGTGAAGAAAAAGTTGAAGACTTCCTCTATTGCTTGCGAGGGTTCGTCTATTGCTGGGAGGCTCGTGGTTGACTTGACTTCTTCCAAGTGGAAGAAAGATGCTGCTGGAAATGAGCTTATGAAGCTTGCTGCTCTGAGGGTTGCTAGAACAGTTGCTAACAGGATTGCGCAGTGGAGAAGTTTTATCGTGCCCTCTGCGCCTAGTTTTATTTCGAGACAACCTTTTATGCCTAAGTCTAATTCGATTCTAGAGGTGTATGCAGTGGTGAAGAGCGAGGATGTTGGTTCTACTGCCAAGGTGGTGCCAAGGCTAGCCCATTCTATGAAGAATGAAGCACCTGCCCACATAAGCAGCCGTGAACAGCATGCCAAACTAGCCTTATGGGAGTTTTCTGAGATCCATGCACTGTTAAAGCCTGATCTGCTGGAGGAAATGGAAGCATGTGCCAAGTTTCTTGATGGCATAAGTAAGGTTGTTGACTCCAGTTTCTACGCAAGGCGTGAAGCTCACTCACAGAGGGGTTTCCTACTCACTATGATGCAAGAATCTTGTGATCTTGGCTGCCGAGTACACGCACATGAAGCAGGATGACGCCAATGCTGCTATAGAGAAGCGGTAACAATGGTAGCAGAAGCTTGCTCGGCTGCTGAAAAAAATTAAAAAGTTGAAGTTTGAACTTGCATTTTTTAAGGGATCTGATGTCTTTGCCTCCCCTGCTCAACACCTTGAGACAGCTCGCCAAAAGATCAATGACTTGAAGGCTCAACTTGATGCGATCTAGGGGAAGTATGGCATTGCAGAGAAAGAGATTGAAGTCCAAGCATTGCTAGTGTAGGACCTTGAGCGTGCCATTTTAGAATTTAAGTATGCACGTGATGCCAATGATGTAGAGCTACTCGCCATGCATAATGACGTTGTTTGACTCAAGAAAGCCGTCAATAGACTTGAGTAGGCAGGGGCTTTAGGTTCCTAGGGATCTTCCAAAAACCGTAGGCTGCTCGTTGAATTGGCAGTAGTTTTAGGTTCCCAAGTATCTTCTAGAAATCGTAGGCTGGTCGTTGAATAGGCAACGGCTTTAGGTTTCCAGGGATACACATAGATCGCTAGCTGGTCACATACAAGATGCTCAGCTACTTTCGCTAACTGGTCACATTAAGGATGCTCAACCATGTGAACCTTATGTGTGTAGCCCAGTGTTCTACAAATCGGTCTAGGTGGTGCCTAAGCGCCAGGCAGTGGAGCTTCAACTCGATTTAGGACAAAACGGTCAGGTAAGGCGGGGAAGATTTAGGCAACCGCTTAGGCGCTCTAGGTGGTCTGGGAGGTTCTAAGCAGTAGTCTAGGCGGCTCTGCAATTCTCACATAAGATCTGCAACTCCGAATCTCAAATCGTATCAGCCTCGAGAAAATTTCTGAACTCACTGTTTATGCATAGAAAAAGGAAGAGAGAATGCGATGAGAGAGAGAGAGAGAGCGTAACTTTTAACATATCAGTCCATGGCAGCAGGATTTGGATTTGAGATCCAATTCGATGTTTTGATTCCTAAAGGAAAAAAAAGAAACGAAAAATCACAAATTGAAGAGTTTTTCATTTTCCAAGGAGTCAAAATGTGATAATGATATGAGCTCGACTGTTCAGAAATCTTGGGTGAAGTAAAAGAGTGGGATTGGATGGGTCAGAATTAGATGGGTTATTGAATGCTTTGGTTTTTAATTCTTTAAATTACCACCCACTACCACTACGTGGGGGATTTTTGTCATTTTAAAAAGCTTGGATATATATACATATATCTGTAGTCTATACATATATATTATAAAGTCTAGCTTTAAATGTTTGGCTTTCCTTGTCAAATATTGTAATTGAACCATTACACATACTCAATCTAGCTTTAGAACATACTCAAATTATAGGTTGTTGCTGCTGGCGTAAATGTTCAAAAAGTGGCACATTTCAACTCAAATGTTTGTTCATGCATGAGCACTTCATATCTTTATTTATGTTACATTCTGTCTAGTTTGATTGTCTAGCCAGTTTAGGGCGCTGACTTCCAGCTGTCTAGGCACACAGATTAAGATAGCATACATGGGCTGACTAACACATTTCTGATGGTAGTCAGTTTCTGGCCATTGATCTAGCTAGATCTCTTTTGCAGCCGACAAGTGTCCTTGAGACAAGTTGGCTGATGGAAATTCTGATCTCCTTGGGGTATATTTGCTTCTAGGGTTTCAGTTTGTTCTTTGGGGGTTTAGAACTTAGTTTTAGAGAAAGAGAAAGAGTTGCTTTAAGGCTTTGAAGCTTGCATCTTCTCCATTTATGAACCCTAATCGCCAAACCTTCCTCATGCATTAATCACCCAATCATTGTCTATTAGGGTTGCATTGTTTTTAAGGTTTTGCATTTATGTCTTGGTCTAGTTTTAAACTTTAAATTCATTTTTAGACCAAGTTTTTGGATTCAAGTTAGATTCTTTCTTCAACAGTTTGACTGGAGAATATGACTAGTCATTTGAATCCATATTTCATGTGTACATCATAAAATCATATCATATCATAGATCGTGTTAATCTCGATGCCATAAGGTGATGAGCTCAAGAGAAGCTGCTACTTCATGAAGACCGAAGGAGTCCGTCTCGTGTAAAGCCAGGTTACACAAAGGTAAAGCTACTCCTTAGATAGGGTTCTAAGAATTGAGCATTGTGTGGATCTTTGTATGAACCTTTGCTTACATTAGTGGATTGGACTCAGTGGAGAGTCCCTGGTTTTTTAATCTAGAGGTGGGTTTTTTCGGCCAAAAATATCTTATGTTCAAGTTATGTTTATTGTGTCACACATCCTACATACACATACATGGTGCATATATTTGTTGAACATTTAAATGGTATGTGCTCACTGTCATGCTCACTTGGCACATTCATAACTTGCAACGAACTACAACATTGCTGACTATGATAGCTTTTGGGTACTGAAATTGGTTTTTGAATCTCAGATTTATTGACTAACAAATCTATCTTAGTTGACTAGCGGGCTTGACTAGTCAGTCTAGTGAATTATAATTTTTATATACAGGTTATTCCATTAGTACCAATTTCATATATGTTATATATATTTATATAAATTATTTAGATAATGTTTTGTTACTTCTTAACTTAAAAGGATCACACATGTATTTACTTTTTAATTACTCAACATTTATTATATATTATATGGAAAATTTAACTAATTTATATTATATATTACTTAAATCCGCCTAGTCCGCCTAGGCACTAGGCTCTTGCCTGTCGCCCGACTAGTGCATAGCATTTTTAAGAACCATGGTGTAGCCAGAGCTAGAATTCCATATCCTCGCAAAGATCACCTATGTATTGCTCCAGGGATGCTCAGCTGCGAATGTTAGTTGGTCACATCGCAGATGCTCAAAAGGGATGTTCCTCTAATGGGTAGAGGGAATATTATTCCATAACGCGAAGATTCCTAGTTGGTCATATATAGGATGCTTAGCTGGGGGTTGCTAGCAGCTGGTCACAATAAGAATGCTCAACTACGGTCCATCTTCGTGTACAGCCCGTTTAAAGGGCGAGCTGCACAGCGGGCTTTCTCCGTCTCTGAGGCTCGGGTCCCTGCAGATCAAGCCAAAGGCCTAAAATCCTTCAATCTAGCTAAGCCTTGAAAAAAAAACCATTGTGGCTACTTCTAAGGATGTTGGCATTCTTTAGTTACACTAGGGCAGTCCGACCTATCCACGTCTGGATATTTGGAGTACGTAGTTTATCCTATCCCAAATGGAGAACAAGGTTGGTCCTTGGGAGGCACAATTCCTGCGATGGGTCCCTGATTGGGCTCGATCTTTAATGAGAGTAGTAGACAGTTATCCTAGATACACAACCGAGCCAAGTGATGAATAACTTTAAAAATCATCATTGAAAAATGAGAGGAAGGATATCGAACTTAGCTGAAAGGTAGAAATTGCGTAACAACTAGATAGTCCTCGGCTTGCAAGGTAGTGTTCGTTGAGCTGCTTGAGTCTTCGAGCTTTATTTCATCCAAGCAGAGCTAAAGGAGAAGTGAGAGGTCATGCGTAGTACTTCCGTAGGTTGTAGGCATTCTATTGTTTGTTGATCTCTTTATCGCTCATGGTGGTGAGGGTGTAACTACCCTTGTCGCCTTCTCTGCTAACTTTGTACGGACCTTCCCAGATAAGATTCATCTTCTTAGAGTCTTTTCTTCGGTAGTGATGAATGATTTTCTTATGACTAGATCTTCAAGCTGAAACTGCCTGATCTTTGCCCTTTTGTTGTAGCTAGAGATGAGCTGCTGGTGGTAGGTTACAATGCGAGTGATAACCTTCTCGTGTCCCTCCTTTGTCAGATCTAAATTTATGGTCATCTCCTTTCTGTTATGCTCCAAAGTTGGCAGTATGGTGCTAATGCTCGGCATGATAACATTGGGAGTGATGATTGCTTCTGAATTGAATGCCAAGGAGAAAAGAGTTTCACAAGTTGCTCATCTTTTGGTTGTGTGATACGCTTATAGGACACCGAGAAGTTCGTCTGGCCACTTTCCCTACTTGTATGTGAGGGATTTCTTGAGGTAGTCCAGGATTGTCTTGTTGGATGCCTCTGCCTGCCTGTTGCCTTAGGGATATCTATATGTAGACATGTGCTACTTGATGCCATATTTCTGGAATAACTTCGCCAAGTCTTTGCCCACGAATTACAGGTTATTATTGGTGATAATAGATTGAGGGATGTCGAACCGGCATATGATGTTCCTCCATATGAAGTGCTCTATGTTTGGTTGAGTAGTGGTGGTCATGGGCTCAACTTCTACCCACTTGGTGAAGTAGTCGATAGCCACGATCATCATGCCACTGCCTCAATAGCGGGTGGTAAGAGCCCTGCCAGGTCGATTGCCCACTACATGAATGATTGTGGGCTTATTTATGGGTGGAGCTCATTGGCAAAAAGTGCAGGTACATGCTTAAAGCGTTGGTAGTTGTCACACTTTTGAACAAATTTTTGTGTCTTGATGCATGGTGGGCCAGTAGTAACCGGCGTTGAAGACTTTATGTGCTAATGATCGACCTCTTGAGTGGTTTCCACAAATGCCTTCGTGGATCAAGCTCAGAACTTTCAAGTCGTTGGAAAGCGTTAGGCAGCGAAGATATGGGCCTAAAAATGATCTTCGGACGAGAATGTTGTTCCACATATAGTAGCATGTCACCTTTATTTGGAGCTTCCTAACTTCCAATCTTTTTGTAGGGAGTGTTTTATTGACTAGGTAGTCAATGATGGGATCTTACTAGCTTGGGGTTGTATTAACTTGTAACACCTCGACTGTTAGTTCTTTTTTTATGCTCAAGTTTCCAAAATACTCGATCGGGATGAAGTGTCTGAATTGGTAGTCCAAATTGGAGCCTAAGGCTGCCAGGGCGTCTGCGTGAATGTTATCTGCCCATGGCACTTGTGTGAGGGTGTAAGTCTGAAATGCCTCAAGCTACTTTCGTACCTTTTCAAGGTATAGTGCCATCCTTAGATGCTTTGCCACATACTCCCCGATAGTCTGGCTAGTGATAAGCTGAGAATTGGAATGGATTGTGAGCTTCTTGATTGCCAGATCTTATGCCATTTGGAAGCCTACCAATAAGGCCTCGTACTTTACTTCGTTGTTTGATGCTTTGAAGCCTATAATGATTGCTTTCTCAAGCATCGAGCCATCTGAGGTGATGAGAACCAAGCCTGCTACATAACCTTTGTAGTTGGATGAACCATCGACGTGCAGGTACCAAAAGTCTTTGTTAGAAAAGGTTGGTGTTGCCAGGGTGTGCTCAGCTGCTTCAAGGGTGCCTTTGGGTTGTGTTATTGCATTATAGGCCAGAAATGAACTCCGCTTTAAAGTTTGCCAAGGCCTGAGCTTTTATCGCCATGCCAAGGCCTCATGTATCTTGTTTTGGCATCGATGAGAGCTTTAAAAGTGTAGAATACTTACAGTTGTGCCTCTAACTCTTCCCGTATAAGGGCAAAGTTTACTGCTATATCTGAGACTGCCAAGTAGATGTATAATTACTTGACTGCTTCGGCCTTGGATAAAGTGGAGAGGATGTCAAATATCTCTTCAAGTCTTGAAATGCTTTCTCGCACTTGTCGTCCCACTTGTCTCTTTGCGCCTTCTTGATGTCCTTGAAGAAGGACTTGCATCAATCAGTTGAGCGCAAAAGGAAATGGTTGAGTACAGTTGGGTTTAGTCGTGAGCCGATTCTAACCGTCTTCTTTGACTACTTAAGATCAAGAATGATGTATTCGACGTCCTCTTCTGGCTTCCATCATGTTTCTTCTGTTGGGGTGTCCTTATGACCACCACCATCTTAATCAGCATGCTGTGGTTGCTATTTGGTAGCAGGCTTGTCCTTCTCAACTTCAGTAGCTTTTATGGGGGTGAAAGACTTATTCTTTGATTACTTCAGCATTTGCATCATCGGGATGCGCCCTGATCAGACTTGATCTCTCCGACTCTTCCTCCTAGGATGCGAAATCAAATTTTCCAGTACTCAACAGAGGTTACGACGCCCAGTTCCATTAGCCAGGGCCTTCCTGGAATCTCTTTATAGGGAGACAGGTCGCTGACTATAATAAATGTCTGCTTTGAGATTACTAGTGGTGTTCTTATGCTCCAATAACAGTTGAGGTGTTTCTGTTAAATGACGGATAACTGAAGTAGATTTCCAGGCCCATCTTCTGAATGATGGATAACTGAAGTAGATTTACTGAACTGCTGTTGTCCACTATCACTATGTCAACTATGACATGTCCTAGTTGAATGGACACTACCAAAGCATCATCGTATGGGAAGTCAACTCCCTCAGCATCCTGCTTGGTGAAACCAACGACGGGCCTGTGTTTGGCGTCGGCTGCCTAAACCTAGGAGATTGCTATAGCCTATTAGATTTTCCTCTTTTTAGAGTTATTTGTTGCCCCAAAGTATATAGACTCGACGAAGATGCCGTTGATCTTGATGGTCTTGGCATGCGGCTCCTCATCTGCGTCTGCATTTTTCCTAGGCTATGCAGCTGGCTTGTCTAGTTATTTGTCGCATTTACCCTCATTCACCAGCTTTTCTAGGTAGTCCCTCCAGGTATAGCAGATGTCGGTCGTGTGACCAGGACCTCGGTAGAACACCCAATACTTAGTGTGATCTAGTTTGGAAGTGTCTCCTTTGGGTAGTCTTAGCAGCTTAAACCAAGGTTCATTCTTGAGGTCACGGAGGATCTAGTTGATTATGATCGAGAACTTGGTATGGTTCTGGGTAGCCTCACCTCCTCTTGCCAGGGACCAATCTCTGCGCTTAGCCCCTTGCCTACTTCAGTCGTTGGACTTCGTTTTTTCTACCTCATTCTGAGCTGTCTTGGACTCTTTTTGATGTTGTTCAGGTGCCTTGTTCACTCATTGGGCCTCATCCCAAAGCGCATGATTTTCTGCTAGAGCGAATGAGTTTGCTAGAGTTAGGTCTTCTTTCATGATCAATTCTCTGAATAGAAGATGATCTGTCGAGAGTCTCTTTTAAAAGGCTGCACTAGCGATCGAGTGATTGCAGCTAACTATCTTTGCCTTCTCCACCTTGAACCTCTTCACATAGTCGCAGAGCGACTCCTTTAGATTTTTCTTGATGTTGAAGAGATTATCAAACTTCTTCTTGATCAAGTGGTGGGATGAGCATTCCTTAGTGAAAACTATGAAAAGCTTGTCGAAACTCGGATTGTGGAGGTAAGGTATGGAACCAATCCTGGGCCTCACCTTGCAAAGTCATGGGGAATATCTTGCGCATTAAAGTGTCATCAACCATGTAGAGGATCATCGCAATATGGTAATGCTTCAAGTTCCTTTCCAGGTCTCCGTCTCCTTTGAATAAGGCAAAATATGGCATATTGAACTTACGTGGGGGCTCTATTTGCTTGACCTCATCCGTAAAAGGTAATATGCCCATGTGTGCCACGTCTCTACAAAGGTCCTTATATGTGGTCTTGATGCACTGGAATCTGCGCAACCGCTTAGTCTAGAGCCTTTCTACTTCTTCTTGAATTTGCCTCTGTTAGGGCAGTAAAGCTTCTGGCTACCCCTGGTCATGACCCGCTGGCCTCCGCTACTCTTCTCTATACTCAGGTCGTCTATGTTACAGCTACAATGCAAATGGTACGTTCCTGGTAAGTGAGTGAATTACTCGTAGGCTGCTAATTGAACTTGAGCCTGATTAAGCCCTGGTTTGGTACTGAGGTAATTCTGAAAAAAGCTGGCATAAAAAAAAGCTGGGAGCTGCAAAACCCAGCTTTGAAAAACCGGCTTTTTTCACATCTGTTTTACATAAAAGTTTACCAAACACTATAATACTGCTATTTTTTTTTTCAAAAGCATTTTTACAAAAAAGTTTACCAAACACTCTGCTGCTTTATTTCACAGCTGCTTATTCTCATAGCACAGCAGAAACAGTTTTTTTTCAAAGCACAGCAATACCAAACCAGCCCTAAGTGACTGCTTCTCTCTGTCCGTCTTGATGCCCACTCCGATATAAGGTGGATGATGCTCCTTGCGGGCCTAGTCGCGAATGAACACTTCATCTGGAAGGTTGTCCATGTTGATTATTGGAATGTGGCCCCAACCTTTAAAGTATGCTCATCTGTGGGCTTGACCGAGAGTGCATGCTCATCTGCGTGCTAAGACGAGAGTATACACTATCTCGGAGGCCCAGGCAGGAGTGTATACTACCATAACACTCAGTTCGTGGCTGGTCGAGGAGCTGCTTGCCAGGACGATACTGGAGAAAAATGTCATCACCTACCGTTGTCCTACTTCGGAACACCTCGTCTGGGGCACTCTATATCTCGATGCACTGTAAGAGCTTATTCACCAAGGTAGTCTTCTATGTGAGGGTGCTTGTCAGTTCAGCGACCTATCGGGATATGTGTTATTCATCATTTGGAGTGGAAGAGTTGAGACGGTAGACGTTGCTTGAGTAATGGAAGTGTAATGTACTATAGGTGCAAAGTTTGTGCAAGGATAGGTCAGATCTATAGTAAGGTGCGGTTAAAATACCTTTGGTTCAACCGTGGGCCTCAGAATCTAGATCTGGGTTGGTTGAACTAGTCTAGGACCATGCTAGACCGTTGTAGAAGCAGGTCGAGGGCATGGGCACTAGGCCGTCTTAGTTTGTCCTCCTTAGCCTCAAGCTGGAGATGCGTTAGGCTGCAGTTTGTGTCACGGTTGGCCCAGCTTGGGCTGCTTCGATCTAGGCAGCTCGCATCCAAGTGAGGGTAGTTGGTGCCAAGGGCTGCTGGTTGAGCTTGCGTATGCTGGCTGCTTGCGCCATAGGCCTCATTGCCCAATGGTTTCCTCACATTGAATGGAGGTTGTCTCGTGGGCCACAGTACCTCATGGTGGCAAAGGTACAGTCTTTGCCATGGTAAGCGTCGAGGATTGACGGCGTGGAGCCACGTTGGGATCTCTATCAGGTGGTCCATGTCCTTCAACATAGAGGGTCCCGTTGGTTGTAGTTTCTGAGTTTCCTGCCATCGTAGTCGCGGATCTACGAACGAAGGAAGTTGAAAAGGAGAGTCTTCAAATTAAAGCTTTCAATGAAAGCATCAATTTGTGGATGTAAATTTCCGTCTTCCTTTGATTGATGAATCTACACCTGCAAAATAATAACACCTAAGATTAAGGCCAAAAGCCTCACACACCCACGATGAATGGGGGGCTTTGGCCAAAGAATCTCTGATACCAAAGTTAGAATTTTAGAAAGATTGTGTTTGAGTATTTGTGAATAGCAAAAAGCCTCATGAATTTTGGAGATAAATGGAGTATTTATAGGAGAAAATGAGGAAGTGGGCCGACCCTTTAGGGTTTAGGGGTGGCTGGCCTAAGGTGGAATTTGGGTGAGAATATTTCAAGATATTTGTGTAAATAAATATCTTGGAGTAATTAGGTAAATATCCTAAATAAATGGGATTATGATTATTTACTTGAAAAATGTCTTCTCGAATTAGGAATGTATTTATGATAAGAATAAAGAATTATTCTATCATAAATACCTTTGACTTTTCCTACGGGCAAAGGTGCATTGAGTAGTCGTTGATCTTTACCTACTCTACCTCAACTACACGTGGTGAATGAGACTGCTCCCTGCTCATTTAATAGGGGCAGTCTTGTCTTCCATGAGGAATAATCCATGTGTCAACTCCGTGATTTTTGGGATTATTTTTTGCTCCACATATGAGGTGACGTAATTACCAAGGGTTTGGCTTTTAGGTTTGAGAATTTTTTTATATAGATTTTTATTTTAGCTTAGTATTTATATAAAACAAGGAATTAGATTTAAAAAAAATTAATATAGATGGTCTGGTGCAGTTCCTACAGTTCTTGAGAATTAGAAACCGGAATCGTTTTAAACTAGTTTGGTTCGAATCCAGTCCAAGTTTGAACGGTTTTGGTCAACCTATTTTTTTTTACGATTTTTTTCATCCAATTCGGTTTGGTTTATAGTCCCCAATTTTTACGCCCACCCCTACCCCAAACATCTTTTTTTATATATATCTAAACTACTTATTAAAAAACTCTATTTGTCAACCAAATGATGGTAACACAATCTCTATAGTTCATATCTGGTAACGTAAGCTCTACACACTTATTCTCTTGCAGCTGCTTGAGTCATAATATTGCTTACTAACTTGACCGTCGGAGAGCCTTTGATCGGCACACCCCTCTATTGGTCTTTACTTACTCACGGTTGTGTGTTCTTTTATAGGTAAATGATTTTAAGCATCTTTACCTCTTATGGAGGTTTGCAAATATCGCTCTAACAATCGGGTAATATCTGTAATGTCCTCCAGCTCTTTTGGGTCTTCTTTTGGATTAGCTTGATTATTAGCCTTCTTAAGTTTGTTCATTCATTTTCCTTCCTAGTTCGAATTGCATGCCTGTCCTTAGAGAATCTTTGGCAAAAGTTCGTTAAAGACTTGGTCGCTTACATGTGGGGGTCAACGCCTTTAGAATCTTTTTGTCAGACCTTATGCGTTGGACTTGAGCGTTTCTGATTAGACTACACTTAGTTGACTTGGCCAAGGCATTTCAGAGTATTAGAGCACCATTAGAATAAAATTCCTCTCGAGGATTTCCTAGTCTGGATGCCTCATTCGGACCTGCTTAAACACACAGTGTCGTAGAATGTACTTGACTTAGCACGCTGGTCTGGGATGGAAGTAATCATACTCGAGGTTAAGATTCAGAGCCACATCTCGAATGATTCTCAAATCGCCCTTTTAACCATTCCCTTGAATAGCATAGAACCTCGGTTTGAATGTTATAACTCATAACCATTAGGTTGCATAAACTTTTTGGAAGCCGGATGGTGCATTGGATTTCTAGATTATGGGGCTATGTTCCTATGACCATAGCCCGCCTATTGTAACCACGCTTAATACGGCTCGAGCCTCCTAAGCTGCTAACCAAACATTACAGAGTGGGCTAAAAGAGACTCGAACCATATTGGGGATCATTTTTGTCGAGTAGCACATGGTGGGGCGATAAGGAGTTGAGTTATCCAGGGACTTGTCTTCACGTAAACTATGGCGTTTAAGCGTAATAACACCTAAGCTTGGCAATATTCCATCTTTTGGTGATCAAATTTCCATTCATATGATCTAGATTATAGGTTCATTTGCCCCTTACTCCGACTACCTTGTAAGGTCCTTTCCAACTTGCTTTGAGCTTGCCTTCTACTGGCACCTTCGTTTTTAGAAGATTTCCTCAAGACCTGACCTTTACTTGAAGGCTTAAAGGCTTACCACCTTTATTGTAGTATGATTACATTTGTTGTTAGTAAGCCACAAGTTGGACTTGAGCGTATTCTCGGCGTTCTTCGGCAAAGTCAACGTCAGACTTCAGGAATTTAGCATTCTCTAGGGTGGTCTGTTCCTTTGGAATGCAAGTTTGACATTATAATGACTCGGACCACGATGACAGCTTCTATTCTGTAAGCCATGGAGAACAGAGTTTTTCTAGTTTCTCTAAGCAGTTCTTCAGATCACTTCATCTTCTTCTCTAGTCTATTATTCAAGCATTTAGGATGGTTTTGTTTGACGCTTCTCCCTCCCCATTTCCTTATGGGTAACTTAAAGTACATGTGAAATGATGAATGCCAAGCTTTTTGTACCATTATGTGACGTTAAAGTTAGTAAATTGCAATCTATTATTTGTAAGTATGGTATGGGGATATCAAAACGAAAGATGATGTTCTTCTAGACGACAAACTGTAATGTTGGCCATGTGATCCTAGACAATGGCTCTGCTTCGATCCACTTGGAGAAGTAATCAGTAGCTATTATTAAGTACTATTTATTTCCTTGAGTTTTTTCAGTGGTCCGACAAGATCGATGCCCCAATTGCATAAAAGGCCTTGCCCCTGTTAGAGTGCTAAGTTCCATCGTCGGATGATAGGTAGCGTAGTCATCTTTAACTTAATTAACTTGTAATTCCACCTCGATCCTTAGTCTGGCGAGCAGCATTTTGTATTTTGTTTCATTTTTGCTGGCCTTGAATCTAAGCTTCTAAGCTTGCTCAAGTATAGATCCATCTAGCGTCATCAAGACCATCCATGCTCTACTCCATTTATGTTTGACGATCTGTCCATGTAGAGTTTCCATAGACGGGGATTCTCGGGTGTTTTCTTCTGATTTACAAAGGAATGGATATCTTGATTCACCGAGGTGAATTCCGCCACAAAGTTCGCGAGCACTTGCGCCTTAATCAACGTTTTAAGACGATAAATGATTTTGTATTGTCCCAGCTTAATAGCCCATTTAGTAATCCTAGATAATGCATATGGGCTGTATAGGATGGATCAGATGGGCAATTCATCATGTACACCACTTGGAATGACTGGAAGTACGAACAGAGTTTTCTAGCTGTTGTTACCAATGTTAGGATAAGCTTTTCGATCTTCAGGTATCGGGTTTCTGGTTTGAAAAGAGCTTTAGACACGTAATATAAGGGTTCTGCTTCCTCGAGTCTTCTCGAATCAGAGTTGACTAAGTACTAGATATAAATACAAAGTCCTTATCCACTGGTTTGGATAGTAGCGGTGGGTTAGACAAGTACTCCTTTAACTTCAAGAAACCATCTTCACACTCGTCCGTCCAGAGTAAATCCTTGCTCATCTTCTCTATGTCCGGCCTTGATCTGGTTATAGCCGGAGTAGGTGTCCATGCTCAGTAGCTTATGTGATGTATATTTAAACTAACCTAAATAATAGATTAATTTAAACCAAATTAAACTCGCAAGCACACGAATCAATTGTAAGAATATATGCAAATATGAGGTCGATCCCACAGGGATTGCTTTAACACCAATTTAACCAGCTAATTACGCGAAACTTAACTTAGAAAATGAATGATTGTTTGATTGTGAAAAGTAACTAAAACTTCAACTTATAATAAAACCAAAAAGATGGATAATGAAAACACACAATGAATGAAAGTTTAAACAAGTTAAAGTGATGAAAGCCTAAGGTCATGAATCCACCAATAACAATCTTATTCCCTTTCTTCAAGCCAATTACTATCCAATTACCATGCCAATATTTAAGGTTGTTCTTTCTGAGATATGAACTAATCCGTGATCAAGCATCAACTCGTGCGTCTATATGTGACAACTATATCCTATTGGTTAAGGCATACAATTAAACACATAAAAACACATCAACCACTGAAGAATCATGTCAACCAAGTAGGACTAGTTTGATATTGGTCATCCTCACTAGTTTTTCTACTCTTCTTAATCTTAGTTACAATAAATCTAATTGATTGGTCATCCTTTTAGATTTAATTAATTATGTAGAAACAAGTTCGCAATGATGGCCAGTCACAAGAACATTCGAAACTAGAATAAATTGCACACAAAGATTAAGAATTAAGCATGGCATGTAATCAGATAATATTAAAAAAAATACTTCAAAAATAATCATGTCATGGTTTCATCATAAACCTTAGAAAAGTAGTTTACTTACACAGTCATAATAAGTATCATAAAAGGAGTCATGGAAGAAGATAAAACCTGGAAAAGAATGATAAAACGCACGCTAAGCTTCCCGCCTTCACTTTTGACGAATTTTGTGTATTAGGTGGTCTTAAGTGAGCCTAGGGTACTATATTTAGTCTAGGAAAACCCTAAAAGTCTAGTAGAAACTCTCCTAAAACAAAATAAATTCCTAAATAATTAATAAACAAACTAGGAAAGAATCCTTCTTGGCTTCGGAAACACATCATCTAACTTGCACACCAAATTTATGGTCGATTTATCTTCTAGAAAAATCTAAAAAAAAATAGTGGGAAACATAGCTTTATCTCTCATATTTCGAAGCAGATATTGCACACCACTAGGAAAAATCAATCATCATTCTCTCATAGCTATGCAACACTAATGTGATTGCAACTTCTGCGGGATTAACTTGCAAAACTAGAATATTTGACTTCATGGAAAGTTATGAAATTTGGACAAAACGGTCTTCAGCCTCTTAGCTTCCTTTTCCAATTGGCCTTGCATCAAAATTCCTTCGGAAAGTTGAATTATCACAAAAAAAAACATCCTGAGTGTGCATATTGGCTGTAATAGAAAAAAAAAAACATACTAAGGTTCTTTTAAGACCAATTCATTAACAAAGCATAGGGATAAATGACATGAAATAATAAAAAAATAATGCACTTATCATTATGCACCCTATAGAATCCACCAACAAATCGATTTGCGAGAGTAGGTACGGATTCTTGGGGCAGGCTTTGGTTACGTCCGTGATGTCATGCCCCAATCCCGAGATATGCGAGAATCAACATGTGCCAGTAGAACAGTAGCAATACAACATAGAATCACTGAGACTCATACATAAAATCTATGTTAGAACTTCAGTAGAAATAATTTAACAATAAAAGGTGCCAATAACCTATTCTCAAGTGTACTACCCACACAACTACTCCACTTGAATTTTTCTTTTTTAACAGCTACTCGTTACTCTGCAAAATAACCCAACGTCGTGGAAATAGAGCACTGGGCAAAGAAAAACCAAGATTAGATGCAAAGCTCATGTGAGTGACAGTAATACCATATATAGGAATATAAGTAAAATCAAATGATCAAAATATAGAATACTAGTTGCTTCCATACACGAATTCCCTTTGAATACTTTCTCAATATTTCGATCTAACTACCATCATTATCATTCTATCATTTTATTGGGGTTGTGATTCACCACTCGCCTTTCATCATTTTCCTAATGATTACAAATATCCAATTACCACAGTTTACATAATTTAACCATCATACGCCTCAGTAATACATATAAAAACAGTTCTTAATGTCAAACCTCACCACACGTCTTTCGAGATAACAATCAGTCATCAGACAATTGGCTATTGTGCAGGAATGACACACCATCAATACTACAACCACGTGTAAGAATGAGATTGGTATTTCTTTCATCATTGCATCTCTTTTAGGCTTCCAATCTTTTCTTTCATATATGTAACAACATACTAGGGCTATAGAAAGACACAGTTTGGCTGAAACCTACAATAGGTAACCGAATAGGATGTGGTTTCCCAATGCAGACTAACCAAGAAGAACCACTCCTGAGAACAAGCAACCATGTAGGTAGTAACCCATCAATGCGGATTAACTAAGCAGAATTACTCCTATGAACATTGTTTGGGGGTGATCACCCACTACGGATTAACCAAACATGATCAGCCCTAAACTACTTATGGCCATACCTAGGTAACCAAGATCGCCCAATGCGGATTAACCGGGCACAACTCTTAAACAGTACGGTCCCCTAATGCGGATTAACCAGGTGGGACCATCCGGGTACCACTGCTAAATGGTGCAAATTGGATGCCACATCACCTTATGTACTAGGTTAGCGGTCCTCTACTAGCCCTCATATTTAACAATCATTTGAAATATAGCATAAGAATATTTTTTTTATAACACTATCAAGTATACATAATATAGTAACACACACTTCCATAAAATCAATTGTAAATATGTGTTATATCCACATAGTGTATAACAAGAAAGTTTAATGAGTAATAACCATATCACATAATATTAAATCACTCACATAAATCCTCCGCATTTCCAGATGCACCAACACTATTCCAATGAACCTAATACAATACACAATTCCCCTCTTAGGAAACTTAGTAAGGCCGACACCTGAAATGAGACCACGTGCCCCTAGCATGTAAATCGAGATACGTGTCAGTCAAAAATGACAAGTCATCATGATAAGTCAACTAAGCTCTATCAAGTCTCAACAACATTCTAAAAATAAACAACACTAGAATAATTCGGTTCGGTTTCACGGTCCCCAGTTTTTATGCCCACCCCTATCCTAAACATATTTTTTTACATATCTAAACTACTTATTAAAAAACTCTCTTTGTCAACCAAATTTTGGTAAAACAGTCTCTAGGGTTCATATCTGGTAACGCAATCTTTACACACTTATCCTCTTGCCCATTGCTTGAGTCTTAATATTGCTTACTAACTTGACCGTCGGATAGCTTTTGACTGGCACACTCCCTCCATTGGTCTTTACTTACTCAGGGTTGTGTATTCTTTTACAGGTAAATGATTTTGAACATCTCCACCTCTTATGACAGTGTGCAAATATGGTTCTAACAGTCGAATAATACCTGCAATGTCCTCCAGCTCTTTTGGGTCTTCTTTTAGACTAGCTCGATTATTGGCCTTTGTAAGTTTGTTCGTTCACTTTGTTCCATTCCTAGTCTAAGGATTTTAAAGATTGCAACGTGTAAAAAGTGGCTTCCCTCATAGTTCGATTTGCATGTCTGTTCTTAGTGAATTTTTGGCAAAAGTTCATTAAGGACTAGGTCACTTGCATGTCGGTTTTAGAATCCTTTTGTCAGACCTTATGCATTGGACTTGAGCATTTCCGATTGGACTACACCTAGCTAAATTGGCCAAGGCATTTTCAAGTATTGGAACACCTTTAGAATAAAATTCCTCTTGAGGATTTCCTAGTCTGGATGCCTCATTCGGGCCTACTTAAACACATGGTGTCGCAAAATGTACTTGCTAAGCTAGTCTAGGATGGAAGTAATCATACTCGAGGTCAGAACTCAGAGCCACCCCTCAGATGATTCTCGAATTTCCCATTCAACCATTCCTTTGAATGTTGTAGAACCTAGGTTTGAATGTTATAACCCACAACCATTAAGTTGTATAAACTTTCTAGAAGCTGGATGGTGCATTGGACTTCTAGGTCAGCGGGCTATGTCCCTATGACCGTAGCCCACCTATCAGAACTACGCTAAATATGACTTGAGCCTCCCAAGATGTTAACCGAACACTACAGATTGGGCTAAAGGAGACTCAAACCTTATTGGGGATCATTTTTGTTGAGTAGCCCATGGTGAGGTGGTAAAGATATGAGTTCTCCAGGGACTTGTCTTTGCAGTCTACAACGTTTAAGTGTAATAACACCAAAGCTTGGCGATATTCCATATTTTAGTGATCAGATTTCCATCCATATGGTCCAGATTATAGGTTCCTTTGCCCCCTTTGTAAGAACCCAAATTTTTGTATTATTAATTAGTTAGTAGTGCAACTGTATGATTTAACTCTCTAATTTATATAGTTAGATTAGTATGCAAATTGGTCCATATGTTTGAGATTCGTTATATATAAAATACATATATATTTTTGGCAAAAAGGACAAATATAATATTTAGTTGTTATAAATCTATTGATTTTTTTTTAATATTTGTTTCTTTCTTCCTGGACGATAACTCCAAGAAGGAGTTCACAAACTCCTTTTCTCAAATCTACCATGGTCTGAAAAGGGGAAAAAAGCCCTAGCTTTTTCTCTCTTCGAATTTCAGAAGCAAGAGATAAATTTTGTCTTTGGGTCTACAATTCCATGCTTATCTAGAGTCAAATTGTAGTAGCCAACAAGTAATTTATGAGGTAAGTTTGTTTTTATTTCCTTATGACTGTACAATTGAGCTTGTGCTTTCCATACCTCTCTCTCTTACCACCACGTAAGAATTTAAAATCAGGAGGTGTATGATTTTCATTTGCTACGACTTTTCAGCTCAATCTAGTTACCATGTAGGAGTTAGGTGAATCCTCCTCTTACTGTTAGAAAGCAAGAGGTGTCCAATTTATGTGGCTCGGTGACTTGTGTCACCTAAGGAAGCATGAGGTGGAGGTCTAAGAAGTAGGTGGTCAAGAGTCTAGAGTTAGGCCTCATGATTGTTAGGATTTATTTGAGTTTTTAGCCAGTTAAAAAGAAGCAAGAACCTGTATAAATAGGGAGTCAGTTCTCTTGAGAATCAACGATAATAGAAATGTCAAACAAAAAGCATTATAGTTTCAGAAGGCTAGTGAAGGAGAAAGAATGCTAAGAGTTGACGTAATCTTTTATTTGGTTAAACTTCTCATTCCTTTTATTTGATTCATCTTTTCAATAATTTTGGTGGGGTTTCAAGATGCTGGTTAATCAATGGTCAATCTTTTTCAGCCAAAACCCTATAATTTCATATTATAAAAATGTTCAGTTTCCTCTTTGATTTCAAAATATACTTATGTTCTGTTATGTATAGTTTAAATACAGGGAGCTTCCACAAACTAAAAAAGAAAGAGTCTTTTATGTCGAGGTTTTGGTTATGGATTGCTAGGAAGGAAGGGATTTCAAGGTGAAATTTTGAAACGTGAAACTTTTGAACTAGTCATCTAAGTCAATAAACAAATTTTGGCTTTGGAAACAAGTTTTGATTGTAATAATATATTTAGATATGATTGGTGGGTTTGTGCTGGTATGCATTATTAATTGTGCATAACAAATTTACACCATACAAAAACTTTTAGTTTTAAAACTATTTTACTAGAGAACTGAAGCATGTTTTGTTTGGGTTCTCATTATACATACTCATCAAAGTATGTATTCTACAAAGTCTGTTTATAATACATGAGTTGTATTTTAAATTGTGTGCTTAAATAGTGATAGTTTATACTTTGAATAGGAACTCACGGGCTGGGCCAAGATACTTGATTAGTGTGGTAGTTACGTGGACATACGTTGTAGCTTTGGAACCAGGTAAGGGGTGCTTGGGAAACTTTATAACAATTTGTCTATATATTCTGATTATTATATGTTGATTTATTGATATTGATCTGCTTGGTTGGATATAAAATGATTGCTTATGACTTATTGGATGTATTGACACATATGATTTCATTCCTTTAGTTTTAGAGTGGCTCTTTTGAAGGTTCGTGAGGGTATCATTCAACCTCCTGAACATCTTCTTAATATGGTCCATGAATGTGGTCGTGGCTTGGGCAAGGGCCTCTTTCTTCGGCATAAGGTCTGAGTAGGGATTCCTGTGGAGGTGGCATTGGCCTCGACAATGGCACGGGTGCCTGAATCGGGTCGGGTTGCTCGTGTTGATCTACCATGTATCTATCTAGGTAGAGCGATTTGCAGGGTAATATGAGTTGAAATCTCAATGAAAGCATCAACTGTTGGAACAATTTTTACACATGTGATTCCTATAGCCAGATGAAGGAAAATTTTTGTCCTAGCTAAGAACATGTAAGAACATTTGAATACATATGCAAACTATTAACACTTTAAAGTAGGCATGCATTCAAAAACAATTCATAAAACCCATGACTTTCAAAGCCTAGTATATGGTGAACCAAAAAGACTCTTTAACAACATTAAAGAGAAGTAAAGATTTAGAGTTTCTTTACCCTTGAAGCTCATCCTTGTTTACACAAGGGATTCACCCAAGTGGAGGGCCTTCAAGTCACCTCCTAGCTCCTTGGATATTGCTTGTGATTTCCTTCTCCTTTTGTGCTCCTTTGGACTTTGTGGATGTAAGGAAAGGATCTCCAAAACACCAAAAGTTTGGTGTCTCTAAGTCTCCACACCAAGGGTTAAGTGTGAAGATGAAATTGATGACTTAGGGAAGAAGAGATTGCTAGATTAATCTCCCTAAGTGGCCGGCCTCTTTGTAGAGAGAAAGAGAGAAAATGTTTCACCTCTTTGCCTCAAAGAAAACCCTAATGAGAAAATAGCTATAAAGTTGCTTTTATAACACTTTTCTTTGGTGAGTGGCAAACTTGCAATTAAGCAAACTTTCACCATCTCCTTACCATGGCCGGCCTATATGTTGTGATTGGGCTTATTGCCCATTTTGTTTTAGTTGTCATACAACTTAAACATAATAGGCCTTATGGACCAAAACACTTTTGGGCCCCGAAACCCAAAACCAACTTAAAAGCCCAATACGAACCTTTCGTATAATTAATTAACTAATTAATTAATCTTGACCATTCTTCAATTAAACCATTTAATTGCATATCCATTTCATTTAATTTCTCCACTATCGCCCTTACTCGGTGTACGATCCATTAGGTTCCAATTAGCGAGGTAGTGGGCGATTGTTACTCTTAACGATCGATTGTGAATTGAAACCACATTTCAATTCTCCCTTTATGATTAGTGTTTGCTAGTCATTAGGGCTTCCACAAACCATGAGTGACACCTAGCAGTATGTCATGGTTACCCAAGCTAAGTAGAATTGGTTGGAGAACCTATCCAGTTACAACTACAATGCAATACGGTCATTCTCTAATACAACACTCTTAATCACATTGTTTAAGTGATAGTTTGTTTCATGTCTACTATCCAATGTGATACTTTTCTATATGATTCCTTTGATTATGAATTGGAACAAACTTCCTAAGTCATATTCATTTGCTTTGGCCAAAGACTTACGAATCATATCTTAGAGTATTCTCCTTCCACCATGGAAGGTTAGAGATCCCTCGTTGTGCATTCATATGCCTACATGACTAGATAACTTGACCCCAACAATGCCGTGGACACTCCGATGGAATGCCATTGACATGATCAAAGATCAAGGACCTAACCATTAGACATCTATGATGCCTCAGGTCAAAGGACTACTTTGCATATTGCAACTTTCGAGTTCTTACATGACATGTATGTTCGAACTCTCTTTCGATCGTTGTTCGGTGTAATCGATTACTCTTTCGAGCACCTATGTGTTTGTCTTAGTGTCCAACACCAAATGACTTGAGACTAGTCATACTCAAGCTTGAGTCGACATAACACATACTAACCTTAGCGGATTGTCAATACCCAATTGGCAATCCTATGGCTAGGAACGTTTTAGGAATGAACATAAGAGAATGGTCTCGATAATCTAACTCACTTAGATCACTTGTCTCTTAGATCAAATACATCCCTTGGATTCCCTTATTACTTAAACACATGATACAATAAATAGTGATCAACAATAAGCTTTGCCCTTCATTAAACATATAAAAGTTTAATACATTAAGTATTCCAAAAAGCTATTACATCAAATGAGTGGCTTTGTGGGCATACTTCCAACACCAGATTGAGTCTACAAGAACAAAGACAAAAAAATGGTTGTGAAACCAGGCATCCAGAGGAGGGGCGGGTAGGTTCTCTAATGATCAAGTTAGTATCTGAGAGAGAATATGAGCATAATGCTTTCAATGGGAAATAAGTGTCTCTTACATTGTGAGGAGTCAAGGTGCCTATTTATAGGCATTCACATTATATCTCTAGAACACTCTGCCAACTGTCTGAAGTGTCAGAGTAGTTAGAATCAGATCTATGGCTTAGAGAAGTCAGACCATGTGCATTATGGCCTGATGCTACAGTCCCCCATTAGATAAGTAGTTAGGGTTGGCAGTTGAGACTTGACTGGACCTCATGACACATGAGTGGATAGTGGTTGAACATAACATGGATAACTTACGTTGAATGGCAAACTGGAACCTCATCCATCAAAAGTCTGATGTATATTTGTCGTATTCATAACAACCTCGACCGCGTCAATTCCCTACGCAACCGTCCAACATCTCTTCCCTATTCGACTTTCCCAGATAGTGGGGTAGCGGACAACATACTCTCATAAGGGGACAAGGATTGTCTGCCCTCATTTTTTCCATGCTCTTCCATGCTCTCCTGTTTTGTGTGGTCACGGTTAAGCCATGTTAACATTTTATATTAATTTTTTATAAAGATAATAAGACAAAAATGAATAGTAATATAAAATGTTGACGTGGCTTAACCGTGACCACACAAACAGAAGGGCATGGAAGGGCATGGAAAAAGGGAGGGTAGACAATCCTTGTCCCTCATAAGGACTCTGGTTATTGGGTATAGACCCTATGTGGCGGTAGACCACATACTCCCATTAAGACTTTAGTCAATGGGTCTGTTTAGAACCCCTTTCAATAACCACCCTGAGTCGACGGATTCGTGCAATTAGATTGTCGTTATATGGCTTAAGTAGCTCTACTCATTTCGAATGGACGTGGATCTTAATAGGATCCAGATTAAGGTGAAGACCTAACCGCCATACGAATCACTGTTGTGGAGAGCTAAAAAATATGATCTCACATTTATATTTACACACACATAGTGTGTGGCTTCATCTATTGTCAAAATAAGAAAATTGATATAATCAAAATAAGAAGATTGATATAAACAAATGCTACTTAAAAATTAAATGATACAGTCTTTTTGAACAAACGATATTATCTACATAAAAGGGAGCGGGGAATGTGCTAAGCCTTACAATGAGTTAACACTAATGTGGTTCGAATTCGTCCTTAGCGACTTACAAGTGAAGATGAATACCATTATATCGTAGTACTAAGTGACTTAAATAATATAGTCTTTGCATACTTCAAAATAATAAAATGTGTGTGGATGCAAGCTACACGTGTCACATCCCGACTCGGAGCCCCACTACATCATGGGCTTGACTTCATCGTAGCATGATATTGTCCGCTTTGGGACCGACCACGCCCTCATTGTTTTGTTTCTGGGAACTCACATAAGAACTTCCCAGTAGGTCACCCATCATGGGATTGCTCTTGCGCGAACTCGCTTAACTTCGAAGTTCCAATGGAATCCGAAACTAGTGAGCTCTCAAAAGACCTCGTGGTATATGGAGATGAGCATGTACATATAAGGTATAGAGGATCCACTCCCCTGGACGATGTGAGATATTACAACATGCAACTTTCAAATCATTGTTGAAGTTACCTACTCGAATTTTATTACGATTTGATACATATTTTTTGGAAATAAAAAATCTGATATTGAATGATACATATTTTTGGAAATAGAAATAGAAAATATGATATTACATTCAATATAACAACTGTAAGTAATTCAAACAGATACAAACACAACTCTACATTTACATTCCAGATGATATTTTTGAATTTTGTGTTTTCTTTAATGAATAAGAGCGTTTACGAGAAAAAAAAGAAAGAATAAGAGCGGGAAAAATCAAATTTGGAAGAAAAAGAGTTTCACTTTGGGTTTTTTTATTAATAATCCACATTTTGTTGACTACACCCCATATAAAATTTAATAATAAATAACTCATATATCTTGATATAAAATGACTATTTAAGCCTTAAATAGTACACTTCGTAAGTTCTTTTAACAGCAAAGCCTAATAATAATTCAAGAACATGTTGAGATCGATTTTTCTTGTTTTCGAGCTGTAGTCTAAGAGTTCAAATTTGAAAATAAAAATTCTGCAAATTCCGATATCACCTTTTTAAAGATAATTTTCATAAGCTGGGGGTGTAATCACAAATGCTACAAGGAACCCATGAGATTTTTCGTAAGGGAAATATATTGATGTTGATACATGCATAATCATTAATTATGAATCAAAAACTGATTCCATTTGGCAGTTAAGAATGTCTGGAAAAGAGAGTTTCATTTCTCATTTTTTCGGTTGAAATGAGAGACTTCAAGAAGAGAAAAGCTAGCTGAAGTTTGAAATCCCAGAGCAAAATAGGATAAAAATGTAAGAGGTCAAACAAAAACAGCTAAATTATACAGATAGCAATACACTAGAAGCTAGGCGCATTTTATTTCCTGGAATTCGACCAACAGAAGCAATTCTTTCTAACACTGGATAAATCTCCCAACAAGGCAGCAACAACCTTTCTTATTTCCTTGTGGGGTGTAAGGGTAGTGTAAGAAATTATGTGGGATGAATTAATATAATTTTAAATTTAAAAATTAAAAGTAGGGTGTTTTCAGTACTTGGGGTGTGGTCAACAAAATATGCGGTGTTAATAAAACAACCCGTTTCACTTTTTATTATCATACGAGACTTGTATCTTGTGGTGGAACTTGCCACGTGTCCTTTGGATAAGGTCGTAGTTGAAACCAGTAACGCATTTTATATCCAACTTACTCCCACCGACATTTTCCCACCTCCGTTAAACCCTCGTAAACCCCCCAAAACCTCCACGACCACCATGCTCACCCTCACTTCTCTCCTTCTGCGCCCCGCCCGCCACTTCGTCAAACCCCTCTCCACCAGAACCGCCTCCACCGCCACCACTCCTCCGCCTCCTCTCACCGTCCCCCTCTCTCACCCCATCTACCTCATATGGTCCGCCAACACCTCCCTCGGCAAAACCCTAGTCTCCACCGGTCTCGCCGCCTCCTCTCTCCTCTCCAATCGCCACCCCCGCCGCCGCTCTTTCCTCTATCTCAAGCCCATTCAAACCGGCTACCCGGCCGACTCCGACTCCCATTTCGTCTTCTCCAAACTCACCTCCCTCGCCCCCCGCCGCTCTCCCCACCTCTCCCTCCTCGCCTCCAATCACGTTCTCAAGGCCTCTGCCTCCGCCGCCAGCTCCATCTTAGCCCCCCAAATTCCGCCAAATCACGGCAAGGGCATGTGTGATTTGGACTGGTGTGAAGAGAGCAGGGTTGATGGTGGCAATTCTGGGAATGCTCCGAATTCGGAGCTGGTTTGTAAGACAATGTACGCTTGGGGAGACCCTGTCTCGCCTCACTTAGCGGCTGAGAGAGAAAGTGGTGCGGTGGAGGACTCGACCTTGCTTGAATTGCTGCAGAGGTGTTTGGAAATTGGGTTTGGAAAGGAGAAAATGGATTCTTTCTGTGTGATTGAGACCGCTGGTGGGGTTGCTAGTCCAGGGCCTTCTGGATCGCTTCAATGTGACTTGTACAGGTACTTCAAATTCGTAGTTGATAACATATGCTCTGTATATCCTTGTTATTGTTATTCTTTTAATCAGTCAAATTATAAATGTGAGAACTTGGTGCATGTGTGCAGACCTTTCCGTTTACCTGCAATTCTTGTTGGAGATGGACGGCTAGGTGGTATTTCTGGAACCATTTCAGCTTATGAAAGTTTGAAACTCAGAGGTTATGATGTTGTTGCTGTTGTTCTTGAGGATCATGGCCTTGTAAATGAGGTTCCGTTAGGATCATATTTTCGAAACAGGTAATCTGATTACATTTTTTTTTTACAGTGGCTATATACTGATCTGTATGTACCTATATGTCAACTTGTGGACATAATACGCAAACATGGCTCGCATATTTGCATTTCATTGCCTTTGAACGGATATGATAATAATGTTTTTGTTGTCGGACGTGTTTAATATCCTTCTACTCATGTAAAAATCCAGATATGGTAACTGTTATAATTTTTTTTTAGTGTTCCAGTACTTGTGCTGCCGCCTATTCCACAAGACTTGTCAGATGACCTTGTGGAATGGTATGACGATACTCAGAATGTATTTGATTCGTTGATGGAAATAATGCTATTAGCCCACTCTGAACGAATCAAGAGATTGCATAACATGCCGAAAAGGGCCGTAGATGTTTTTTGGTGGCCATTTACTCAGCACACATTTGTACCAGAAGGAGATGTTACAGTGATCGATTCACGCTGTGGTGAAAACTTTTCAGTCTTCAAGGTTTGTGTATGTGGCTTCACAAATTACCAATGAAGGCAGAATATGTCATGCTCGACCGTTTGTTGTTTCTTCCTAGGTTATAATTATAATTGACTCTTTCCTAGCATGCCTACCTAACTTTTGGTTTATTTCATTTTAGGCTCGGAATGATGATGTTATGATTCAACAATTTGACGCATGTGCAAGTTGGTGGACTCAAGGACCCGATGCTACTTTACAGGTCATCTTTATAAATATCTTTCTGTTAAATGTTTTCACTGGGACTCGATTTCAATCTAGATAATTGGTGGTCAGACTTTGACATAGTTCACAATCATCTTGCAAATTTATAATTTCCAAATCCTTGATTGTGTCATTCCTGGAATGGATGCCTATGATAGTATGCATCTTGTATGTTTATTATGCTGTTGCCCATTTGAATCGTTGTTAATTCACTCGCTCTCTTTTTTCTTAGACTATTTATAATGTTGTCCATTCGGACCTTTTGGTCTATCCAACTGGTGTTGAACCCTCTCATTGAGAGCAAATATTTTCTGTTATTAGTTTTTGGCTTCCATATGGATGGTCAGGACAAAGACTGTTCCCCCTGTGTTCACACTTTTCAATCTTTCTTGGGTTTTTTCGTTTCTTTGTGTTTTTAGTTTTGGAAGTTATATCTCATTGACACTGATTGTGCCTCCCGGTTGTTTCAATAAATTTATTAATAAAAGTACAAAAGAATAATATGCAATGCCTAAAGTTTTTTAATCTGGTTTTTGTTTAGGTGGTTTCAGACTGAGCTTGCAAGGGATATGGGTTATGCAGCTGCAAGATTTGGGCATGTGATGTTTCCTGAGAATGTTTATGAGCCAGCCTTAGAATGTGCTGAACTTTTGCTTGAAGGTGTTGGAAAAGGTTGTTATGGTGTCGCTTTTATTCCTTTAATTTCTTTTCTTGTATGCTGTTTTCTGTATTCTTAAAACATACTTGTTCTAACTTTTCAGTGCTTTATTTTTTGGGTAATGAATCTTTTATTTGAGTATTATCTGTGGTACATGCAGAATCAAAGTTTGTTTTAAAATATCTTAAATTTGTCATCTATATTCTACCTGTTTTCCTTATTTTTTCTACATTTGCTTATATGCGACTGATGACCATTTATGCAGGTTGGGCTTCTCGAACATATTTTTCGGATAATGGATCGACAGCAATTGAGATTGCATTGAAGATGGCGTTCCGTAAATTCTCTTATGATCATGGAATTCTTTTAGATCATCTCAAGGATAACTCAGCTGAGAGACATCCGGAACTTGTGGTGGGTCACATTAATTCTTCTCTTCATCTACATAACCACTGTCTTTATCAGATTAGACAAGTACTTCTAATGCGTGATTTCTAACTTGATAAAAGCTCTGTTCCCTGAAAACAGTAAAAGAAACAGTTTTGTTGGTCAAAAAAGTCCTAAGCTTCTCTGCCTGGCGCACATTGTTGTTCAACCTTTGTATCTGTATTGAGAAACTAATAATCTATTAACACAGTTGTAAAATAACATACTCCAATTCCAGCTTGACATACTACTTGGATGGTGAAGTATACTCAATGAGTATCAGGTATTTTTTAATAGATAGCATCTAATATCTCTATCCAAAAAATATTTTACATAGCAATGAACTAAGAAAGTGTGCACTTTCAGAAATTTTCTGATTGAGGCTTGATGTGAACACCTACCTCTAAGCCAGCATTAACTAAGCAGTCTTCTAGGCATTATTGGTTTAACATAATTTGTGGAACATGTGTTATGATGTGAATCAACTAATGCACAACTGCATTGTGGTGAGTGAATCAAATTTTGTTGGACTATCCCTTTCATTAATTGACTTAGGAGTAAGACTAATAATATGTCTGTTTTTCCTAGTGTTAGCTTGACCGTATTTATATCTTTTGCAGCATAGTTTGAATTTTCAGTATTTTCTTTAACAATAATAGAAAGGGTTGAGAAGACAAATGGTAGTGAGAGCAAACTATTTTGGAAAAATTTATAAATTTGGTACCCCATAGAGTCGAAACTTAGAAGGATGTCCTGAATTCAATGTTCTTCTCTCCCCTGTTTCACGTTTACAGATAAATTAACCTTGACCTGCTGTATGTTTATTTATTTTTATTTGTGATTGGTAGGCTACCTTTTGCACAGGTAGGATTCATTGCCTTGCCTATTGTAGTGATCCATTAATGTGATGTAATCTTGGAGTTATGGTGAGAATTTTCTTCAATTCTGTTGACCTAGGAGTTGTATATTTCAGGTCCTTGCTCTGAGAGGATCTTATCATGGCGATACTTTGGGTGCTATGGAAGCACAGGCACCATCATCTTATACAGGCTTTCTCCAACAACCATGGTATGGGATGTTCTGTTACAAGCAACATTACTACATTTCTTCCAAATCAATAAATGGTATTCTTGACTGTCTATCATTCATTCTCTTGCAAGACATGTAAATATCAGGTATATATTCATATGTAAGAATTAGACATCAATGCCATAAGGAGGGGCCATTTCGTCACCTTGATCATTTATTTCTTGATTCCAGAGTTGTGTCTAGGAATATAGACAGATTTTAGCATTATAGAAGAACCTTTTTTTATCATTAAACCTTCTCAAGATTTATATATTTTACCTGCAGGTATAATGGAAGAGGTTTTTTCCTTGATCCTCCCACAATCTTTTTGTACAACAATATGTGGAGCCTTTCGCTACCTAAAGGGTTGGATTCTCAGATTTTGGATCTTAAAAATTTGAGTAAGAGACCTTTCTTGTCACAGTTAACCTATTATATTCAGACCTGTTAATTCGGTTACATTTTCTTACATTTTGTTGGCACGTCTACAGCCTTCTGTTCCCGTGATAATGTTTTCGACAAGAGCAGGGACAAGTCAGATATTGCTGCTCTTTATTCAACACACATATCAGAACAGTTATCAAAGTTCCCTGAATCAAAAGGGTTAATTGGATCTTTGATTATTGAACCAGGCAAGGTTACTCATATCAGTAACTTTATTCCTATTTCTGATTGGATGCGATTGCTGTTTTTTGTTTCTTTCTTTATCAGTCAGGTGATATATTTAATAATGTCTCTAATATTTGGATAGGCAATGAAATTTCACTTCACTCCTAAGATGAAATATAGTTAATTATGAATTCCCAAGCCCGACCTTCATTTACTGAATCTGCACATTTTTTTTTTTTTTTTGAGCATTGTCGCTTCTGAGCTACCACTTGTTTTTCATCTTTGAGATGTCTTACGTTTGAAGTTCTTTTATTGGGCTTTCTTCTAGTCTATAAAGTGAGCACAGCTGTGTTTGGCGTCTATTGTGCGATGAGGCTGAGAATTATGACCTGAGTTAACTTTTAATAAATAAAGATTATATACCCTCAGTTGCTTTATGTCTTTCCCTTTTATATGTATTTAGCAATTTTTTCATTCTTTGTTTGGAATTGTTCTGTAGTCATACAAGCTGCCGGAGGAATGCATATGGTTGATCCACTTTTCCAGCGGGTTCTTGTAAATGAGTGCCGGACTAGAAATATTCCCATTATCTTTGATGAGGTGTTCACTGGTTTCTGGCGGCTAGGAACAGAGGTTCGACTCTCTTTGTAACATTTCATGCTCTCCTTAAAAAGTTTCTATATGTTTTATTTAATTGATTGGGAAAGTTATTTTTGTTTTACAGTCCGCAGCAGAATTACTATGTTGTTTTCCAGATATAGCATGCTTCGGGAAGTTGCTGACTGGTGGGACTGTGCCCTTGGCTGCCACATTGACTACAAGTGCCATATTTGACTCATTTATTGGAGACTCAAAGGTAATTTATTGCGGTGTACTGCCTTGTATGAGAAGCACTTCATTTTATTTTGCAACTTGGTTCGATTGTATATGTTATTATACATTTGTTTAGCATTATTCACTCTAAAGACAAATCATGAATAAACAGATTAATATTGGCCAGTATAACGGCCTTTTGAAGATAAATTATAATTTTATTGGTTACATTGGAGGGAATCAAACCCTTGACCTATAACCCATTATTCTCTCTCTCCGTCACCACTTGGGTTAACCCCCAAGTTTTTAATGGAATTTGTTGTCTCTATTTTAATATTTTGGACCTACATTTGGTGTTATGCATAGACTAAGAAGCCCCTGCTGTTGATTTTATAGCTAAAGGCCCTTCTGCATGGACACTCATATTCTGCACATGCCATCGGGTGCACAGCAGCTGCTAAATCCATAAGATGGTTTAAGGATTCGCAGAGAAATCCTAATATCACGTCCAAAGGAAGCTTGCTTAGCGAGGTATGTGTAATATCATTTACTTGTGCTTGTGTCACACTTGTATGCTACAAAATACAAAAGGGGTAACTTAATGTTTTTTCATTACTGGGATTTAGTTAATTACGAGACTAAAAAAGGGCTTTACATGAAGATGGTCATTAAATGATTCCATATTTTAATATGGTGGTACTGGATTCCTAAATTATTAACTGCTGAAACTGTTTATATTAAATTTTACCAAAGCCCGCTGTCTTTGCTCCGTCATTGTGCGGTATGTTTTTAGCTTTGCTTCCTTTTATTTTCTTTGACCACATGGCATCACGTTCAAATGCTTGCAGTTATGGGATGAAAAGCTAGTGTACCAGATCTCTTCACATCCTGCAATTCAAAGAGTGGTTGTGTTGGGGACACTCTGTGCTGTAGAGCTTCGAGTAGAAGGCTCCAATGCTGGGTATGATCGTATTACTCCATCATTTATATTTTATGTGGTGCCTACCATGCATATTTGTTATTTAGATTTGATTATACATGTTATACCATTGAAAAGTACGAGTTGAAGTATCATGTGCATGTATTGAGTCTATTTGTTTATAAACGTTGTTTGAAATGTTTTGTTCTATGGATGTTGAATAGGTATGGGTCACTCTATGCAAGCTCTCTTTTGAAGAAGCTCCGGGAAGATGGAGTTTACATGAGGGCGCTGGGACATGTCATATATCTCATGGGCGGACCCTGCACGTCTCCTAAGGTTTGCAAGCTAGTACTCGTTAAAGTTTGTAGAAGACTCGAAGAACTTAGCCAAACTGAAAACGATTAAAATATCTGCAACTGAGAATTCAAGTAATCTATCCACAACTTTCTGTTCTTGTTTGTTATTTACATTTATCTCATGTGTTGTTCGCATGCCAATTGCTTTTAGCCCTAATAATGCCTTCCCTCACCTGCTTATGAACAAGGGAGGGAATGCGACAGTTCATCTGCTTATATTTTGTATAATTCGATTGGATGGGGGAAAACAAATAAGGGAAGCAAAGTTGATGTATTCTATCTGATCTTTTTATATTGTTGTTTTAGGATAAATGAGTTATGTACTACAAATTTTACAAGGACTATTTGTTTTCATCCTACATATTCATTCCTTATTATTTGTATATCACAGTTTAATATATGTGCAAACGTAACTCAATAAAATGCAATAAACATGAATTTGTGCACATGAGTAATGTTGATTTGTTCGTTGGAAGAAGCAAGGAGTCAAGGGTTTTCCTTTTGCTTCCATTTTTTTCTTGTTGTATAGTATTATAGTCTTGGCTGCTCATGGTTTTGAAGGAAGTCTTCCTCAAAACACTTATGACTGTTTCATGCTTATCATTAGAAACACTTCATGTTGTAAATCACTCTTTGAAGATCATGGTTGTTTCGTCAGTCAACCGTGGTAAATAATAAATGGTTTGAAATACTTTAATCGATTTTATCTTTGTTTTTATATAGTAAATGACTTGGAAGTTTTTATTGATTTTTTGTTGAGATAATCTTTACAGACTGAATATAATAAAAACGATTCCGACTGTAAGTAGAAAGTTTTGTAAAACGACCACACACTGTTTTGTGTAAGATATTCTGCACAATTTGTGTAGAGCCAAGTTTTCTTCCTCATTATCTAGTTTCCCTTATCATCCTCCTCTTTCTGACCCTACTCTTGAACTCCCACTAATATGTCCCAATGGTTGGAATGAGGATCTCATCTGGATTTTCTTTATAAGGATCATAGAAATTAATTTATGGAAAAGGATCCTCGTTGAATCTTTTTCCTAGGAATCCCGTGATCGTGATTGTGTATCGTACATCATGAGGTTAGAAATTATTTTAAAATTTTAAAATTTAAAATTGAATATAAATAGTACCTAACTAAAACTGACCGCATGATGTACGATGAACGGTTACAATCGCGGGATCTCTAGGATCCATATGAAAAGGATTCGGCGAGTATCCTTTTCCTTAATTTATATTAGTCATTTATTTACATCGTACGGTCAGCTTTCGTTAGATATTATTTGTGTTTAATTTTAAATAAAAAATTCAAAACGCTTTCTCATTGTAGAATGACTAATGAACGAATATGATGAAATGATCTTTAGGATTTTAAGGATTCGGATAGATTTTATTCCCAATGATTGGAGGGTGGGATGTTTATACTGCCTGCGGTGGCATTTAATATACCAATTATATCCCTCCAGTCCCTCCATAACTGGTGCTGCCCTATAAATATCTTTTGTCAATTATGCCATAGAGAGATACCACAACAAATTCAAAAGGTTATTTTTCTCTTTCATCTCTTTTTTCTTTTCTTTCACGTCTCTAATTTTCTCGTTGAGAACTTTTTTTTTTTTTTTTGAAACAAACAATATTATATATGCTAAGGAGTGAGAGAGTAAGGTAAACTTTACAATCGGCCAATTATAATAATGTGGTTCAAACTTTCTTTTAACAAGAATCAAACATAAGACATTTCACTTAAAAATGAAAAAAAAAAAATTAAAGACATAATAATATATATTGTTGCAATCCTATTAGATTAGGAATGTGATTGTGTAAATCCTAGTATATCTAAAGATATCTTGGAATATTCTCTAGGGTTAGACATTATCCTATTAAAGTTGTAATCCTATTAGGGTAAGGAATTAAGTTTCCTACTACTATAAATAAAAGCGCAATTAGACGAGATAACACACATCTCACAATTACACATCTCTCTTCTCTTTATGTGCCGCATCCCCCTCTCTCTCCCTCTACGACCTCCATAATTGTTCAGTAAATTATGCCTACAACACATTACCAGCTCGCTCTTGACGATGCGCTAAATAGAGTTTGATCTTGAATCAGGGGAGTATTACGCTTTAATCATTCTTTTTATGATTAAGTTATTATTTTATTAAATTGATCTACATGCTATTGATTCAATTTAATTTTTTTGTGTTGAATGTGATACAACGCATTGAAGATGCAATTTCAGCTTTTCGAGAAGGGTCATCTACAAATTCGATCTTCTACAAATTCAAAGGCTTTTATAGTTTTCTGCCAATCATGTACGCTTAAAATAAAGGAAGATATTTGAAACGACTATGAAGCATGAAAACATACCCTATGATGCATGAATCCCTTACATTTATATTTACCTTCCGATATATATTGTATATGTTAATATATTTGTCAATATATATATATATACGTTTCATGCATTATGCAATTTTTGCTATGTGGAATTTGTGAGTCAAAGAATCGAAATAAATTAGAAGCAATTAGGTTTATTTATTTTTATTTCAAACCCTAGCAAAAAATAGGGAAAAAGAAAAAAAAGTGAAAAGAAAAGGGAAAACTCGGCTGAGCCCCGGCTTGCAGCTGCACTGCCAAGCCAAGCAGATGCGTTGAGGCCACGCGCTCGTGTTGAGTTGCCAAACCGAGCCACGCTAGGTAGCCAAGCCGTGAGCTGTCAAGCCCGAGGTCACCCAAACGACAGCATTCTCGCGTCATCTCCTCCATTAATCTGGGCCGTCATCTCGCCCAGCCAACCCTCAAAAGCCACCACTATCGATGACTTGAAGTCAATCCTTAGGTGAGAACCATCGTCCTTGATGGCAATCAATGAGATTCCAGTAGAATCTTGGTTGGGTTTTGGGCGATTCCGATTAAATCGCATCGATTTTTTTTTGGACACCGTCGCAGTTCACAGCCACCTGTGTGCAGGGCCGGTCCTGAGATTTTGGAGGCCCTGTGTGAGACTCAAACGCAGGCCCTTACAAGATTTAAATTTTGGTTGCTATATTTTCTTTTATATATATATATATATATATATTTCTTGTGTATAAATTGATATAAACGCAAAAGAAAATAAATAAAAAAGAAGCATGGTTTGGTGGCTATGTATCTACATTCTTTATGTTTTTGGGTTTGAACTTACTTTTTAAATACAAAAAGCATGGTGTGGTGGATATGTACATATCATATCACCGTACATATATTATAATCAGAACAACTCATGCTCTTTATTATGAACTAGTTAAACAAATCACTGGTTATGATATTTGTAGCATCTTATAATGAGCTGTAAGTTTTTTTAATGCATTTTTTCTCACTCCCTAAAGTGAGGATGATTCTAACCCTCACTCGGTTGATTGTTGTTGGATTAGTTAGAATTTGAGATTCGTGTCTTAAATCAATTAAACCAAATTAATTTAACGGTAATCAATAGGGGGATGAGCATCACCTACTCAGCTCCACTTTAGTGTTGTGAGCAAAGTTTTATTATATATGGATGACTAAATGGTCTTCAAATAGGATGAAAATTAGATGATCCTTAAAAGCTGACCAAAAGAATAAACGAACGATATGTATTTGATTAAATGATGTCATATATGAAAAGGGGGTTTTAAAGATTATATCTTCAAACTTTTTAAGGATTTTAATTAATTATGATATTCCTAATCATAGATTTATCATCAAAAGTTCTCTTTTATAATGATAGAAATTAAACTACAAATATTAAAGAGAAAAGAAAAAAATTAATGTAGTTCAAAAAAAGCCCAAAATGGTTCTACTGGGAGTCGAACCCGTGCAAACACAAACGCAAGTATCAACGCTTGATGATTCCCCTAAGGAAACAATGTGAATTGTGTTCACATTTTTTTTATATGTAGTACATTACAAAGGTTATTAAAATTCAGGGGCCCCTAAAAATCGGGGGCCCTGTGCGGTCGCACGACTGGCACCCCCTCAGGGCCGGCCCTGCCTGTGTGCTCGACTTCTTCTTTGTCGTTGCTTATCGCGACTGATAGCCTTGAACAGCTGCTTGAAGCGGCGCCATTCCCTTTTTCCGACGTAACCCACATGTTTGCTCCCTAAATCCACCATGGGGCTCGCGGGCAAGCCTGAGATTTACTTCACATACGAGATTGGTGGGATGTGGGTGTGCCACTACTAGATGCCGCTAGTAGACGGGATTTGAATGATTGAGGTTGCGCCTTTTGACTTCAAATCAAGAGATTGTGTCATTTGAGTGGGAGTTGCTCAAATCAAGGTTCTTTCTTTGCCTTAAAAATAAGGACTTTACTTATATGGAGAGATAGAACAATATGTAAATGACAAGGTTGCTCGGAAATGTAAAAGACAGAGGAAAGTGGCTAGTATTGCAGATTGCTTGTAAATTAAATGACTGAAGATGAGTACATAAAAGCTACAAAGGAGATCGATACTACAAGTGAGTAGTAGAGCTAATAAACTAGACAAAAGATGACTTTTGTGAGGGTTGATCCTAAAAAGGATGAAGGTTTGGGAGCTGACTACAGCTTCGTGAAGGCAAATCTGGTTTAAGCAGAGTTTGTACTTGTATTTGTTTGTTTGATTGAGTGTCCATAATCCTTGTGTTTGGGCTCCTTTAAATAGAGATCTGGAGGAAACCCCTCTGCTGAAGACACTGCATCTACCCGAAAGAAACTTGGGCAGTTTGTATTTCACTTGCCAACTTGCATGGAGAAATAATATTAAAAGGGGAACTTGCATTTCCACCACATGCTTTCATCACATGTCTTCCCACTTGTAGTAAACTAACATTTAAAAGAAGCAAGTTGGCTTCTTTCACATGTTCTTTGCATCCACATCTGTATGTTGCCTTCCAGCCCATTTGCAAGTATGCAATTTGTTGATTAAACAAAGGCTTGACAAACCTCCACCGCCCAAACAAATGGGAGAAACAATATTATAGTGTCAAACCCCTCCACTTGATAGCTAAATATTTTCAAAGTTAGTCTTCTTGCTCATTAATCCTCCAAATGCCATATTTTACACAAATTGCCCAAATAAGTAAAAATGGGTATATTTTGAGTACAAACAGTGCCCCCCAAGTTTTACAAATTTGAGCAAAGTTTGTGAAACTTACAACTCCACAAAGGGCAACTTTGTTTGCTCTCCAGTGCTGTCAGGAATGATTTTGAAGGAAGAGGCACGTCTACCTCCTCGGTTCTTTTGTCGTTGATAAACTTGGCAAAGGGAGCAAGGTAATTGTCAGTGTAACTAGCATTGGAAAGAAGGTTGTCTGGCTTGTGTTCCTTCTTGTTGATACCAAAAAACATGGGAGCACGATGATAAACCAGAAAAATGCCCGAAGTCAGACAAACTAGAAAAGAGGGATAAGAGATAAATAAACTTGGGCAACTATCCTTTTTATTCTTCTTTTTCATTTTTGCCTCTTTTCATATGTAATATAATATAATATAATATAATATAATACATATATAGCCCATTTCGGGCAAAATGGAAGAAAGAGATTCAAGGAGACAAGAAGAAAGAGAGAGAGAGAGAAATAATAAAAAAAGAAAAATGAAGAAAGAGGGAGGTGCCCTTTCGGGCAAAGTGAAGGAAAGAGAAAGGAAGAAAGGAAAAGAAAGGGAAATGAGAGAAAGAGAAGGAAAGATAGTGACAGCCATCTTGAGTGACTTTTCTTTCCTCTACATATAATATAATAAAAAGACATATAATATAGATAAATATAGAGCCCTTTCGGGCAAAGTAGAAGAAAGAGAGAGAGACAATAAAAACAAGAAAAAGGGAGAAAGAGAGGAGTGCCATTTCGGGCAAGAAGGGGACGGAAGAAACAAAAGAGAAAGAAGGGGAAAAGGAATGGGAGAGAGAGAGAGGAAGAAAGAAATAATAATAAAAAGGAATAAAGCAGTACCCCTTTAAAATATCAGCCGACGTAATGCTTTCAAACTCCTTCAAAGTCAGCTTTTTCAGAATCCTTTTCACAATCTTCCACGTGGTCCTTATCAGATAGAGTACCCCATTTAGCTGACCATGGCACCTCAGTTTTGATTAAAATAAGAGCAAGCCTTCCCCCTTGGTTCTGTCCTCGCCAATTAAGCCTGATTTGCATCTTGCTGTCTGTACCCAAATCGATTACCAGACCCTTTATTCTCCTGAAGAGTATTCCAAGATCGTTCTTCTCTAAAGGCAGGGACTGGTGCAGAAATGCCATGTCAATCTTGACTGTCGGGCTTCGAATAATCGATTTTGGGCTGGAGATGGAGTTGGAGATTAGCTGGCAGGTTGGTTTTTGTACGACCCTAGCTCTGATCTTCATCAGCTTTAACTTCTTGTTTTACTTTTACAATTTCATCAGGGAGCACAACCATCTTTCTAAGTTGTAGGATCTGGTTCCTGGTGTACTTCCCTCGCTCACGACCATCGAACCGTGTGTTTTTCGACTCTCTAACCTTGATAGAGAAATTGAGGGGAACGCCGTAATGGGGATGGATAAATCCTGGAAGTAAATACTCCAAGGTCTTCATGGAACCAGTTTTAGTAATGGCTGCTATATCTTTATTTTGAAAAGCAATCAGCCAAGACTGATCTTGAATTGGAGTTGGGGTCGAGAAAACTTCTTGTTGTACCTCATTAAGAATCTCAGATGGGAAGCCAGTAGATGAAGTAAACGATGGAGGCACATTATCACCAACAACAGATATTTGTCGACGATTATAAACCTCAGCAGACAAACCACTTTCAATGTCTGATCCCTTTTCTTTTTACGGAAGATCCTCCATGTGTATTTGTAGTGTTCCACAAGGGGTATTATGAGAAAAACGGTTGTACTTCTTGCAATCTGCTGATTTCTTGATCCTGTGTCAAACTTGGACCAACCATTGCTGCATCTGGCATACCTCGCTATCATTCCCATGTTAGGACGACGTTGTCTTTGTGAATGTGAACTGAAGAACTTTATAAACTTGTGCTGAAGAAGCCTTTGATGAATAACTGAGCCCATCTGGGCCCTTCTAGCTGGTAAAAGTCTTCCAATGATTTGAAGACAAATAAAGCAGGATTGGCTGCAGCTTCTAGCAATCCATCGGGCAACAACAATGATATAAAAACTAGCGGAGAAAATGACATGTCTGTCGGGCAAGGTTACAGCTTCATCGGGCAACCACTCCTTGGGTAAGATAGGCCAGTCGGGCAAGATATTCATACTCCACTTGCAATAGCCATTGAGAAACAAAATGACATGCTTTTCAGCAGGAAAGCCATAATTTTGGCTGTTTATGAAGCTTTTCTTTCCACGAATTTGGGTATAGCCACTGGATGGTTTTCTAATTTCAACTTTTGGGTTCGGGCTAAATACATCCATTGGATAAGAGAAAAATGGAAAGAAGGGTGAAAATGACTACTCACAAACTGTCCAACTCTTTATATTTTCTGTTATTTTTCTGTACATCATCTAACTCGAAAAGAAACAAAGAAAGAGAGGAATAAAGCCCCCCAACAAGAAAGTAAGAAATAAAAACAAAAACAAGAAAGCAAAATCTTTTTGTGGTTTTTGGAATTTTTAATTTTTATATCTTTTTCTTTGTTGTCTTTTCTCAAAACTATAATATAATATACTATATATATATATATATATATATATATATATATAATATAAGTATGACAAGCCCATTCAGGCAAAGAACTTCCATTGCACTTTTTCACATATAATATATAGATATATATAAACATAGCCCTTTTGGGCAAAGCAAAGGATAGGACAGAAAGAGCTAGAAAGAGACAGGACAGAAAGAGAAAATGAGGAGAAGGGTACTGGAGAAAATGTACAAAAGAATAACACAAGAGAACGTTATTCGGGCAAATTGGGTGAAGCCCCTTGGCTGCTCAAGTATTATTCTTCTCTCAACACTCAAATCTTTTCGCCTTTTTAAAATTGAGTGTAGAGAGATCAGACTCACCATTTAAATTGGCCATGCCATGTAGCTTGGGAACCATAGGAGATGGCCATTCATGTTTGACCCCAAGCTTTGTCCTCCTTGAGATCTCAGTTTGGATGACATGCTTGTGTTGGTGGGGAGGAGTGTATGAGCTTTTTTCTTCTTCTTCGGGCTCCACATGAGGTGTGAGTTCGAGCCACCTGAGCGTTGGTGTTTGGCCTATAATAGCCACAAGCTCCATCTTAGCCGTTATCGGTTTCGATATGTCTGCTTGGTCTTCTACAACCATATCTATTTTCATAGATTTTTCATTAGGTGGGGCCATTGTTTGGCCTTCATCAACGTGTATGATTTGTTCTTCCTTGGTTGTAGTAGGGTGAGTGTTCTTTGTAGAGGGGATTTGACACAGTTGATCTATCAACTTTCAAAGTTTCTCCAAAAGTTGTATAGCTTTCCTCCACCTTTCTAAAACACTTAGTCACCTCTTCACCATATTCGATGCTTGCCACATGGAGTTTGGACACCGTCTCTAATTTGCCCACATCCTCTTTGTAGAGCTTTTCATCCGGATGATCATGAGTTGGCATCTCATATATTGGCTCTATGTACTCATTGGAAGCATTTTGATACTCAAAGCCATTTGTTGGCCTATCATAGTATTCATGAATGCGATTGTCTTCAAAAGAATAATAACCTTCATCATAGCCATAAGTTGGCCAATCTTCAAGATTATTATTTATTTGATGGCCATGAGTTGGCCGACAATCATATTCCATGGGACTTGAGTATTCTTCAGCCATGTACCCATAAGTTGGTAACTCATAGGTTGGCTCTATGTGATAGCCATAGCTTGGGCGCTCTTCCACACCGTCATCCTCCGAAAAAGTAGAAAAATCATGAACATAAGGATTGTTCATGATCTAACTTCATATAAGGATCCCACCGGGCGTGCCAAAATATGTTTGCTCCCTAAATCCACCATGGGGCTCGCGGGCAAGCCTGGGATTTACTTCACATACGAGATTGGTGGGGTGCGAGCGTGCCACTACTAGATGCCGCTAGTAGACGGGATTTGAATGATTGAGGTTGCGCCTTTTGACTTCAAATAAAGAGATTGTATCATTTGAGTGGGAGTTGCTCAAATCAAGGTTCTTTCTTTGCCTTAAAAATAAGGACTTTACTTATATGGAGAGATAGAACAATATGTAAATGACAAGGTTGCTCGGAAATGTAAATGATAGAGGAAAGTGGTTAATTTGCAGATTGCTTGTAAATTAAATGACTGAAGATGAGTACATAAAAGCTACAAAGGAGATCGATACTACAAGTGAGTAGTAGAGCTAATAAACTAGACAAAAGATGACTTTTGAGAGGGCTGATCCTAAAAAGGATGAAGGCTTGGGAGCTGACTATAGCTTCGTGAAGGCAAATCTGGTTTGAGCAGAGTTTGTACTTGTATTTGTTTGTTTGATTGAGTGTCCATAATCCTTGTGTTTGGGTTCCTTTAAATAGAGATCTGGAGGAAACCCCTCTGCTGAAGACACTGCATCTGCCTGAAAGAAACTTGGGCAGTTTGTATTTCACTTGCCAACTTGCATGGAGAAATAATATTAAAAGGGGAACTTGCATTTCCACCACATGCTTTCATCACATGTCTTCCCACTTGTAGTAAACTAACATTTAAAAGAAGCAAGTTGGCTTCTTTCACATGTTCTTTGCATCCACATCCGTATGTTGCCTTCCAACCCATTTGCAAGTATGCAATTTGTTGATTAAACAAAGGCTTGACAAATCTCCACCACCCAAACAAATGGGAGAAACAATATTATAGTGTCAAACCCCTCCACTTGATAGCTAAATATCATCAAAGTTAGTCTTCTTGCCCATTAATCCTCCAAATGCCATATTTTACCCAAATTGCCCAAATAAGTAAAAATGGGTATATTTTGAGTACAAACACCACAACCCAGCTTTTCTGGGATTGTTTCAAACCCACTGCTCAGAAAGACCCAGCCCGGACCACGAACCAGATCAGTGGGTTTCCAAGCCCAGATTGGCCATTTAGGTTTTTGGGCCTGTTACCCATCGGCCCGTCTTTACTGCAGCACTGGATGTTGACTTACATAACTTGCAACCCACACCAGCTCATACTAGGTTCCACAACCAGCAGCATAACTGCCTTTTTTTTCACAGATTGAGCCCAATTGGGCTTCTCTTGATCGGCCTGCAACCCAGCTTAGGCTGAGGTTGTCCACAGCAGATTTGATCCCATATTTTTGGGTTGCCTCCTACAGCCAACATGATTTATGTGCATAAGCCTGAATCTTTATATTATTTTGCTTCTACGAACGACCCCGTATGGTTCCGATCTATTGAATTAATTAAAAATGACCAACAATCCATTAATTTGACAAGAAATCCAAAATTATTGACCTGAAGATCACTTTTGGACATTAACGATTCAATAATTTATTTCTTTTCTTTAAACCGTTGACATCCTTTCGTAATCCTGAAGCGCTCATACTTGAGTTCTCGAAGCAACTCAAATCCACTGCACTTCAATCAGTACATTGTATTATGTATTCTTGCAGGAACCTCTCTTTTATGAACTAAACGTGCATAAACGAAATTGAACTTGTAGTTTCAAATTTAGTATACACTCATGAAAACCCGATGTTTTCATGGGTGTATTGTTTAGAACTCGAATGTTCTAACTTTGATGCTTATAGATATTTTATTTCCCATAGCACTATTCACAATCTTGTTCCCTCAATTCAATGGATTGTCGAACTGCAACAAGTTCGATTTCCTTGATTTAGACGTTTCTAACATAAACCACTTTATATGGGTACAAGACATGAATCTCCACTTGACTATCAAGAAGTTGAGAAACCATTGAAGCCAACAGTGGCATGGAAGAGCTAAATAAGCCTCTGCCATGATCTTCACTCGAAGACCTATGCCTGAAGCACTATAAATGGAAGTACCTCTAGAACGAGGATTCCATGGCTCTTTAACTCGATCCTACGGACCGTCTAATCATGAACGATATTGCCTGAAGCACACCATGATTAAGTCTATGAATGAGTATGATTCTAAAGTTTATAAATCCGATCGAATTTTGACTGGAGAATACTTTTCTCGTCATTCCTTGTTTCTCACTCGTTCCTGAAACAACAATGTAGAGAGCGGAAGTTTACCAAATTCTCGAATCTAATTACTACCACACTTGTGAGAGCAAGGTACCCTCAGCAATTCGGCTGTGAGGTACTGAACAGTATAAACCCAGCTCGGTTGGAGTCTATCGAATGGCTCGATCCAATTTGGTCAAGGCCTACCGAATGGTGATTCCTAGTTTTGGCTGGGGCCCACTAAAATGTATTACTCTGCTTCGGCAGATGCTTGCGATAAAAGTTAAGCACTCAAATTAAACCCTCTTGTTGTCAAATTGTAGCATAAATGCAAGTAGGGATCTTTCTTAAACCGGGGATTAGGAGGGCTTGCTAAAACCTCTAAACTGACTCAAAAACATAAAAACAATATTAAAAACGTTTGAATAGACTCAAGGGATTCAAAACAGATTCTAAAGATTCAGAACAACTTAATAACACTCAAAACTGCCTAAAAACACAAATTGGGCAGATTTGGACTCTAAAACAACTTTGGACGAATTTAGTGTTTTGACTTGAATCAAAACACTCAAAAACACAAACAAAACAGGAATTTAACACTTTGAAACAAGAAAGTAAAAGGGGGTTTTGTTTTTGTCTAATTTGAAGCAAAACAAGTAAACTAAAAGCTCAAACAGAAAGTTGCACGAATTTGGTAAATTGGATGGTTGATGGGCTAGCTAGAAAGTCCTTCTCCACACATGACACACTTGCATACAAATTGATGTTTAGTTGTTCTTTCGATAAACCATAAATCTCAATGCCCCAGATTAACCGCGAATTGCACTAATTAACCCTCAGATTTTCCTATTTTCATTGAATTGGATGATTGCATGCGACAACCCAAATTATTCCTCACAAGTTCCCTACATGAATTGCATAATAGAGATACGAGCAAAGATCATTAAGTTCTATGAAAATCATAAGCATTGACGAGGCACTTGTAACTATGAATTGTATGAAACTTATGCCAAGAATTTACTTAACGCGATTGTGACTAGCAACCTTCACTACTTGTGAATATAAGTTCATAACGATTAGGTGAAACTCCCTTATATTCTAGCATCAAATTCATGCATGCAAACTAAGTGTCGACCCTCAATTAACATACAAGAATAAGTTTTGAATCAAACAGTTAAGTAAATTGCATTCACAATTTATGAAATCACAACTGAAAGTAATCAATTCATACTGCAAATATAGTCATGGTTTTGAAATTCCCCCTAACTAAATAGGGGTTTAGCCACTCATAGTTGCAACAAAATCAGAAAATAACAAAGTAGACATTAAAAGCAAGAATGAAGTACACCTAAAACGCTTCAATCTTCCAAGCTTGAATCGCCAAGGACCTTTGTTTTCACCACCTTGTTGTAGCACAAATGTCTAGGATGTGTATGGATATGTGGGAATGAATGGATGAAGATGGTATTTGTGTTTGTGAATGTAGATCTATTTTGATGGATCAAGATGCTTCTTAGGAAGGGGAATGGTGGATGTATTTATAGGCTAAGGAGAGGACCACTTCAATTCCTTGCATGTGCAGTTTGTATGGGTGTGTGATGTCCATGTTTCCCTTTACATTTGCACACACATGACCTCCATCATTTCAGCCACAAAACAAACACATTTTCTGCCATGTTTCTCTCTTACATTTACACACATGTTCTTCATCATTTCAGCCACAAATCAACCCATTTTCTGCCCATGTGTGTGTGTTTCCTTTGCCCATGTGTGTGTGTTTTTCCTTTGCATTTGCACACACATGTTCTTCATTATTTCAGCCAACAATCCACCCATTTTCTGCCCATGCCAAGCCCTCCATGCCGTGCCTTTCTTGTTGTGTGTGTGCTGTCCATGTAGAGTGTGTGTATGCCCTCCAACCTGTGCAGTTTGCATGTGTGTAGCTGTCCATGTTTCTCTTTTGCATGTGCCGTGCCTTCTCTTTCTAGCTGTGCATTTCCACTTGCTCCAAAGCCAAATGAGTGCAATCATAACCCCATTTGCTGCTGAGTGTTGATGACAAAGAAAAACACAAAACAAGTGCCTTTACTTTCTCATTTTATTAGCCAAATCTGCTTAGCCCTTTTCTGAACCTTTCAGTGTTACAATGCTCATAACTTCTTCTCGAAAAATGATATTAACAATCCGTAAATTGGTCCAGAAAATAGACATCCGTAGCTTTCCAAGTATATAAGGCTCATTCTCTCATTCATTATGAGCTGTTCGTAACATGCTTTCAAAGTCAGCTAATTTGCACAGGCAGTTTTGACGAATTTGTTACTTAATATCTCACTTGTGCTACTTTTCTTTTCTTTGCTTGATAAATCACACAAAACACAAAAACATAGTAAATAGTTCAAAAATATAAGGAACTAACTAAGAAAAGACAAGTGAATTTTATGTAAAATATATATAAATATGAGCTTATCAGCAGAGGCATACCGAACAAACCCCTTTAGCTTCGGTTGGAGCCTGCAGAATCCAATTTAGAGTTTGTTTTTACATCATATGGTAGAATCAGGGCCTACCAAGGTGTGCATCATGCCTAAAGCGTGATCCTTGACACCTAAGACCTAAAACTTCAAGAATAAGGGATAATATTTCCAAACCTTTACCCTGTAGAATCTACTTCTGTTAAAATGGAATATGTTTGTACCATACTTGACCAATCCTGAAACTACCGATCACCGGTCAACGTTATACTGTCAAGGACCCAAAAGAGTTTCCCTCCAACTAGGAGGCCAATCACAGCACGACACATGTTGACATCAGAAGCCAATCATAGCGCGACACGTGTCAACATCAAAAGCCAATCATAACACGACACGTGTCAATGTTAGAATGAAACTAGAAACTCTCTTCTATAAATAGAGATCATTCTCTCACAATATTTCCTAATGTCATTTGTACTAAATCATTCATTAGTACTCACTAAAGGAGAGCTTGAACCTATGTACTTGTGTAAACCCTTCATAATTAATGAGAACTCCTTTACTCCGTGGACGTAGCCAATTTGGATGAACCACGTACATCTTGTGTTTGCTTCTCTATCTCTATCCATTTGTATATTTATCCATACTAATGACTGGAGCAATCTAGCGAGGGTCACAAACTTAACACTTTCTGTTGTACCAAAGTCCTCACTGATTTTGTGCATCAACATTTGGCGCCGTCTGTGAGAACGACACTTATTCCCACTCTTTTCAGCTTTGTCAAGTTGGTTTCCACCATTCGTACACTCTCTTTTGGCCAGACATCCTTCTCCAACATGGGGTGCGAAGGAAGCCACAGCACACAGAATGACACCCCTCTTGTACCTAGTACGAAGAAACAAAAGAAGGAAGGAAAGAGGGTTGCTCTTCAAGCTAAAGTCGATGAGCTAGAAGCTCAGAACAACAAGATAGCAATGAAGAATGAGGTCCTCCAGGAGTAGTATGAGAAGCTCTTTGAGACGCTCCATGAAACTAGACGTACTCAAACACGCGAGCTCGTTACCCCTATGGACATCAACCATCATCTGGGTGCCCCCAACACGGAGGGTCACCTTCCTTTGACATGGGTATCTCAGATGAGGAGCGAGCTAATCATCAAAACATTGATCAACATGAGACTTCTCTCAACCCAGCTGCTTCGACCCGAAGTAGGAGAAGTGGAGGAAGACACCTCCTTGCATAAGGGTTGGAAGGATCGAAAGCCGTTTATCGTGACTGCCGAGACTTCCTAAAGCAATGTCGAGAGAATCCCCTCCACATATGCTCGAAGATTAATGACCCAAGGGTTTCTGAAAGACTCGGTCTCCTCCCACGACCCAGGCCAGCTGCCAATCTAGGAAAGGAACGACAGGTCCCAGAGGAACATGAAGGTACATAGGACTCTGAGGTATTTCGACAGATTCGCCTTAGAAGTCAGTACGGTGAGTCCAAGGAAAAATCACACGCCCTTGCTCAAACTTTCCTACTTCCAAAATGTGATGGAGATTTACGAAAGAAAATCCCAGTAGTACATGACTCCACTCAGGACCCCTTTGTCTTACAACTCCTTGAGGAAGTAAACAAGTTGAAGGCCGAACGTTAGGCCGAGATACCTGATTGGAACCAACCCAGGCCTGGCCCTCTCACAAGGAGGATCCTCGACACCCTCATTCAAGCAAAGATAAAACAAAAGCTTGGTTTACAACTCTATACTGGAAGGGAGGACCCAATTGAACACCTTAACCTCTTTGAGTCCACCATGGCCTATCGGATGCATACCGACGAAGAGCGATGTCTTCTCTTCCCCTCCACCCTCTCTGGTGGAGCTCTAAACTAGTATTGCCATCTTTCACCTGAGACAGTAGACTCATTTGAGGAATTGAGGAAACTGTTTGTCTCTCAACACATCTTCCAGACTGATCGCTTGCATTCTATAGATGACTTGTACACTATTTGCCAGAAGCCGGACGAGTCACTATAAGAGTATGCCGGTCGTTTTAGCCATGAGTATTCTCGCTGCGCGGAGGCAGATGACAATACCGCCATCAAGGCCTTCACGGCAGGCCTACGTGATTGTTTCTTCAAGTACATGATCAATGCCAACACTTGGAAGACTTACTCTGAGGTGATGGCACAGGCTTACAACTATGCCTCCGCCAAGGCAAGGACATATCAAAGGAAACCCCCCCACAGCCACCCCTTATCAACAAGTAGGGAGTGGAAGCCAGATCCAACCAAATGAGAAGACCTCGACCTTCCAAACGGCAACAGTGCCTCCCCTGTCTTACTTAATACTTTGCCAAGTCAACAGACATATCAATCTCAGGGCAAACGGAAAAATTTCCATCTTCACCAGTCTCATTTTAGTAAAAAGAGTAAGGGACACTACCGCGATAACCAAGGGTATCACCATGATAATCCCCGACCCTAGGTAGTCAACACAGTGGGTCAAGCACGTGTCAGGACAGCCTCTACCTCGAGGTATGAGGCATACATACTTTTGAACGCCACATGCGTGGCCATTTACCCTAACATATCACACCTGATACCGAAGCCAAAGCCGAGGCACCTGGATTACAAGCCCACGAAGAACACGGGCACGTTTTGCTGCTACCACGAGCATAACGGCCATGACGGCGAGAAGTGTATCACCCTTCGTGATCATATTGAAGCTTTGGCACGTGAAGGAAAATTTGATCAATTCCTCCTTCACCCTCCAAGGGGTAACCATAACCAACGCCAGGTGAATGTGATATATTCCATAAGTGGTGGCACACCCATGTCTAAATCTTCCAACAGGGCCATGAAAAATAGTGAACGAGCTTTAAAGTCTGGCCACCAAGTGTTTCACGTGGAAGACATCAGGGGAGGCAAGTATCAAAAGCCTAATTGGGATCCAATATTTTTCTACCCTGAGGAAGAAAGAGGTATCATCTACCCTCACAACGACCCACTGATCGTGGAAGCTCACATAGCCAACTTTGAAGTACGACAAATCCTGGTAGACACGGGGGCTTCGGTCAATATCATGTTTGTTGAAGCTTTTAGGGCACTTAATGTAGCTGAACATTTGCTCGATCGCTCGATTTCCCCTCTGATAAGCTTCTCCGGTGATATCGTGCAACCTTTGGGGAGCATACACTTACCTTTCACCATTGGTACAGAACCTTACACAGCTACCATTACCACTAACTTCCTGGTGGTTGATTGCCCAATGGCATACAATGTCATCTTCGGACGCACAGGCATCAATGATCTCAAGGCCATGGTATCCACACATATGTTGTTGATGAAATTTCCAACCCCCTATGGCAATGGTTACATCAGAGGAGATCAACTTAGTGCACGATCATGTTACAACACTTCGGTCATGCAACAACACCTGCTTGTGCCCAAGGAAACCTTTTCTATACATAACCAAGTTATAGAGACCAGCCCAGACGAAGCCAACTTGGATCTTCACGGTGGCAACAGTCAACCCGACAATCCTCGAGATGACTTTTTCACCCAACAAGCACAACCTGCTGAAGAGTTGGAGAAGGTCTCTATCTCAAAAGATTATTCGGATCGTATGGTGAAGATTGGCACCACCTTATCACCACCTATTCGGTTAGCATTGATCTCATTTTTGCAAGAGAATACTGAGGTCTTCGCCTAGTCATATGAGGACATGCCAGGCATCTCTCTCGATATCATCTATCATCGCTTAAGTATTGACCCCAAGACCAAGCCAGTGAGACAGAAGCAAAGATCTTATGACGCTGAATGGTACGAGGCAATGAAGGCAGAAGTTGAAAAACTCAAAGGCATAAGCTTCGTTCACGAAGTCAATTATCCAACGTGGGTAACAAATGTTGTCCTTGTTAAGAAGAATCCGACTAAGGAAAGTCTCCTGCTCCAAAAGCTCTTGTGGATAATATATGTCAATTACACCAACCTAAACAAAGGATGCCTGAATGATAGCTTTCCTTTTCCTCTCATAGACAGACTTATAGACTCTACGGCAGGGTGTGAACTTCTGAGCTTCATGGATGCTTTCTCAGGATACAACTTAATCTTCATGAACCCTCTGAACCAAGAACACACAACCTTCACTACTGGCAGGGGACTATATTGCTATAAAGTCATGCCCTTCGGCCTAAATAATGCCGGAGCAACTTATCAGAGACTGGTCAATTCAATGTTCGCCGAACAGATTGGGAAGAGCATGGAAGTTTACGTTGATGATATGCTTGTCAAGAGAAAACATGCTGACTAACACATCACCAACCTATCTGAAACTTTCACCATTCTGAAGAGGTATTAAATGAGGTTGAACCCCAACAAATGTGCCTTCAGTGTAGGCTCTGGAAAATTCTTAGGCTTCATGATAAGCTACCGAGGCATTGAGGATAATCCTGAGAAGATTAAAGCAATCCTCGACATGAAGGAACCGGTAACTTCAAAAGACATCTAAAGCCTTATTGGCAAGGTGGCAGCCTTAACTAGGTTTATCTTTAAGGCCACAGACAGATGTGCTCCTTTCTTCAAAGCACTCAAGGGAAGTAAGAAGTACATTACATGGACTGATGAATGTGCTGAGGCATTCAAAAACCTCAAAGACTACATGAGTAAAGCCCATCTCCTCTCCAAACCTGAGATTGGTGACACTCTCATTATCTACTGTCGGTATCAACTTCAGTAGTAGGTTCTGTTCTCATTTGAAAGGATGGTAATGTCGAACGGCCTGTCTACTACGCTAGCAAGGCCTTACAAGATGCAGAGACACGATACTCAAACGTTGAGAAATTGGCTCTAGCATTGGTCATGTCTGCTCGAAAACTTCGCCATTACTTCCAAGCATACTTCATCATCGTGCTTACCAATCATCTTCTTTAACAGATACTCCAAAGTCCTGACACTTCCGGGTGAATGATCAAATGGGCGATAACATTGGGTGAGTTTGGCATCTCCTACCAACCAAAGCCAACTGAGAAGGGCCAAGCAGTGGCAGACTTCATCGTCGACTTGACATATCATGTTGACATTGTTTCTACGCCTAAAGAAGTGGTTTCATTACCCTCGGAAGCTTAGAAAATAGAACCAATAACCCCAGCATGGAGTCTATATGTTGATGGCTCATCCAACCAACAGGGTTGTGGAATAGGACTAGTCCTTACGACCCCTGACAAAAAGGCTATGGAGTATGCTCTTCGTTTCAAATTCAAGGCGTCGAACAATGAGGCCGATTATGAAGCCCTCCTAGCAGGCTTATGTTTGGCTAAACACCTTGGGGTTAAATGAATTGATATCTTCAGTGATTCCCAATTGGTGGTTAACCAGGTCACCAACAACTTTGACGCTAAGGATAGCTCATTGGCAGCATATCTGGCATATACACAATTGTTGCTCCAGCACTTCCACTACTAGATCACCCAAATTCCTTGAGCGGCAAACAGTCATGCAGATGCTTTGGCTCGCCTCGCCTCAGCGGTGGAAGACAATATTAGGAGAAAAATTCAGGTCGAATTGTTGGCAGCACCAAGCACTATGGCTGTGGAAGTGTGTAACTTACAACAAGGGGATAGTTGGATTATGTCGATTTATAAATTCCTTGCTCATGGCACCTTTCTAAATGACAAAGTCCAAGCTAAGCAGATTCGATAGAAGGGTACCCGTTACTTGATCATTAATGACTAACTCTACAAACGGGGTTTTAACCTACCATACTTAAGATGCCTTACGCCCGCAGCGGTGGAAACTGTCATTCGGGAAATACATGAAGGAGTCTGCGGAGATCATGCTGGATCTGGATCCCTAGCACATAAGGCTTTTCGCCAAGGATATTACTGGCCAACACTCCACCAAGATGCCATCAGAATATCCCGCTCATGTGATAAGTGTCAATGCTACGTAACTATTCCTCACTCCCCTCCCGAGACGCTCACTCCTATGATCAGCCCTTGGCCTTTCGCCCAATAGGGACTTGATTTGATCGGCCCAATGCCTGCAGGGAAGGGTAAGGTCCGCTATGCAATTGTTGTAGTTGACTACTTCACAAAGTGGGCTGAAGTAGAACCCTTGGCAACCATTATTGAGGCAAAAATAGAAGACTTCGTATGGAAGAACATCCTTTGCAGATTCGGCATTCCTAATGCGATAGTCACTGACAATGGGCGACAGTTCGATAACAATAAGTTTAGGATGTTTTGCTCTAAGTTCAACATGAACTTATGTTTTGCCTCCCCAGCTCATCCCAGTCTAATGGACAAGTTGAAGCCATCAACAAAATAATCAAGCGAACTTTGAAAACCAGCTTGGACAAGGCTAAAGGTTGTTGGCCAGAATTTGTACCCCAAGTTCTTTGGTCATACCGCACTTCGTATCGGACATCAACTGGAGAAACCCCATTCTTACTTGCCTTTGGTATAGAGGCAGTTGTCCCAGTTGCGCTTGAGCAAGTAACTTTCCGAGTCCAGAACCACGTGTAAAGCGAAAATGACAAACAACTTACCCTTAACTTAGATCTAGTCGAGGAACACAGAAACCAATCTCACTTGAAGAATGTCGCTTACAAGCATCACATCTCCAACTACTATGACTCAAAGGTCAAACCTCGTTCTTTCAAAGTAAGGGATTGGGTATTGAAGAAAAGATTACTTTGGGACAGAGTCCCAAGTGAAGGAACACTTAATCCAAATTGGGATGGACCATTTGAAGTTGTTGGCATCAGTCACCCTGGCTCTTACAAGCTTAGAAGCTCCGATGGCAAAACCCTTGGCCATCCCTGGAACGCTGATCACTTAAAGTACTATTACAAGTAAACTCACATTGTACAAGTGTTAAGCTTCAGCCATTCGGCATCCTATGTAATGAAGACTATTTGGCATGAATGCAATAAAGAGGTGATTTAGAAAACTCGGTCCTAATCCTCTTACATTCCTAGCAATGAAACACTCAGGTTCAAAACTTCAACATGAATGCTTCCAACATGAAACAAAGTCTATGTCAACAAGACTATACAAATAAACGAACAACTTCACAGTATATTCGTTCAATCATACATTCCAACACATTCATACATAAGCCAACTGTGTTTCGAAAGGGTTCAATATACTTTGTGTCATTCAACACTTGCTACAATGTTCCTCGACACCTTGCCCTTATTCTCACCAACCAGGTGATGAAATGTGAAGAAGGAACTCATCATCATGCCACCAACCAGGTGATGAAATGTACAACTCGTATTCTAATATCATTTGGAAACTTGCCACTCATGCCACCAACCAGGTGAAGAATGAACTCATCTTCATGCCACCAACCAGGTGATGAAATGTACAACCCATACTCTCCTTTATGCCACCAACCAGGTGATGAAATGTACAACCCGTACTCTAATATCATTTGGCAACTTGCCATTCATGCCACCAACCAGGTGAAGAAGAAACTCATCCTCGTGCCACTAACCGGTGATGAAATGTGATGAAGGAACTCACCTTTGTACCACCAACCAAGTGATGAAAGCAACTCACCATTCATTCCACCTACCAGAAGACGAGTGGTACAACTTGTACATGTGAACTCCTAGCATTCACAAATAATCAAAAACCCTTAAGCTTAACAACTCAACTAGGGGAGCATTTATGCCCAACAAGAGTTATAGTCACCAATAAAGTCTTATTGCAAGCCAACAATAACTTCAGTGTATGGCATACGAAGATCAAGCTATTGAGCCGTCTTGCATCTGCTTCAGACATTTCTCATCTGTAACAATGCAAACACTACAACTCGTAGAAAGCTTCACACACTCTTGATCAAGACAGTGTGAAGCAAAACCAATTTATGGTGCCAACAAGAGCTTCATCAAAGGAGTTCAACCACAATTCTCAAAAGCTTCATACACTCTTGATCAAGATAGTGTGAAGTGATAGGAGCATATTTATACGACTTAGTTAGCTTGTTCTTGTGCATTTATGTTGTTATTTCTTAGTTGATTTAGTATTTCAAGCCATTTTCGTGTGGTTGTAGGTACAAAGGGTTAAAGAGGCAAAGAAGTGCATTTTGGTGCCTTTTGGAGCAGTTTTGGGCATGGAATGGATATCACATGCATGCAGCAAAGTGATTGGATAAAATTAAAGATCTAAAGAAGCTAGGAATGTGCCAAGGAAAGGAAGAAAATAAATTGAGGACCAAGGAAGACAAGGAAACCATTAAAAATGAGGAAAGACTAGTTAAACTTGCCTTATCTTGTCATTACCTTTCCTAATCCTAAATTACCAAAGATTTAGTCACACGAAGGGTTCCTAAATACTTTGGGACATTTCATTACATATTCTACAAGTCCTAAACCTTCCCTAAAAGTCCAAGCCATACCATCCTTCACCATTTCTCTTCCTTGCCATGCAAGGGAGCCATTCCTTTCTTATTTTTTGCCATAAATCACTCCATTTTACCACCCATGCCGTGCACATTCATCCATGCTCCCTCCTTGCACTCATTTGCTATACTATTCCACTTCCTTTCCTTTGTCTACCATGTGCACAATATCCTTTCACCTCCTTGCACTCATTGATTCACCACTTACTCACTTTTCCACCCATGCCATGCATAATCACCCTTGTCCCCTTCATGCACCAGATTTCTCGCACTCATTTCATGCACCATTACACTCATTATCCCTTCTTGCCGTGCACCATCCTTGTCTCCTTCATTATTTCTGATTTTATGCACCTAAACATTGAATCATTACACTCAATTGTTGCACATTCCTTGTCCCCTACACCCATCATATTTCATACAACTTTTACCTCCACTACATGCACTCATTGATGCACCATCCACCACCTTTGGAATCCCATGCCGTGCATCATGACTTAACCTACACCTTTGACTCATTTCTGCACCATTCCACCTCCCTTTCCTTTCTCTACCATGTGCACAATCATTCATGTTCCCCACTTGCATTCATAGCTGCAACACCACTCCATTTTACCCCCCATGCTTTGCATCATTACTTCATTTTCACCCGTGAATCATTACACACACCACCAATTTCCCTCCATTGCCGTGCATTTCCTCTATAAAAGGAAGTGTGTATGGCAGCTATAAAGTTTAGTTTTGGCTTGATCATTCATCCCCATTTCAATACAACCTTCATCCAAACACATCCATTCATCTTCACATCTATTCCTCCATATAAACAAACCTTCAAACACTCACCAATACCTTGTGCCGTAGCAAAGGAAGGGAAGGAAAGTGCTTGGACGTGCTTGCTGTCCAACTTGGATCGTTGGAGCGTTTAGGTGTTTTCTTTCTTTTGTTTCCAATGTTTAAATTCATTTTCTTTCGTTTTATTGTGAACATGAGTGGCTAAACCCCTCTTAGCTAGGGGTGATTTCAAAGCCATGATTATGTGTGTAATATGATTTGATAAATTCCAGTTATGATCTCTTGAATCGTGAATGCAATTGGCTTAACTATTTGATTGATAACTTATTTGTATTTGTTGATTAAGGGTCGACACTTAATTGGCATGCATAAATCCGATGCTAGAATATAAGGAAAGTTTCACATAATTGTTACAAACTTATATTCATAAGTAGTGGAGGTCGCTTATAAACGATCGCATTAAGTTTAATTCTAGCATGAGTGACATGATGTCATAGTTGCAAGTGCTTTGTTAATGCTTATGATTTTCATTAAATGTAATGATCTTTGATTGTATCTCTATTATGATGTCATGTAGGGAACTTTTGAAGAATGTTTTGGGTTGTCGAATGATGTCATCCATGTTGGAAATGTGCCCTAAAACCAATCATGTGATGATGCTTTACGGACATTTCACATGTTAAACTAATCTAGTTTAATATAAAGGGCAAAGATTATTGTTTGAGCCGTCTCATATAAATGTTATATGCTTAAACGATAAAGTCCAAGGAATATGTGATTGGGAGAATGTAATCTAATGAAGTTAGATTCATGAGACCATTCTTTCGTAGACATATCCTAAATGTTCCTGATCATAGGATTGCCAATTGGGCATTGACAGTCCGTCAAGATCGGTACGTCCTATGTCTTCTCTCAGGGAGAGTGACTAGTCTCGAGTCATTGGTGTGTGTGACATCAAGACAAGTACGTAGGTGCTCAGTAGAGAATGAGTTCACTGAACGCGATTAACAAAGAGTTCTCATACTCATGTCACATGAGAACTCATGGTTGGGATAATGCAAAGTAGTCCTTTGACCTGAGGCATCACAATTGTCTTGTGGTTAAGTCCTTAATCTTTGATTATGTCAAAGTCACCCTATCGGGGTGTCCACGGCATCGTTGGGGTTAAGCCACTTAGTCATGGAGGCAAGTGAATGCGCAACAAGGGATCTCTAACCTTCAAACTGTTTGAGGGAGAATACTCTATGATATGATTTAGAATCTCTGGCCAGAGTATGAATGAGATTTAGAAAAGTCGTTCTAAATCACATTCAAGGAAATCATATAAGCACACGAATCACATTGGATAGTAGACATGAACATATAAACTATCAAACCAAACAATGTGGTCAAGAGTATTAGATTAGAGAAAGACCGTATTGCATTTGTAATCCCAAACTGAATAGGTTTTCTCTACCTCTTCTGATTAGCTTGGGTAACCATGATATGCTGCAAGGTGTCACTCATGGTTTGTGGAAGCCTTATACGTGTGTAATCACTAAAGGGAGAATTGAAAGTAAGTTTCAATTCACAATCGATTTGAAATGGTTTTAATCGCCCACTGCCTCGCTAAAAGGAACCTAATGGATCGCACACCATAAGAGGTGGAGATTGGAGATTAAACGGAGATGAGTAAGAATGATTAAATGGTTTAATCATTTATTTATGGCAAGGATTAATTAATATGTTAATTAATCAAACGAATAAGTTCGTTAAAGACCTCGGGATAGTTTTGGACATTAAGGCCCAATGGGCTTCGAACGTCAAGCCCATTGACTTAAGTTGTATGACAACTTAATGAATAATGATTCACAAAGGCCTAATTAGCCCAAAAATACCCTAGGGCCGGCCATGATGCTAAGGGTAGTGAACTTGGACTTATTTACAAGTTTGCCACTCAAATGAATAAAGGTATAAATATGACTTTATAGCCTAAAATTCATAAGGGTTTGTTTTGGAGAAAATTGGAGAGAACATGTCTCTCCATTTCTCTCTAAAGAGGCCGGCCACCTTGGGGGTGCATCTTGCAATCCCACTACTCCAAGGTCACTCATTTCTTCTCCAATCTCTCCTTGGTGAAGAGACTTAGAGGTTCCCTATTTTGGGAACTTGGAGAAACCTATTCTTCCATCCAAATCCATAGATTTAAGATGCAAGGAATGAAGGCCCTCTCTTTGGGTGATTAGCCTTTGGTTAAGCAAAGAGGAATCTACAAAGGTATAAATTTCAACTCACTTTGATTTGAGTTGAGTCTTGGTTCACCAATCTACTAGGCTTTGAATTTCTTGGTTAATGTTTTGTTTTTAAGTGCATGCAAGCATGATTCCGCCTTTAATTGTTAATTGCATGCTTATAGATGTTGCTTAAATGAACATGTTTTCACAAAATCTTCCTTCAAGTGGTATCAGAGCCTAGGTCTAGTAGTTGGTGAATCCTTTTGTGTTTTGTAGTTCATAGTTTGTGATTTAAAAGTTGTAATTGTTACAAGCTTTATTCTTGTTTCTTTGAATGTAAATTTTGTTGGAAAATTTGCCATCTCAAATGTTGTAGATGTAGTTCATATGAGCATGAATATTGGAGCTAAAATTTGGTGCCATGACTTTGGGAAAATTCGGCCAAATCCAAAGGGTGGATTTTTGGGTTCTTGTTTGACTTGTTAAAAGTGTTTTCAAGTGACTTTTGGAGCCCCTATGTACCCTAGTTTGGTTATATGTTATTTCCCTAAAGTTTGAATGGTTTTGGAATGTTTTTGGGTGAAAAATGTTCATGGAAAATTTTGAGTTTTTTCATGAGTGTTCTTCATTGTTCTTGACATTTTTGCCAAGAACAAAAAGGTTTGTGTTTTGATTCAAAGTTTTGATTTATTTCATAAAGTCTTTGTTTTGTGCTTTATCAAATGTTTTAATGTGATAGAAATTGTGTAAGGTGATGGAAATGGTGATAGGTGTGTAAGAAGTACTTCTCTTACACACACATCACTTGCATGACTTTAAGTCACATACCACTTGCATGAATTTATGTCACAAATTCCACTTGCAAGGCTTTATGAAATTGTTGAAAAAAAAATTTCCAAATTTTTGTGGACTTATCTCCACTCCCTTTCCCTCTCTAAAAACCGGCCCTCCCTCAATGGGAGTACTTTTGGGTCTTTTATGCAATTACATAAAGTTTTGATACTTTTGTGTATTTGCACTTTGGCCCAAAAGTTTACGTTTTTACGTTTAGGTCCAAAAACGCTAAAGGACAAATTGTTTTGATCCTTTAATGAAGTTTTTGCATTGATTAAATTTTGGGTTCTATTGTAATTACATGAAGTAGTGGACTTTTGTGTCTTTACAAAGTGACCCCAAAAGTTTTGCAACATAGCCCAATAGTTGAGGTTAATTGCTTTATGGCCCAAAAGTTGTGGTTATTGCATATTGGCCCAAATTAGGTAGAGAACAAAATTGTTTTGTCTCTTTAAATGAGAATTGGATTTTCATTTTGTTTAGCTCCATTTAAATCAATTTTATGGATACAAAAACCAAATGAAAATGTTGCATTCAATTTAATTAGTTAAAGTGTTAATTAATTAAAGGGTGATTATGAACCTAAGCCTAATATAATTGAGCTATGTGAAAGGCCGTTTCAAATTTGTTTGAACCATGGGAATGTGTAGATTAATTTTGGTTGTAATTTGATTTGATCAAATGTTGTAAAAGGGCATAAGCCCTTCTTTACTTTAAGGTAATTTGTTTTATGCAAATGTTGTAATGAGCATAAGCTCACCTTTACTTTGAAGTACTTCTTTCTTGCTTTATTTGATATGCATGAAAATGAAGTAGTTGGGTCCAACGCCCCTAAGACAACACGCCTTAATGTGATTTAACGCGTAACTAAAATCAATCACCATTCCTAGACCGAGATTCAACACAAGGCTCGTGTTGAACTAAACAAAGGTTCATAATCATCCTAAGGCCCTAAGGCAACTATATAGTCCATCAAATGAATGCAAAGGTTATGTTAGTAGTATCATATACTCTTGCTTTAAAAACCGTTTTATAAGCATAGTGGGAGTATTATATACAACTAAAACAATCATATGGACCAATAGTTGTAATAGGACCAAAATTGTTTTAATAGAGATTAAAATGTATGTTTATATGTGATGAGACCTAAAACCCTCAACCAAACCATTATTAAGTTGATAAGCGTGAGAGTGCTTAGAACACTCTTTCGTAGGCCTTCCACTGTGGTGGGATCCAATCGTTTATGAATTGTACACCGGCTTCACCCTATCATGGGGGAGTACAAAGTGCATGCTTATACTCAGGAGGAATCCATACACATATGATGAGGTGAGTGTAGGCAACGAGGATGGCCGACATCGTATCATCGTGAGGCTATTCTTGAACCCCTTCACGCACTAAGCATGGTGGGAATGACTTAACTAAGTGCAATGGAGCCAACATCATATCATTGTGAGGTTACATTCTCTAGAGGCCAAATAAGATGGGTACTTGCATTAGTTGCAAATGAGTAAGCGTACTCTCTCATTATTATTAATGCTAGCCAACATCATATCATTGTGAGGTGGGCTTGGTAATAGTGAGTCTCCCATAACCTACTAAGAGTTTCTTCCAAAACTCTCGAATTCCAATGAGGGATATGGAATTTGCCAAAAATAGTGGGTGGTGCTATTTGATTTAAAGACCCGAATTAAATGGCTTAAAATCAATCAATTTATATTCGTTATGTATTTGTTTACCAATATATTTGCAAACGCTATCCAACACTTGACAAATAAAAACCAAAAGTTTAGTTTCCGGACTTGGTACTACAAATGCATAGATTGTCTTTAATGGCTTGTAAATGTACCTAAGTAGTCTCTTCCTCACAATCTTCGTATTGATAATGTATCATTAGAAGAATATGTTAGAAAAGGTCTATCATAAAGAGGACAACACTTTTAATGTCATAATTCTTCACTTACAAATCGTTGTATGAAGAAATAAGAGTTGCTTTGAACAACCCTTAGTCAATGCAAACATTAGTGCTTGTTTCTTTGTTAAATGAACAAAGAACTTAAGAAGAAAGCACAAAGGCATGGACACTTTATGTGCCATGATTCTTCACTTACAAATTGTTGTATGAAGAAATGAGAGTTGCCTTGTACAACTCTTGAAGGTTTGTAATTATGTTTAGAACATAATGGTTGGTTGACAAAAATAGTCCATCAACATGGACTTATGATGATTTTGAATCATTGATTGTTGAAGTGTTAAAACACTTCTAGAGACGGGAACTAGGCAAGGACTTCACCTTTGTGTCCCTATCCAAATGGTTCACTAAGTTTATTGTAAACTATGTAGTGAACAATAACCACACACTCTCCAAATTGTTTGATGTGTATAACACAATTGAAATAAGTTTCAAGAGAGATAGTGGGAGTTTAGGGACCATGACTATTGTAGTCAAAGGAGAAGTCAAATGAAGAAAGCGAAATAACTCCAAGGGAACAAACTTTCTTTATGAAAGGATGGACATTGGAAGGGGTATTTGCAAGAAATGTCTTGCAAGTGTCAAGAACACACCTTTCGAAGGCGTTGTAAATTGTTCTTGAATAGTTCAAAACAGTTGGTTCTTCTACTTGAATGCTTGATTCCGTATTAGTAACTATGTTTTACAATCGTTGTAAAAGTGTGGCTAATAAGAAGTAGAAGATTAATGAGAGAAGAGAAAGAACTTCACATTCGGAAAGTGAATAAAATATAGATTTATGCGAAAGCAGATGGTACTTACTTCCTCATATGAACTACCAAAGAAATTGGAAAAACCAAAGATTGTCTTTACATTCCAATTTTAAGGAATTTAATTCCGTCACTATAGTAGAGATGGATGAATGTTTTGTTTGACAAAACATTGTTCTTTATTAATCAATGATTGGATTATAGTAATCTAATTGATTGTCTCTATAGTAGAGATGATATGGTAGTGTTAACTGTTTTGAATACAACGATGCTTAAAACCCAAAAGGTTGCAAGGTAGTGACTAATCCCAACTAAAGTTGTGATACCTCTAAAACATAAATTACGAGTTGGTCATAGATGGATGCTTTGGATCGTTAGATCCGGATCCAATACCTTCTTGTTAAAATTGTATAGAGGCGAAATGTTCGAATCTTTATTCTTTTGGAAAGAAGAAAGAATCACAAAGTGGTTGAGGTTAATTCACTTAGATGTTAGTGGCACTTGTCCACAAACATAATACTACTCATGTTGTATGACATTCACCGAAGATGACTCTCGGTTGGACTATAGTTTATTTTGAATAAACACAAGTCCGAATACTTTGCAAAATGTTTCAAAGAATTCAAGTAATGTAAGTTGATGAGTAAGACGTCTAAAGTAATTACCTCCTTAGATTTGATCCAAGATAAGGTAACACTTTAAAACAATTTCCTTGAAAGATATCAAGGAAATAAGCATCATAAGATAATGGATTTCTCCATTAGGAGAAGAACGAACTTGAATAAGATTTAGTTCGTTGGATATTATCAATTACCCATATATAGGATATATATGCTTCTAAGACAATATGATTGTCAATTAGAAGATCTTCCAATATTTTCATGACTCCATAGGATGTAGTTGGAAAGAAAGACGAATCTCAAGCATGTTAAGATTTGGGGTTGTGTGCTAATAAGCAATATTTGTTTGATAACAATCTTGTGGGATATCCTTAAATTAACTTTTGGGTATCGCTTCTATAAACCAACTAACAAATGTTGTTTTGTTGGGTAGTTCATTGTAATCCTACAATGTGATTTGCCTAAGAGCAAATGAACGAGGGATATAACTCAAAGAATGGTTCTTTGAGAGACAAGAAAGTAATCAACAAATATAACAACCTAGCTCCTATACCAAAAGCTCCAAGGTAGTCGAGAAGGATTTATAAACCGTCTCAGTTGAATGGTTTGAACTTTATGACTATGTCATAGAGTTGCACCTCTTAATTCGAAAGAAATAAGAATGAAAATCCTTATGACTACATTGAGTGTATATATGATATATACTCAAGAAAATGGTAAAGTACCATTTGACCCGAAATAATGAAACCTTCATAAGCTAATTGGTAGCTTAAGGTGACTACAATCAAAGAGAATGGTTGACTTTGAAGGAACCATTTTTGACGTAGTCTTAGTTTCAATTAATTCGAAGAATGCTAGCTACAACTAAATGGTGATTCAATGTTTGGACATAATATGGGTTTTCGAAACCATTATTAAGATAGTCTTGATAATATATGTCTAAAACTATGAATCACAAGACATGTAAGTTGTAGAGATCCATCCATCATGGATCTTAGCAAGCTAGTGGGAGCTATAAGCATCTTATGAGAAAAAGGATCAAATCGTTTGATTTCTCATAAAGATGTAAATGAATCTTTTGTTTACTAGGTTTACAAAAGATTAGTGGGAGTTAATCATGTTCCTAAAATTTAAATATATATATGATATATTAATTTTGGAAATGAAATAAATACTTCTTCGTTAAAGTTATGACTTTAAAACATTATATGAAGATAGAATGTTTATGGGAGTTAATCATGTTCCTAAAATATAAATATATATATGATATATTAATTTTGGAAATGAAAAGAATACTTCTTCGTTAAAGTTATGACTTTAAGCATTCTATAACGATATAATGTATATGGGAGACATAGTCTATAAACATGGGATGGAAATCTATAATGATAGATTTTAGGATATAATTGGATTATATCAAGCCCTAAATAATAGACAAGAGTTGCTAGGAAGTTTCTCATATGATGATAAACTTCAATTAGAAGGATGACTCTAGTGTGACTAGCAAGTTGCCCTTCTCAAAGGGAACGTACCCTTTGACTCCCAAAGAAATAATGCGAAAATAGAATCCTTTATGCATACGCATAAAGGTGATTTATGTATTTCATATTGTATGAAAAACATTGATATGAGTTGTACCTAGAACGGTACAAGACGATATCAGTGCAAGCCCAGGATCAGAACCATGGCAACTGTCAAGTGAGTCCTTAAGTATTTAAGAAATACTAAAGGAAAGATTCCTCAAAGATCGAGGAAGAATTAGAGTAACGTAATGGAAGCGTAAATGTATTAGATTATGAATCTAATCCATCATTGGATGTTTCTTCATTATGAATGAAGAGATAAACAGATATCTCTTTATTATGACTAAAGAGATATTTGGATGGAAACATTAAAGTAATGACTTTAGTGTGTTCCATTATGAATGCAAAATATATTGCCATAAAGAAGCTTACAACAATGTTGTTTGGATGGGAAAGTTCATTTATGAACTCTCTATTCGGTTCCAACCAGAAAGTGTATGACACTAATGGGGCGATAGCTCAAGCCAGGGAATCAAGGTCTCATCAAGATCCGAACTCATATGAGAGACCGAACCACATGATTGAGAATCATGTATAATGGTGACGTCGTTATTCTCAAGGTTGCTTCTATGGATAACATATAGATATCCATTGCCTAGGCCTACTATTCAGCCATTTATGAAATGTCTACAGAATAGGTATCATCACTGATGACCAAGCTGATTGGCTCTAGTGCAAGTGGGAGATTGTTGGAAATGTGCCCTAAAACCAATCATGTGATGATGCTTTACGGACATTTCACATGTTAAACTAATCTAGTTTAATATAAAGGGCAAAGATTATTGTTTGAGCCGTCTCATATAAATGTTATATGCTTAAACGATAAAGTCCAAGGAATATGTGATTGGGAGAATGTAATCTAATGAAGTTAGATTCATGAGACCATTCTTTCGTAGACACATCCTAAATGTTCCTGATCATAGGATTGCCAATTGGGCATTGACAGTCCGTCAAGATCGGTACGTGCTATGTCTTCTCTCAGGGAGAGTGACTAGTCTCGAGTCATTGGTGTGTGTGACATCAAGACAAGTACGTAGGTGCTCAGTAGAGAATGAGTTCATTGAACGCGATTAACGAAGAGTTCTCATACTCATGTCACATGAGAACTCATGGTTGGGATAATGCAAAGTAGTCCTTTGACCTGAGGCATCACAATTGTCTTGTGGTTAAGTCCTTAATCTTTGATTATGTCAAAGTCACCCTATCGGGGTGTCCACGGCATCGTTGGGGTTAAGCCACTTAGTCATGGAGGCAAGTGAATGCGCAACAAGGGATCTCTAACCTTCAAACTGTTTGAGGGAGAATACTCTATGATATGATTTAGAATCTCTGGCCAGAGTATGAATGAGATTTAGAAAAGTCGTTCTAAATCACATTCAAGGTAATCATATAAGCACACGAATCACATTGGATAGTAGACATGAATAAATAAACTATCAAACCAAACAATGTGGTCAAGAGTATTGTATTAGAGAAAGACCGTATTGCATTTGTAATCCCAAACTGAATAGGTTTTCTATACCTCTTCTGATTAGCTTGGGTAACCATGATATGCTGCAAGGTGTCACTCATGGTTTGTGGAAGCCCTAAACGTGTGTAATCACTAAAGGGAGAATTGAAAGTAAGTTTCAATTCACAATCGATATAAAATGGTTTTAATCGCCCACTGCCTCGCTAAAAGGAACCTAATGGATCGCACACCGTGTAAGGTGGAGATTGAAGAAACAATGGAGATGAGTAAGAATGATTAAATGGTTTAATCATTTATTTATGGCAAGGATTAATTAATATGTTAATTAATCAAACGAATAAGTTCGTTAAAGACCTCGGGATAGTTTTGGACATTAAGGCCCAATGGGCTTCGAACGTCAAGCCCATTGACTTAAGTTGTATGACAACTTAATGAATAATGATTCACAAAGGCCTAATTAGCCCAAAAATACCCTAGGGCCGGCCATGATGCTAAGGGTAGTGAACTTGGCCTTATTTACAAGTTTGCCACTCAAATGAATAAAGGTATAAATATGACTTTATAGCCTAAAATTCATAAGGGTTTGTTTTGGAGAAAATTGGAGAGAACATGTCTCTCCATTTCTCTCTAAAGAGGCCGGCCACCTTGGGGGTGCATCTTGCAATCCCACTACTCCAAGGTCACTCATTTCTTCTCCAATCTCTCCTTGGTGAAGAGACTTAGAGGTTCCCTATTTTGGGAACTTGGAGAAACCTATTCTTCCATCCAAATCCATAGATTTAAGATGCAAGGAATGAAGGCCCTCTCTTTGGGTGATTAGCCTTTGCTTAAGCAAAGAGGAATCTACAAAGGTATAAATTTCAACTCACTTTGATTTGAGTTGAGTCTTGGTTCACCAATCTACTAGGCTTTGAATTTCTTGGTTAATGTTTTGTTTTTAAGTGCATGCAAGCATGATTCCGCCTTTAATTGTTAATTGCATGCTTATAGATGTTGCTTAAATGAACATGTTTTCACAAAATCTTCCTTCAATCCAATCCAATAAAACAAGGAAAATTTGAGGGTTAACTAGTGATGTCACAGTTAATTTGGGGCATTGTCGTTCATAATTCAATGAAGTAGTAACTGGAAATCGAGTTTTTTGCATACATGTCATGTGTGGAGAAAAAGCCTCTAGCTATCCCATCCATTATCTTATTTCTCAAATTTGTTCTACAATCTGTCTAGTTTTTCATACTTGTTTGTTTGTTTCAACTTCATCCAAATCGAAACCCCCCTTTTAGTTTCTTGTTTCAAAGTGTTGCAAATCTATTTTAGTTTGTGTTTTTAAGTGTGTTGATTTAAGTAAAAGTCAATTTTCATCCAAAGTCATTCCTAGTGTCTAGTTTAAGTTTATTTGGTTGTTTTAAGTTGTTTTGAGTATTTTAAGTTTGCTTTGAGTCTTGTGATTCTTGTTAAGTGTTTTTAAGTTTAGTTTTATGTTTTTGAGTCAGTTTAGAGGTTATTAGCAAGCCCTTCTAATCCCCGGTCCAGAACGATCCCTACTTATACTTATACTACAATTGTCAAAAGAGGGTTAAATTTATGTGTTAAGTTAATTTTTGCATCAAGTTTTTGGCGCCGTTGCCGGGGATTAGCAAATTGCTAATCCCTTATTATTTCTTTTTGTTTATTTTCATATGTTTTTGTTCCTAGTTGCTGACTTTACTTGTTTTCTTGTTTTAAGTGGTTTATGACTCGAAGTTCTCAACCTGTTGATAAGCACATCCTTGACTTTGACGATGATTTTGAACAAACTTTGAGACGAGCAAGGAATCAACAAGAACCCCAACCACCTCAACCTGCACCAGATCTTGAAGAAGACAAAGTAGAAGAGCAAGAGGAGGCCACAACAAGGACTTTTGAAGAAGTCCAAGATATGGCAGTAGGCAATCGAACAATCAAGGAGCTTTCCGCTTTGGGATTGGATATTGCTCTGTCTTTATGCATTCAATATCCAAGGGCGGCCCAAAACAAGACCGACGGCTTCGAATTAAAGTCTAGGTTATATCACCATATTCCTAAGTTTTATGGGTTGTCCATGGAAGATCCTAATAAACATTTGAAGGAGTTTGAGGTTGTTTGTTCAAGCATGACCCCTATGAATGTTGATGGGAGCATTCTGAAAATGAAGGCTTTTCCCTTTTCTATCTTGGAAAAGGCTAAAGATTGGTTGTATGAACTAGCCACCAGAATTGTCACATCATGGGAGAGTATGAAACTGGCATTTTTGGATAAGTTTTTCCCAACTTCTCGAGTCATTCTACTACGCAAAAGGATTAGTGGCATTCAGCAAAACCAAGGTGAATCCTTTCCCACTTACTATGAGCGTTTTAAAACCCTTGTTGCTTCATGTGCACAACACCAAATGAAGGAGGAGCTTTTTCTTCAATATTTCTACGAAGGGTTTCTACCAATTGAACCCCAAATGCTAGATGCCTCAGCAGGAGGAGCTTTGGTGGACAAAACACCCATGGCTGCCAAGACCTTAATTGCTAACCGAGCATTGAATGCTCAACAATATGAAGGCGTTGGTCAAAGAGACAACCCACGACAACAATAAGTTAATGAGGTAAGTGCTATTTCCGAACTTCAAAATCAAATGGCTAATCTTACTACTCTTCTTTCACAGGTGGTTGAAAAACCAAAAGAACAAAGTGTAGCTGCTTGTGACGTGTGCTCAATGAATGGACATCTTACGGATAAGTGCCCTCAATTGATCGAGAACGGAGGGTGGGAATCTGCCAACGCCGTGGGTTTTGGGAGTCAAAACCAACCAAGGAATGATCCATTCTCGAATGCATACAATCCAAGCTGGAAAGATCATCCAAATTTCAAATGGAGGGAGCCCCAACAAACCCAACAACAAAGTGCATTCAGACAGCAACCTCCGGGATTCTATCAAAGGCCGTATGCACCCGCACAACCCCAAACACAACCTGCCCAAAATAACTCAGGTTCATCTTTTGATAATGCTCAAGTTATTCAGTTACTAACTACGTTGGTGAAGGGTCAGGAAAATCAAGCCAAAGATATGCATAATTACGCCAAGGAAGTGCAAAATCAAGCTCGAGAGGTGACTGAATTGAAGAGACAAATGGGACAAATGGTTGAATTCATGGGGCAATTTAGTAGAGAACAAGGTAAGTTACCTAGTTCGACAGATGTGAATCCAAAGGGAGGCTTCAAACTGCCAAAGCCATCACCTTGCAAAGTGAAAAAAAAGTTGTATATGATCCCAGCCCATCTAAATCCAATCAAAAGGAGGACGAAAGATGCAATCTGAGGAGAAGGAACAAGGCCTGCCCTCGGCAAGGATTGAGCAATCTTTGCCGCAGCCACCTACACACCCTAATTCGACCACCAAAGTTAAGTTGGGTTCAAATTCCATGACTTCTAATTCCATTCCACCCAATGCATCATTTCCTCGCAGGTTTATGCAATCAAAGAAGGTGAGAGTGACAAAGACATCCTTGACACATTCAGAAAGGTGCAAGTCAACATTCCACTTCTAGATGCAATTAAACAAGTCCCCAAGTATGCTAAGTTTCTTAAGGAGCTGTGCACTACAAGGAAAAGGGCTTCGAACAAAGAGGTGGTAAGGGTAAGTGAGAATGTCTCAGCCGTCTTGCAACAAAAATTACCTCCTAAGTGCAAAGATCCCGACAGTTTTACAATTCCTTGTGTTATAGGAAATACTCGCTTTGAATCTACCATGTTAGATCTAGGTGCATCAATAAATGTCATGCCTTATTCAATATATGCATCTATGAACTTGGGAGAATTAAAAAATGATGGAGTGATCATTTAACTGGCCGATAGATCTAATGCGTATCCAAAAGGCAGTAGCCTTCGAGTTCAACAAGGAATGTGAGACCGTTTTCAAAACCCTCAAGGACATGTTGACTTCGGCCCCCATCATCATGCCACCAGATTGGAGCCTTCCATTTGAGCTAATGTGTGATGCATTCGACTATGCCATTGGTGCTGTTTTAGGCCAAAGAAGGAACAAACAGCCCTACGTCATCCACTACGCTTCCTGGACCCTAAATGATGCTCAATTGAATTATTCTACCACTGAGAAAGAACTTCTTGCAGTTGTATTTGCTTTAGATAAATTTCATTCATACTTACTTGGCACTAAAGTGATTGTATATTCTAACCATGCAGCGTTGAAGTATCTTCTCACCAAGAAGGAGGCCAAACCAAGGCTGATTCATTGGATGCTCCTACTTCAAGAGTTCAACATTGAAATAAGAGACAAAATGGGGAGTGAAAACGTGGTGGTTGACCACCTCAGCTGTTTGGTGCACGAGGATGACTCCTTACCCATTCTAGAGACCTTCCCTGATGAACAATTGATGTCCTTAGAGGTAAGTGAGCCCTGGTATGCTGATTTGGTCACAAAATAAGTTCCTAGCACTCTAGATAAATACAAGTGTGATAAACTCAGAAATGATGCATGATTTTATGTGTGGGATGATCCATATTTATGGAAGTATTGTCCTGACCAGATTATTTGTAGATGTGTGCACAATTCTTAGTTTAATTCAATTCTTGCATTTTGCTGAAGGAAAAAAATTTGTCATAGCTAAGAACAAGTATGAACATTTGAATACACATGCAAGCTATTAACACTTTAAAGTAGGCATGCATCCAAAAACAATTCATAAAACCCATGACTTTCAAAGCCTAGTATATGGTGAACCAATAAACTCTTTAACAACATTAAAGATAAGTAAAGATTTAGAGTTTCTTTACCCTTGAAGCTCATCCTTGTTTACACAAGGGATTCACCCAAGTGGAGGGCCTTCAAGTCACCTCCAAGCTCCTTGAATCCTCCTTGTGTTTTCCTCCCTTTAGTGCTCCTTTGAAGATTTGAGGAAATGAGGATAAGTTCTCCAAAACACCAAAAGTTTGATGTCTCTAAGTCTCTTCACCAAGGATGTATCTTGTGAAGATGATATGGATGACTTAGGGAAGAAGAGATTGCTAGATGTCCCTTCCCTTAGTGGCCGGCCTCTTGGAAGAAAATGGAGAGAAAATGTTTCACCCAATTTCAACTAGAAAACCCTAAAAAGAAAATAGCTATAAAGTTGCTTTTATAACCTTTTCTTTGGTGAGTGGCAAACTTGCAATTAAGCAAGCTTTCTCCATCCACCCTAATGGCCGGCCATCATATTGTTGTTGGGCTTGTTGCCCATTTTGTTTTAGTTGTCATACAACTTAAACATAATGGGCCTTTTGGACCAAAACGCTTTTGGGCCCCGAAACCCAAAACCAACATATAAGCCCAATACGAACCTTTCGTAAAATTAATTAACTAATTAATTAATCTTGACCATTCTTCAATTAAACCATTTAATTGCTCATCCATTTCATTTAATTTCTTCACATACATCCTTACTCGGTGTACGATCCATTAGGTTCCATTTAGCGAGGCAGTGGGCGATGTTACTCTTAACGATCGATTGTGAATTGAAACCACATTTCAATTCTCCCTTTGATGATTAGTGTTTGCTAATCATTAGGGCTTCCACAAACCACGAGTGACGCCTAGCAGAATATCATGGTTACCCAAGCTAAGTAGAATTGGTTGGAGAACCTATCCAGTTACAACTACAATGCAATACGGTCCTTCTCTAATACAATACTCTTAATCACATTGTTTAAGTGATAGTATGTTTCATGTCTACTATCCAATGTGATACTTTCCTATATGATTCCCTTGAATATGATTTGGAACAAACTTCCTAAGTCATATTCATTTGCTTTGGCCAAAGACTTTAGAATCATATCTTAGAGTATTCTCCTTCCACCTTGGAAGGTTAGAGATCCCTTGTTGTGCATTCATATGCCTACATGACTAGATAGCTTGACCCCAACAATGCCGTGGACATTCCGATGGAATGCCGTTTGACATGATCAAAGATCAAGGACCTAACCATTAGACATCTATGATGCCTCAGGTCAAAGGACTACTTTGCATATTGCAACTTTAGAGTTCATACATGACATGTATGTTCGAACTCTCTTTTGATCGTAGTTCAGTGTACTCGATTACTCTTTCGAGCACCTATGTGTTTGTCTTAGTGTCCAACACCAAATGACTTGAGACTAGTCATACTCACGCTTGAGTCAACACAACACATACTAACCTTAGCGGATTGTCAATGCCCAATTGGCAATCCTATGGCTAGGAACTTTTTAGGAATGAACATAAGAGAAAGGTCTCGATAATCTAACTCACTTAGATCACTTATCTCTTAGAACAAATACATTCCTTGGATTCTCTTATTGCTTAAACACATGATACAATAAATAGTGATTAACAATAAGATTTGCCCTCCATTAAACATATAAAAGTTTAATACATTAAGTATTCCAAAAAGCTATTACATCAAATGAGTGGCTTTGTGGGCATACTTCCAACATTTGCCATAGTTATGCATGTGGGGGTCATTTTGGCACCTAAAGGACAGCCCTTAAGGTTTTAGAGAGTGGTTTCTATTGGCCTACATTGTTTAAGGATGCTAGAACATTTTGCATAACTTGTGATGGATGCCAAAAAATAGGTACAATAGGTGCCAAGGACCAAATGCCGCAAACCCCCATCTTTAATGTGGAGATCTTTGATGTATGGGGTATGGATTTCAAGGGACCCTTTCCACCCTCATATCGTTCTACTTATATTTTGCTAGCCGTTGATTATGTGTCGAAATGGGTGGAAGCCAAAGCCACCCATACTAACGATTTTAGAGTGGTGGCAGATTTTATCAAGGCTAACATTTTTTTCCAGATTTACCATGCCGAGGGTGTTCATAAGTGATGGAGGCTCCCACTTTTGCAATCGCACCATTGAGGCGCTGTTTAAAAAGTACAATGTGAAGCATCGGGTTTCCACGCCATACCACCCTCAAATAAGTGGCCAAGCCGAAGTCTCGAATAGAGAAATCAAGCAAATCTTGGAGAAGACTGTTGGGCCAAACCAAAAGGATTGGAGCTTGCGTTTAGATGATGCACTATGGGCATATCGCACTGCCTACAAAACACTTTTAGGGATGTCTCCATTTCGACTAATCTACAGCAAGCTGTGTCACCTACCCATGGAACTGGAGCACAAGGCGCATTGGGCTGTGAAAACATTCAATTTGGACTTAAATGCTGCTGGAATGAATAGGAAGCTCCAACTGAATGAACTTAAGGAGATACGGAACGAAGCCTATGAGAATGCACAAATTTACAAGGAGAAAACAAAGACGTTTCATGACAAAATGATTTGGGGAAAAACATTCTCAATTGGACAGAAAGTGCTATTATTCAATTCCCGTCTACGATTGTTCCCTGGTAAGTTACGGTCTAAGTGGATTGGGCCATTTGTATTCACTAATGTTTTTCCCCATGGTGCAGTCCAAGTTAAAAGCTTAAGGAACGGCGATGAATTCAAAGTGAACGGGCATCGTCTGAAGCTATACTATGAGAGTGATATGGGGCAGATTGTGGAAGAAATCCCACTCAGTGCCATGGGCCTTATCCAAGCTTAGAAGGAAGTTTCGTCTGGCTGCAAGACATTAAAGCAAGCGCTTCTTGGGAGGCAACCCATGTATTCAAATAAGGAAGATCTTTGAATTGCTCCATGATTAGTTTTGCGTTCCTAGAAACCTTCTCTTTTCTGCAGTTTTATTTTGCCATGATTGTCATTTTTATTTGTTGCTTGTTTAATTATTTTTGGTGTGGGTTTATTTTTGAAACATTGACAGATATGCAAGGTATTTTTACATTAAAATTCGTGGAAAATGAACAGGAGGTAGAAAAATACAAGAAGGAGCCTTCACAAAGGTGGCTTAGGAGAAGTCTCAGTAATCGACGAAGCCCTAGAAAGAAAAGGCACGGGAGGGTGATCATTCGGAGCCTTAGCAGTAGGCGGAGCCCCAGAAGGAGGAGGCATCGGAGGTTGATCATTTGGAGCTTCATTACACGGTACAGCCCCAGAAGACGAAGGCAAATGCTGTTGGAACAAGCCCACAAACCTATGATGATCAAGTAAAATCTGACTATCAGATTCTTGCATCTGGTTAATCTTCATCTTCATGTTTGTAGCATAGTTATGTGCGAGCTTGTGCAACTGTTTATTCTCATGCTTGAGCCCTCTAATCTCCTATTTGAGACTCATCACTTCAGCCGCCAATGATTCAACTTGACGGGTTCGAGCAAATAGGCGTTGGGCCATATTAGACACAGAACCTGCACACTGCACACTGAGAGCTAGAGAATCCTTAACAGCCAACTCATCAGATAGTTTTGAAAGTAGTCTGTTATCTTTGGGAGTGACAAGGTTCCTGGCCACCACCGCAGTGGTCATATCATTCTTCATCACCGATTCCCCAACGGTAAGAGGACCAGTAGAGGATATGAAGGATGGGCGCCATATGTTGTCTTGAGAAGGCATGGCTGCCTCTTCACCAAGGTTCAAGTCAAAACGATGGTCGGAGGGGCCAGACATTTTCAAAGGTGTTGAAGAAAGAAGAGGTTAGACAAATCAAGATCTTAGAAGTGCAAGAAGGGAGTTTCTATAGGCAGAAATTCAAGTGTGCTTTGAAACATACTGGATGCCTCGATAAAAATCAGCACTCGACGAGATTTCAGAGATCGAAGAGGCGAGCTCAGAAATCGAAGAGGCCAATGCAAAAATCGAAGAGGCCCTAGCTTTCTCAAAAGCTGGGCTTGCTCAGAAACCACGAGCCAATCTTCTTTTCCAGACTTGTCCACACTTGTCACATGCAACCTCTGCACTCGACGGAGCTCAGAAATCAAAGAGGTAAGCTCAGAAATTGGAGAGGCATTTGCTTTTCCAAACGTGTCAGCATCTGTCACATGCACACTCAACTTTATAGAAATCACGGGCAATTTGTCGAAGCACCGATTTCAGATATCGAGGAGGCACCTGCTTTTCTAGGCGTGTCAGCACCTGTCACATGCACACTCAGCCTTACGGAAATTACGGGCAATTTGTCAAAGATTTTTGGTGAAGTAGAAAGCACGTGAAGTTTACTGTTCAATCATCCAACGGTTGTCGACAAGAGTGAAAGAATAGTACCGGTTATTAATTCATATAAATGTCAACCTTCACCCTCCATAGCAAAGCAGACATACATAACCTTTCTTCATCTCCGAGAATGCCTTCCCAACGAAGCCTCTCGAGTCACTTAGTGTTCTTTATTCCTTAGGGTACCTTTGCAAACAACTTATCAAAAGCAAAAGTATTTCATATCATGAAGGTTGAAAGCAAGAGTATCTCATATCATGCTTTCTCCCTGTCCTTCTCATTGTCATTGTTTTCACCTGCGGGATAAGGAGAAAGAGAGCAATCAGCCAACACTTGGTGTCAATCTTCTGATCTGGAACCGACTGCCTGGAACCCCTTCCTGATTGCTTACATAGCCTTGCTCTTGAGTACTCATCCTCAACATCTTATGCTTCCTTAAAAGCTACCACATCTGCCTGGAGAACAGATAAGGGAAGTGAAAATGATACCTCGAAGCATGTGGAGACAATGTGCTAATTCATCCTCAGCTAGGGACAAGGAGAAAAAGAGCAAATGGTCGGCATTTGGGAAGATTGAAAAAGGAAACAGACCATCACCTTTACCTCGTGCCTGCCTACCGTGCAGAAGAAACAAGCAGAGAAGAATGCAGACTGCACAATCAAATCAACCCAGTAGAAGGAGTCTAATTTGAAACCAAGGAACTCTCATATTCCTTGCTTAGAATTCCAAACCAGTTCGAGATCAAAGCTATGGAAAGTTAACATGATCATCTATCTCCAAAACCAGATTTGCGTTCTTAAACTCTACTCTGTCTGGTTTTTACTTTGCCATACTTGTCATGTTTATTCGTTGTTTGTTTGTTTGTTTGCTTGTTTTTAGGCGAGTTTATGCTTGACACATTGAGGACAATGTTTGATTTAAGTGTGGGGGGGAGGGGTAACCAAGTTGTTTTGCATGAAATTCGTAGGAGTTTATCACCCATTACTTCTAGTGTTGTTCCTTGCTGTTTTTAAGTGTTTTTAAGTTGTTTTGGAGTGTTTTAGTGTGTTTTGACATAAAAATCCGAAAATCTCATAAAAATTTGAAAAATTGTTTTGAAAAACCCAAAAAGAGTTGTTTTTGTGTGTTTGTTTGTGTCTTAGGGTACCTTCCAACACAATGATGAGGATTTGGTTTTTAATTACATGACTGATAAAGAGAGTTATAAACATGAATGAAAATTTGATTTACTCTTTGGTGTATGCTTGGTTGTGGTTATAATTTATGAATTCACATGCAATCATAAAGGAAAAATCAGTTTTTGTAACATGCTTGAAGGAAGGAACTCAAATGAACGCTACAACCTTGTGCGACTTGAGCCTAAAGGTTTATTTGGAGAGTTAATAATCTGTGCATCATTGTTTTCTAAAGTCGTTGCATGATCTTATTATTCTTTGCTTGGTTGCTACTTAGAAGGCGTTTCATCATTTAGTTCCAAATGCTAGAACTCATGCCTATTTCATTCAAAGCATGCTATTGATTTGCATAACACATATTCAAGATGAAGTTGTGTAGTGACCCCCAAAGCCAATTTGCCATGCCCCTATTTCATTATGTGTTTAAGTTTAACCCCATTGAGCCTTGTTAAACCTATGTTCTTTGTTAACCCACACTATCCTTACATAGCCTAGTTTTAGGACCATCCATACCTTTGTTCTTGAAGCATAGTAAAGCATGATTTAAAATGAACTCCTTTTTTTATCAATGTATTGCAAAAAGCAAGTGTGGGGGAAGTGATTCTTTTGTGTGTGTGTGCCAAAGTCCTTAATAAGGCACGGGTAGAGAAAAGAAAAAAAGAGAGAGAGAAAAAAAAAAGTACGAAAAAGAGCTCTAAAGTGTTGTTTGTTAAAAAAGGGTCCAAAACATTGAATTCGGCCTTAAGTGTTGCATGAATCTTCCTTTTGTATTTAAAAGTTGATTCTGCATTCTAAAGTGAATTCCAAGTGTCTATTTCATTGCTTTGCTTGCTATCGCTTTAAGAACGTTTGTTATTCCGATCCTTTCTTTGTTAGCCATTACCCCCAAGCCCTGTTACAACCCTTGACTTCAATCTTGAGTGTTGTGTGTTTCAATTTGTGGAGTTAAAAATTGGTATGAGCATATGGGGTCACTGGTTCTCGCTTCTAAGTAGTAGCATTCCATTTATGAGATCATATCTAAACATGCTTAATAACTCTAGAAAATTGCTTTCTTTGTTATAACATATGTGAGTCCCAGTCCTTCGTGTTTACACCAATCTTCTCACATATAACTAGTGTAGGGTGTGTAGTCAGAAAATATGTGTGAAAATAGAGAGTATCTTGTAAGGAATTGAGCAAATTCTCTAAGGCATGTTACTACATTCAAAACATCGCTTTAATTGGTTAATTGTGAACTAGTAAGTGGTGACTGTGATTAAGTATGTGCTCAAGTGTGAAGATGACCAAAATCCGTGGGAATGATGATTTTTAACATGTCATGTGCATTGGAAATCCCTGAGGCAAATGTTGGAAGGTTAGGTTGTGTTTTGTTTGTTTTGTTTCGTTTTGTTTCTTTGTTTTGCTCGAGGACTAGCAAAAGCTAAGTGTGGGGGAATTTGATAGGACCATATTTATGCAACTTAGTTAGCTTGTTCTTGTGCATTTATGTTGTTATTTCTTAGTTGATTTAGTATTTCAAGCCATTTTTCGTGTGGTTGTAGGTACAAAGGGTTAAAGAGGCAAAGAAGTGCATTTTGGTGCCTTTTGGAGCAGTTTTGGGCATGGAATGGATATCACATGCATGGAGCAAAGTGGTTGGACGAAATTAAAGATCAAAAGAAGCTAGGAATGTGCCAAGGAAAGGAAGAAAATAAAATGAGGACCAAGGAAGACAAGGAAACCATTAAGAATGAGGAAAGACTAGTCAAACTTGCCTTATCCTGTCGTTACCTTTCCTAATCCTAAATTACCAAAGATTTAGTCACACGAAGGGTTCCTAAATACTTTGGGACATTTCATTACATATTCTACAAGTCCTAAACCTGCCCTAAAAGTCCAAGCCATACCATCCTTCACCATTTCTCTTCCTTGTCGTGCAAGGGAACGATTACTTTCCAATTTTCTGCCATAAATAACTCCATTTTACCACCCATTCCGTGCACATTCATCCATGCTCCTTCCTTGCACTCATTTGATGCACCATTCCACTTCCCTTCCTTTGTCCACCATGTGCACAATATCCTTTCACCTCTTTGCACTCACTAATTCACCACTTACTCACCTTTCCACCTATGCCATGCATAATTACCCTTGTCCCCTTTATGCACCAGATTTCTTGCACTCATTTCATGCACCATTACACTCATTATCCCTCCTTGCCATGTACCATCCTTGTCTCCTTCATTATTTCTGATTTCATGCACCAAAACATTGAATCATTACACTCAATTGCTGCACATTCCTTGTCCCCTTCACCCATCAGATTTCATACAACTTTTACGTCTACTACATGCACTCATTGATGCACCATCCACCATCTTTGGAATCCCATGCCGTGCATCATGACTCAACCTAAACCTGGGATGGTTTTTAGGAACGCAAAATATGGGTTGCCTCCCAAGAAGGCTTGCTTTAAAGTCTTGCAGCCGGACGAAACTTCCTTCTAAGCTTGGATAGGGCCCACGACACTGAGTGGGATTTTTTCCACAATCTGCCCCACATCACTCTCATAGTATAGCTTCAGGCGATGCCCGTTCACTTTGAACTCGTCGCCGTTCCTTAAGCTTTTAACTTGGACTGAACCATGGGGAAAAACATTAGTGACAACAAATGGCCCAATCCACTTAGACCGTAACTTACCAGGGAACAATCGTAGACGGGAATTGAATAGTAGCACTTTCTGTCCAATTGAGAATGTTTTTCCCCGAATCATTTTGTCATGAAACGCCTTTGTTTTCTCCTTGTAAATTCGCGCATTCTCATAGGCTTCGTTCCGTATCTCCTCAAGTTCATTCAGTTGGAGCTTCCTATTCATTCCAGCAGCATTTAAGTCCAAATTGAATGTTTTCACAGCCCAATGCGCTTTGTGCTCCAGTTCCACAAGTAGGTGACACGGCTTACCATAGATTAGTCGAAATGGAGACATCCCTAGAGGTGTTTTATAGGCAGTACGATATGCCCACAGTGCATCTTCTAAACGTAAGCTCCAATCCTTTCGGTTTGGCCCATCAGTCTTCTCCAAGATTTGCTTGATTTCTCTATTCGAGACTTCGGCTTGGCCACTTGTTTGAGGGTAGTATGGCATGGAAACCCGATGCTTCACATTGTACTTTTTAAACAGCGCCTCAATGGTGCGATTGCAAAAGTGGGAGCCTCCATCACTTATGAACACCCTCGGCATGTCAAATCTGGGAAAGATGTTAGCCTTGATAAAATTTGTCACCACTCTAGAATCGTTAGTATGGGTGACTTTGGTTTCCACCCATTTCGACACATAATCAATGGCTAGCAAAATATAAGTAAAACCATATGAGGGCGGAAAGGGTCCCATGAAATCCATACCCCATACATCAAAGATCTCCACATTAAAGATGGGGGTTTGCGGCATTTGGTCCTTGGTACCTATTGTACTTGTTCTTTGGCATCTATCACAAGTTATACAAAATGTTCTAGCATCCAATAGAAACCACTCTCTAAAACCTTAATGACTGTCCTGTTGGAAATGTGCCCTAAAACCAATCATGTGATGATGCTTTACGGACATTTCACATGTTAAACTAATCTAGTTTAATATAAAGGGCAAAGATTATTGTTTGAGCCGTCTCATATAAATGTTATATGCTTAAACGATAAAGTCCAAGGAATATGTGATTGGGAGAATGTAATCTAATGAAGTTAGATTCATGAGACCATTCTTTCGTAGACACATCCTAAATGTTCCTGATCATAGGATTGCCAATTGGGCATTGACAGTCCGTCAAGATCGGTACGTCCTATGTTTTCTCTCAGGGAGAGTGACTAGTCTCGAGTCATTGGTGTGTGTGACATCAAGACAAGTACGTAGGTGCTCAGTAGAGAATGAGTTCACTGAACGCGATCAACGAAGAGTTCTCATACTCATGTCACATGAGAACTCATGGTTGGGATAATGCAAAGTAGTCCTTTGACCTGAGGCATCACAGTTGTCTTGTTGTTAAGTCCTTGATCTTTGATTATGTCAAAGTCACCCCATCGGGGTGTCCATGGCATCGTTGGGGTTAAGCCACTTAGCCATGGAGGCAAGTGAATGCGCAACAAGGGATCTCTAACCTTCAAACTGTTTGAGGGAGAATACTCTATGATATGATTTAGAATCTCTGGCCAGAGTATGAATGAGATTTAGAAAAGTCGTTCTAAATCACATTCAAGGTAATCATATAAGCACACGAATCACATTGGATAGTAGACATGAATAAATAAACTATCAAACCAAACAATGTGGTCAAGAGTATTGTATTAGAGAAAGACCGTATTGCATTTGTAATCCCAAACTGAATAGGTTTTCTCTACCTCTTCTGATTAGCTTGGGTAACCATGATATGCTGCAAGGTGTCACTCATGGTTTGTGGAAGCCCTAAACGTGTGTAATCACTAAAGGGAGAATTGAAAGTAAGTTTCAATTCACAATCGATATAAAATGGTTTTAATCGCCCACTGCCTCGCTAAAAGGAACCTAATGGATCGCACACCGTGTAAGGTGGAGATTGAAGAAACAATGGAGATGAGTAAGAATGATTAAATGGTTTAATCATTTATTTATGGCAAGGATTAATTAATATGTTAATTAATCAAACGAATAAGTTCGTTAAAGACCTCGGGATAGTTTTGGACATTAAGGCCCAATGGGCTTCGAACGTCAAGCCCATTGACTTAAGTTGTATGACAACTTAATGAATAATGATTCACAAAGGCCTAATTAGCCCAAAAATACCCTAGGGCCGGCCATGATGCTAAGGGTAGTGAACTTGGACTTATTTACAAGTTTGCCACTCAAATGAATAAAGGTATAAATATGACTTTATAGCCTAAAATTCATTAGGGTTTGTTTTGGAGAAAATTGGAGAGAACATGTCTCTCCATTTCTCTCTAAAGAGGCCGGCCACCTTGGGGGGTGCAACTTGCAATCCCACTACTCCAAGGTCACTCATTTCTTCTCCAATCTCTCCTTGGTGAAGAGACTTAGAGGTTCCCTATTTTGGGAACTTGGAGAAACCTATTCTTCCATCCAAATCCATAGATTTAAGATGCAAGGAATGAAGGCCCTCTCTTTGGGTGATTAGCCTTTGCTTATGCAAAGAGGAATCTTCAAAGGTATAAATTTCTTAACTCACTTTGATTTGAGTTGAGTCTTGGTTCACCAATCTACTAGGCTTTGAATTTCTTGGTTAATGTTTTGTTTTTAAGTGCATGCTAGCATGATTCTGCCTTTAATTGTTAATTGCATGTTTATTGATGTTGCTTAAATGAACATGTTTTCACAAAATTTTCCTTCAAGTGGTATCAGAGCCTAGGTCTAGTAGTTGGTGAATCCTTTTGGATTTTGTGGTTCATAGTTTGTGATTTAAAAGTTGTAATTGTTACAAGCTTTATTCTTGTTTCTTTGAATGTAAATTTTGTTAGAAAATTTGCCATCTCAAATGTTGTAGATGTAGTTCATATGAGCATGAATATTGGAGCTAAAATTTGGTGCCATGACTTTGGGGATTTTCGGCCAAATCCAAAGGGTGGATTTTTGGGTTCTTGTTTGACTTGTTAAAAGTGTTTTAAAGTGACTTTTGGAACCCCTATGTACCCTAGTTTGGTTAGATGTTATTTCCCTTAAGTTTGAATGGTTTTGGAATGTTTTTGGGTGAAAAATGTTCATGGAAATTTTTTGTGTTTTTCATGAATGTTCTTCATTGTTCTTGACATTTTTGCCAAGAACAAAAAGTTTGGTGTTTTGATTCAAAGTTTTGATTAATTTCATAAAGTCTTTGTTTTGTGTTGATTGGTGTGAAATATCTATCATCAAAACATTTATATTTTTGAAAGGTGATAGAAATTGTGATGGGTGTGTAAGACTTACACACCTTACACACCTTACACACCTTACACAGCACTTGCAAGTATTTATGTCACAAACCACTTGCAAGGCTTTATGAATTTGTTGAAAAAAAAATTTTCAAAATTTTTGTGGACCAACACTCCAAAACCGGCCACCCTATTATTAGGGTTCTTTTGGGTCTTTTATGCAATTACATAAAGTTTTGATACTTTTGTGTATTTGCACTTTGGCCCAAAAGTTTATGTTTTTACGTTTAGGTCCAAAAACGCTAAAGGACAAATTGTTTTGCTCCTTTAATGAAGTTTTTACATTGATTAAATTTTGGGTTCTATTGTAATTACATGAAGTAGTGGACTTTTGTGTCTTTACAAAGTGACCCCAAAAGTTTTGCAATATAGCCCAAAAGTTGAGGTTAATTGCAAGATAGCCCAAATGTTGTGGTTATTGCTTTATGGCCCAAATTAGGTAGAGAACAAAATTGTTTTGTCTCTTTAAATGAGAATTGGATTTTCATTTTGTTTAGCTCCATTTAAATCAATTTTATGGATACAAAAACCAAATGAAAAGGTTGCATTCAATTTAATTAGTTAAAGTGTTAATTAATTAAAGGGTGATTATGAACCTAAGCCTAATATAATTGAGCTATGTGAAAGGCCGTTTCAAATTTGTTTGAACCATGGGAATGTGTAGATTAGATTTTGGTTGTAATTTGATTTGATCAAATGTTGTAAAAGGGCTTAAGCTCTTCTTTACTTTAAAGTAATTTATTTTATGCAAATGTTGTAATGGGCATAAGCTCACCTTTACTTTGAAGTACTTCTTTCTTGCTTTATTTGATATGCATGAAAATGAAGTAGTTGGGTCCAACGCCCCTAAGACAACACGCCTTAATGTGATTAAACGCGTAACTAAAATCAATCTCCATCCCTAGACCGAGATTCAACACAAGGCTCGTGTTGAATCTAAACCAAGGTTCATAATCATCCTAAGGCCCTAAGGCAACTATATAGTCCATCTAATGAATGCAAAGGTTATGTTAGTAGTATCATATACTCTTGCTTTAAAAACCGTTTTATAAGCATAGTGGGAGTATTATATACAACTAAAAACAATCATATGGACCAATAGTTGTAATAGGACCAAAATTGTTTTAATAGAGATTAAAATGTATGTTTATATGTGATGAGACCTAAAACCCTCAACCAAACCATTATTAAGTTGATAAGCGTGAGAGTGCTTAGAACACTCTTTCGTAGGCCTTCCACCGTGGTGGGATCCAATCGTTTATGACTTGTACACCGGCTTCACCCTATCATGGGGGAGTACAAAGTGCATGCTTATACTCAGGAGGAATCCATAAACATATGATGAGGTTGATGTAGGCAACGAGGATGGCCAATATCATATCATTGTGAGGCTATTCTTGAACCCCTTCATGAACTAAGCATGGTGGGAATGACTTAACTAAGTGCAATAGAGCCAATATCATATCATTGTGAGGTGACATTCTCTAGAGGCCAAATAAGATGGGTACTTGCATTAGTTGCAAATGAGTAAGCGTACTCTCTCATTATTATTAATGCTAGCCAATATCATATCATTGTGAAGTGGGCTTGGTAGTAGTGAGCCTCCCATAACCTACTAAGAGTTTCATCCAAAACTCTCGAATTCCAATGAGGGATATGGAATTTGCCAAAAATAGTGGGTGGTGCTATTTGATTTAAAGACCCGAATCAAATGGCTTAAAATCAATCAACTTATATTCGTTATGTATTTGTTTACCAATATATTTGCAAACGCTATCCAACACTTGACAAATAAAGCCGAATGCTTTAGTTTCCGGACTTGGTAACACAATCCCAAAGATTGTCTTAAAAGGATTGCATATGTATCTAAGTAGTCTCATCCTCACAATCTTCCTAATGATAATGTATCATTGGAAGAACATGTTAGAAAAATCTATCATGAAGAGGACAACACAAACAACCAATACTTAATCCTTTGTTAAATGAACAAAGGAACTTACGAAGATTAGCATAATGACAAGGACACTTTTAGTGTTATTAGTTCTTCACTTACAAATCGTTGTATGAAGAAATAATAGTTGCTTTGAACAACCCTTAGTCAATGCAAACACTAGTGCTTGTTTCTTTGTTAAATGAACAAAGAACTTGAGAAGAAAGCACAAAGGCATGGACACTTTATGTGCCATGTTTCTTCACTTACAAATTGTTGTATGAAAAATGAGAGTTGCCTTGTACAACTCTTGAAGGTTTGTAATTATGTTTAGAACATAATGGTTGGTTGACAAAAATAGTCCATTAACATGGACTTATAATGATTTTGAATCATTGAGTGTTGAAGTGATAAACCACTTAATGAGACGGAAACTAGGCAAGGACTTCACCTTTGTGTCCCTATCCTTATGGTTCACTAGGTTTATTGTAAACTATATAGTCAACAATAACCACACACTCTCCAAATTGTTTGATGTGTATGACACAATTGAAATAAGTTTCAAGAGAGATAGTGGGAGTTTAGGGACCATGACTATTGTAGTCAAAGGAGAAGTCAAATGAAGAAAGCGAAATAACTCCAAGGGAACAAACTTTCTTTATGAAAGGATGGACATTGGAAGGGGTATTTGCAAGATATGTCTTGCAAGTGTCAAGAACACACCTTTCGAAGGTGTTGTAAATTGTTCTTGAATAGTTCAAAACAGTTGGTTCTTCTACTTGAATGCTTGATTCCGTATTAGTAACTATGTTTTACAATCGTTGTAAAAGTGTGACTAATAAGAAGTAAAAGATTAATGAGAGAAGAGAAAGTACTTCACATTCGAAACGTGAATCAAATGTAGATCTCTGCGAAAGCAGATGGTACTTACTTCCTCATATGAACTACCAAAGAAATTGGGAAAACATAGATTGTCTTTATATTCCAAATTTTAAGGAACTAAATTCCGTCACTATGTGAAATGGATAAATGTTTTGTTTGACAAAACAATGTTCTTTATTAATCAATGATTGGATTATGGTAATCTAATTAATTATCTCTATAGTAGAGATAATATGGTAGTGTTAACTGTTTAGAAAATAATGATGCTTAAAACCCAAAAGGTTGCAAGGTAGTGACTAATCCCAACTAAAGTTGTGATACCTCTAAAACATAAATTACGAGTTGGTCATAGATGTACGCTTTGGATCGTTAGATCCGGATCCAATACCTTCTTGTTAAAATTGTATAGAGGCGAAATGTTCGAATCTTTATTCTTTTGGAAAGAAGAAAGAATCACAAAGTTGTTGAGGTTAATTCACTTAGATGTTAGTGGCACTTGTCCACAAACATAATACTACTCATGTTATATGACATTCACCGAAGATCACTCCCGGTTGGACTATAGTTTATTTTGAATAAACACAAGTTCGAATACTTTGCAAAAGGTTTCAAAGAATTCAAGAAATGTAAGTTGATGAGTAAGACGTCTAAAGTATTTACCTCCTTAGATTTTATCCAAGATAAGGTAACACTTTAGAACAGTTTCCTTGAAAGATATCAAGGAAAATAGCATCATAAGATAATGTATTTCTCCATTAGGAGAAGAACGAACTCGAATAAGATTTAGTTCGTTAGATGTTATCTATTACCCATATATAGGATATATACTTCTAAAACAATATGATTGTCAATGAGAAGATCTTCCAATATTTTCATGACTCCATAAGATGTAGTTGGAAAGAAAGACAAATCTTAAAACATGTTAAGATTTGGGGTTGTGTGCTAATAAACAATATTTGTTTGATAACAATCTTGTAGGATATCCTTAAATTAACTATTGGATATCGCTTCTATAAACCAACTAACAAATGTTGTTTTGTTGGGTAGTTCATTGTAATCCTACAATGTGATTTGCCTAAAGCAAATGAACGAGAGATAGAACTCAAAGAATAGGTTCTTTGAGAGACAAGAAAGTAATCAACAAATATAAACAACCTAGTTCCTATACCAAAAGCTCCAAGGTAGTCGAGAAGGATTTATAAACCGTCTCAGTTGAATGGTTTGAACTTTATGACTATGACATAGAGTTACACCTCTTAATTCGAAAGAAATAAGAATGAAAATCCTTATGACTACATTGAGTGCATATATGATATATACTCAAGGAAATGGTAAAGTACCATATGACCCGAAATAATGAAACCTTCATAGCTAATTGGTAGGTTAAGATAACTACAATCAAAAGGATGGTTGACTTTGAAGAAACCATCTTTGACGTAGTCTTGGTTTCAATTAATTCGAAGATAGCTAGCTACAACTAAATGGTGATTCAATGTTTGGACATAATATGGGTTTCCGAAACCATTGTTAAGATAGTCTTAAAAATATATGTCTAAAACTATGAATCACAAGACATATAAGTTGTAGAGATCCATCCATAATGGATCTTAGCAAGCTAGTGGGAGCTATAAGCGTCTTATGAGAGAAAGGTCAAATCGTTTGATTTCTCATAAAGATGTAAATGAATCTTTTGTTTACTAGGTTTACAAAAGATTAGTGGGAGTTAATCATATTCCTAAATTTGTATATATATATATATAAATATATATGTGATATATTTGAATGTATATATGATATATTAATTTTGGAAATGAAAAGAATATTTCTTCGTTAAAGTTATGACTTTAAACATTATATGAAGATAGAATGTATATGGGAGACATAGTCTATATACATGGGATGGAAATCTATATTGATAGATTTCAAGATATAATTTGATTATATCAATCCCTAATAATAGACAATAGATGCTAGGAAGTTTCTCATATGATGATGAACTTCAAATAAAAAGGGCAACTCTAGTGAGACTAAGAAGTTGCTCTTCTCAAAGAGAACGTACTCTTTGACTCCCAAAGAAATAATGCGTAAATAGAATCCTTTATGCATACGCATAAAGGGGATTTATGTATTTCATATTGTATGAAAAACATTGATATGAGTTGTACCTAGAACGGTACAAGACGATATCAGTGCAAGCCCAGGATCAGAACCATGGCAACTGTCAAGTGAGTCCTTAAGTATTTAAGAAATACTAAAGGAAAGATTCCTCAAAGAATGAGGAAGAATTAGAGTAACGTAATGGAAGCGTAAATGTATTAGATTATGAATCTAATCCATCATTGGATGTTTCTTCATTATGAATGAAGAGATAAACAGATATCTCTTTATTATGACTAAAGAGATATTTGGATGGAAACATTAAAGTAATGACTTTAGTGTGTTCCATTATGAATGCAAGGTATATTGCCATATAGAAGTTTGCAACAATGTTGTTTGGATGGGAAAGTTCATTTATGAACTCTCTATTCGGTTCCAACCAGAAAGTGTATCTAGTGTATCGACACTATGACACTAATGGGGCGATAGCTCAAGCCAGGGAATCAAGGTTTCATCAAGGTCCGAACTCATATGAGAGACTGAACCACATGATTGAGAATCATGTATAATGGTGACGTCGATATTCTCAAGGTTGCTTCTATGGATAACATATAAATATCCATTGTCTAGGCCTACTACTCAGCCATTTATGAAATGACTACAGAAGAGGTATCATCACTGATGACCAAGCTGATTGGCTCTAGTGCAAGTGGGAGATTGTTGGAAATGTGCCCTAAAACCAATCATGTGATGATGCTTTACGGACATTTCACATGTTAAACTAATCTAGTTTAATATAAAGGGCAAAGATTATTGTTTGAGCCGTCTTATATAAATGTTATATGCTTAAACGATAAAGTCCAAGGAATATGTGATTGGGAGAATGTAATCTAATGAAGTTAGATTCATGAGACCATTCTTTCGTAGACACATCCTAAATGTTCCTGATCATAGGATTGCCAATTGGGCATTGACAGTCCGTCAAGATCGGTACGTGCTATGTCTTCTCTCAGGGAGAGTGACTAGTCTCGAGTCATTGGTGTGTGTGACATCAAGACAAGTACGTAGGTGCTCAGTAGAGAATGAGTTCACTGAACGCGATCAACGAAGAGTTCTCATACTCATGTCACATGAGAACTCATGGTTGGGATAATGCAAAGTAGTCATTTGACCTGAGGCATCACAGTTGTCTTGTGGTTAAGTCCTTGATCTTTGATTATGTCAAAGTCACCCCATCGGGGTGTCCATGGCATCGTTGGGGTTAAGCCACTTAGCCATGGAGGCAAGTGAATGCGCAACAAGGGATCTCTAACCTTCAAACTGTTTGAGGGAGAATACTCTATGATATGATTTAGAATCTCTGGCCAGAGTATGAATGAGATTTAGAAAAGTCGTTCTAAATCACATTCAAGGTAATCATGTAAGCACACGAATCACATTGGATAGTAGACATGAATAAATAAACTATCAAACCAAACAATGTGGTCAAGAATATTGTATTAGAGAAAGACCGTATTGCATTTGTAATCCCAAACTGAATAGGTTTTCTCTACCTCTTCTGATTAGCTTGGGTAACCATGATATGCTGCAAGGTGTCACTCATGGTTTGTGGAAGCCCTAAACGTGTGTAATCACTAAGGGAAGAATTGAAAGTAAGTTTCAATTCACAATCGATATAAAATGGTTTTAATCGCCCACTGCCTCGCTAAAAGGAACCTAATGGATCGCACACCGTGTAAGGTGGAGATTGAAGAAACAATGGAGATGAGTAAGAATGATTAAATGGTTTAATCATTTATTTATGGCAAGGATTAATTAATATGTTAATTAATCAAACGAATAAGTTCGTTAAAGACCTCGGGATAGTTTTGGACATTAAGGCCCAATGGGCTTCGAACGTCAAGCCCATTGACTTAAGTTGTATGACAACTTAATGAATAATGATTCACAAAGGCCTAATTAGCCCAAAAATACCCTAGGGCCGGCCATGATGCTAAGGGTAGTGAACTTGGACTTATTTACAAGTTTGCCACTCAAATGAATAAAGGTATAAATATGACTTTATAGCCTAAAATTCATTAGGGTTTGTTTTGGAGAAAATTGGAGAGAACATGTCTCTCCATTTCTCTCTAAAGAGGCCGGCCACCTTGGGGGGTGCAACTTGCAATCCCACTACTCCAAGGTCACTCATTTCTTCTCCAATCTCTCCTTGGTGAAGAGACTTAGAGGTTCCCTATTTTGGGAACTTGGAGAAACCTATTCTTCCATCCAAATCCATAGATTTAAGATGCAAGGAATGAAGGCCCTCTCTTTGGGTGATTAGCCTTTGCTTATGCAAAGAGGAATCTTCAAAGGTATAAATTTCTCAACTCACTTTGATTTGAGTTGAGTCTTGGTTCACCAATCTACTAGGCTTTGAATTTCTTGGTTAATGTTTTGTTTTTAAGTGCATGCTAGCATGATTCCGCCTTTAATTGTTAATTGCATGCTTATTGATGTTGCTTAAATGAACATGTTTTCACAAAATTTTCCTTCATGTCCTTTGGGTGCCAAAATGACCTCCACATGCATAACTATGGAAAAATGCAAGAATTGAATTAAACTCGGAATTGTGCACACATCTACGAATAATCTGGTCAGGATAATACTTCCACAAATATGGATCATCCCACACATAAAATCGTGCATTATTTCTGAGTTTATCATGCTTGTATTTATCTAGAGTGCTAGGAACTTGTTTTGTGACCAAATAATTGACCAAATCAGGATACCAGGGCTCACTTACCTCTAAGGACAGCAATTGCTCGTCATGGATGGTTTCTAGAATGGGTAAGGAGTCCTCCTCATGCACCAAACGGCTGAGGTGGTCACCCACCACGTTTTCACTCCCCTTTTTATCTCTTATTTCAAGGTTGAACTCTTGAAGTAGGAGCATCCAACGAATCAACCTTGGTTTGGCCTCCTTCTTGGTGAGAAGATACTTCAATGCTGCATGGTCAAAATATACAATCACTTTAGTGCCAAATAAGTATGAACGAAATTTATCTAAAGCAAATATAACTGCAAGAAGTTCTTTCTCAGTGGTAGAATAATTCAATTGAGCATCGTTTAGGGTCCAGGAAGCGTAGTGGATGACGTGGGGCTATTTGTTCCTCCTTTGGCCTAAAACAGCACCAATGGCATAATCGTATGCATCGCACATTAGCTCAAATGGAAGGCTCCAATCTGGTGGCATGATGATGGGGGTCGAAGTCAACATGTCCTTGAGGGTTTTGAAAGCTGTCTCACTCTCCTTGTTAAACTCGAAGGCTACTTTCTTTTGGAGTAAACGGCAAAGAGGTTGAGCGATTTTTGAGAAATCCTTGATGAATCTCCTTTAAAATCCTGCATGGCCAAGAAAAGAACAAACCTCCCTCACCGAAATGGGAGAGGGTAAGTGACGTACAAGATCTATTTTAGATTTATCAACCTCAATCCCTTTTTCTGATATGATATGCCCCAAAACTGTACCTTGTTTTACCATAAAATGGCATTTTTCCCAATTCAAGACAAGATTAGTTTCGATGCATTGTTGTAAGATCAAAGTAAGATTATTCAAGCATGCATCAAATGAGTCACCAAAAACACTAAAGTATCCATAAACACTTCAATGATCTTTTCCACAATCTAGTAGCTTGACGATTTCCTTCTTCACAATGTCCATCATGGGTGGATTGAGCCGGCGTTGTGATTCTCTAGATGGTTTGGCTCCTTCTTCCAAGAGTATTCGATGCATGCAAGTGGTAGGGCTAATTCCCTTGATATCGGCCATTCTCCACCCAATGGCAGTTTTGTATTCCTAAAGTACCCTCACCAACTTGTCCTCCTCTTGTGCAGTGAGTGAAGAAGAGATGATGACGGGCATCGTCTCTTGTTCTCCCAAAAACACATATTTCAAATGGCTCGGCAATGGTTTAAGCTCTAGGGAGGGGGGCTGAATTACATAAGGAAGCAACTTGTTAGTCGAATTGGGAATTGAAATTAGGTCAGGAGACTTACCAATATGCCTTGGATTTGACTCTAGGGTAGCAACCATCTCCACCAATTCTTCTTGAATAGGCACAGCAAGATGTTCCTTGTTGCCGTGTGCATGCCTAAGTGCTAACCCTTCGTTTTTTAGTCCAATGCTTTGCGTGAGAGTCTTTTCAAGTGCATCCTCGCTCAAATCATCAAGGAATTCCTACGCCCAAGAGTCAATCACATCAATAGAGAAATAAGAGTGACCATCATGAGGATATCTCATAGCATCAGAAATATTGAAATCAATAACTTCCCTATCAAATTCCATGGTCAATGTTCCCTTGAATACATCTATCTTTGTATGGGCAGTCTTCATGAATGGTCGGCCAAGTAATATTGGTAATTGAGGGGAATGGTTCGATTCTTCCATTTCAAGCACGTAGAAGTCCGCCGGAAAGACTAGGTGATTCACCTGCACTAAAACATCCTCCAAAACACCTTTTGGATACGCATTAGATCTATCGGCCAGTTGAATGATCACTCCATCATTTTTTAATTCTCCCAAGTTCATAGATGCATATATTGAATAAGGCATGACATTTATTGATGCACCTAGATCTAACATAGCAGATTCAAAGCGAGTATTTCCTATAACATAAGGAATTGTAAAATTGCCTGGATCTTTGCACTTAGGAGGTAATTTTCGTTGCAACACAACTGAGACATTCTCACTTACCCTTACCACCTCTTTGTTCAAAGCCCTCTTCCTTGTAGTGCACAGCTCCTTTAGGAACTTAGCATACTTGGGGACTTGTTTAATTGTATCTAGAAGTGGAATGTTTGTTGGAAATGTGCCCTAAAACCAATCATGTGATGATGCTTTACGGACATTTCACATGTTAAACTAATCTAGTTTAATATAAAGGGCAAAGATTATTGTTTGAGCCGTCTCATATAAATGTTATATGCTTAAACGATAAAGTCCAAGGAATATGTGATTGGGAGAATGTAATCTAATGAAGTTAGATTCATGAGACCATTCTTTCGTAGACACATCCTAAATGTTCCTGATCATAGGATTGCCAATTGGGCATTGACAATCTGTCAAGATCGGTACGTGCTATGTCTTCTCTCAGGGAGAGTGACTAGTCTCGAGTCATTGGTGTGTGTGACATCAAGACAAGTACGTAAGTGCTCAGTAGAGAATGAGTTCACTGAACGCGATCAACGAAGAGTTCTCATACTCATGTCACATGAGAACTCATGGTTGGGATAATGCAAAGTAGTCATTTGACCTGAGGCATCACAGTTGTCTTGTGGTTAAGTCCTTGATCTTTGATTATGTCAAAGTCACCCCATCGGGGTGTCCATGGCATCGTTGGGGTTAAGCCACTTAGCCATGGAGGCAAGTGAATGCGCAACAAGGGATCTCTAACCTTCAAACTGTTTGAGGGAGAATACTCTATGATATGATTTAGAATCTCTGGCCAGAGTATGAATGAGATTTAGAAAAGTCGTTCTAAATCACATTCAAGGTAATCATATAAGCACACGAATCACATTGGATAGTAGACATGAATAAATAAACTATCAAACCAAACAATGTGGTCAAGAGTATTGTATTAGAGAAAGACCGTATTGCATTTGTAATCCCAAACTGAATAGGTTTTCTCTACCTCTTCTGATTAGCTTGGGTAACCATGATATGCTGCAAGGTGTCACTCATGGTTTGTGGAAGCCCTAAACGTGTGTAATCACTAAAGGGAGAATTGAAAGTAAGTTTCAATTCACAATCGATATAAAATGGTTTTAATCGCCCACTGCCTCGCTAAAAGGAACCTAATGGATCGCACACCGTGTAAGGTGGAGATTGAAGAAACAATGGAGATGAGTAAGAATGATTAAATGGTTTAATCATTTATTTATGGCAAGGATTAATTAATATGTTAATTAATCAAACGAATAAGTTCGTTAAAGACCTCGGGATAGTTTTGGACATTAAGGCCCAATGGGCTTCGAACGTCAAGCCCATTGACTTAAGTTGTATGACAACTTAATGAATAATGATTCACAAAGGCCTAATTAGCCCAAAAATACCCTAGGGCCGGCCATGATGCTAAGGGTAGTGAACTTGGACTTATTTACAAGTTTGCCACTCAAATGAATAAAGGTATAAATATGACTTTATAGCCTAAAATTCATTAGGGTTTGTTTTGGGGAAAATTGGAGAGAACATGTCTCTCCATTTCTCTCTAAAGAGGCCGGCCACCTTGGGGGTGCATCTTGCAATCCCACTACTCCAAGGTCACTCATTTCTTCTCCAATCTCTCCTTGGTGAAGAGACTTAGAGGTTCCCTATTTTGGGAACTTGGAGAAACCTATTCATCTATCCAAATCCATAGATTTAAGATGCAAGGAATGAAGGCCCTTTCTTTGGGTGATTAGCCTTTGCTTATGCAAAGAGGAATCTACAAAGGTATATTTCTCAACTCACTTTGATTTGAGTTGAGTCTTGGTTCACCAATCTACTAGGCTTTGAATTTCATGGTTAATGTTTTGTTTTTAAGTGCATGCAAGCATGATTCCGCCTTTAATTGTTAATTGCATGCTTATTGATGTTGCTTAAATGAACATGTTTTCACAAAATATTCCTTCAATGTTGACTTGCACCTTTCTGAATGTGTCAAGGATGTCTTTGTCACTCTCATCTTTCTTTGATTGCATAAACCTGCTAGGAAATGGTGCATTGGTTGGAATGGAATTAGAAGTCATGGAATTTGAACCCAACTTACCTTTGGTGGTCGAATTAGGGTGTGTAGGTGGCTGTGGCAAAGATTGCTCAATCCTTGCCGAGGGCAGGCCTTGTTCCTTTTCCTCAGATTGCATCTTTTTGTCCTCCTTTTGATTGGATTTAGATGGGCTGGGATCAGATCCAGCTTCTTTTCCACTTTGCAAGGTGATGGCTTTGGCAGATTCGAAGCCTCCCTTTGGATTCACATCCGTCGAACTAGGTAACTTACCTTGTTCTCTACTAAATTGCCCCATGAATTCAGCCATTTCTCCCACTTGTCTCTTCAATTCAGTCACCTCTCGAGCTTGATTTTGCACTTCCTTGGCGTAATTGTGCATATCTTTGGCCTGATTTTCCTGACCCTTCGCCAACATAGTTAGTAACTGAGTAACTTGAGCATTATCAAAAGACGAACTTGAGTTATTTTGGGCAGATTATGTTTGGGGTTGTTCGGGTGCATACGGCCTTTGATAGAATCCCAGAGGTTGCTGTCTGAATGCACTTTGTTGTTGGGTTTGTTGGGGCTCCCTCCATTTGAAATTTGGATGATCTCTCCAACCTGGATTGTATGTATTCGAGAACGGATCATTCCTTGATTGGTTTTTACGCCCAAAACCCACAGCGTTGGCAGATTCCCACCCTTCATTCTTGATCAATTGAGGGCACTTATCCGTGAGATGTCCATTCATTGAGCACACGCCACAAGCAGCTATACTTTGTTCTTTTGGTTTTTCAACCACCTGTGAAAGAAGAGTAGTAAGATTAGCCATTTGATTTTGAAGTTCGGAAATAGCACTTACCTCATTAACTTGTTGCTGCCGTGGGTTGTCTCTTTGACCAACGTTTTCATATTGTTGGGCATTCAATGCTCTGTTAGCAATTAACGTCTTGGCAGCCATTGGTGTTTTATCCACCAAAGCTCCTCCCGTTGAGGCATCTAACATTTGGCGTTCAATTGGTAGAAACCCTTCACAGAAATATTGAAGAAGAAGCTCCTCCTTCATCTGGTGATGTGGACATGAAGCAACAAGAGTTTTAAAACGCTCATAGTAAGTGGGAAAAGATTCACCTTGGTTTTGCTGAATGCCACTAATCCTTTTGCGTAGTAGAATGACTCGAGAAGTTGGGAAAAACTTCTCAAAAAATGCCCTTTTCATACTCTCCCATGATGTGACAGTTCCGGGGGCTAGCTCATACAACCAATCTTTAGCCTTTTCCAAGAGAGAAAAGGGAAAATCCTTCATTTTCAGAATGCTCCCATCAACATTCATAGGGGTCATGCTCAAACAAACAACCTCGAACTCCTTCAAATGTTTATTAGGATCTTCCATGGACAACCCATGGAACTTAGGAATATGATGCAATAAGCTGGACTTTAATTCGAACTCGTCGGTCTTGTTTTGGGCCGCCCTTGGATATTGAATGCATAAAGTCAGAGCATTGTCCAATCTCGAAGCGGAAAGCTCCTTGATTGTTTGATTGTCTACTGCCATATCTTGGACTTCTTCAAAAGTCCTTGCCGTGGCCTCCTCTTGCTCTTCTACTTTGTCTTCTTCAAGATCTGGTGCAGGTTGAGATGGTTAGGGATCTTGTTGATTCCTTGCTCGTCTCAAAGTTCGTTCAAAATCGTCGTCAAAGTCAAAGATGTGCTTATGAACAGGTTGAGAACTTCGAGTCATAAACCACCTAAAACAAGAAAATAAGTAAAATCAGCAACTAGGAACAAAAACACATGAAAATAAACAAAAAGAAATAATAAGGGATTAGCAAAGTTGCTAATCCCCGGCAACGGTGCCAAAAACTTGATGCGAAAATTAACTTAACACACAAATTTAACCCTCTTTTGACAATTGTTGTAATAGTATAAGTAGGGATCGTTCTGGATCGGGGATTAGGAGGGCTTGCTAATAACCTCAAAATTGACTCAAAAACATAAAACTAAACTTAAAAACACTTAACAAGACACTAGGAATGACTTTGGACGAAAATGGACTTTTACTTGAATCAAAACACTTAAAAACACAAACTAAAACAGATTTGAAACACTTTGAAACAAGAACTAAAATGGGGGTTTTGATTTGGATGAAGTTGTAACAAACAAACAAGTATGAAAATCTAGACAGATTGTAAAACGAATGTGAGAAATAAGATGATGGATGGGATAGCTAGAGGTTTTTTCTCCACACATGACATGTTTGCAAATAACTTAATTTCCAGTTACTACTTCATTGAATTATGAATGACAATGCTCTAAATTAACCGTGACATCACTAGTTAACTCTCAGATTTTCCTTGTTTTATTGGATTGGATGACATCATTCGACAACCCAAAACATTCTTCAAAATTTCCCTACATGACATCATAATAGAGATACAATCAAAGATCATTACGTTTAATGAAAATCATAAGCATTGAAAAAGCACTTGCAACTATGACATCATGTCACTCATGCTAGGAATTGAACTTAACGCGATCATTTATAAGCGACCTTCACTACATGTGAATATAAGTTTGTAACGATTCTGTGAAACTTCCTTATATTTTAGCAACGGATTTATGCATGTCAATTAAGTGTCGACCCTTAATTAACAAATACAAATAAGTTATCAATCAAATAGTTAAGCCAATTGCATTCACGATTCAAGAGTTCATAACTAGAATTTATCAAATTATATTGCACACATAATCATGGCTTTGAAATCATCCCTAGCCAAGAGGGGTTTAGCCACTCATATTTACAACAAAATGAAAAGAAATGAATTTAAACATTAGAAACAAAAGAAAGACAACACCTAAACGCTCCAACGATCCAAGTTGGACAGCAAACACGTCCAAGCACTTTCCTTCCCTTCCTTTGCTACGGCACAAGGTGTTGGTGAGTGTTTGAAGGTTTGTTTGTATGGAGGAATGGATGTGAAGATGAATGGATGTGTTTGGGTGAAGGTTGTGTTGAAATAGGAGTGAATGATCTAACAAAGTATGAACTAAATTTATGTTACACACACTTCCTTTTATAGAGGAAGTGCATGGCAAAGGAAGGGAATATGAAGTGGTGTAGCAATTGAGTGCAATGATGCATGAAATCTGAAATGATGGAGGGAACAAGGAATGGTGTAGCAATTGAATGCAATGATTCAATGTAATGATGCATGAAATCTGAAATGATGGAGGGAACAAGGAATGGTGTAGCAATTGAGTGCAATGATTCAATGTAATGATGCATGAATCTGAAATGATGGAGGGAACAAGGAATGGTGTAGCAATTGAGTGCAATGATTCAATGTAATGATGCATGAAATCTGAAATGATGGAGGGAACAAGGAATGGTGTAGCAATTGAGTGTAATGAGTGGTTTTTGAAATGATTCAAAGGTGAAAGTGAAGTGATGCTGCAAAGCATGGGGTAAAATGGAGTGGTGTTGCAGCTAGGGAACATGAATGATTGTGCACATGGTAGAGAAAGGAAATGGGGGTGGAATGGTGCAGCAAATGAGTCAATTGAGGGAACATGGATGATGATGCACTGCATAGGAATCCAAATAGAGTGCAATGGTGGTGCACGACAATGATGGAAAGGTGAATAGTGGAGTGACACCCCTTTGTGGCTGAGCTCTTTGTCCTTTTTACATTAATTCTTCTTTCTCTTTAACACATTCCTAGCCTCTTTAGTCTTCAATTTCGTCCATCCACCTTGCTCCATGCATGTGCTATCCATTCCAAGTCCAAAACTGCTCCAAAATGCACCAAAATGCATCTTATTGCTTTATAAGGCCTATGGACCTACAAACACACAAAAATAGCTTAAAATACATAATTAAGAAATAACAACATAAATGCATGAGAACAAGCTAACTCAGTTGCATAAATATGCTCCTATCACAAAACCGTCAGGGCGTGGTCGGGGCCCAAAGCGAACAATATCGTGTTACGGCTAAGTCAAGCACGGGTCAGGATGTGACAATTTGGTATCAGAACCATTCTGCCGTGGTGCAAGTATGCCGATGAAGATGTCGGGCCCCTAAGGGAGGTGGATTGTAACATCCCACATTGACCAACGGAGAGGCGGTGATGTATCTTATATGTACATGCCCACCTCCATATAACATGAGGCCTTTTGTGAGCTCACTGGCTTCAGGTTCCATCGGAACTCCGAAGTTAAGTAAGTTCGCATGAGAGCAATCCCAAGATGGGTGACCCACTAAGAAATTCTCATGTGAGTTCCCAGAAACAAAATCGTGAGGGCGTGGTCGGGGCCCAAAGTGGACAATATCGTGCTACGGTGGAGTTGAGCCCAGATTGGGATATGACACCTTGCCCCCTTGAGGCCTCTCAAATCGGCATTTAATGTGCCAACTACTTGTACTAGCTTTCTGACCATTTTTCACCTATCTGAAGGAAATTTTGTGACAAACATGTTCATTTGAGCAACATCTATGGCAAGCAATTAACAATTAAAGGCGGAATCATGCTTGTATGCACTCAAAAACAAAACATTACCCATGAAATTCAAAGCCTAGTAGAAAGGTGAACCAAGACTCAACTCAAAACAAAGTGAGTTGAGAAACTTTATACCTTTGTTGATTCCTCTTGGCATAAGCAAAGGCTAATCACCCAAGGATAGGGCCTTCATTCTTGCTTCTTAGCTCCATGGATTTCTTGGAAGAGGATGGTTGAAAGGATTCTCCAAGTTCCCAAAGTTGAGAACCTCTAAGTCTCCACACCAAGGTAAGACTTGAAGAAGAGATGAGTGACCTAGAGGAAGTAAGATTGCTAGCTAAAATCCTCAAGGGTGGCCGGCCTTTTAGAGAGAAAAAATGAGCTTGTGTTCTCATCTTTTCTCTAAAAGAAAACGCTAAGGATGAAATGGCCATAAAGTTGCCTTTATACCACCTCACAATGGAGTGGCAAACTTGCAATTAAGCCAAGTTCACTACCCCTCTCTATATGACCGGTTTTCCCAAGCCTTTGGGCTATTTTGGGTTTCTTAAATTTTGTTTGTTAAGTTGTCATACAACTTAAGCTAATGGGCTTGACGATTCGAAGCCCAATTTGGGCTTTAAGGCCCAAAACTAACTCAAGGTTTAAAACGAACTTATTCGTTTGATTAATTAACATATTAATTAATTCTTGCCATAAACAATTAAACCATTTAATTGTCCTTACTCATCTCCGTTGTTTCTTCAATCTCTACCTTACACGGTGTACGATCCATTAGGTTCCTTTTAGCGAGGCAGTGGGCGATTAGAACTCTTTCAAATCGATTGTGAATTGAAACTTACTTTCAATTCTCCCCTTAGTGATTATACACGTTTAGGGCTCCAAAAACCATGAGTGACACCTAGCAGTATGTCATGGTTACCCAAGCTAATCAAAAGAGGTGGAGAACCTATTCAGTTTAGGATTACAATGCAATACGGTCTTTCTCTAATACAATACTCCTGACCACATTGTTTGGTTTGATAGTTTATTCATGTCTACTATCCAATGTGATTCTCTTACTTATATGATTACCTTAAATGTGATTTGGAACGACTTCCTAAATCTTATTCATACTCTGACCAGAGATTCTTAATCATATTATCATAGAGTATTCTCCCTTAAACAGTTTGAAGGTTAAAGATCCCTTGTTGCGCATTTGAAGGAAAAATTGTGAAAAACATGTTCAATTGAGCAACATCTATAGCATGCAATTAACAATTAAAAGGCGGAATCATGCTTGCATGCACTCAAAAGCAAAACACTAACCATGAAATTTAAAGCCTAGTAGATTGGTGAACCTTGACTCAACTTAAAACAACATTTGTTAGTTGAGAAATTATACCTTTGTAGATTCCTCTTTGCATAAGCAAAGGCTAATCACCCAAGGAGAGGGCCTTCATTCCTTGCATCTTAGATCTATGGATTTGGATGGATGAAATGGTTCTCCAAGTTCCCAAAATTGAGAACCTCTAAGTCTCTTCACCAAGGTTAGATTGGAGAAGAAATGAGTGACCTTGGAGTAGTAGGATTGCTAGCTAAACCCTCCAAGGAGGCCGGCCACTTTAGAGAGAAAGGAGAGCTTATGTTCTCATCCTTTCCCCAAAAGAAAACCCTAAATCAATTTTGGCTATAAAGTCATATTTATACCTTAATTCATTGGAGTGGCAAACTTGTAAATAAGTCCAAAACTCACTCCATCTCTCAATGGCCGGCCTTAGGGTATTATTGGGCTAATTGGGACTTTGTGAATCATTATTCATTAAGTTGTCATACAACTTAAGTCAATGGGCTTGACGTTCGAAGCCCTTTGGGCCTTAAGGTCCAAAACTATCCCGAGGTCTTTAACGAACTTATTCGTTTGATTAATTAACATATTAATTAATCCTTGCCATAAATAATTAAACCATTTAATTATTCTTACTCATCTCCATTGTTTCTTCAATCTCCCCCTTACACGGTGTACGATCCATTAGGTTCCTTTTAGCGAAGCAGTGGGCGATTAAAACCATTTCAAATCGATTGTGAATTGAAACTTACTTTGAATTCTCCCTTTAGTGATTATACACGTTTAGGGCTTCCACAAACCATGAGTGACACCTAGTAGCATATCATGGTTACCCAAGCTAATCCGAAGAGGTGGAGAACCTATTCAGTTTAGGATTACAAATAAAATACGGTCTTTCTCTAATACAATACTCTTGACCACATTGTTTGGTTTGATAGTTTATTCATGTCTACTATCCAATGTGATTCGTGTGCTTATATGATTGCCTTAAATGTGATTTGGAACGACTTCCTAAATCTCATTCATACTCTGATCAGAGATTCTTAATCATATCATAGAGTATTCTCCCCCAAATGGTTTGAAGGTTAGAGATCCCTTGTTGCGCATTCACTTGCCTCCATGGCTAAGTGGCTTAACCCCGACGATACCGTGGACACCCGCGGATAGGGTGACTTTGACATAATCAAAGATCAAGGACCTAACCACAAGACAACTATGATGCCTTAGGTCAAAGGACTACTTTGCATTATCCCAACCATGAGTTCTCATGTGACATGAGTATGAGAACTCTTCGTTGATCATGTTCAGTGAACTCATTCTCTATTGAGCACCTACGTACTTGTCTTGATGTCACACACACTAATGACTCGAGACTAGTCACTCTCCCTAAGAGAAGACACAACACGTACTGATCTTAACGGACTGTTAATGCCCAATTGGCAATCCTATGATCAGGAACGTTTAGGATGTGTCTACGAAAGAATGGTCTCATGAATCTAACTTCTTTAGATCGCATTCTCCCAATCACATATTCCTTGGACTTATCGTTTAAGCGTATAACATTTATATGCGACAGCTCAAACAATAATCTTTGCCCTTGATATTAAACTAGATTAGTTTAACATGTGAAATGTCTGTAAAGTATCATCATATGATTGGTTTTAGGGCACATTTCCAACAATCTCCCACTTGCACTAGAGCCAATCAGCTTGGTCATCAGTGATGATACATCTTCTGTAGTCATTTCATAAATGGCTGAGTAGTAGGTCTAGACAATGGATATCTATATGTTATCCATAGAAGCAACCTTGAGAATAACGACGTCACCATTATACATGATTCTTAATCATGTGGTTCAGTCTCTCATTTGAGGTCGAATCTTGATGAGACCTTGATTCCCTGGCTTGAGCTATCGCCCCATTAGTGTCGTAGTGTCGGTACACTAGAGACACTTTCTAGTTGGAACCGAATAGAGAGTTCATAAATGAACTTTCCCATCCAAACAACATTGTTGTAAGCTTCTATATGGCAATATATTTTGCATTCATAATAGAACACACTAAAGTCATTACTTTTAATGTTTCCATCCAAATATCTCTTTAGTCATAATAAAGAGATATCTGATTATCTCTTCATTCATAATGAAGAAATATCTAATGATGGATTAGATTCATAATCTAATACATTTACGTTTCCATTACGTTACTCTAATTCTTCCTCATTCTTTGAGGAATCTATCCTTTAGTATTTCTTAAATACTTAAGGACTCACTTGACAGTTGCTGTGGTTCTGATCCTGGGCTTGCACTGATATCGTCTTGTACCTTTCTAGGTACAACTCATATCAATGTTTTTCATACAATATGAAATACATAAATCACCTTTCTGCGTATGCATACAGGATTCTATTTACGCATTATTTCTTTGGGAGTCAAAGGGTACGTTCCCTTTGAGAAGGGCAACTTGCTAGTCTCACTAGAGTCGTCCTTCTAATTGAAGTCTATCATCATATGAGAAACTTCCTAGCATCTCTAGTCTATTATTAGGGATTGATATAATCAAATTATATCTTGAAATATATCTTTATAGATTTCTATCCCATGTATTTAGACTATATCTCCCATATACATTCTATCGTTATAGAATGTTTAAAGTCATAACTTTAACGAAGAACTATTCTTTTCATTTTCAAAATTAATATATCATATATATATATATTCAAATTTAGGAATTTGATTAACTCCCACTAATCTTTTGTAAACCTAGTAAACAAAAGATTCATTGACATCTTTATGAGAAATCAAACGATTTGATCTTTCTCTCATAAGACGCTTATAGCTCCCACTAGCTTGCTAAGATCCATGATGGATAGATCTCTACAACTTACATGTCTTGTGATTCATAGTTTTAGACATATATTATCAAGACTATCTTAATAATGGTTTCGGAAACCTATATTATGTTCAAACATTGAATCACCATTTAGTTGTAGCTAGCAATCTTCGAATTAATTGAAAACAAGACTACAAAGATGGTTTCTTCAAAGTCAACCATTCTCTTTGATTGTAGTCACCTTAAGCTACCAATTAGCTATTTAAGGTTTCATTATTTCGGGTCAAATGGTACTTTACCATTTCCTTGAGTATATGTCGTATATACACTCAATGTAGTCATAAGGATTTTCATTCTTATTTCTTTCGAATTAAGAGGTGCAACTCTATGACATAGTCATAAAGTTCAAACCATTCAACTGAGACAGTTTATAAATCCTTCTCGACTACCTTGGAGCTTGTGGTGTAGAAACTAGGTTGTTATATTTGTTGATTATCATCTTGTCTCTTAAAGAACCATTCTTTGAGTTCTATCCCTCGTTCATTTGCTCTATCTTGGGCAAATCCTAGTGTAGGATTACAATGAACTACCCAACAAACAACATTTGTTAGTTGGTTTATAGAAGTGATATCCAAATGTTAATTTAAGGACACCCACAAGATAATTTTTAAACAAATATTGCTTATTTAGCACACAACCCCAAATCTTAACATGATTAAGATTTGTCTTTCTTTCCAACTACATCCTATGGAGTCATGAACATTTTGGAAGATCTTCTAATTGACAATCATATTGTCTTAGAAGTATATATATATATATCCTATATATATGGGTAATTGATAACATCCAACGAACTAAATCTTATTCGAGTTCGTTCTTCTTTTAATGGAAAAATCCATTATCTTATGATGCTTCTTTCCTTGATATCTTTCAAGGAAACTGTTCTAAAGTGTTACCTTATCTTGGATCAAATCTAAGGAGGTAAATACTTTAGACGTCTTACTCATCAACTTACATTTCTTGAATTCTTTGAAACCTTTTGCAAAGTATTCAGACTTGTGTTTATTCAAAATAAACTATAGTCCAACCGAGAGTGATCTTCGGTGAATGTCATACAACATGAGTAGTATTATGTTGTGGACAAGTGCCACTAACATCTAAGTGAATTAACCTCAACAACTTTGTGATTCTTTCTTCTTTCCAAAAGAATAAAGATTCGAACATTTCACCTCTATACAATTTTAATAAGAAGGTATTGGATCCGGATCTAACGATCCAAAGCATCCATCTATGACCAACTCGTAATTTATGTTTTAAAGGTATCACAACTCAGTTGGGATTAGTCACTACCTTGCAACCTTTTGGGTTTTAAGCATTGTTATTTTCTAAACAGTTAACACTACCATATCATCTCTACTATAGAGACAATCAATTAGATTACAATAATTTAATCGTTCATTAATAAAGAACAATGTTTTGTCAAACAAAACATTCATCCATCTCTTATAGTGACGGAATTAAGTTCCTTAAAATTGGAATGTAAAGACAATCTTAAGTTTTTCCAATTTCTTTGGAAGTTAATATGAGGAAGTAAGTACTAACTGCTTTCGCAAAGATCTATATTTTATTCACGTTTCGAATGTGAAGTACTTTCTCTTCTCTCATTAATCTTCTACTTCTTAGTAGCCACACTTTTACAACGATTGTAAAACATAGTTACTAATACGGAATCAAGCATTCAAGTAGAAGAACCAACTATTTTGAACTATTCAAGAACAATTTACAACACCTTCGAAAGGTGTGTTTTTGACACTTGCAAGACATTTCTTGCAAATACCCCTTCCAATGTCCATCCTTTCATAAAGAAAGTTTGTTCCCTTGGAGTCATTTCGCTTTCTTCTTTTGACTTCTCCTTTGACTACCATAGTCAAGGTCCCTAAACTCCCACTATCTCTCTTGAAACTTATTTCAATTGTGTTATACACATCAAACGATTTGGAGAGTGTGTGGTTATTGTTCACTATATAGTTTACAATAAACTTAGTGAACCATTTGGATAGGGACACAAAGGTGAAGTCCTTGCCTAGTTTCCGTCTTTAGAAGTGGTTTAACACTTCAACACTCAATGATTCAAAATCATCATAAGTCCATGTTGATGGACTATTTTTGTCAACCAACCATTATGTTCTAAACATAATTACAAACTTTCAAGAGTTGTTCAAGACAACTCTCATTTCTTCATACAACAATATGTAAGTGAAGAATCATGGCACATAAAGTGTCCATGCCCTTGTGCTTTCTTCTCAAGTTCTTTGTTCATTTAACAAAGAAACAAGCACTGGTGTTTGCATTAGCTAAGGGTTGTTCAAAGCAACTCTTATTTCTTTATACAACGATTTGTAAGTGAAGAAATATGACATTAAAAGTGTTGTCCTCTTTATGATAGACTTATCTAACATGTTCTTCCAATGATACATTATCAATAGGAAGATTGTGAGGATTAGACTACTTAGGTACATATACAATCCATTTAAGACAATCTTTGGGATTGTGGTACCAAGTCCGGAAACTAAAGCATTCGGCTTTTCTTAGTCAAGTTTTGGATAGCGTTTGCAAATATATTGGTAAACAAATACAAACGAATATAAATTGATTGATTTTAAGCCATTTGATTCGGGTCTTTAAATCAAATAGCACCACCCACTATTTTTGGCAAATTCCATATCCCTCATTGGAATTCGAGAGTTTTGGATGTAACTCTTAGTAGGGTATGGGAGACTCACTATTACCAAGCCCACCTCACAATGATATGATGTTGGCTAGCATTAATAATAATGAGAGAGTACGCTTACTCATTTGCATCTCTTGCAAGTACCCATCTTATTTGGCCTCTAGAGAATGTAGCCTCACAATGATATGATGTTGGCTCCATTGTACTTAGTTAAGTCATTCCCACCATGCAAGTTCGGGTAGGGGTTCAAGAACAACCTCACAATGATATGATGTTGGCTATTCTCGTTGCCTACCTTTCACAACATCAAGTATGCATATAGACTCCTCCTGAGTGTAAGCACGCACTTTGTACTCCCCCATGATAGGGTGAAGCCGGTGTACGAGTCACAAACGATCGGAGCCTACCACGGTGGAAGGCCACGAAAGAGTGTTCAAAGCACTCTCACGCTTCTCAACTTAATAATGGTTTGGTTGAGGGTTTTTAGGTCTCATCACATATAAATATTCATTTTAATCTTTATTAAAACAATTTTGGTCCTATTACAACTATTGGTCCATTTGATTGAATTTAGTTGTATATAATACTCCCACTATGCTTATAAAACAGTTTTTAAAGCAAGAGTATATGATACTACTAACATAAACTTTGCATTCATTTGATGGACTATATAGTTGCCTTAGGGCCTTAGGATGACTATGAACCTTTGTTTAGATTCAACACGAGCCTAGTGTTGAATCTCGATCTAGGGATGGTGATTGATTTTAGTTACGCATTTAATCACATTAAGGCGTGTTGTCTTAGGGGCGTTGGACCCTCTACTCCATTTTCATGCATATCAAATAATACAAGAAAGGAGTACTTCAAAGTAAAGATGAGCTTATGCTCTTTACAACATTTGAATAAAACAAATTACTTTAAAGTAAAGAAGAGCTTATGCTCTTTTACAACATTTGATCAAATTTACAACCAAAATCTAATCTACACATTCCCATGGTTCAAACAAATTTGAAACGGCCTTTCACATAGCTCAATTATCGTAGGCTTAGGTTCATAATCACCCTTTAATTAATTAACACTTTAACTAATTAAATTGAATGCAACATTTTCATTTGGTTTTTGTATCCATAGAATTGATTTAAATGGAGTTAAATGAAATGAAAATCCAATTCTCATTTAAAGAGACAAAACCATTTTGTTCTCAACCTAATTTGGGCCAAAATGCAATAACCTCAACTTTTTGGGCTATGTTGCAAAAACATAAACTTTTGGGGTCACTTTGTAAAAACACAAAAGTCCACTACTTCATGTAATTACAACTAGAACCCAAAAATTTCAACAAATGCAAAAACTTCATTAAAGGAGCAAAACAATTTGTCCTTTAATGATTTTGGGCGTTTACGTAAATACGTAAACTTTTGGGTCAAACTACAAATTACACAAAAGTACCAAAACTTTATGTAATTGCATAAAAGCCCCAAAAACACCCCACTTGTAGGGTGGCCGGTTTTGGAGAGAAGGGAGTGATGTGTGTATTGATTTGTAGTTTTAGACATAAAGTCATGCAAGTGGTGCATGACATAAATGTCATGCAAGTGGTGTGTGTGAAAGGGAATTAATCCTTACACACCCACCAATATTTCCATCACCTTTCTAAACAAATATCTAATACATTTAAACATATGAAAAACATAAAACATAAACTTTATGAAATAAATCAAAACTTTGAATCAAAACACCAAACTTTTTGTTCTTGGCAAAAATGTCAAGAACAATGAAGAACACTCATGAAAAACACAAAAAAAATTTCCATGAACATTTTTCACCCAAAAACATCCCAAAACCATTCAAACTTAAGCGAAATAACATATAACCAAACTAGGGTACATAGGGGTTCCAAAAGTTACTTGAAAACATTTTTAACAAGTCAAACAAGAACCCAAAAATCCACCCTTTGGATTTAGCCGAAAATTCCCAAAAACATGGCACCAAATTTTAGCTCCAATATTCATGCTCATATGAACTACATCTACAACATTTGAGATGGCAAATTTTCTAACAAAATTTACATTCAAAGAAGCAAGAATAAAGCTTGTAACAATTACAACATTCAAATCATGAACTATGAAAATACAAAACCCAAAAGGATTCACCAACTACTAGACCTAGGCTCTGATACCACTTGAAGGAAAAATTGTGAAAAACATGTTCATTTGAGCAACATCTATAGCATGCAATTAACAATTAAAAGGCGGAATCATGCTTGCATGCACTCAAAAGCAAAACATTAACCATAAAATTCAAAGCCTAGTAGATTGGTGAACCTTGACTCAACTTAAAACAACATTTGTTAGTTGAGAAATTATACCTTTGTAGATTCCTCTTTGCATAAGCAAAGGCTAATCACCCAAAGAGAGGGCCTTCATTCCTTGCATTTTAGATCTATGGATTTGGATGGATGAAATGGTTCTCCAAGTTCCCAAAATTGAGAACCTCTAAGTCTCTTCACCAAGGTTAGATTGGAGAAGAAATGAGTGACCTTGGAGTAGTAGGATTGCTAACTAAACCCTCCAAGGAGGCCGGCCACTTTAGAGAGAAAGGAGAGCTTATGTTCTCATCCTTTCCCCAAAAGAAAACCCTAAATGAATTTTGGCTATAAAGTCATATTTATACCTTAATTCATTGGAGTGGCAAACTTGTAAATAAGTCCAAAACTCACTCCATCTCTAAATGGCTGGCCTTAGGATATTATTGGGCTAATTGGGCCTTTATGAATCATTATTCATTAAGTTGTCATACAACTTAAGTCAATGGGCTTGACGTTCGAAGCCCATTGGGCCATAAGGTCCAAAACTATCCCGAGGCCTTTAACGAACTTATTCGTTTGATTAATTAACATATTAATTAATCCTTGCCATAAATAATTAAACCATTTAATTATTCTTACTCATCTCCATTGTTTCTTCAATCTTCACCTTACACGGTGTACGATCCATTAGGTTCCTTTTAGCGAGGCAGTGGGCGATTAAAACCATTTCAAATCGATTGTGAATTGAAACTTACTTTCAATTCTCCCTTTAGTGATTATACACATTTAGGGCTTCCACAAACCATGAGTGACACCTAGCAGCATATCATGGTTACCCAAGCTAATCAGAAGAGGTGGAGAACCTATTCAGTTTAGGATTACAAATGCAATACGGTCTTTCTCTAATACAATACTCTTGACCACATTGTTTGGTTTGATAGTTTATTCATGTCTACTATCCAATGTGATTCGTGTGCTTATATGATTACCTTGAATGTGATTTGGAACGACTTCCTAAATCTCATTCATACTCTGATCAGAGATTCTTAATCATATCATAGAGTATTCTCCCCCAAATGGTTTGAAGGTTAGAGATCCCTTGTTGCGCATTCACTTGCCTCCATGGCTAAGTGGCTTAACCCCGACGATGCTGTGGACACCCGCGGATAGGGTGACTTTGACATAATCAAAGATCAAGGACCTAACCACAAGACAACTATGATGCCTCAGGTCAAATGACTACTTTTCATTATCCTAACCATGAGTTCTCATGTGACATGAGTATGAGAACTCTTCGTTGATCATGTTCAGTGAACTCATTCTCTATTGAGCACCTACGTACTTGTCTTGATGTCACACACACCAATGACTCGAGACTAGTCACTCTCCCTGAGAGAAGACATAGCACGTACTGATCTTAACGGAATGTCAATGCCCAATTGGCAATCCTATGATCAGGAACGTTTAGGATGTGTCTACGAAAGAATGGTCTCATGAATCTAACTTCTTTAGATCGCATTCTCCCAATCACATATTCCTTGGACTTATCGTTTAAGCGTATAACATTTATATGAGACAGCTCAAACAATAATCTTTGCCCTTGATATTAAACTACATTAGTTTAACATGTGAAATGTCTGTAAAGTATCATCATATGATTGGTTTTAGGGCACATTTCCAACAGCATTCACTTGCCTCCATGGCTAAGTGGCTTAACCCCAACTATGCCGTGGACACCCTCTGACGGAGTGACTTTGACATAGTCAAAGATCAAGGACCTAACCACAAGACAACTATGATGCCTCAGGTCAAAGGACTACTTTGCATTATCCCAACCATGAGTTCTCATGTGACATGAGTATGAGAACTCCTTGTTGATCGTGTTCAGTGGACTTATTCTCTATTGAGCACCTACATGCTTGTCTTGGTGTGAGTCACACCAATGACTCGAGACCGGTCACTCTCCCTAAGAGAAGAAATAACACGTACTGATCTTAACGGACTGTCAATGCCCAATTGGCAATCCTATGATCAAGAACGTTTAGGATATGTATACGGAAGAGAATGGCCTCATGAATCTAACTTCTTTAGATCGCATTCTCCCAATTACATATTCCTTGGACTTATCATTTAAGCATATAACATTTATATGAGATGGCTTCAAATAATAATCTTTGCCCTTTAAATTAAACTATATTAGTTTAACATGTGAAATGTCCGTAAAGTATCATCATATGATTGGTTTTAGGGCACATTTCCAACAATCTCCCACTTGCACTATAGCCAATTAGCTTGGTCATCAATGATGATACCTCTTCTTAGTGATTTCAAAAATGGCTGAGTAGTAGACCTAGACAATGGATATCTGTATGTTATCCGTAGAAGCAACCTTGAGAATAATGGCGTCACCATTATACATGATTCTTAATCATGTGGTTTAGTCTCTCATTTGAGTTCGGATCTTGATGAGACCTTGATTCCCTGGCTTGAGCTATCGCCCCATTAGTGTCATCGTGTAAGTACACTGGAGACACTTTCTGGTTCGGACCGAATAGAGAGTTCATAAATGAACTTTCCCATCCAAACAACATTGTTGTAAGCTTCTATATTGCAATATATTTTGCATTCACAATGGAACACACTAAAGTCATTACTTTTAATGTTTCCATCCAAATATCTCTTTAGTCATAATAAAAGGATATCTGATTATCTCTTCATTCATAATGAAGAAACATCCAATGATGGATTAGATTCATAATCTAATACATTTATGCTTCCATTACGTTACTCTAATTCTTCCTCATTCTTTGAGGAATATATCCTTTAGTATTTCTTAAATACTTAAGGACTCACTTGACAGTTGCCATGGTTCTGATCCTGGGCTTGCATTGATATCGTCTTGTACTGATCTTAGTACAACTCATATCAATGTTTTTCATACAATATGAAATACGTAAATCACCTTTCTGTGTATGCATAATGGATTCTACTTATGCATTATGTTTCATTAGGAGTCAAAAGGGTACGTTCCTTTTGAGAATAGCAACTTCCTAGTCTCACTAGAGTTGTCCTTCTGATTGAAGTTTATAATCATATGAGAAACTTCCTAGCATCTTTTGTCTGTCATTAGGGCTTAATATAATCCAATTATATCCTGAAATCTATCATTATAGATTTCCATCCCATGTTTATAGACTATGTCTCCCATATACATTCTATCGTTATAGAATGTTTAAAGTCATAACTTTAACGAAGAATTATTCTTTTCATTTCCAAAATTAATATATCATATATGTACATATATATATATATATATATATATATATATATATATATATTCAAATTTAGGAACATGATTAACTCCCACTTATCTTTTGTAAACCTAGTAAACAAAAGATTCATTTACATTTTTATGAGAAATCAAACGATTTGATCTTTCTCTCATAAGATGCTTATAGCTCCCACTAGCTTGCTAAGATTCATGATGAATGAATCTCTACAACTTACATGTCTTGTGATTCATAGTTTCAGACATATATTATCAAGACTATCTTAATAATGGTTTCGGAAACCCATATTACGTCCAAACATTGAATCACCATTTAGTTGTAGCTAGCAATCTTTGAATCAATTGAAACCAAGACTATGTCAAAGATGGTTTCTTCCAAGTCAACCATTCTCTTTGATTGTAGTCACCTTAAGCTACCAATTAGCTATGAAGGTTTCATTATTTCGGGTCAAATGGTACTTTACCATTTCCTTGAGTATATGTCGTATATACATTCAATGTAGTCATAAGGATTTTCATTCTTATTTCTTTCGAATTAAGAGGTGTAACTCTATGAAATAGTCATAAAGTTCAAACCATTCAACTGAGACAGTTTATAAATCCTTCTCGACTACCTTGGAGCTTGTGGTGTAGGAACTAGGTTGTTATATTTGTTGATTATCATCTTGTCTCTGAAAGAACCCATTCTTTGAGTTCTATCTCTCATTCATTTGCGCTTAGGCAAATCATATTGTAGGATTACAATGAACTACCCAACAAAACAACATTTGTTAGTTGGTTTATAGAAGTGATATCCAAAGGTTAATTTAAGGATAACCACAAGATAATTCTCAAACAAATATTGCTTATTAGCACACAACCCCAAATCTTAACACGATTAAGACTTATCTTTCTTTCCAACTACATCCTATGGAGTCATGAAAATTTTGGAAGATCTTCTAATTGACAATCATATTGTCTTAGAAGGCGACTTCGACTCAACGACATGATCTGTGAATGGGTCCTTTCTTCGATATATATATATATATATATATATATATATTAGTTTCCATATATACAATTCTTAATAAATTCTCTACGTGATTGTCATGATTAAACTTATGTTTATAAGAAATGCTTTATTGTTGGGAAATGAAGAAATAATCCTACGGGATGCACAGGTAAACTTACTATAGAGGGATGCCTTAATTATGTTTATGGTCATGAATAGTATGATATGGACTAGACTTGTCAAATGGATGTGGCATGATTATAATTATGTTATTTTCTCATCGTTGCTGCACCAGTGTTAGTGCTCGCCTAGGGCCAGGGTCAATCTTTCACGTGTATGTTCACATCCGCACTGCACGCTCGCCTTAGATCCAAGTAAGTGCCAGTCTTGTCGTACATGTTGCAATAGGCAACTCCGACTCGTATATGACTACCAATAGCGCCAGTCTTCACGTAATTGTAGCACTAGAGCGTATATTATTGTTACACCCAGTCTTGTTCATGTCAGAGTACCTCTGCATGAACTTATGTATCATCATGGGTCTATGAGCACCCGATATGATATGTTCGCTTAGGCGAGATTATGTGTTATTGGTTGTTATATGTTCATTTATGCAATATTGCGACGTATGGAAATCTTGTGATTTTGCAGGGTACGGTAGGTATTTTCATACTATACATAATATGTATATTTTGGAAATTATACTTGTTTTACGGTGAGGGGTTACAATGTTTTCAGAAAGGTTTTTATAAAACTTTCTTATCAGGCCCACTCACCCTTGTTTTTCGCTCATCCAAGTTTTAGTAGCTGAGCTTTCATATCGACGAGGATTTTTGGAAATTCTTGGTGCAGACGATTACATTTGATGGTGTAATTCTCACCCTATCTTACTGTACTGTACTTATGCTCTAACATCATGTGTGAAATGGATTCATTCCCGCTCACAGCGCACTTTTATATTTAGGCACTTTTTAAGTTTAAATTTATTCACATTTTCCACATCACTACACTTTATGGCTTTGTCACCTTCTAGGTGTCGGCCAGCACAGCTCAATTCGGAATCCCAATGGACATTTCGGGTCGGGGTGTGTCAGTTTGGTATTAGAGCATAAGTTGGGCAGTATTGCGTTCATCACACACGTGATATAAGCATTCTTAGTTCTTGAACCTAATCTTTGAATCTTGCCACGTTGTCTAATACGAAAAGCGTGTTAACTTTTTCTAAGTTCTGAGTGACTTAGATGACTTATTGCCTTTGTAGAAGAATATTTGGTGGCCACCTCTAGACTTAAACGAAGAACTTTCTTGCCAAAGAAAATCCTGTTTTGGAATGAGTTGATGGCCTTGAAGTAGGGCTGGCTAACGTATAGATAATTGTGTGCCACTAGAGGTTTATCGATTAATCCCACTACCATCTAGTCATTTCTACCAACCCTTTCAAATTAGGAACAAAGTATAACTTTGATTCCTTGGCAGTACCCGTTAGTATACCACCTATTTGAATCCCTACGAAGTTTTACTTTCGTCGAAATTTCCAGAAATGTCTCGAGTGATGATGTGGTGCTAAAGTTGTAGCACTCGATGGAAGAACATCTAGGACAATCACTTTTGGTCCCTGATAACACTAATCTTTTCAAACGCACTGATCACTCCGAATCTTCAGGAGGAAGATCGGCTTCCGTAAGTCCGTTCTAAAGTAGATTATTGGCAATTTTTTTTTTTTGGCTTTATGACGTTCCAACCAATACTAGTTTCCCAAATTTCTTTTGGTGATGTACTCGTCATTTCGATGAGCATAGGCACAAGTGTACGAGTTGTTATACCTATGGTTAGTAGAGATCCCCGAAGTGGTAAGTATCTTTCCTAGAATTAATGAAACCATCTCACAGGACCATTTCCTTACCAAATATATGAAACCATCCACCCAAGTGGGCTCTAACCTGTAATCAGCTTATGGTGGTGCTACTAAATGCCAATACTGTCCGATATTCAGAAATTATCAACTAGTATTCCAGCGGTATGATTTCTGATACCGGCCATGAGCTAGTATCTGGGAGTGATACCTTTATGCCAAAACGTCGGTTCAAAGTTTCAAGGTAGCGAACAATATCAAAACATCTTATGTGTGTTAGACTGATTAACAATGACCATATGAGCCGAAGAAATTAATTGTAGAAACTTAGGAGCAAGCTTTGTATTAGGACAGTAAACTCATGGTTTTTTCTACCTCATCACTTATCTAGGTAAACAAAACCTTTTCGACTAGCCACCTTTTCAATCACTTCCACAGGTAGATAGTAGAATCGAAGTACGAGTTAATTTCTCACTGGTAGAGTGAATCTAGTATCAGAAAGCTATGAAGATCTATTGGCACGTGGTGTAATGAAAGGAAGTAGTATGGTACATTTCGAGGACATATGCTTTTGGAGTTATTTCTCAAAATTTTACCTGGGATATCATGAAATGGTGAAGCGAAGTACACCATCGATCCACTTTCTCGTACTACATCAGTTTTCCCTTGCATCTTTTTCGATCAAGTCTTCCATTATTGAGAGAACTTAGTCACTAAAGTTATCTATTAGGAATTTACCCAGCCAAACACCTTATCTAGGGAACCTCGAACCTATTCACAAAGGCGAAAGATCGAACTTTAGGTTCGCACCTAGATTTTAGCACCTGAATCAGATGATGATCAAAACTGTTAACCCATACTTCGAATTGATGGTCTACCAGACCATTTTTAGAACTCGAGTTTTCTTTCGTAGCTGGTTGAATTCATTGTAGCCTTACATACGACTTTCCCTCTATTTTAGCAGCGAGATCAAACTTCCTAAATACTGACAATCAGCTTTATACCAAATTTCTCAAATGTTAGTTGTTCAAATTGGTACTTTTCTTAGGAGACGTGATCTCAGTAGACTATATTCTTTTCTTTTTCCCAAAAGGTTGTAGTGGAAGATAGTTGAAATTCTCACAAAGTATTGTGAAATTCGAGATATCTTTGGTCTTGTCGATTTTTCCTCACTCATCGACCGAGGAAAGTTAGCTTGGTTTGGGATGCTGGATATGAATAAAGTTTCTGACAACTGAACTATTGTCTCATCTCACCTTTGTTTTACACCCTTCATTGACATCAATCATTTCTGAAATTCATGATGACGTGTTCTTTGAATGTTTCGGATGTGTAGAGGCAGCATGACAAAGTATACATGACCTAGAGTCAACAATCATCTTCTTCATTCGAAAATTGGATGACACTTCTCTATGGAAAAACGTGTCCATAACTTTCACCAATCTCACAAACTTTTCCCATGCACTTTCTCTTGAAAAGGGCTAAACTTTTTACAGCGATGATGGAGATACCAAATCAATGTCTACGCTTGCACTATCATGTATTACCCTGGTTGTGCAAATGTAATTGTTGTTATAACAGCAAAAGACATATCTACCCTAGAACATCTTTAGCTTGTCTTATTCCATTCTAGTTAGGATTCAGGAGTACTGACATGACGTTACCTACGAATCCTCAAGAAATCATTCGAGTGGTTATAATCACTTACTGTATTTGAAAATAGATGGAAAATATCACCATAATCTCCCAGTACGAGGTATCTTGTACATATGGATATTATGATGATGTTTCAGTGATTCTCTATCAACTTAACAAGTCAGCTCACCTTCCGTTGGTCTGGAAGAACCATATTTTAGACCACTTATCAAAATTTCTCATTCTTGAACTTATCAGACTTTCTGACGTTTCGATTGACATCTACTTTGACTGTGATTCCATAGTCACATCTTTGTGCCGAAAGGCATTCCAGTCAACCTTGGGTACGCGTCGACCCCACTGCACTTCATATTATTTTTTATGCAAACAAACTGTCTAAAAGAATTGCTTGAACATTGAAGTTGTTGATGCACAAAATCAGTGAGGACTTTGGTATAACAGAAAGTGTTAAGTTTGTGACCTTCACTAGATTGCTCCGGTCACTAGTGTGGATAAGTATGTAAATGGATAGAGACAGGGAAGTAAGCACAAGATGTACGTGGTTCACCCAGATTGGCTACGTCCACGGAGTAGAGGAGTTCTCATTAATTGTAAAGGGTTTACACAAGTACATAGGTTCAAGTTCTCCTTTAGTGAGTACAAGTGAATGATTTAGTACAAATGACATTAGGAAATATTGTGAAAGAATGATATCTATTTATAGAAGAGAGTTTCTAGTTTCATTCTGACATTGACACGTGTCGTGTTGTGATTTGCTTTTGATGTTGACACGTGTCGCGCTATGATTGGCTTCTGATATCGACACGTGTCGCGTTGTGATTGGCCTCTTGGTTGGAGGGAAACTCTTCTGGGTCCTTGACGGTATAATGTTGACCAATGCTTAGTAGTTTTGGGATTGGTCAAGTATGGTACAAACAGTGCTCCCTTAAGTTCTTGAGTGAGGGAAGCTCCTCGGTTGGGGACTTGCAAGATTCAAGCCATTGAGTAATCACGAAACTTCTAAGTACTGAAGTGTGGTATCATTTTCACTTGCCTTATCTATCTCATATATAGATGTGGCATCTTCTTTGGAAGTACTTTTACTCCATCCAGGGGTGGTATCTTTAACCGATAAAGATGCACAAGGTAATGTATCAATTTCACTTGAAGCTTACTTGTAGTTTTGGGCTTGGTCAAGTGCGATACAAATCCTATAGTAGAGGTCCCTCAAGTCGCCGAGTTAGGAGATTTGCCGAAGGAAGTAACAGACAAGGTAAGCAATCAGACTTCCAAGCAAGCAACTTGGATCGGAGGTTCGACTTCGGCTTCTGGTTGATTGTTCTCCTTCTCCTTGTGTCGTAAACAGCAACAAGGATAAGAAGAAGCAAATGGATAAGAGATGATATGAGATACTTTTGCTTTTGAAGAAGTAATTTTCCACAGGCATATTCTTGAACTGGGCTGGAAGGTTTTCTGGTTTCCTCCAGAGTATAAGGCCGACTCAAGAATTTGAGGGTCAAAACAAGTCTATCAAATCTAGAGTACGTTCGACCCTGATGATATGGGATACTTTTGTTGTTGACAAAGTAGCAGATGTATCGACACATGTTCTGTTACGCTTGTCTCCACATGCTTCCTTGTATCCTTCTCACTTGCCTTATCTGTTCCTTAGGCAGATGTGGTATCTTTTCTGGAAGCATAAGATGTTGAAGATGAGTACTCAAGAGCAATGCCAGGTAAGTAATCAGGCAAGGGGTTCCAGGCAGTCAGTTCCTGACTGGAAGCTTGATTCTAAGTGCTGACTGATTGCTCTCTTTCTCCTTGTTTTGCAGGTAAGAACAAGGCCAAAGGAAAAGACAGGGAAAAAGCATGATATTGGATACTCTTCCTTTTAACCCTGATGATATGAGATACTTTTGCTCTGGTGTGGCTTGTTTGTAGAGGTATTATCGGGAGGAAAAGAAGCTGAGTATTTCGAGAAACTCTGCTGAGAGTGCCTTTTCAGATGTGAAGAAAAGTTGAGCATTTTTTTTATTTGCAGGTCTACCTGGCTATGGAGGATGGAGGTTGACATATATAGGAGTCTCCCTAACAACAAGTAGTAGTGCTATTCATTTACCCTTCTTGGTCATAGCAATGTAGTGGGAGTTGCAAGCTTCACGTGTTTTAACTTTGTTAGAGCACTTTGAAAAAATGGTATATGGTATCTGGAAAGCTAATGTTGTGTGTGAAGATTGCAGACAAGCTTTATCTACGGAAATCTGGCTCTTGAAGTTCGGAGAGCGGTGCCTATTCGATTTTCGAACAAGCAATCATGTCGAAGATCTAGCTCTCGAGATTCAGAGAACGGTGCCTCTTCGATTTTTGAGAAAGCAATCCTGTTGGGAGTCTAACTTTTGAGATTCGGAGAGCAGTGTCTGGAAAGCTGATGTTGCGTGTGAAGATTGCAGACAAGCTTTATCTAAGGAAATCTGGCTCTTGAAGTTCGGAGAGCGGTGCCTATTCGATTTTCGAACAAGCAATCATGTCGAAGATCTAGCTCTCGAGATTCAGAGAACGGTGCCTCTTCGATTTTTGAGAAAGCAATCCTGTTGGGAGTCTAACTTTTGAGATTCGGAGAGCAGTGTCTCTTCAATTTTTGAGAAAGTAATCTTGTTGGGAGTCTGGCTCTCGAGATTCGGAGGGCGGTGCCTCTTCAATTTTTGAACACGTAATCCTGTTGGGAGTCTGGCTCTTAGATTCGGAGAGCAGTGTCTCTTCGATTTTTAAGAAAGTAATCCTGTTGGGAGTCTGGCTCTCGAGATTCGGAGGGTGGTGCCTCTTCGATTTTTGAGCACGTAATCCTGTTGGGAGTCTGACTCTCGAGATTCGGAGAGCGGTGCCTCTTCGATTTTTTAGCAAGCAATCTTGTTGGGAGTGTTTTCTCGAATGTGAGTAAAGGTTGGGCATTTTTGCCAGTCTGCCTTACCACGGAGCACAGAGGTTGACACACATTGGGACTTTTTAGCTATCAAGCAGTGGTGCAGTTCCTTTACCCTTATGGGTAATAGTAGGGTAGTTGGACCTTCAAAATTTATATGTCTAAACTTTGTCAGAGATCTTTTGCAAAGTTATATATGGTACCCAAGGAGCTAATGTTGCGTGTGGAAAATGGTGCCTCTTCGATTTTTGAACCAACGGCCATGTTGCCCTTTCTTTTATAAGGGCACCAATTGTGTGCAAGAAGTACATTCAGAGAGTTATTGCTTGTAGGAATTTTCCCTTTACTTCAAAGATTTATTGCACCTTATTTCTCCTTCATCATTTATGAGAATGTCTGGCCCATCTGACCGTTGTTTTGACTTAAACTTTGGTGAAGAGGCAGCCATGCCTTCTCAAGACAACATATGGCGCCCATCCTTCTTATCCTTTACTGGTCCTCTTACCGTTGAGGACTCTGTGATGAAGAATGATATGACCACTGCGGTGGTGGCCAGGAACCTTCTCACTCCCAAAGATAACAGACTACTTTCCAAACAGTCTGATGAGTTGGCTGTTAAGGATTCTCTAGCTCTTAGTATTCAGTGTACAGGTTCTGTGTCTAATATGGCCCAACACCTATTTGCTCGAACCCGCCAAGTTGAATCATTGGCGGCTGAAGTGATAAGTCTCAAATAGGAGATCAGATGGCTCAAACATGAGAATAAACAATTGCACAAGCTCGCACATGACTATGCTACAAAGATGAAGAGAAAGCTCGACCAGCTGCAGGAATCTGATGGTCATATTTTACTTGATCATCAGAGGTTTGTGGGTTTGTTCTAAAGGCATTTATTACCTTCGTCTTATGGGGCTGTACCGCGTAATGAAGCTCCAAATGATCAACCTTTGGTGCCTCCTACTTCTGGGGTTCTGCCTAGTACTGAGGCTCCGAATAATCACCCTCTGGTGCCTCTTCTTTTTTTGGAGGCTCTGCCGACTGCTGAGACTTCTCCTGAGCAACCTTTGTTAAAGCTCTTTCTTGTTTGTTTATTTTGATTCATGTATATGTACATATTTGTAACTTATCGGAGATATCAATAAACAAGCTTTGCTTCATTTCAACGTATTATGTTAAATACACCAAGGCCTTCTTCACTAAGTTCTTTGAATTTTTCCTTTTGTTGAAGCTTTTTGAGTGAAGCATGTAGGTTGAGGTAGTGCTCCCTTAATTTCCTGAGTGAGGAAAACTTCTCGTTTGGAGACTTGAAAAATCCAAGTCACTAAGTGGTCGTGAGACTTCGGAGTATCAAGGTGCAATAGCATATGGTAGGAGTCCCCCAAGTCTCCGGTAGAGGGAGTTAACAAATGACGCATTTCCTTTCTAAGTGGTAGCCCAAAACTCCTTCTTCATATGTATTTGTTATGAAAGTTATTAGGCCCAAAGAAGAGGAGGCCTAGGAAATTTTTTTTTTCGATTTTTTTTTCGAATTTTCGAATTTTCAAATTTCCGAAAAAAAAAATATATATATATATATATATATTTTAAAGCTTTGTAGGTGAAGCTTTGGTGTTGAAGCTGTTGGAAATATGCCCTGAAAGTCAATCTTTGGAAGAAAGCTTTCAGGACAATTGAATCGATGTATGGATGACTCTTATACATCAAATGGCAAAGATACTAATTAGGACTATCTCAATAAACGATATATGTCCTAAATAGTGTATCCATGGACAATGGATCGATTGAAGAAGTAATCTAATGATGTTAGACTACAGAGACCTTCTTCACATAACCAAATGTCCAAAAAGGTTCCTGGTCATTGGATTGTCGGAGGGATACTGACAATGCGTAGACCGGTACATACTGTGTCCGCTTCAATTGGAAGGATGGAAAGTCTCATCCCATTCGTGTTGTGACACTAAGACAAGTATGTAGGTGCTCATTAAAGGAATGAGTTCACTGAATACAATTGAACGACAGTACTTGCATGGAGGTCTACTCACATGTCAAGCAAGTAACTCTAATGGTTGGAATAATGTAAGTAGTCCTTTGACCTGAGGCATCGTCGTTGTCTTGTGGTTAAGTACTTGATCTTTGATTATGTCAAAAGTCACTCTATCAGAATGTCAACGGCATAGTTGGGGTTAAGCCACTTAGTCATGAAGGCAAGTGTATGCGCAACAAGGAATCTCTAATCCTCGATAAGAGAGGAAGAACACTCTAAGATATGATTCGGGAATCTTCGGCCGAAGTATCGAGCGTAATAAAGGAAAGCGTTCCTATACGACTCAATTGAATCATATAAGAAGGAATAATCACATTAGGGGTTTGACATAATATATCCATACCCTAATGATGTGATTGAGAGTATTGTTTTAGAGAAGGATCGAATTACATTGTAATTCCAACTGAATAGGTTCTCCGAATAAACTTCTACATTAGCTTGGGTAGCTATGACATATGGTTAGATGTCACTCATAGCTTGTGAGTTCTTCTAGATGATTAAATGTAGTCGTCAAAGAAGAAAGGTGAATTAAAATGAAGTTTTAATTCACTAAGTGATTGGATTAAATATAATCAATTGGATTGGTGCCAATCACCTCACTGCCTTGCTAATTAGAACCTAAAAGATTGTTCACCAATACACTATTGTAGTGAGTAACTAATGGATGATGGAAATAATTAATTGGATTAATTAAGTGTTGTGATTAATTTAGAAAGTCTAAAGAAATCATAAAAGCGATAAAGATCGTTTTGGGCTTAAAGAAACGTTCGGGTTTAATTGGGCCCATTGGGCCTAAACCCATTGGGCTTTTATTCAAGCATTGGATGACTTGAAATAATAAAAGCCCAAAGCCCAAACCAAACACTAAAGGGCCGGCCATTTTAGGTGTGGAAAGGGTGAGATATTTAGTCAAGTTGTTGGCTAGGTTTCTTTTGTCTATATAAGGAACTTTATAGAGATATTGTTCATTAGGGTTTTTGAAGTGTTAAAACAACAAAGAGGCAAAAGAAAAATAGCTCTCTAACACTACAAAGGCCGGCCACCTTAGGGGTGTTTTTACTAACACATCTTTCACCCTTTTGGTTATTCCTTCATCATTCTCACTACACTAGTGGGTGAGGATCTTTAGAGGTTTCCTACTTTGGAAACTTGAAGAGAACCTAGGAGCACTCATTCTAACAAAGTGGAGGAGGCAAGGAGGGAAGCTAGGTTTAAGGAGTTCAAGGAACAAAGGGCTTGGAGGTGGTCCATCCTTGGTCTCAAGTCTAGATCAAGAGGTATTAGACTAAACCTTCACTTTGTTCTTCTCTAAAATTGTTTTGATGCATTATATATAAACCTATGAACCTTGAAGGGGATTTGCATGACTATAGCTTTGATAATTTGTTATAAATGCTTCCGCTGCTTTCGTATATTAAATATGATTTGTATATGCATGATAGTCATTTAGAAATCCCATACATGAATCTCATAGATTTCCCTTCAGAAGCTCTGTAGGTGAAGCTTTGAGGTTGAAGCTTTGTTGGGTACCATGAATTGATTTTGCTTCACACTATCTTGATCAAGATAGTGTGAAGCTTTTGTAGGTGAAGCTTTTGTGTTGAAGCTTTGTAGGTGAAGCTTTTGTGGTGGGTGAAGCTTTTGTGGTGGGGGAAACTTTTGTGGGTGAAGCTTTTGTGGTGGGGGAAGCTTTTATGGGTGAAGCTTTTGTTGGTGAAGCTTTTATGGGTGAAGCTTTTGTAGGTGAAGCTTTTGTGGTGGGTCAAGCTTTTGTGGGTGAAGCTTTTGTGGGTGAAGCTTTAGTTGGTGAAGATTTTATGGGTGAAGCTTTTGTAGGTGAAGCTATTGTGGGTAAAGCTTTTGTAGGTGAAGCTTTGGAGTTGAAGCTTTATAGGTGAAACTTTGGAGTTGAAGCTTTTGTTGGGTACCATGAATTGATTTTGCTTCACATTATCTTGATCAAGATAGGGTGAATCTTTTGAGAATTTGTCGTTGTCCTCCATTGATGAAGCTTTTGTTGGTGAAGCTTTGGTGGTGAAGCTTTATTGGGTACCACGAATTGATTTTGTTTCACACTATCTTGATCAAGATAGTGTGAAGCTTTTGAAAATTTGTAGTTGTCTTCCATTGATGAAGCTTTTGTTGGTGAAGCTTTTGTGGTGAAGCTTTGTTGGGTACCACGAATTGATTTTGCTTCACACTATCTTGATCAAGATAGTGTGAAGTTTTTGAGAATTTGTAGTTGTCCTCCATTGATGAAGCTTTGTTGAATTTCCCATTTATTTTTTTTGGGAAACTAGAAATTTGAAAATGTGGGAGAGACAACATATACAAATTTTGCTTCTACACTGTTGAGCAAGAGATTGTGATGCAAGCCACACCTTGTAGTAGTCGAAGGTTTGGATGAACCATATAAATTGAATTTGCTTCGAACAGTCTTGAATTTGCTTTGAAAGTTTGAGAATTATAGTTGCCCTCCATTGATGAAGCTTTTGTTGGCACCATAAATTGGTTTTGCTTCACATTGTCTTGATTAAAAGTGTGTGAAGCTTTTGAGAATTGTGGTTGGCCCCCATTGATGAAGCTCTTGTTGGCACCATAAATTGGTTTTGCTTCACACTGTCTTGATCAAGAGTGTGTGAAGCTTTTGAGAATTGTGGTTGAACTCCTTTGATGAAGCTCTTGTTGGCACCATAAATTGGTTTTGCTTCACACTATCTTGATCAAGAGTCTGTGAAGCTTTTGTACAACAGAAAGTGTCAAGTTTGTGAAGCCAAATGTTGATGCACAAAATCAGTTAGGACTTTGGTACAACAGAAAGTGTTAAGTTTGTGACCTTCGCTAGATTGCTCCGGTCACTAATGTGGATAAGTATGTAAATGGATAGAGACAAGGAAGCAAACACAAGATGTACGTGGTTCACCCAGATTGGCTACGTCCACAGAGTAGAGGAGTTCTCATTAATTGTGAAGGGTTTACACAAGTACATAGGTTCAAGTTCTCCTTTAGTGAGTACAAGTGAATGATTTAGTACAAATGACATTAGGAAATCTTGTGAGAGAATGATCTCTATTTATAAAAGAGAGTTTCTAATTTCATTCTGACATTGACACGTGTCGTGTTATGATTGGCTTCTGATGTTGACAAGTGTCACGCTATGATTGGCTTCTGATGTTGACACGTGTCGCGTTGTGATTGGCCTCTTGGTTGGAGGGAAACTCTTCTGGGTCCTTAATGGTATAATGTTGACCGGTGCTTAGTAGTTTTAGGATTGGTCAAGTATGGTACAAACAAAAGTTTTAGTTGTGACCATTAATTTTTCAATCACCCAACAAATACTCTATTAAGCAAATCGTTATCATTGGTGATTGAATATTCTAGAAACTACTGTTGTAGTGAGATGTTATGCATTAATCTAGTTACTTTGTATTCTAGATTGATGGACTTGTTTCGACTCTCAATTCTTAATTGTTCTTTTAGTCTTCTCGACACAGTTTTTCACTAAATTCGAGAGAAAATTTCATAATGAATCTACTTGTTGAGGCATATGTGAATTACAATGTTTGGTTGCATAGTGTACATGACACTACTGTATCTCACTGTGATGCACGTTTCACTTCCAAAGTCTTGGGAAGTCTTCTTGAAGGTTATGTGTATTAAGTTTTGTCACATACCACATTTCACCCTCAGACTAACGGTCGGTTTGAATGAGCTATCCAGACCTTAGAGACCATATTGCTTTTGTATGTTTTACAGCTTTAGCCGGTTATGTTAGACACTTATATCTGCTTATGTTGCGTACGACGATATTTATTATTCTGGTTTAGCTACGTTATTGTTGAGTTGTGGTATAGAGATTCTACACAAAATACATGATTGATAGATAAGTAATTTGAATATGTATTCGAGTAATTGTGATTACCATTTAGGAAATTGTGCTAGTTGCGTTGTTGCCCGAGAGGGTAGTACGTGAGCACGGTTGAGGCGCTAATTAGACGATGTATATGTATTTCCCAATGGGGGCCTGATGGTAATATTGCACCCTTGGGAATTGGTTACTTACTTATCGGGACAACAATGAGTTGTCGGTATTGCGGGCTACATACCGTAGTATCAATAACTTATTCGTTGGGTTCATTAAGTTAGTATACAATTACGCCGTCTACGTTAGTATTTTCATCTATTTGTTTATATAGTTATATATTTATTTATTTATTTTTAGGCGTGACCCAAAGATACTACACCCTTATTTTCGGAGTACGTGACGCTACGAGTGCGTAGGTGAAATTTTTCTGTGTTTAATTTGGATTTCAATATAACTATTTTAAAATTTTCATGATATTATATATGTATTTTTTACGATGCGTTATTATGTATATATTTGTGACCTTATGCTTTTTTAAAGGTATTACATTATAGTATGGTGTTGAAGGAGAAGGAAAGTATGAGTTTGGGGGGCATGAAAGAGGAATCACTGCACTCCAATCGCAACGGAATGGCATTCTCTTTTATGCAACCACTCTAGCTTGATTTCTTCCTTATATATACTTTCTTCCTACCTATATGGAGTATATTATGTATAGCAAATGATTTCAAATTTTAGGGACAAAATTTTTTTAAGGTGGGTAGATTGTGACAACCCGTCCCTAATATTACGATCTTATTAATTTTAAATGAGTGAATTGATGATAATGTCCCTGGAGGCGAGGTTGTTGACTTTCATTGACCATCTGTTCATGATGTGTATAAGCTACTACTTTAGCATATTCTCGAAGTACTCGACGATACAAACGCATAGGCGCAAGCTGAAGGGAAATCTATGAGATTCATGTATGAGATTTCTAAATGACTATCATGCATATCCAAAACAATTTTGATATACGAAAGCAGTGGAAGCATTTATAACATATTATCAAAGCTATAGTCATGCAAATCCCCTTCAAGGTTCATAGGTTTATATATAATGCATCAAAACAAATTATAGAATCAAGAACAAAGTGAAGGTTAGTCTTATACCTCTTGATCTAGACTTGAGACCAAGGATGGACCACCTCCAAGCCCTTTGCTCCTTGAAATCCTTGAGCCTAGCTTCCCTCCTTGCCTCCTCTACTTTGAAAGAATGAGTGCTCCTAGGTTCTCTTCAAGTTTCCAAAGTAGGAAACCTCTAAAGATCCTCACCCACTAGTGTAGTGAGAAGGATGAAGGAATAACCAAAAGGGTGAAAGATTGTTAGCTAAAACACCCCAATGGTGGCCGGCCCTTTGATGTGTTAGAGAGCTTTTTCTTTTGCCTCTTTGTTATTTAAACACTTCAAAAACCCCTATGAACTTTATCACTATAAAGTTCCTTCTATAGACAAAAGAAAACCTAGTCAACACTTGACTAAATATCTCTCATTCCCCACATAATATGGCCGGCCCTCTTTGTGTTGTTTGGGCTTTGGGCTTTCATTTATTTCAAGTCATCCAATGCTTGAATAAAAGCCCAATGGGTTTAGGCCCAATGGGCCCAATTAAACCCGAACGTTTCTTTAAGCCCAAAACGATCTTTATCGCTTTTATGATTTCTTTAGACTTTTCTAAATTAATCACAACACATAATTAATCCAATTAATTGTTTCCATCATCCATTAGTTACTCACCACAATAGTGTTTTGGTGAACAATCTTTTAGGTTCTAATTAGCAAGGCAGTGAGGTGATTGGCATCAATCCAATTGCTTATATTTAATTCAATCACTTAGTGAATTAAAACTTCATTTTAATTCACCTTTCTTCTTTGACGACTACATTTAATCATCTAGAAGAACTCACAAGCTATGAGTGACATCTAACCATATGTCATAGCTACCCAAGCTAATGTAGAAGTTTATTCGAAGAACCTAGTCAGTTGGAATTACAATGTAATTCAATCATTCTCTAATACAATACTCTCAATCACATCATTAGGGTATGGATATATCATGTCAAACCTCTAATGTGATTATTCCTTCATATATGATTCATTTGAGTCGTATAGGAACGCTTTCCATTCAATACGCTCGATACTTCGGCCGAAGATTCCCGAATCATATCTTAGAGTATTCTTCCTCTCTTATCGAGGATTAGAGATTCCTTGTTGCGCATACACTTGCCTTCATGACTAAGTGGCTGAACCCCAATTATGCGGTGGACACCCTCGAATGGGGAGACTTTGACATAATCAAAGATTAAGTACTTAACCACAAGACAACGACGATGCCTCAGGTCTAAGGATTACTTACATCTTTCCAACCATTAGAGTTACTTGCTTGACATGTGAGTAGACCTCCATGCAAGTACTCTCGTTCGATTGTGTTCAGTGAACTCATTCCCCTAATGACCACCTACATACTTGTCTTAGTGTCACAACACGAATGGGATGAAACTTTCCATCCTTCCAATTGAAGCAGACATAGTATGTACCGGTCTACGCATTGTCAGTATCCCTCCGACAATCCAACGACCCGGAACCTTTTGGACACAATGGTTATGTGAAGAAGGTCTCTATAGTCTAACATCATTAGATTACTTCTTCAATCGATCCATTGTCCATGGATACACTATTTAGGACATATATCGTTAATTGAGATAGTCCTAATTCGTGTCTTTGCCATTTGATGTATAAGAATCATCCATACATCGATTCATTTGTCCTGAAAGATTTCTTCCAAAGATTGACTTTCAAGGCATATTTCCAACAATCTCCCACTTGCACTAAAGTCAATCACTAGTGTATCTTATACATCTTGTCGAGAGAGTTTATGCTCGTAGGTTAACTTGGTTATGTATTAATCTCTTTTATATTTAAAAGGGATTTACTTATCAAATGTTTCCAAGACATTTGATGATGTCTCTTTGATGTGTTCGAATACTTTGATGAGACCTTGATTCCATGGCTTGAGCTATCGCCCCATTACGTCGTAGTACTCTACTAACGACCTTATGGTTTGGATTCAATCATGGGTTCTAAAAGAACCCCTTTCATTCAAAACACCTTTTGAAGCAGTTTCTAAAACTATATATCTACATATATTTCGTTTGTATACTTTATACAAACTTTGCTCCAAGCTTGAGACCATTGTAGTACAATACTAACAATTCATTCATATGATTAGTACTTCATCCATTATGAAGTTCCATTTGTTAAAATGGCTTATTTTCACTTTGGTTAACAACCTAAGTGAATGCACGCTTCCAGAGTCCCACTCTGATGTTTCTTTCTTAAAGGCAATAATACTCTATCAGTTGCTTTGGTTCTGATCCTGGGATATAGTAATATCTTAAAGTGACAAACTCAGTGGTTTCTTCACCTTTGGATATCTACTTCACAAGTCAATACATGTGTCCCTTTTGTGATTTTATGACACATTCATTATAAGGGTTATGAAAGTGATTTCCTATCACATAGGAAAATGCTTTCTTAAATCTTCAACATTTGAGATTTAATTCCCATATAACATTATTGAGATAGCCTTGCTATATCAGTAAGTCCAATTTCAAGTCTATACTTCAAAATTGACCGTGTCATGTTTTGTCATTTTCGAGTAACATCTATGTTTCATCAAGTCTATCAAATAGACTTTATTCACATCTTGTTGCTCAAATTATGACATCACTCCCACTGGCCTTGTTGTAACTTTAGCATTCATTCAAAATTAACAATTATATTTTCTTGATTTGAATGCATATTGCTCCCACTAATTTAAATGAATCATACATAAAAGAATTCCTTCTCAAGCAATTCCATGAAATGTATGACTTGCTTTATCAAACCTATTCATTTAAATTATATGGTGTCATACACCATACTTTAAGTTTTAGTCATACTAAGAACTTTAATGTAGTCATATAAGAATTATCTAAGTCTTTAGTGGAAGCATGGCTCCTACTAAGGATATAGAAACTCAACCATTCCTTCTAGGTGGTTGATATAATTCTTTATCAAAACTACATAGAGCAATATCGTTACATGAGATGTTGAATTTGGATTGTCTTGTTGTTAAACCATATGTTGTGACTCATTTTGAAACTTATTCCCTTTTGTTTCATCAACTTGTCCATATGCTTTGTTATTAGCATGTTCTCATAAAAGAGAATGATGGACAACTCCCAACATATAACCATTTTATGCTAGGTTGACGAAACCAACATTCAAAGACTATTCTTTAAATGTTACACAACATAGAATTTTAACGTTTGAAGAGCTTGAGTCCTTTTAACAATTAAAATTACAAACTCTTAATAATAGTCAAGTACTATTATTCTTTAGACAACTATAAACCAATCACATTCAAGTTTATATCCATTTTCACACCTCCCACTATTTCTCATGACTTTAATGAGAAATCATTTCATACATTCAAAATGTATAAAAGTGGATTATATTGGTAGAAGACATTGTGTAGTAGCTTTGAAACATTTCAAGCTTATTTGTTTCAATCTTCACTAAGTTTAATGTCTTGTTATTTAAGTGACTAAAGTCTTTAAACCTTTTATAGATTTAGACACTTCTTTCTTGGTTTAATCACTAACACATTTGACATTTTAAAACAATTTTAAGAATGCCCAATTAATTGTTCAAAACTACTAATTGAATCAAGAGTGATCTTGATCATTGTGTTTCAAGTGATAACCATATGAGAAACGTTTTTCTTATTACTTATATCATTATAATGTGATCTTCCTTTTCTTCAAGAAAGGATTTCTCTAGACTTTTGTCAATTCATATAGAACTCATAAGTAGACAAATGGAACCAAATCTAAAGATTCATTGTATCCTTTTATGTCCTACATGTAAGATCTATCCATAATTGATAAATCTAAAGTTTGGTTTATCACATTACAATTAAGTGATATAACTCTTGTATCTCATCTAGGATACAACAAGACAATTTTCAATTCATAACACTTCTTTAAGGAAATAGTATATTAAAAAGGCATACTTCACATTACATTAATATGATAGTTCAAACATTCATAATGTTTAATACAAAAAGTATTAGCTCTATACATTTAGAGACTAATATAAATACCTTTATACATTTAGGCACTATATAGTGGTCTTCCATCACATGAAGCCACATAATAAGTTCTTATCAAAATAAGAAAGTTTAAAGACAATCTTTAATGCCTAACAAACTTCCTAAGTAGTGAGCAAAAAAACATAGTGGCCGAACCCTTCACCACATTTTCTTTGCTTGTTCTTCTTCTACTTGGCTTCTCCACCTATATACAATTATACAAGTGATTAGCTCTTTATATCAAATATAAATATTTAGAAGATCTAACATTTAGAATTGAAGATAAGGACATAAACCATACCTTGTGGCTTGTCCTTAAGACTTGCAAGGTATAACTTGCAATTCCTTCTCCAATGCCCCTCATTTCCACAGTGGTGGCAAGTCCCTTTGGGCTCCTTTGCCTTCTTTTTCCTCACTCCTCCTTTCGGCTTAGGAGTGGGTGACTTCTTCTCCTTCCCTTTGCCTTTGCCTTGCGGCATGGCCTTGGAAGAGGATGGCTTGTTGTAGGCTACTGCAACAGTCCTTACACCGCTTTCTTTCTTCATAGTCTTCTCAGCAGTTACTAACATGTTTAGTAACTCAGAGAGAGTACTATCCATCTTATTCATATTGTAGTTCATTACAAACTGAGCAAATGAATCAGAAAGAGAAGCCAATACGAAGTCTTGGCCCAATTCCCCATCAAGTGGAGTACCAAGGTTCTCCAATTGTTCAATGAATCCTATCATCTTCAGTACATGTTGGTGTACTGGAGCCCCTTTGACCATCTTGGTCTTTACAAGTTCACAAACAGTGCTAAAGCGACGGTTGCGCGTCCCTTCGCCATATAACTCCGTAAGATGGAGTATTATGGAAAATGCACTATCCATGCCCTCGTGCTGTCTCTGTAGCTCCTCATTCATGGAAGCCAACAGATAGCACTTGGCTTGTATATCATCCTCAACGTGCTTGTCATATTTAGCACGTTCATCCTCAGTAGCCTCAGGGCTGAGAGGTATGTGAGGTGGAGGCTTATCTAGTACGTAAACAATCTTCTCCAATGTTAGGAGAATCTTGACATTACAATACCATGATGGGAAATTGTGCCCCTCTAGGCAATGTTTGTCGAGTATTTTCGCGAGTGTGCTTCCAACCATATCTATATACATAAACAAATAAAATAATTAGATTGATTGTTGTTTAAGTCAAACGATTCGGGTCTTTAAACCGAATGACACCACCCACCATTTTTGGCAAATTCCATATCCCCCATAATGGAATCCGGGAGATTTCAAAGAAAGCTCCTAGCGGGTTATGGGAGGCTCACTATTACCAAGCCCACCTCACGATGATACGATGTTTGGCTAGCAACAATAATAATGAGAGGGTACAATTACCCATTCACAACAACCTCTTGTGATTACCCATCTTTTTGGCCTCTAGAAAATAATACCTCACGATGATACAATGTTGGCATTATGTTTCTTAGTTAAGTTCTTTCCCACCATGACGGTTTAGCTAGGGGTTCAAGCATGACCTCACGATGATACGATGTTGGCCATACTCGTTGCCTACCTTAACCTCATCAAATGTTTTAAATAAACTCCTCCTGAATATAAGCATGCACTTTGTCACTTCCCCATGATAGGGTGAAGGCGGTGTACAAGTCATAAACGCTTGGAGCCTACCACGGTGGAAGGCCACGAAAAAGTGTTCTAAGCACTCTTACGCTTTCAACTTAATATTTGTTTGGTTGAGGGATTTTAAGGTCTCATCAATTTTATTTATTTAATCACAATCAAATAAATAATGTCCTATTACAACTACTAGTCCAAAGTTAATGAAATTAGTAGCATATAATATCCCCACTATTCGTTTTCATAAAACAAATCAATATCAAAACATTTTTCAAAATATTGGAGATATATATAACTACTAATTGTATTCATTATAGTTTAGTAGCGTATGATACTCCCACTATTTGTTTTGAGAAAAACAAATCAATATCAAAAACGAATTTTTCAAATATTGGAAGTAACTACTACTACTAAGGTTTTTGCATTCCTTTGAAATTGGACTTTATAGTTATCTTAGGCTCTTGGATGACCATGGACTTATTAGGTTATTGCAACAACGAGCCATCATTGTTGAATATAAACTCGGGGAGGTTGTGTCAATTTAATTACGTGCTTATCAATCCAATTAAAACCATTTTCATTGAGCCATTAGAAATGAAAGACAATCATTCATTGCTAATTTGGGCATTGGACCCTTTTAATCTTTAATCTCATGTCAAAACCCTCTTTTAGTTATGTCTCCTTTACCAATAGTTAAAGAAACTCTAGTCTAGCACTAGAGGGAATCCACTAACGAATAGAGATTAAGAAGTAATAAGAATTACAAACCGATTTGTACAAATTCCTATAAATTACATATACTAAAAGGGGAGAGAAAGATTAACGTCAAACGTGACAAGGTCCAATTAAACAGTAATTAAAACACATTCCCAAGGTTCAAACAATTTGATTTTAGCGCCTTATCATATAGCTCAATTATCGTTTAAGGCATAAGTCCAAAGTCATCCATTTCATAACTACTTAAACACATTTAAATAATCATAAAGGAATGCAACATAAACATTTAGATTTAGTGCATATGGGCATAATAGTATTATGAGTTTAAACAACTAACAAAATTAAAATCAAATATTTTAACTTTCTAGTTAGTAGGGGCCTAAATGTAAATATGAAAGTTAGGGGTAAAACCGTAAATATTTCAAAGTAAATATCAACTTTTCAAAGATTACAAAATAGCCCCACAAGTGGATAAATCCACTAGGGAGGCCGGCCACTTAATGGGGGAATGGGAAGTCTCACCCACATGCTTTAATTCAATGCAAAGTAGAAAAATCAAAATTTTGCTTGTCACTTGGTTTTGGCATTTAAAACTTAGGTGAAAAGGTTTGATGGAAATCTCCTAGTCAAGTCTAGGGTTTTATAAGTATATGATATGGTTATGGATGGTATGAACATCACCCAAAACCACAAAACAATGCATTAAAACCATTTTCATCAAAAACCAAACTATGAACACCAAGAACAAAACCATGAACACTTTTTCAAGATTTGTGTATTCTTGGTGATTTTTCAAACCCAAAAACAAAAGTGACAAGGTTTCTTCTTTCTAGCTTTAAAAGGATGTGAGAGTGGTTTACAATAAAACACAAACACAACCCAAAACCACCCCCAAAACCGTGCCATCCCTTTGGTTCAAAACCCCAAATTTTGTTCATGACTTATTCTTCATTCATGCATCTAAAACACCCTTTTACATGCATATCTTTTTCAACTCTTGATTTATATTTTTCAACCATTGAAAAAACAAAAGATAAACATACTTTAAATGAAGAAATAATATGTCAAACTAGTTCTAAACTCATTTTTCATTCATGCATACAAAACATCTTTTGCATCCATACCTTTCTCAACTATTGACTAACATTTTTCAACTATTGAAAAACAAAAGATAAACATACTTTGAATGAAACAATAATATGTCATACATAACATTAATACCCATATGCATAAAATCCAAAAGGACACATTATACATAAACCTTTGGCTCTGATACCACTTGAAGGGAAATCTATGAGATTCATGTATGGGATTTCTAAATGACTATCATGCATATCCAAAACAATTTTGATATACGAAAGCAGAGGAAGCATTTATAACATATTATCAAAGCTATAGTCATGCAAATCCCCTTCAAGGTTCATAGGTTTATATATAATGCATCAAAACAAATTATAGAATCAAGAACAAAGTGAAGGTTAGTCTTATACCTCTTGATCTAGACTTGAGACCAAGGATGGACCACCTCCAAACCCTTTGCTCCTTGAAATCCTTGAGCCTAGCTTCCCTCCTTGCCTCCTCTACTTTGAAAAAATGAGTGCTCCTAGGTTCTCTTCAAGTTTCCAAAGTAGGAAACCTCTAAAGATCCTCACCCACTAGTGTAGTGAGAAGGATGAAGGAATAACCAAAAGGGTGAAAGATTGTTAGCTAAAACACCCCAATGGTGGCCGGCCCTTTGATGTGTTAGAGAGCTTTTTCTTTTGCCACTTTGTTGTTTAAACACTTCAAAAACCCCTATGAACTTTATCACTATAAAGTTCCTTATATAGACAAAAGAAAACCTAGTCAACAATGCTTGAATAAAAGCCCAATGGGTTTAGGCCCAATGGGCCCAATTAAACCCGAACGTTTCTTTAAGCCCAAAACGATCTTTATCGCTTTTATGATTTCTTTAGACTTTTCTAAATTAATCACAACACATAATTAATCCAATTAATTGTTTCCATCATCCATTAGTTACTCACCACAATAGTGTTTTGGTGAACAATCTTTTAGGTTCTAATTAGCAAGGCAGTGAGGTGATTGGCATCAATCCAATTGCTTATATTTAATTCAATCACCTAGTGAATTAAAACTTCATTTTAATTCACCTTTCTTCTTTGACGACTACATTTAATCATCTAGAAGAACTCACAAGCTATGAGTGACATCTAACCATATGTCATAGCTATCCAAGCTAATGTAGAAGTTTATTCGAAGAACCTAGTCAGTTGGAATTACAATGTAATTCAATCCTTCTCTAATACAATACTCTCAATCACATCATTAGGGTATGGATATATCATGTCAAACCCCTAATGTGATTATTCCTTCATATATGATTCATTTGAGTCGTATAGGAACGCTTTCCATTCAATACGCTCGATACTTCGGCCGAAGATTCCCGAATCATATCTTAGAGTATTCTTCCTCTCTTATCGAGGATTAGAGATTCCTTGTTGCGCATACACTTGCCTTCATGACTAAGTGGTTTAACCCCAATTATGCCGTGGACACCCTCGAATGGGGAGACTTTGACATAATCAAAGATTAAGTACTTAACCACAAGACAATGACGATGCCTCAGGTTTAAGGATTACTTACATCTTTCCAACCATTAGAGTTACTTGTTTGACATGTGAGTAGACCTCCATGCAAGTACTCTCGTTCGATTGTGTTCAGTGAACTCATTCCCCTAATGAGCACCTACATACTTGACTTAGTGTCACAACACGAATGGGATGAAACTTTCCATCCTTCCAATTGAAGCAGACATAGTATGTACCGGTCTACGCATTGTCAGTATCCCTCCGACAATCCAACGACCAGGAACCTTTTGGACACAATGGTTATGTGAAGAAGGTCTCTGTAGTCTAACATCATTAGATTACTTCTTCAATCGATCCATTGTCCATGGATACACTATTTAGGACATATATCGTTAATTGAGATAGTCCTAATTCGTGTCTTTGCCATTTGATGTATAAGAATCATCCATACATCGATTCATTTGTCCTGAAAGATTTTTCCAAAGATTGACTTTCAGGGCATATTTCCAACACAAGCGGGATTTGGAGCTACGACTAAGATTTTACGGAACTACAAAACTTGAGGGTGTTTTATGAAATTTGAGGGTATTTTATTGTTTTAATATTTTCTTTAAGCTTTCTATCTAGTGGGACTCCCCATTCCTTCCTCAAATCATGTGCTCTCTCCTTCCTATTCCTCGGACAAATCTCTTTCACCTCACTTTCCTAATGGATGACTGCCACCTCACCACTCAACTTTCTTTCCTCACTTATCTCTCTCAACTCTCTCTTTCTTCTTCCTCGGCAAGCACCGAGAAGGTCCAAGCACTTGAACCATCACCACTCGTCGTCTCCAGGAAACCAAACCTTTAAGCCTCCACCAAATCTCTCCAGGTCAATGAAGGTTATCAACATTCCAGCCCAAAACTAGAACCAAGGTTAGAACTCGAACTCTAGAACTCGACCACCATATTTAACGATGAGGACCTCTCAGATTTCAGTGTGGGTGAGTCTCAAAAATAAACTAAAACTTAGTTGATCGTGTTTTGGTTTGTATTTTTAGCTTTTTCTAAGGTTTTTGGTAGGAGTTTTGGTGCAAAAACGACGCGGGGGAAAACTCCCCAGTTTTCCGATGAGACTCCAGCACTGTGTAGGCCATTTCGACCATTTGTTGTCACGACTTAACCCCAAATTGGTATATTTCGATTCCCTAACTCCTGAGCTTTACTTTGGCTTTTGAATTTTTTATTTTGGTTGAGAAATGAACATAATATAGCCCTTTGAAATTTCCCATCCAAATCTTTCCTCAAAATCCGACGAACCGCTGGAGAAGAAGAAGAAAAAAAAAAAAGCCTTAGGCCCAAATCCTTAGCCCAACCCAATTCTCATTAGGCCAGAAATATTCCTTATATTGTTATTTTCAAAATTTCTCGGGAACCTTCCTAGGCTAATTTCGACGTCCCAATTCCCTTTATGACACCCATTTAGTGAAATTCCAAAGTTTTAATGTAGTTGACCATCGGGGCGTTTCGGTTGGCTTTTTAGGGTTGACCGTTGACTATTTCGTTGACTTTTTACAAAATTTGCCAGGGATCCTCCTTAGCGTATTTCGACATCCTAATTTCAAATCCGTCGTCCATTTTCCGAAATTCAACTGTTTTAAGATAGTTCCTTTATTAGTTATACTTTGTATGAAAATGCATAATTACATTAGTACATTATATTTACCTAAATGGTTTCGTTTCTAGGCGAAACGCTTTGCAAGGATTCTCAATGCTACGAGGCGGGTTCAATATGACGACATGATCTGTGAGTGGGTCTTTTCTTTTCATTGATATATATATATATATATATATATATATATATATATATATATATATTGGTTAGTTTCCATATATACAATTATTAAATTGGTTAGTTTCCATATATACAACTATTAATAAATTCTCTACGTGATTGTCATGATTAAACTTACGTTTATAAGAAATGCCTTATTGTTGGGAAATGATGAAATAATCTTACGGGATTATATTTATGGTCATGAATAATATGATATTGACTAGAAATGTTGAATAGCTGTGGCATGATTATAATTATGTTATTTACTCATTGTTGTTGCATCAGTGTTAGTGCTCGCCCAGGGTCAGGGTTAGTCTTTCACATGTATGTTCACATCCGCACCGCACACTCGCCTTAGATCCAAGTAGGTGCCAGTCTTGTCGTACAAATTGCAATAGGTAACTCCGACTCATGTGACCGCGAATAGCGCCAGTCTTCATGTGATTGTAGCACTAGAATGTATATTATTGTTACACCCAATCCTGTTCATGTCAGAATACCTCTGCATGAACTTGTGTATCATAATGTGTCGATGAGCACTCGATATGATATGTTCACTTAGGCGAGATTATGTGTTATTGGTTGTTATATGTTCATTTACGCAATATTGCGACGTATGGCAATCTTGTGATTTTGCAGGCTACGGTAGGTATTTTCATACTATACGTAGTATGTATATTTTGGAAACTATACTTGTTTTACAGCAAGAGGTTACAATGTTTTCAAAAAGGTTTTTATAAAACTTTATTTTTAGGCTCAATCACCCTTGTTTTTCGCCCCTCTGGGTTTTAGTATATGAGCTTTCATATCGACGAGGATTCTTGGTAAAACTTACAACGAGGGGTTACAATGTTTTCAAAAAGGTTTTTATAAAACTTTGTTTTTAGGCCCACTCACCCTTGTTTTTCGCCCTTCTAGGTTTTAGTAGATAAACTTTCATATCGACGAGGATTCTTGGCAAAACTTGATGTAGACAATTACCTTCAATGATATAATTCTCACCCTATCTTACTGTACAGTACTTATGCTCTGACATCACTTATGAAATGAGTCCATTCCTGCTCACAACACACTTTTATATTTAGGCACTTTTAGGTTTAAATTTATTCACATTTCCCATATCACTACACTTTATGGATTCGTCACCTTCTAGATGTCAACCAGCACAGCTCGATTTGAAGTCCTAGTAGACATTCTGGGTCGGGATGTGTCAATTTATATATTGATGGTGGTGCCATTAGGTGGTGCCTCGGGTATTGCATTTTCTCCCCACACCACTTCAATTCAGAGCAGTAAATGAACCGCTACATATCACTATCTCGTAGTTTCGGCCTCCCGTCATCTACGGTTGAGATCTTACCCTCGAGGCTATATAAACCTCGGCCCAATTAGTTCTTCCTATTTGACACCTATACTGAAGCTCTACTAGTTTTCCTCCACAATCTTCCAGGTAAATTTTGTTCTTTTTTTTTTTGCCCTATTTATTTCGTAAATCAGAGAAAATGCATCACCATTTTTGTTGACTTTACTGGTCGTAATCTTCATTTCCAACGCTAGCCAGCGGGCTTTTATACAAGCTGTTCTAACTTTTGTACCCCCAATGTTTAGGTCACGTAGTTCCATAATGGCTAACTCGACTGAGCATAGCACTAGGTCCGAACGCTTGATCTTAATTTCTGATGATTCCCCATTTTCCAATTCTGAGATAGCGACACTGCTTATAGAATATTCACAGGTGCACGATATTGATTGTCTTGGGCTCGGAAAGTTACAAGCGAGAAGCATACGATTACAACGAGTTAGCTGGCAGTAACATGGCAGTAACTAGATGATGCCACCCATAGAATCAACACCCTTATAAGGAAAGTTGGTTCTTTGTGAGTGGTATCCGGGAAAGCTCGGCATAAGTAGAAGCGTTAGGTTCTTGGGTCGCTAGGTGTTTTACGAAGAAAGGTTATAACAACATAATCTGTCCTTTTTGTATTATTTTGTAAACTACCATGATTCTATTCTAAATATACTTTTGCTTTTGTCTTTTGCAGTTGACTAGTCTAAGTAAATTTCTCTTTCAAATGAGGAAGACCTCTAGTTGGTGGTTATCACTTTTCTACTTTCTAAAGAATTTTCCACCTTTGCCCTCTTAACCAACTCCCATTTAAGAGCGATCGATCTTTTAAGAGGTAAATTACAACTTTTCAATGCTTGTTCTTATTCTGAATGGGCACTCTCCTGCTTGTTTGTTCTCGACTCCTTTGGACTTTTTAGAAGAAGAAATGGCTGAGTTGGATAAGGAAGGCAAGTGGGTGGCCTGCCAAACCATAGGGAGGATAAACGCATTGGGCGTTGCACACAAATAGTCGGCCAACACCGGTGGCTCATGACCCTTCTTCTTGCTCGGTGCAGTAATCGCGTTACCTGAAGCTCGGTGTATATGCCTCCAACCAGTTTATTCTTTTAGCACCTTCTTCCCCCTCTTCCTAGATAATACCTCCAAGGCAACCTTTCCTCTTGGATGAGCAGTTTGGTTGCTCAACAAGTGTTGGTGTCTAATGCAGGTGATCCTTTGAGCACTTGTACATAACCGCTCGATTGTCACTTTAGTCTTCACTTTCACTGCCAATGCATAACATAATCTCGTTGACGCTTGGTCTCCCTTGACTACCCCTACCCCCGAAGGAGTCAGGAACTTCATTAGCAGCATTTTCTGGTTAATTATCCCGTCTATCTCTGTGAAGAATGGTTGGCCTAAGATCACATTATAAAACAATGGGCAATCCACGATGATGAATCTAGTCATTAGGCTAGCTGTCTTAAGATGGACCTCTATTAACAGCGTGAGATTCATCTTTTTGATTGGTTGTATTAGACTACCCCCCTTAAACCTATGAAGGGTGCCATATCAATGCACATAAGGTTTCGATTAAACCCAACTGATTGAACATCGAAAGAGATAACGTTAACAAAGATGCCATTGTTGATAAAGACTCGTCTTACCTCATAGTTAGCTACTTTTGTTGAGATGACCAAGGGATCTTCATAGGGTTGCAAGGCTACGAACCTATGCTCTTCATTAAACATCCTTCGACATTCTCCCCAGCTTCAAGGGTTAGCCCATCTCTTCGATCGAATAGGAATGCAGAACCATCTGCAAGACTCCCGAGCATAAGCTTTCCTAGCTCAATTGAAATTTCCGGATAACAAAGATCCTCCAGACAAGGTGTAAATCATTTTCCTTCTTACTATATCACAATTTGCGTCAGGCTGATGCGATGAAAGTTAAGCACTCAAATTAAACCCTTTTGTTGTCAAATTGTAGTATAAATGCAAGTAGAGATCGTTCTAAACTGGGGATTAGAGGGCTTGCTAAAACCTCTAAACTTACTCAAAAACATAAAAACAAAGTTAAAAACGTTTGAATAGACTCAAGGGACTCAAAACAGATCTAAAGACTCAAAACAACTTAAAAACACTCAAAACTGCCTAAAAACACAAACTGGGCAGATTTGACTCTAACACAACTTTGGACGAATTTAGTGTTTTGACTTAAATCAAAACACTCTAAAACAAAAACAAAACCGAAATTTAACGCTTTGAAACAAGAAAGTAAAATGGGGGTTTTGATTTGGATGAATTTGAAATAAACAAGCAAGTTATAAAACTAGGCAGATTATAAAATGAATTTGAGAAATAAAATGATGGATGGATTAGTTAGAGGTCCGTTCTTCACACATGACACACTTGTACATGAATCGATTTCCAATTTCTTTTCAATAAACTATGATACTCAACACCCCAGATTAACCATGATGCACAAATTAACCCTCAGATTTTCCTTTACTCATTGAATTGGATAAATGCATGTGACAACCCAAATCATTCTCTAAAAGTCCCCTATATGAATGCATAATAGAGATACAATCAGAGATCATTACGTTCAATGAAAATCATAAGTGTTGACGAGACAATTATAACTATGAATGCATGATACAATTGCCAAGAATTCAATTAACGCGATTGTGATAGACAACCTTCACTACTCATGAATATAAACTTGTAATGATTAGGTGAAACTCATTTATATTCTAGCATCTAATTCATGCATGAAAACTAAGTATGCATCCTTAATAAACATACAAGAATCAGTTATGAATAAAATAGATAATTGAATTGCAATCACAACTTATCAAATCACAATTGGAAGAAATCAATTCAAATCTCAAGCATGTTCATGGCTTCAAACTTCCCCCTAACTAAATAGGGGTTTAGCCACTCATAATTGCAACAAAATTAGAAAATAACAAAGTAGACATTGAAAGCAAGAACGGAGTACACCTAAAACGCTTCAAAGTTCCAAGCTTGAAACGTCAAGGACCTTTGTTTTCACCACCTTGTTGTAGCACAAGTGTCTAGGATGTGTATGGATATATGGATGGAATGGATTTGCACGGCTAAGAGATGAAGGTGTATGGATCGATGAGATGTAGTATGGCTAGATGAATTGATGGAGGTCACGGCAAGGAAATTGTGTTTGTGAATGAAGTTGTGAGATGTGAAATGTAGTGTCTTTGGATGATGGCCCCCAAATTATGGTGAAGGGTGGATGTATTTATAGGCTAGGGAGAGGAGTGTATGGAGTTGTAATGAGTGGATGTAATGGGTGTAGTGGGTGAGTGTTGTCGTAATGAGTGGATGTAATGGGTGTAGTGGGTTGTGGTAATGAGTGGATGTAATGGGTATAGTGGGTGGATGTTTGGTAATGAGTGGATGTAATGGGTGTAGTGGATGAGTGTTTGGTAATGAGTGGATGTAATGGGTGTAGTGGATAGATGTTTGGAGAATGGATGTGTTGGGTGAAATGAGTGGATGTAGTGGTAGTTGAATGTGTTGGGTGAAATGAGTGGATGTAGTGGTAGGTGAATGGATGTGTTGGGTGAAATGAGTGTGCTAAAATGGTTATTTATAGGGAGAGGATGATGCACAAACTTCAAATTTCGTCCATTCCTTTTGCTCCAAGCATATGCCATACATTCCATGCCCAAAAATGCTCCAAAATGCACTTCTTTGCCACATTAACCCTTTGGACTTACAAACACACGAAAATAGCTTAAAATACTAAAATAACTACGAACTAACAACATAAATGCCAAGAAACAAGCTAAGTCACATAAATATGCTCCTATCAAATTCCCCCACACTTAGCTTTTGCTAGTCCTCGAGCGAAACAAAACAAACAAAACAAAACAAAACAAAACACAACCTAGACCTTCCAACAATTGCGTTAGGGATTTTCAATTAAACATGACATGCCAAAGATCACGACTTACATAGATTTAAGCATTCCTTACCCTTGAGCATACTTAATCATAGTCACCATTCACTAGCTCACATTTAATCAATTAAAATAGCATTTTGAATATAGTAACATGCCTTAGAGAATTTCCTCAATTCCTTACTAGATGCACTCTTATTTTCACACAAGAATTTCTGACTACACTCCCATACTAGGTATATGTGAGAAGATTGATGTAAACGTGAAAACTAGTACTCACATATGTTTTTCAACCAAGAAGCAATTTCTGGAATTATTAATTCATGTATATATATGATCTCATTAATGGAATGCTACTACTTAGATGCGAGAACCAGTGACACCATATGCTCATATCAATTTCAAACTCCACAAATTGAAAGATTGAAGTCAAGGGTTGTAACAGGGCTTGGGGGTAATGGCTAATAAAGAAAGGATAGGAATAACAAACGATCTTAAAGCGATAGCAAGCAAAGCAATGAAATAGACACTTGGAATTCACTTTAGAATGCAGAATCAACTTTTAAATACAAAGGGAAGATTGATGCAACACTTAGGGCCGAATTCAATGTTTTGGACCATTTTTTAACAAACTTTTATTTCTTTTCACTCTTTTTGTTTTTTCTTTTCTACCCGTGCCTTATTAAGGACTTTGGCACACACACACACATAAGAATCACTTCCCCCACACTTGCTTTCTGCAATACATTGATAAAAAAAGAGTTCATTTTAAGTCATGTTTTACTATGCTTCAAGAACAAGGGTATGGATGGTCCTAAAACTAGGCTAGGTAAGGATAGTGTGGTTTAACAAAGAACATAGGCTTAACAAGGCTCAACGGGGTTAAACTTAAACACATAATGAAATAAGGGCACGGCAATTTGGCTTTGGTGGTCGCTACACAACTTCATCTTGAAAATGTGTTATGCAAATCAATAGCATGCTTTGAATGAAATAGGCATGAGTTCTAGCATTTGGAACTAAATGATGAAATGCCTTTTAAGTAGCAACCAAGCAAAGAATAATGAGATCATGCAACGACTTTAGGAAACAATGATGCACAGATTATTAACTCTCCAAATAAACATTTAGGCTCAAGTCTCACAAGGTTGTAGCGTTCATTTGAGTTCCTTCCTTCAAGCATGTTACAAAAATTGATTTTTCCTTTATGATTGCATGTGAATTCATAAATTATAACCACAACCAAGCATACACCAAAGAGTAAATCAAATTTTCATCCATGTTTATAACTCTTTTTAACAGTCATGTAATTAAAAACCAAATCCTTATCATTGTGTTAGAAGGTACCCTAAGACACAAATAAACATACAAAAACAACTCTTTTTGGGTTTTTCAAAACAATTTTTCAAATTTTTATGAGATTTTCGGATTTTTATGTCAAAACACACTGAAACACTCCAAAACAGCTTAAAAACACTTAAAACAGCAAGGAACAACACTAAAAGTAATGGGTGATAAACTCCTACGAATTTCATGCAAAACAACTCCAAAACAGCTTAAAAACACTTAAAACAGCAATGAACAACATTAGAAGTAATGAGTGATAAACTCCTACGAATTTCATGCAAAACAATGGTTACCCCCCCCCCCACACTTAAATCAAACATTGTCCTCAATGTTTCAAGCATAAACTCACATAAAAACAAGCAAATAAACAAACAACGAATAAACATGACAAGTATAGCAAAGTAAAAAAAAACAGACAGAGTAGAGTTTAAGAACGCAAATCTGGTTTTGGAGATAGATGATCTTGTTGACTTTCCACAGCTTTGATCTCGAACTAGTTTGGAATTCTGAGCGAGGAATATCAGAGTTCCTTGGTTTCAAATCAAACTCCTTCTGCTGGGTTGATTTGATTCTGCAGTCTGCATTTTTCTCTGCTTGTTTCTTCTGCACGGCAGGCAGGCACGAGGTAGAGGTGTTGGTCTGTTTCTTTCTTCAATCTTTCCAAGTGCCCACCTCTTAATTACTTCCCCCTTGTCCCTAGCTGAGGATGAATTGGCAAATTGTCTCCACATGCTTCGAGGTATCATTTTCACTTCCCCTATCTGTTCCCCAGGCAGATGTGGTAGACGAAGAGGAAGCATAAAATGATGAAGATGAGTACTCGAGAGCAAGGCTAGGTAAGCAATTAGGAAGGGGTTCCAGGCAGTCGGTTCCAGATCGGAAGATTGATACCAAGTGCTGGCTGATTGCTCTCTTTTTCCTTGTCCCAAAACAACGACAAGGAGAAGGACAGGGAGAAAGCATGATATGAGATACTCTTGCTTTCAACCTTCATGATATGAAACACTTTTTCTTTGGATGAGTTGTTTGCAGAGGTACCCCAAGGAATAAGGAACACTGAGTGACTCGAGAGGGTTCGTTGGAAAGGCATTTTTGGAGAAGAAGAAGGGTTATGTATGTCTGCCTTGAAATGGAGGGTGAAGGGTGCCATTTATAGGAATTAATAACCAATACTATTATTTCACTCTTGTCAGCAACCGTTGGATGATTTAATAGTGAACTTCACGTGCTTTCTACTTCACAAGAGATCTTCGACAGATTGCTCGTAATTTTCGCAAGGCTGAGTCTGCATGTGACAGGTGCTGACACGTCTGGAAAAGCAGATGCTTCTCCGATATCTGGAATCGACGCTTCGACAAACTGCCCGTGATTTCCGAAAAGCTGACTCTGCATGTGACAAATGCTGACACGTCTGGAAAAACAATTGCCTCTTCGATATCTGGAATCGGCGCTTCGACAAACTGCCCGTGATTTTCACAAAGCTTACTCTGCCTGTGACAGATGTTGACACATCTGGAAAAGCAGATGCCTTTCCGATATCTGGAATTGGCGCTTCGACAAACTGCCCGTGATTTTCGTAAAGCTGACTCTGCATGTGACAGATACTGACACGTCTGGAAAAGCAGATGCCTCTCTGATTTCTGAGCTTGCCTCTTCGATCTTTGAAATCCCGTCGAGTGCAGAAGTTGCATGTGACAAGTGCGGACAAATCTGGAAAAGAAGATTGGCCGTGGTTTCTGAGCAAGCCCAGCTTTTGAGAAAGCTAGTGCCTCTTTGATTTTTGAGTTGGCCTCTTCGATTTCTGAGCTCGCCTCTTCGATCTCTGAAATCCTATCGTGTACTGATTTTTATAGAGGTACGCAGGACGTTCAAAGCACACTTGAATTTCTGCCTGTAAAAACTTACTTTTTGCACTTCTACGATCTTGACTTGTCTGACCTCTTCTTTCTTTAACACCTCTAAAAATGTCTGGCCCCTCCGACCATCGTTTTGACTTGAACCTTGGTGAAGAGGCAGCCCTGACTTCTCTAGACAACATATGGCGCCCATCATTCATATCCCCTACTGGCCCCCTTACCGTTGGGGATTCAGTGATGAAAAATGATATAACAGCTGCAGTGGTGGCCAGGAACCTTGTCACTCCCAAAGATAACAGACTACTTGCCAAACGGTCTGATGAGTTGGCTGTTAAGGATTCTCTAGCTCTCAATGTGCAGTGCGCAGGTTCTGTGTCTAATATGGCCCAACACCTATTTGCTCGAACCCGTCAAGTTGAATCATTGGCGGCTGAAGTGATGAGTCTCAAACAGGAGATTAAAGGGCTTAAGCATGAGAATAAACAGTTGCACAAGCTCGCACACAACTATGCTACAAACATGAAGAGAAAGATTGACCAGATGCAGGAATCTGATGGTCAGATTTTACTTGATCATCAGAGGTTTGTGGGTTTGTTCCAATAGCATTTGCCTTCATCTTCTGAGGCTGTACCGTGTAATGAAGCTCCAAATGATCAACCTTCGATGCCTCCTCCTTCTGGGGCTTCGCCGACTGCTGAGGCTCCGGCGACTACTGAGATATCTCCTAAGCAGCCTTTGTGAAGGCTCCCTCTTGTATTTATCTGCTTAATGTTCCTTTCTTTTTTTTATGAATGTAAAAATATCTTGCATAACTGTCAATGTTTCAAAACCCACACCAAAAACAATTAAACAAGCAACAAATAAAAATGACAATCATGGCAAAATAACAAAAAAGGGAAGGTTTTTAGAAATGCTAAACTGATTGTGGAGCAATTCAAAAAACTTTCTTATTTGAATACATGGGTTGCCTCCCAAGAAGCGCTTGCTTTAACGTCTTCCAGCAGGACGAAACTTCCTTCTAAACTTGGATAGGGCCCATAGCATGGAATTGATCCTTGAATGGACGGTGATACTTGACGTGATCCGGCAATGGTTTCAATTCTAGTATAGGTGCCTGAATCATCAAAAGCAGCAAGTTAGTATATAATAAAATCGAAGTTAGAGAATATGGCTTACTTGCTTGCTCCAACACAAACTCAATTACGAACACCACATCTTTGAAGGTTGCAGGGATATGGGACTTGGCCAGATTTGGTGTTTTGAGAGTTATGACTTGTCCCGTGTCATAAAATCCAACTTCTTTGGGAATTTTCGTCTCAAGTGTATCTTCTGTTGGAAATATGCCCTGAAAGTCAATCTTTGGAAGAAACCTTTCAGGACAAATGAATTGATGGATGACTCTTATACATCAAATGGCAAAAACACGAATTAGGACTATCTCAATAAACGATATATGTCCTAAATAGTGTATCCATGGACAATGGATCGATTGAAGAAGTAATCTAACCATGTTAGACTACAGAGACCTTCTTCACATAACCATTATGTCCAAAAAGGTTCCTAGTCATTGGATTGTCGGAGGGAAACTGACAATGCTTAGACCGGTACATACTGTGTCCGCTTCAAATGGAAGGATGGAAAGTCTCATCCCATTCGTGTTGTGACACTAAGACAAGTATGTAGGTGCTCATTAAGAGAATGAGTTCACTGAACACAATCGAACGAGAGTACTTGCATGAAGGTCTACTCACATGTCAAGCAAGTAACTCTAATGGTTGGAATAATGTAAGTAATCCTTTGACCTGAGGCATCGTCGTTGTCTTGTGGCTAAGTACTTAATCTTTGATTATGTCAAAGTCACCTCATTCGCGGATGTCCACGGAATAATTGGGGTTAAGCCACTTAGTCATGAAGGCAAGTGAATGCGCAACAAGGAATCTCTAATCCTCGATTAGAGAGGAAGAATACTCTAAGATATGATTCGGGAATTTTCGGCCGAAGTATCGAGCGTAATAAAGGAAAGCATTCCTATACGACTCAATTGAATCATATAAGAAGGAATAATCACATTAGGGGTTTGACATAATATATCCATACCCTAGTAATGTGATTGAGAGTATTGTTTTAGAGAATGATCGAATTACATTGTAATTCCAACTGAATAGGTTCTCCGAACAACTTCTACATTAGCTTGGGTAGCTATGACATATGGTTAGATGTCACTCATAGCTTGTGAGTTCTTCTAAATGATTAAATGTAGTCATCAAAGAAGAAAGGTGAATTAAAATGAAGTTTTAATTCACTAAGTGATTGGATTAAATATAATCAATTAGATTGATGTCAATCACCTCACTGTCTTGCTAATTAGAACCTAAAATGATTGTACACCGATACACTCTTGTAGTGAGTAATTAATGGATGATGGAAATAATTAATTGGATTAATTAAGTGTTGTGATTAATTTAGAAAGTCTAAAGAAATCATAAAAGCGATAAAAGATCGTTTTGGGCTTAAAGAAACGTTCGGGTTTAATTGGGCCCATTGGGCCTAAACCCATTGGGCTTTTATTTAAGCATACGATGACTTGAAATAATAAAAGCCCAAAGCCCAAACCAAACACTAAAGGGCCGGCCACTTAAAGGGTTTGGGAGAGATATTTAGTCAAGTTGTTGACTAGGTTTCTTTTGTCTATATAAGGAACTTTATAGCACAAAGTTCATTAGGGTTTTTGTGAGTTTTTGAACAACAAAGAGGCGAAAGAAAATAGCTCTCTAAAACCACAAAGGCCGGCCACCTAGAGGGTGAATTTACTAACAATCTTTCACCCTTTTGGTTATTCCTCCATCCATCTCACTACACTAGTGGGTGTGGATCTTTAGAGGTCTTCTCCTTTGGAGACTTAAGGAGAACCTTGGAGCACTCTTACTAACAAAGCGGAGGAGGCAAGGAGGGAGACTAGGCTCAAGGACTTCAAGGAACAAAGGGCTTGGAGGTGGTCCATCCTTGGTCTCAAGTCTAGATCAAGAGGTATAAGACTAAACTTTCACTTTGTTCTTTACTAAAATGTTTTGATGCATTATATATAAACCTATGAACCTTGAAGGGGATTTGCATGACTATAGCTTTGATATTTTTGATAAATTGCTTCCGTTGCTCATGTATATAAATCTTGAATTGTATATGCATGCTAGTCATTTAGAAATCCCATGTGTTAAGCTCATATTTTTTCCCTTCAAGTGGTATCAGAGCCAAAGGTTTATATATAATGTGTCCTTTTGGATTTTATGCATATGGGTATTAATATTATGTATGACATAATTATTGGTTCATTCAAAATAAGTTTATCTTTTGTTTTTCAATAGTTGAAAAATGTTAGTCAATAGTTGAGAAAGATATGTATGCAAAAGATGTTTTGTATGCATAAATGAAAATTGAGTTTTGAACTAATTTGACATATTATTTCTTCATTTAAAGTATGTTTATCTTTTGTTTTTCAATGGTTGAAAAATATAAATCAAGAGTTGAAAAAGATATGCATGTAAAAAGGTGTTTTAGATGCATGAATGAAGAGTAAGTTATGAACAAAATTTGGGGTTTTTTGAACCAAAGGGAGGGCACGGTTTTGGGGTGGTTTTTTGGGTTGTGTTTGTGTTTTATTGTAAACCACTCTCACATCCTTTTAAAGCTAGAAAGTAGAAACCTTGTCACTTTTGTTTTTGGGTTTGAAAAATCACCAAGAATACACAAATCTTGAAAATATGTTCATGGTTTTGTTCTTGGTGTTCATGGTTGGTTTTTGGTGAAAATGGGTTTATATGGTTTTCATGCATTGTTTTGTGGTTTTGGATGATGTTCATGAAGGAAAAAATTTGTCCTAGCTAAGAACAAGTATGAACATTTGAATACTCATGCAAGCTATTAACACTTTAAAGTAGGCATGCATTAAAAAACAATTCATAAAACCCATGACTTTCAAAGCCTAGTATATGGTGAACCAATAAACTCTTTAACAACATTAAAGATAAGTAAAGATTTAGAGTTTCTTTACCCTTGAAGCTCATCCTTGTTTACACAAGGGATTCACCCAAGTGGAGGGCCTTCAAGTCACCTCCAAGCTCCTTGAATCCTCCTTGTGTTTTCCTCCCTTTAGTGCTCCTTTGAAGATTTGAGGAAATGAGGATATGTTCTCCAAAACACCAAAAGTTTGATGTCTCTAAGTCTCTTCACCAAGGATGTATCTTGTGAAGATGATATGGATGACTTAGGGAAGAAGAGATTGCTAGATGTCCCTCCCCTTAGTGGCCGGCCTCTTGGAAGAAAATGGAGAGAAAATGTTTCACCCAATTTCAACTAGAAAACCCTTAGTGAAAATAAAGCTATAAAGTTGAATTTATACTTCATTACAAGTGAGTGGCAAACTTGTAATTAATCCAAGTTTGCCCATCCACCCTAATGGCCGGCCTCTTTGATGTTATTGGGCTATTTGCCCATTTTGTTTTAGTTGTCATACAACTTAAACATAATGGGCCTTTTGGACCAAAACGATTTTGGGCCCCGAAACCCAAAACCAACATATAAGCCCAACACGAACCTTTCGGAAAATTAATTAACTAATTAATTAATCTTGACCATTCTTCAATTAAACCATTTAATTGCTTATCCATTTCATTTGATTTCTTCACATACATCCTTACTCGGTGTACGATCCATTAGGTTCCAATTAACGAGGCAGTGGGCGATTGTTACTCTTAACGATTGATTGTGAATTGAAACCACATTTCAATTCTCCCTTTATTGATTAGTGTTTGCTAACCATTAGGGCTTCCACAAACCATGAGTGACGCCTAGCAGCATATCATGGTTACCCAAGCTAAGTAGAATTGGTTGGAGAACCTATCCAGTTACAATTACAATGCAATACGGTCCTTCTCTAATACAATACTCTTAATCACATTGTTTAAATGATAGTTTGTTTCATGTCTACTATCCAATGTGATACTTTCCTATATGATTCCCTTGAATATGATTTGGAACAAACTTCCTAAGTCATATTCATTTGCTTTGGCCAAAGACTTTAGAATCATATCTTAGAGTATTCTCCTTCCACCATGGAAGGTTAGAGATCCCTTGTTGTGCATTCATATGCCTACATGACTAGATAGCTTGACCCCAACAATGCCGTGGACACTTCGAGGGAATGCCGTTGACATGATTAAAGATCAAGAACCTAACCATTAGACATCTATGATGCCTCAAGTCAAAGGACTACTTTGCATATTGCAACTTTAGAGTTCATACACGACATGTATGTTCGAACTCTCTTTTTATCGTAGTTCAGCGTACTCGATTACTCTTTCGAGCACCTATGTGTTTGTCTTAGTGTCCAACACCAAATGACTTGAGACTAGTCATACTCACGCTTGAGTCAACACAACACATACTAACCTTAGCGGATTGTCAATGCCCAATTGGCAATCCTATGGCTAGGAACGTTTCAGGAATGAACATAAGAGAAAGGTCTCGATAATCTAACTCTCTTAGATCACTTATCTCTTAGAACAAATACATTCCTTGGATTCCCTTATTGCTTAAACACATGATACAATAAATAGTGATTAACAATAAGATTTGCCCTCCATTAAACATATAAAAGTTTAATACAATAAGTATTCCAAAAGGCTATTACATCAAATGAGTGGCTTTGTGGGCATACTTCCAACAGTTCATACCATCCATAACCATATCATAAATTTATAAAACCCTAGACTTGACTAGGAGGATTTCCACCACTCTTTTCACTAAAGTCTTCAAAGCAAAACCAAGTGACAAGCAAAATTTAATTTTTTCTACATAATGGGGAATTAATGCATGTTGTGTAAGAATGTGTAAGAGACTTCCCATCTCCCTTAATGTGGCCGGCCTCCCCTAGTGGATTTATCCACTTGTGGGGCTATTTTGTAATCTTTGAAAAGTTGATATTTTATACTTTTGAGTATTTACGGTTTGACCCCTAACTTTTTCATATTTGCATTTAGGCCCCTACTAACTAGAAAGTTAAAATATTTGATTTTAATTTTGTTAGTTGTTTAAACTCATAATTATATTATGCCCATATGCACTAAATCTAAATGTTCATGTTGCATTCCATTTTTGATTATTTAATGTGATTAATTAGTTAGAAAAGGGTGACTATGGACTTATGCCTTAACGATAATTGAGCTATGAGATAAGGCGCTAAAATCAAATTGTTTGAACCTTGGGAATGTGTTTTAATTACTGTTTTGGACCTTGTCACTTTTGACATTAATCTATCTTTCCCTCTTAGTATGTGTAATTTGTAGGAATTTGTACAAATCGGTTTGTAATTCTTATTATTTCTTAATCTCTTTTAGTTAGTTGATTCCCTCTAGTGCTAGACTAGAGTTTCTTTAACTATTGGTAAGGAGACATAACTAAAAGAGGGTTTTTGACATGAGATTAAAGATTAAATGGGTCCAATGCCCTAATTAGCAATGAATGATTGTCTTTCATTTCTAATGGCTCAATGAAAATGTTTTAATTGGATTGAAAAGCACGTAATTAAATTGACACAACCTCCCCGAGTTTATATTCAACAATGTTGGCTCGTTGTTGCAATAACCTAATAAGTCCATGGTCATCCAAGAGCCTACGATAACTATAAAGTCCAATTTCAAAGGAATGCAAAACCTTAGTAGTAGTAGTTACTTCCAATATTTGAAAAATTAGTTTTTGATATTGATTTGTTTTTCTTAAAACAAATAGTGGGAGTATCATATGCTACTAAACTATAATGAAAATAATTAGTAGTTATATATATCTCCAATATTTTGAAAAATGTTTTGATATTGATTTGTTTTATGAAAACGAATAGTGGGGATATCATATGCTACTAATTTCATTAACTTTGGACTAGTAGTTGTAATAGGACATTATTTATTTGAATATGATTAAATAAATAAAATTGATGAGACCTTAAAATCCCTCAACCAATATACAATATTAAGTTGAAAGCGTAAGAGTGCTTTGAACACTTTTTCGTGGCTTTCCACCGTGGTAGGCTCCAATTGTTTATGACTTGTACATCGCCTTCACCCTATCATGGGGGAGTGCAAAGTGCATGCTTATACTCAGGAGGAGTTTATTTAAAACATTTGATGAGGTTAAGGTAGGCAACGAGTGTGGCCAACATCGTATCATTGTGAGGTCATGCTTGAACCCCTATCTAAACCGGCATGGTGGGAAAGAACTTAACTAAGAGAAATAATGCCAACATCGTATCATCGTGAGGCATTACTCTCTAGAGGCCAAAAAGATGGGTAATCACAAGAAGTTGTTGTGAATGGGTAATTGTACCCTCTCATTATTATTTTTTCTAGCCAACATCGTATCATCGTGAGGTGGGCTTGGTAATAGTGAGCCTCCCATAACCCGCTAGGAGCTTTCTTTGAAAACTCCCGGATTCCATCTTGAGGGATATGGAATTTGCCAAAAATGGTGGGTGGTGTCATTTTAAAGACCCGAATCGTTTGACTTAATCAACAATCAACCTAATTATTTTTGTTTATGTATTTAGATATGGTTGGAAGCACACTCGCGAAAATACTCGACAAACATTGCCTAGAGGGGCACAATTTCCCATCATGGTATCGTAATGTCAAGATTCTCCTAACATTGGAGAAGATTGTCTACGTACTAGACAAGGCTCCACCTCACATACCTCTCGGCCCTGGGGCTACTGAGGATGAACGTGCTAAGTTTGACAAGCACGTTGAGGATGACACACAAGCCAAGTGCTATCTGTTGGCTTCCATGAATGATGAGCTACAGAGACAGCACGAGGGCATGGATAGTGCATCTTCCATAATACTCCATCTTACGGAGTTATATGGTGAAGGGATGCACAACCGTCGCTTTAGCATTGTTTGTGAACTTGTGAAGACCAAGATGGTCAAGGGGGCTCCAGTGCATCAACATGTACTGAAGATGATAGGATTCATTGAACAATTGGAGAACCTTGGTACTCCACTTGACGGGGAATTGGCCCAGGACTTCATATTGGCTTCTCTTTCTGATTCATTTGCGCAATTCGTAATGAACTACAGTATGAATAAGATGGATAGTACTCTCTCTGAGTTACTAAATATGTTAGTAACTGCCAAGAAGACTATGAAGAAAGAGAACGTTGTAGGGACTTCTGCAGTAGTCTACAACAAGCCATCCTCTTCCAAGGCCAAGCCGCAAGGCAAAGGCAAAGGGAAGGAGAAGAAGCCACCCTCTCCTAAGCCGAAAGGAGGAGTGAGGAAAAAGAAGGCAAAAGAGCCCAAAGGGACTTGCCACCATTGTGGAAAGGAAGGGCATTGGAGGAGGAATTGCAGGTTATACCTTGCAAGTCTTAAGGACAAGCCACAAGGTATGGTTTATGTTCTTATCTTCAATTCTAAATGTTAGATCTTCTAAATATTTATATTTGATATAAAGAGCTAATCACTTGTATAATTGTATATAGGTGGAGAAGCCAAGTAGAAGATGAACAAGCAAGGAAAAGGTGGTGAAGGGTTCGGCCACTATATTTTTTTGCTTACTACTTAGGAAGTTTGTTAGGCATTAAAGATTGTCTTTAAACTTTCTTATTTTGTTAAGAACTTATTATGTGGCTTCATATGATGAAAGACCACTATTAGTGCCTAAATATATAAAGGTATTTATATTAGTCTCTAAATGTATAGAGCTAATACTTTTTGTATTAAACATTATAAATGTTTGAAATATCATATTAATGTAATGTGAAGAATGCCTTTTTAATATATTATTTCCTTAAAGTAGTGTTATGAATTGAAAATTGTCTTGTTGTATCCTAATTGAGATACAAGAGTTATATCACTTATTGTAATGTGATAACCAAAACTTTAGATTTATCAATTATGGATAGATCTCACATGTAGGACATAAAAGGATACAATGAATCTTTAGATTTGGTTCCAATTGTCTACCTATGAGTTCTATATGAATTGACAAAAGTCTAGAGTATCCTTTCTTGAAGAAAAGGAAGATCACATTATAATGATATAAGTAATAAGAAAAACGTTTCTTATATGGTTATCACTTGAAACACAATGATCAAGATCACTCTTGATTCAATTAGTAATTTTGAACCACTAATTGGGCATTCTTTAAAAGGTTTTAAAATGTCAATTGTGTTAGTGATTAAACCAAGAAAGAAGTGTCTAAATCTATAAAATGTTTAAAGACTTTAGTCACTTAATAACAAGACATTAACTTAGTGAAGATTGAAACAAATAAGCTTGAAATGTTTTAAAGCTACTACACAATGTCTTCTTCCAATATACTCCACTTTCATACATTTTGAATATATGAAATGATTTCTCATTAAAGTCATGAGAAATAATGGGAGGTGTGAAAATGGATATAAACTTGAATATGATTGGTTTATAGTTGTCTAAAGAATAATAGTATTTGACTATTATTAAGAGTTTGCAATTTTAATTGTTAAAAGACTCAAGCTCTTCAAAACGTTAAAATTCTATGTTGTGTGACATTCTAAAGAATAGTCTTTGAATGTTGGTTTCGTCAACCTAGCATAAAATGGCTATATGTTGGGAGTTGTCCATAATTCTCTTTTATGAGAACAAGCTAAATAACCAAGCATATGGACAAGTTGATGAAACAAAAGGGGATAAGTTTCAAAATGAGTCACAACCAAGGTATTAAATATCGGTAATATCGGAAATATCGGTAGTCCGAAAACACGGAAATATCGATGGAAATATCGAGATAATATCGATATCGATAAAAATTACATGGAAACCACGGAAATTGTAAGAAAAACTTGGAAATTTTTATTGAAACTTTGCAGGATGTTTATTTAGTCAATTATCTATTAGTTTATCACAAAAAATTGGAAGGAAATGCATTGCATGATGAATTTAACATTATCAAGTTGATTATATAGCGAGCTGACAAACATTGTGAGTGTAGAAAATATGTAGTAATTAATGAAAGTAGTCTAAACATACCATAATCATTTATATATAATGAATTAGTACAATATTTTACACTTTAATACCACATAGAGTTCCTATGAGGTTCAAATTTTTCACTATCTTCAAATTTTTCACACACAGGATGCAACACGCACACACGCACACGCACACACGCACACGCAACAAGCACACACGCATACCCAGAGGGCCAGAGCCTTTCTGGATCCTTCTCTCCCTCTCTCGGTCTCTCCGTCTCCTTCTCTCCCTCGGTTTCTTCGTCTCCTTCACAGCCTCGGTCTCTCCGTCTCCTTCTCTCTTTCTCTCCCTCGGACTCTCACCTCACCTCAGTCTCTCAGCACACATCTTACGGCGAGAAATTATTTTCCTTTTTTCAGCCGTTCTCCATTCTCAGCACATATCATTGGGCCTTTTCATTTCCCCCTTCGATCCCTCCGCCGTTGGCAGCGAGATGAAGACGAGCTACTGCTAGCGAGGGCGAGGGTTACGAGGTCCCTCTGAGCCTTTTCCTTCATCCCCAAACCTCTGCTGAGGATTACTTGGTCGCGACTCTCTCTCGAATCTCGAATCTCGATCTCGATCTGGATCCTTCCCTCAGTCTCTCCATCCTTCTTCTTCTCCCTCAATCTCTCGAACTCGATCCTTCTCCGGTTCTCCCCCCCCCCCAATCTCTTCTCTGCAACTCCGCCGAGTTGCTTGGGGCCTTTTTACGGTCTCTCTACACACCACCTGTGGTTTCCTCCTCCCTTTCTCACCTCCCGGCGACGGCGACGACGACGAATATCGCGATAATATCGCTAATATCGCGATATTACCGATATTACCGATATTATCGCGATATTTTAAAGATATTTTAATTTTACTCCAAAAAATATCGTCCGGTTAAAAAAACGATATTATCGGCGAAATATCGCCGATAATATCAATTTTTAAGACTGTGGTCACAACATATGGTTTAACAACAAGACAAACCAAATTCAACATCTCATGTAACAATATTGCTCTATGTAGTTTTAATAAAGAATTATATCAACCACCTAGAAGGAATGGTTGAGTTTCTATATCCTTAGTAGGAACCATGCTTCCACTAAAGACTTGGATAATTCTTATATGACTACATTAAAGGTCTTAGTATGACTAAAACTTGAAGTATGGTGTATGATAACATATAATTTAAATGAATAGACTTAATGCAACAAGTCACACATTTCAAATGGAATTACTTGAGAAGGAATTCTTTTGTGTGTGATTCATTTAAGTTAGTGGGAGCAATATACATTCAAATCAAGAAAATATAATTGTTAATTTTGAATGAATGCTAAGTTACAACAAGGCCAGTGGGAGTGATGTCATAATTTGAGCAACAAGATGTGAATAAGGTCTATTCGATAGACTTGATAAAACATAGATATTACTCGAGAAATGACAAAACATGACATGGTCAATTTTGAAGTATAGACTTGAAATTGGACTTATTGATATAGCAAGGCTATCTCAATAATGTTATATGGGAATTAAATCTCAAATGTTGTAGATTTAAGAAAGCATTTTCTTATGTAATAGGAAATCACTTTCATAACCCTTATAATGAATGTGTCATAAAATCACAAAAAGGGGCACATGTATTGACTTGTGAAGTAAATATCCAAAAGTGAAGAACCACAAGGGTTGTCACTATAAGATATTACTAAATCCCAGGATCAGAACCAAAGCAACTGAATGAGTATTATTGCCTTTAAGAAAGAAACATCAGAGTGGGACTCTGGAAGCGTGCATTCACTTAGGTTGTTAACCAAAGTGAAAATAAGCCATTTTAACAAATGGAACTTCATAATGGATGAAGTACTAATCATATGAATGATTGTTAGTATTGTACTACAATGGTCTCAAGGTTGGAGCAAAGTTTGTATAAAGTATACAAACGAAATATATGTCGATATATAGTTTTAGAAACTGCTTCAAAAGGTGTTTTGAATGGAAGGGGTTCTTTTAGAACCAATGATTGAATCCAAACCATAAGGTCGTCAGTAGGGTACTACGACGTAATGGGGCGATAGCTCAAGCCATGGAATCAAGGTCTCATCAAAGTATTCGAACACAATAAAGAGACATCATCAAATGTTTTTGGAAACATTTGATAAGAAAATCCCTTTTAAATAATAAAAGGGATTAATACATAACCAAGTTAACCTACGAGCATAAGCTCTCTCAACAAGATGTATAAGATACACTAGTGATTGACTTTAGTGCAAGTGGGAGATTGTTGGAAATATGCCCTGAAAGTCAATCTTTGGAAGAAACCTTTCAGGACAAATGAATCGATGTATGGATGACTCTTATACATCAAATGGCAAAAACACGAATTAGGACTATCTCAATAAACGATATATGTCCTAAATAGTGTATCCATGGACAATGGATCGATTGAAGAAGTAATCTAATCATGTTAGACTACAGAGACCTTCTTCACATAACCATTATGTCCAAAAAGGTTCCTAGTCATTGGATTGTCGGAGGGAAACTGACAATGCTTAGACCGGTACATACTATGTCCGCTTCAAATGGAAGGATGGAAAGTCTCATCCCATTCGTGTTGTGACACTAAGACAAGTATGTAGGTGCTCATTAAGAGAATGAGTTCACTGAACACAATCGAACGAGAGTACTTGCATGGAGGTCTACTCACATGTCAAGCAAGTAACTCTAATGGTTGGAATAATGTAAGTAATCCTTTGACCTGAGGCATCGTCGTTGTCTTGTGGCTAAGTACTTAATCTTTGATTATGTCAAAGTCACCCCATTCGCGGATGTCCACGGCATAATTGGGGTTAATCCACTTAGTCATGAAGGCAAGTGAATGCGTAACAAGGAATCTCTAATCCTCGATTAGAGAGGAAGAATACTCTAAGATATGATTCGGGAATCTTTAGCCGAAGTATCGAGTGTAATAAAGGAAAGCGTTCCTATACGACTCAATTGAATCATATAAGAAGGAATAATCACATTAGGGGTTTGACATAATATATTCATACCCTAGTAATGTGATTGAGAGTATTGTTTTAGAGAATGATCGAATTACATTGTAATTCCAACTGAATAGGTTCTCCGAACAACTTCTACATTAGCTTGGGTAGCTATGACATATGGTTAGATGTCACTCATAGCTTGTGAGTTCTTCTAGATGATTAAATGTAGTCATCAAAGAAGAAAGGTGAATTAAAATGAAGTTTTAATTCACTAAGTGATTGGATTAAATATAATCAATTAGATTGATGTCAATCACCTCACTGCCTTGCTAATTAGAACCTAAAATGATTGTACACCGATACACTCTTGTAGTGAGTAATTAATGGATGATGAAAATAATTAATTGGATTAATTAAGTGTTGTGATTAATTTAGAAAGTCTAAAGAAATCATAAAAGCGATAAAAGATCGTTTTGGGCTTAAAGAAACGGTTCGGGTTTAATTGGGCCCATTGGGCCTAAACCCATTGGGCTTTTATTTAAGCATATGATGACTTGAAATAATAAAAGCCCAAAGCCCAAACCAAACACTAAAGGGCCGGCCACTTAAAGGGTTTGGGAGAGATATTTAGTCAAGTTGTTGACTAGGTTTCTTTTGTCTATATAAGGAACTTTATAGCACAAAGTTCATTAGGGTTTTTGTGAGTTTTTGAACAACAAAGAGGCAAAAGAAAATAACTCTCTAAAACCACAAAGGCCGGCCACCTAGAGGGTGAATTTACTAACAATCTTTCACCCTTTTGGTTATTCCTCCATCCATCTCACTACACTAGTGGGTGTGGATCTTTAGAGGTCTTCTCCTTTGGAGACTTAAGGAGAACCTTGGAGCACTCTTACTAACAAAGTGGAGGAGGCAAGGAGGGAGGCTAGGCTCAAGGACTTCAAGGAACAAAGGGCTTGGAGGTGGTCCATCCTTGGTCTCAAGTCTAGATCAAGAGGTATAAGACTAAACTTTCACTTTGTTCTTTACTAAAATGTTTTGATGCATTATATATAAACCTATGAACCTTGAAGGGGATTTGCATGACTATAGCTTTGATATTTTTGATAAATTGCTTCCGTTGCTCATGTATATAAATCTTGAATTGTATATGCATGCTAGTCATTTAGAAATCCCATGTGTTAAGCTCATATTTTTCCCTTCATCTTCTTTGATGAATTCTAGACATTCCCCATCCGCTTCTTGCTCTTGATTCTTTGGAAAGGTTTCGAAGATGCCTTTCTCACCTTCTTCTTCCTTGGATTGCATGATCCTGCAATGAATAAGGACATTTGGTGAAACGGGGTCAGGACAAATTGAATTTAGGCTTACCTTGGTTGTAGTGGACGGCATAGATAGCATATGGGGCTGTGGCAAGGGTGGTTCTTCCCTTGTCGTGGCCTTGTTATTCTCCTCTTCTTCGAGCAGCAGCTGTTCATCCATGTTTTGGCTTGGTTTGGATGTCTTGGGTTCACCTCCAACCTCCATAGCACTTCCCAAAGTGATAGCACCATGGATTTCAAAATCTTCCTTCAAATTTTCAATAGTTGAGTTGGAGAGTTCACTTTGCTCTTGAATTTGTGCCATGAACTCCATAATCTGCCCAATTTGCTTCTCCAATTCTCCCATCTTCTTGGCTTGATTTTTCATCTCTTTGTTTCCATTTTCTACTTCCTGGTTCAAAGAGGTGAGTAACTTATTAAACATATCATTATCCAAAGACGTACCTGAATTGAATTGGGCAGATTGTTGTGGTGGTTGCATAGGTCTTGAATAGAACTCCTCTTCTTGCTGCCAATACCCATCTTGTTGGAATTGTTGAGGTTCTCCCCACATGTAATCTGAATAATCTCTCCAATCCGAATTGTAAGCGTTGGAAAACATGTTGTCCCTTAATTGGCTATGGCCTTGATAACCCCAAGCATCTTCATTTGCAGCGAATTTAGAACATTAATGAGTTGGATATCCTTGCCCATAGGACACACCATCTGTAGAGACACTTTGCATTGTGGTCCTTTCGGCATATTGTGACAATTGAGAAGTAAGTTTCGCCAATTGAGCTTGAATGGTAGCAAAATCCATATCTTACTTCTCTAGTACTTGAAATCAATGAAACAAAACTAAATCAAATATCATAAGTAAAAATAAAAGACATAAATAGAAACAAAGTCAGTAACTAAAACAAAAAACATGAAAAACAAACAACGGGGGATTAGCAAAGTTGCTAATCCCCGGCAACAGCGCCAAAATTTGATGCGATGAAATTTAAGCACTCAAATTAAACCTTCTTGTTGTCAAATTGTAGTATAAATGCAAGTAGGGATCATTCTAAACCGGGGATTAGGAGGGCTTGCTAAAACCTCTAAACTTACTCAAAAACATAAAAACAAAGTTAAAAACGTTTGAATAGACTCAAGGGACTCAAAACAGATTCTAAAGACTCAAAACAACTTAAAAACACTCAAAACTACCTAAAAACACAAACTGGGCAGATTTGACTCTAACACAACTTTGGACGAATTTAGTGTTTTGACTTAAATCAAAACACTCTAAAACACAAACAAAACCGAAATTTAACACTTTGAAACAAGAAAGTAAAATGGGCGTTTTGATTTGGATGAATTTGAAATAAACAAGCAAGTTATAAAACTAGGTAGATTATAAAATGAATTTGAGAAATAAAATGATGGATGGATTAGTTAGAGGTCTGTTCTTCACACATGACACACTTGTACATGAATCGATTTCCAATTGCTTTTCAATAAACTATGATACTCCACACCCCAGATTAACCGTGATGCACAAATTAACCCTCAGATTTTCCTTTACTCATTGAATTGGATGAATGCATGCGACAACCCAAATCATTCTCTAAAAGTCCCCTATATGAATGCATAATAGAGATACAATCAGAGATCATTACGTTCAATGAAAATCATAAGTGTTGACGAGACAATTATAACTATGAATGCATGATACAATTGCCAAGAATTCAATTAACGCGATTGTGATAGACAACCTTCACTACTCATGAATATAAACTTGTAATGATTAGGTGAAACTCATTTATATTCTAGCATCTAATTCATGCTTGAAAACTAAGTATGCATCCTTAATAAACATACAAGAATCAGTTATGAATAAAATAGATAATTGAATTGCAATCACAACTTATCAAATCACAATTGGAAGAAATCAATTTAAATCTCAAGCATGTTCATGGCTTCAAACTTCCCCCTAACTAAATAGGGGTTTAGCCACTCATAATTGCAACAAAATTAGAAAATAACAAAGTAGACATTGAAAGCAAGAACGGAGTACACCTAAAACGCTCCAAAGTTCCAAGCTTGAAACGTCAAGGACCTTTGTTTTCACCACCTTGTTGTAGCACAAGTGTCTAGGATGTGTATGGATATATGGATGGAATGGATTTGCACGGCTAAGAGATGAAAGTGTATGGATCGATGAGATGTAGTATGGCTAGATGAATGGATGGAGGTCACAGCAAGGAAATTGTGTTTGTGAATGAAGTTGTGAGATGTGAAATGTAGTGTCTTTGGATGATGGCCCCCAAATTATGGTGAAGGGTGGATGTATTTATAGGCTAGGGAGAGGAGTGTATGGAGTTGTAATGAGTGGATGTAGTGAGTGCAGTGGGTGAGTGTTGTGGTAATGAGTGGATGTAATGGTTGTAGTGGGTTGTGGTAATGAGTGGATGTAATGGGTGTAGTGGATGAGTGTTTGGTAATGAGTGGATGTAATGGGTGTAGTGGATAGATGTTTGGAGAATGGATGTGTTGGGTGAAATGAGTGGATGTAGTGTTAGGTGAATGGATGTGTTGGGTGAAATGAGTGTGCTAAAATGGTTATTTATAGGGAGAGGATGATGCACAAACTTCAAATTTCGTCCATTCCTTTTGCTCCAAGCATATGCCATCCATTTCATGCCCAAAAATGCTCCAAAATGCACTTCTTTGCCACATTAACCCTTTGGACCTACAAACACACGAAAATAGCTTAAAATACTAAAATAACTACGAACTAACAACATAAATGCCAAGAAACAAGCTAACTAAGTCGCATAAATATGCTCCTATCACAGGCCCTACCATCGGAGCATTAAGTCATCGATCGGTTGGCCACGCGTTTTGCAAGTTGCCCCCACTGAACAAGTGTTTTTTATGTCATCCTTGAGATTCATGCAGTTGTCGGTAAGGTGACCATGGTCTCTATGAAACTGATAATACTTGGTTTCATCCCTTTGCCTGTGAAAGCTAGGTCAACATTCAAGTGGCCAGTAGTTGACATTCCACAAGTGGAAACATCTTTTCCTGAGACATGGTCATGGGTGTATAGGATTTGTACTTGTTATATCGCTTGGGGCAACTTTCGGCTTTGGTCTGGTAATTCTCAAACCTTTTCTTTTTAGGCGGCTGACCTTATGTAACTTCCCGCTTTGCTTGACCGGTCAACCCTTACTGCAAGAAGACATATCAGCATCCTAGTCTTGTTCAGCTACTCGACCTAAGAGTACTAGTTACCTTTAAGAACATTGCCTTTGAAAGTCTCGGGAGGATTTCGAGTCAACTGAAAGTAGAAATTGCCTCCTATAAATCTCCTTATAAGGGCATTTTGGGTCGTTGCTTCATCACACCCCTTGCATATGGTATACTCATTATTGGATCTAGATATGTAATCTCATAGAGATTTATCTGGACCCTACTTCACGGAAGTGTGGTCGATTGAGGTATACTGTCTCTTAGAGATAATCATGCAGGTGTTCATGAAAACCTGTCTCAATCCTGAGAAAGACGATATGGATCCTGGGTAGATTTACTTGAACCAATCTTGAATAGCTGCTATGAGGGTTGTCGATAATAGCTTGCATTTGGTGGCATCGTTGTTCCCCCGACCCTCAACTACATAAATGAACCCATCGAGATGGTCATACGGGTCAGTAAGCCTTTTGTAGCTCTGCATCTTGAGCGCTCGGGTTTCTTCGCTCGTTGGCTCATCCACGAGCTCTTTGAACAAGGGCAGTGACACTTCCCTTTCGGAATAATTGGGGTTCTTGGGTTTGGACGAGTGCTCAATATCCTCGAGCCGGTCCCAAACGCTCTTCATTTCTTCACCCATCACTTTTCTTAGAGTCCTCCACAAATCGGGGGACCCAATATAACAGAATTTCAGAGTATATGCCTAACAGTCCTCATGGAATACTCGGTACAGGAACAAAATATTCCTCTTCTTTCAACCTTCCTTCGATCATCGGCATAGCCACCGTCCGCCATGCACCGCCTTGCATAGTCGTCGAATTTTGCAGATTTTTGTCGGTAAACTGGGTAAATCTTTAAACTACCATATCTCGTTCATTTTTCCACCAAATTAAACGATCCAAACATGAAAATTCATATGTGCATCACTACGAATTGAACTAGGGTGATTAGAAGTATCACTTTGGTCAAAATTAACGGAAAAATTGCGAGAAAGACTCAATTCCAAATTAGAGGTCCACGATTTCTTGATAATGAGATACTTTGAGCATCAAAGCATGAACTAGGCTTCTAAGATGATGGTGAACACAATGATGATGTTGGCAGGGTCTAACTCGTTTGAAAAGTTTATGGATAGTGATGGTGTGGTTTGGTGAGGAAGAGATAGTTCAAGAGAAAAGAGGGAGACCGAGAGAGAAACGAGAGAAAAGAAAGTAAGAGAGTGTTCTAGATAAGTGGGGTGGTCCCCACGTGGCACACACCCTAAAGCCACAAAACGCATGTGCCACTTATTGGCAAAATGACCAAAATGGCCTCGACTTGTAGAATCTTCTTTCTAGCTTCGAATTTCATTCTGCTTGCGCCTACGCGTTTATATCGACACGTACTATCCAAATATGCCAAGAAAAGTGACGAAACATGAAAGTATCTAATATGTCCATGAAGAACCCTGTTTAGCACTATAGGGGCATTTTCGTCCATTTACATAAAAAAATTCTATGCCATAAATATAAACGCATCGCAGCACTACGAAATACGAATGTTAATAGTGAAATCCCATGAAATCCATGGATGGGATTTCACTTCGTGGACTGAATTGCTAGTTTTAACTAAAAAATCTAATTTGTTAGGGCAATAGAAAAATTAATAATTAGAATCCCTTACATTTTTTTCCAACTTGTTTGACTAGATATTTGTTCCTTTACAAAATTTGCTTAAGATGCTTTCATCAATGATCAACTTAATATTTCTCTATTATTTAATATATATTCATTTAAGTTAGCTAAGAACTAATTTTCTAAAATCTAAGAATGTTAAATTCCTTGCAGCGTGGGCTCAAAAGACAAAGAGTGGAGTTTTTGGCAGCTAGAGATGCTACATGTTTTGCACAGGAGCAGCAACAACAGAGAGTGGAGTTGGAAGGGGATGCATTGATGGTTATGTTTGCTTTACAAAATGAAGGGGAAAGAGATTTGTCTCCTATTGGGAATATCATTGCTGACATCCAACAAGCAATGCAAGCTTTCACACAAAGAAAGACCATGTTTAATGTTTTCAAAAAAAAAAAAGAGAAAGACCATGTTTAATAATGGCCGAGCAACAAACAAGGTGGCGCACATGTTAGCTAGATTGAGTTTAACCCTAGATAATCTTGCCATTTGGTTCGAGGAACCTCCAGATGTAGTACTTGATCTTTTATTTGAGGATAGTACTGTTTATTATTGTAGTAGTGCGAGACGCTCTTTTTCCCTTCAATCAGGTTGAAATCTCCGACAAGGTTTTTATCAAGGCCCACTAAATGCATCCTATCCTTCATGATGTACGTATTTTGTTTCCTATCAATGAATATTATACTTTTCTCAAAAAACAAAAGAACTAATTTTCTACAATCTAGGAATGTTAAATTCGTGGCTTTATTAAAATAATTCCTCATATCACTAAATAAAAGTAAATTTTTATTTTTGTTATTATATTGAATTAGTCTCTTCTTTCATTAAAAAAATTCATTAATACTTTCATAAGAAAACTGTGACAACCCGTCCCTAATTTTAAGAGTTTTTAAAGTTTTAATAAAGAATTTTACAAAAATGCCCTTTGAGGCACGCGCATTATTTGAGATTAATCGTTGTGTCGTGCCATCTAAGATTTGTTTTCTTGACATATCCTCGTAGTACTCGTCGCTACGGACGCGTGGGCGCTGACGGTTCGTTATTTGGAGTTATAATGAAAAAGATTTTAAAGTTTGAAGTTTGGGCATTTTATGAATTTTATTATTAAAATTTGGATGGCCCAGATGAAAGGAAATCTGAAATGGATGGCTTGGATGTAAGGGAAAGGAAATAAAAAAAAATGTTGAAAGGTTTTTGTGTGTGTACGTGAAAGGAAGAAGAAGAAGATGGAGGATTGGGCAAAGCTGCCCAATCGGAATAGGAGAGGGAGGAGTTGGGCCAACCAGAAAGAAGAGAAAGTGGAGGACCAATCAGAGGGAGAAGAAAGGAGGAAAGGAGAGAGGGCGAGAAGCGGAGGAGAGAATGAAGGAAACGGGTTTTCCCCCAACCCGTTTACCCGCGCACCCACCTCCATTTTTCAGACGATTTTCACCGGATTTCTCATGAATTGGATCAAGGTACCACTCCCAATCAACACCTAGGCCTTCCCTCTTCATGTTTCACCCCAAAAATCATGAAATTTGATGGTGATTTGGTGAAAACCGCACCTGTGGGTGCCGCGACTTTGTTGTTCAAATTCTTCAAATCTTGAAATGTTTTCTTTCAATTACTAACACCATTAGCATTCCTTTAGGACCTGGAACAAAACCCAAGCATTGGTTGGGACGGTGGAATTGATTTGAAGGTCGAATTGAAAACACCCAAATTCTAGGGTTCTTCACGGTTTTGGTGAAATTGAAGTGTTTCCAAGACAAATTGGCCTTGGCCTCAGGTATAAAGTTTGCTCTACTCATTGAGATCTTCAATTCTGTATTTTTTGAGAATTTTTGGAAATAGTTGGATTTTCCGGCGAGCAGGGACGGCCAACTGCCACCCGCGGCGGCCCGTGCGGTGGCGCGTGGCCAATGGCCCACCAATGTCATTCTTAGCATGTGTTTAATGCTCTAGGTTCAGTTTTGATAATTGATGGACGTAAATTGAGTAATTGAACCTAAGTTCGTTACGATTCGTGGTTAGGTGAAAATGTGAATTGACGATCCGACCGTTGGATCGTCACCAAACTTTGATACGTTGTAATACGTAATATTTGAGGATTATAGGAACTTACGGATTGGGAATCCGATTTACGGATCTTCCGGAATTGGAGTTGTAAGTTCATAAAATAGAATGTTAACGGTCTCTTGGTTTTGACAATTGACGGAGATCCGACCGTTGGATGGTAAGGAAATTTTAGGATGTTGTTCTAGAGATATATTGTGGACCTCTGGAAGATATGGATTGGAAATCTGAGTTGCAGATCTTCCGGATTGAACAACGTAGTGACGTATTTTATATAAGTTATATATTCTATCGATATGATTTCTGAAGTTGGATTTGATTATTGTTCTAGGCGCCGATCTATTGGAAATATGCCCTGAAAGTCAATCTTTGGAAGAAACCTTTCAGGACAATAAATGGATGTATAAATGACTCTTATACATCAAATGGCAAAGATACTATTTAGGACTATCTCTATAAACGATATATGTCCTTGGTAGTAATTATAACGCACCACAAAGTAGCACACAATAATCCTATTAACTTTCCTTATTAACACTAAGATTTGTCAATTGTAGCATATGAAAATAAGGGTCTTTCCCGCAGAAGATTGTTTTATCCAAATACTTAAAATGTCACAAAAACAGGTGGCTGTCTCCACTGACCAGCCACCAAACAATAATTATTAGACTAACTTATACTTATCCGAATGCAACGAAAGTTTATACACATAAACTAGACACACCAAGCTATGCTCACACAAATTTTTGGGATTTTTGGAGTTGATTTGCTATTTAAATTAAATCATACAAAAACAGTACAGAAACCGATTTTAAATAATACCAATAGATTTTAATTCACAAGTTAAGAAAATGAGTTAGGGGACATGCTATCCACCACCAAATAATCATGTAAGTATGTTATGTTTCATTCAAATCCCTTTTATTTCCGGATGAAGATGCTCAAGTTGGCTCACTGTTAGAACTCAACCTATTACTCTTTCTTACGTAGTATGTTAAGAGAATGACGTTTTCAACTTAACTTAGTCCCTAGCATGCAATCTAGAATGGTGTGTTTATAGATTTAACAAGTAGAAATCATTAAGAATAAAAAGAGTTTGAGTCATCACAAGGCATCGTAAGTACTGGTGTTGTCTTACTTATCCTAGAAATCGTTTCACATGTTAACCACAATTAACAAGTGCTACTCTAGAACATATGTAGGTCCTCATTCAACAAGGGCAGGCAGACATATATTCATAGCATTAAAATCCTAGATATGCTCACTATGTATGCATCCATAGAAACACATAAAGAATTTATCAATGACATAAGTAGTGAAACAATTTTCATCCTTTCATAAAAGTCATTCAAACAAAATATCACAACAAATTTACGATCATATTCGGGGCTTCAAAACAGCCCCTAACTACTAAAAATTAGTTACACATTATTTTCAAATTAAACCAAAAGTTAAACATGGGTTCGAGAAGATAAAACCAAGAAAATGGAGTGAAGCCTCTTCTCCCTGCTCTCTGCCGTGCCTCCTCCTTTGGATTGATGTGCTACTGACTTTTCCCCTGCGTTCACTTCCCCCGTGCCTTCTCTCTGTATTTTTCTGTTTTTCCTTTCTCTGCACCGTGCTCTCCCTTTCCCTCTGACCTTCCTCGTCCGTCCACTCTCCTTCTTACGTCTCCCCTCTTTTTCGCTCTCCCTTCGACAGCCTGCCCTCCTACCCTTTTATTCTTTCCGCACTGCCTCAGTGCTCTCTCTCCACTCTTATTTTTTGCTTGCTGTCAGTCCATGTGCCTTCTCTGTCAGTCTCCATGTCTCTCTCTTTATTTTCTGCATTCCCCGCACTGACTTCCCCACTTCTTTGCCAGCCAGTCCGAGTCCCACTCTCTTTTCTGTTTTGATTCCTTCTGCAGTCCACGTGCTTGCTGGCATGTCCACAATTTCTTTTATTCTTTTATTTATTATTCTTCCTTGCCACAGAAGAATGCCATCAGCCCTTTTTCCTTTCTCATGTTCTCGACATAGCAACAGTAAAGGAACAGTAATCTTCACTGAGCATGTGCACTTGATGACTGATGAGATTCTGCAGTAATGGAATGACTACACGCATGCGGTGATCATGTGTGTGGCTTTAGTGCTCTTTTCAAGGTATAAGCTGGAAAGTATTTTTGGCAGCAAGATTCTTTTGTGCTATTTTTATTTTCTTTGCATAACAAATCCTATAAACACAAAAATAACGTAAATAGCTCAAAAATATAAGGAACTAACTAAGAAAAGATGAGTGAATTCGAAGTAAAAATATATATAAATATGATCCGATCAGTCCTAAATGGTGAATCCATGGACAATGGATCGATTGAAGAAGTAATCTAATGAAGTTAGACTACAGAGACCTTCTTCACATAACCATCATGTCCAAAAGGTTCCTGGTCATAGGATTGTCGGAGGGATACTGACAATGCATAGACCGGTACATACTATGTCCGCTTCAATTAGAAGGATGGAAAGTCTCATCCCATTCGTGTAGTGACACTAAGACAAGTATATAGGTGCTCATTAAGGGAATGAGTTCACTGAACACAATCGAACAAGAGTACTTGCATGGAGGTCTACTCACATGTCAAGCAAGTAACTCTAATAGTTGGAATAATGTAAGTAGTCCTTTGACCTGAGGCATCATCGTTGTCTTGTGGTTAAGTACTTGATCTTTGATTATGTCAAAGTCACTCCATCCGCGGGTGTCCACGGCATAGTCGGGGTTAAGCCACTTAGTCATGAAGGCAAGTGAATGCACAACAAGGAATCTCTAATCCTCGTTAAGAGAGGATGAATACTCTAAGATATGATTCTGGAATCTTCGGCCGAAGTATCGAGCGTAATGAATGAAAGCATTCCTATACAACTCAATTGAATCATATAAGAAGGAATAATCACATTAGGGGTTTGACATAATATATCCATACCCTAGTGATGTGATTGAGAGTATTGTTTTAGAGAAGGATCGAATTGCATTGTAATTCCAACTGAATAGGTTCTCCGAACAACTTCTACATTAGCTTGGGTAGCCATGATATATGGTTAGATGTCACTCATGGCTTGTGAGTTCTTCTAGATGATTAAATGTAGTCGTCAAAGAAGAAGGTGAATTAAAAGTAAGTTTTAATTCACTAAGTGATTGGATTAAATATAATCAATTGGATTGGTGTCAATCACCTCACTGCCTTGCTAATTAGAACCTAAAACGATTGTTCACCAATACACTCTTGTAGTGAGTAACTAATGGATAATGGAAATAATTAATTGGATTAATTAAGTGTTGTGATTAATTAGAAAGTCTAAAGAAATCATAAAAGCGATATAAGATCGTTTTGGGCTTAAAGAAACTTTTGGGTTTAATTGGGCCCATTGGGCTTTTATTCAAGCATTGGATGACTTAAAATAAATAAAAGCCCAAAGCCCAAACAACACAAAGGGGGCCGGCCAAATGAGGGAGAGAAAGGTCAAATGTTGACTTGTTTCTTTTTGGCTATAAAAGGAACTTTATAGCAAATGTTTCATTAGGGTTTTTGAAGTGTTAAAAGAACAAAAGAGAAAAAGAAAAATATCTCTCTAACACTCAAAGGGCCGGCCACCATAGAGGGATTTTAGCTAATCATCTTTTCACCCCTTTGGTTATTCCTTCATCCTTCTCACTACACTAGTGGGTGAGGATCTTTAGAGGTTTTCAATTTTGGAAACTTGAAGAGAACCTAGGAGCACTCATACTAAACAAAGTGGAGGAGGCAAGGAAGAAGGCTAGGCTCAAGGAGTTCAAGGAGCAAAGGGCTTGGAGGTGGTCCATCCTTGGTCTAAGATCTAGATCAAGAGGTATAAAACTACTCCTAAACTTTGTTCTTATATAAATTTGTTTTTGATGCATCTTACATAAACCTATGCAACTTGAAGGGGATTTTCATAACTAGAGCTTTGATATTATTTGATAACATGCTTCCGTTGCTTTCGTATATAAATCTTGAATTGTATATGCATGCTAGTCACTAGAAATCCCACATGAATCTCATAGAATTCCCTTTCAAGTGGTATCAGAGCCAAAGGTTTATGTATGATGTGTCCTTTTGGATTTTATGCATATGGGTTTTAATATGATGTATGACATATTATTTCTTCATTCAAAGTATGTTTATCTTTTGTTTTTCAAATGTTGAAAAATGTGAATCAAGAGTTGAAAAAGATACGCATGCAAAAAGGTGTTTTGGATGCATGAATGAAGATTGAGTTTTGAACAAAATTTGGGGTTTTGTTCCATAGGGGAGGGCACGGTTTTGGGGGTGGTTTTGGCTTGTGTTTGTGTTTTATTGTAAACCACTCACACATCCTTTTTAAAGCTAGAAAGAAGAGATCTTGTCACTTTTGGTTTTGGGTTTGAAAAATCACCAAGAATGTACAAATCTTGAAATAGTGTTCATGGTTTTGTTCTTGGTGTTCATGGTTTTGTTCTTGGTGTTCATGGTTTTGGTTTTGGTGAAAATGGTTTTGTTTTGTGTTGGTGAAAATGGTTTTGTTTTGTGTTCTTACTTCATTATTTGGTTTTAGATGGTATACTTACCATCCATAGCCTTCCCAAATATTTAATAAATCCTAGACTTGACTAGGTGAATTTTCATCACTTTTTCTTAAAGTCCTTAAAGCCTAAGTCAAGTGACAAGTAAAATTTGGATTTTTTCTACATTATGTTGATTTAATGCTTTGTGTAAGAAACCTCTCATCCCCATTATGTGGCCGGCCTCCCTAGTGGATTTATCCACTTGTGGGGCTATTTTGTATTTTTGAAAAGTTGATATTTACTTTCAAGTATTTACGGTTTGACCCCTAACTTTTTGTATTTGCATTTAGGCCCCTACTAACTAGAAAGTTTAAATATTTGATTTTAATTTTGTTAGTTGTTTAAACTCATATTAATATTATGCCCATATGCACTAAATCTAAATGTTTATGTTGCATTCCATATGATTATTTAATGTGATTAAGTAGTTAGAAAAATGGGTGACTATGGACTTATGCCTTAAACGATAATTGAGCTATGAGATAAGGCGCTAAACTCAAATTGTTTGAACTTTGGGAATGTGTTTTAATTACTGTTTCATTTGGACCTTGTCACGTTGGACATTAATCTATCTCTCCCTCTTAGTATATGTAATTTGTAGGAATTTGAACAAATCGTTTTGTAATTCTTATTACTTCTTAATCTCTTTTAGTTAGTTGATTCCCTCTAGTGCTAGACTAGAGTTTCTTTAACTATTGGTAAGGAGACATAACTAAAAGAGGGTTTTTGACATGAGATTAAAGATTAAATGGGTCCAACGCCCTAATTAGCAATGAATGATCGTCTTTCATTTCTAATGGCTCAATGAAAATGTTTTAATTGGATTGAAAAGCACGTAATTAAATTGACACAACCTCCCCGAGTTCTTATTCAACAATGTTGGCTCATTGTTGCAATAACCTAATAAGTCCATGGTCATCCAAGAGCCTAAGATAAATATAAAGTCCAAATTCAAAGGAATGCAAAAACCGTAGTAGTAGTAGTTACTTCCAATATTTGAAAAGTTCATTTTTTGATATTGATTTGTTTTTCTTAAAACAAATAGTGGGAGTATCATACGCTACTAAACTATAATGAATACAATTAGTAGTTATATATATCTCCAATATTTTGAAAAATGTTTTGATATTGATTTGTTTTATGAAAACGAATAGTGGGGATATCATATGCTACTAATTTCATTAACTTTAGACTAGTAGTTATAATAGGACACAATTTATTTGAATGTGATTAAATAAATAAAATTGATGAGACCTTAAAATCCCTCAACCAACATACAATATTAAGTTGAAAGCGTAAGAGTGCTTTGAACACTTTTTCGTGGCCTTCCACCGTGGTAGGCTCCAATCGTTTATGACTTGTACACCGCCTTCACCCTATCATGGGAGAGTGCAAAGTGCATGCTTATACTCAGGAGGAGTTTATTTAAAACATTTGATGAGGTTAAGGTAGGCAACGAGTGTGGCCAACATCGTATCATCGTGAGGTCATACTTGAACCCCTATCTAAACCGGCATGGTGGGACAAAACTTAACTAAGAGAAATTGTGCCAACATCATATCATTGTAAGGCATTGTTCTCTAGAGGCCAAAAAGATAGGTAATCACAAGAGGTTGTTGTGAATGGGTAGTAATACCCTCTCATTATTATTTTTGCTAGCCGACATCGTATCATCGTGAGGTGGGCTTGGTAATAGTGAGCCTCCCATAACCCGCTAGGAGCTTTCATTGAAATCTCCCGGATTCCATCTTGAGGGATATGGAATTTGCCAAAAATGGTGGGTGGTGTCATTCGGTTTAAAGACCCGAATCGTTTGACTTAATCAACAATCAAACTAATTATTTTATTGTTTAGGTATTTAGATATGGTTGGAAGCACACTCGCGAAAATACTCGACAAACATTGCCTAGAGGGGCACAATTTCCCATCATGGTATCGTAATGTCAAGATTCTCCTAACATTGGAGAAGATTGTTTACGTGCTAGACAAGGCCCCACCTCACATACCTCTCGGCCCCGAGGCCACTGAGGATGAACGTGCTAAGTATGACAAGCACGTTGAGGATGATACACAAGCCAAGTGCTATCTGTTGGCTTCCATGAATGAGGAGCTACAGAGACAGCACGAGGGTATGGACAGTGCATCTTCCATCATACTCCATCTTACGGAGTTATATGGTGAAGGGACGCGCAACCGTCGCTTTAGCACTATCAGTGAACTTGTGAAGACCAAGATGGTCAAGGGGGCTCCAGTGCATCAACATGTACTGAAGATGATAGGACTCATTGAACAATTGGAGAACCTAGGTACTCCACTTGACGTGGAATTGGCCCAGGACTTCATATTGGCTTCTCTTTCTAATTCATTCTCTCAGTTCGTAATGAACTACAATATGAATAAGATAGATAGTACTCTATCTGAGTTACTAAACATGTTAGTAACTACCGAGAAGACTATGAAGAAAGAGAACGTTGTAGGGACTGCTGCAGTAGCCTACAACAAGCCATCCTCTTCCAAGGCCAAGCTGCAAGGCAAAGGCAAAGGGAAGGAGAAGAAGTCTCCCACTCCTAAGCCGCAAGGAGGAGTGAGGAAAAAGAAGGCAAAGGAGCCCAAGGGGACTTGCCACCACTGTGGAAAGGAGGGGCATTGGAAGAGGAATTGCAGGTTATACCTTGCAACTCTTAAGGACAAGCCACAAGGTATGGTTTATGTTCTTATTGTCAATTCTAATTGTTAGATCTTCTAAAATTTATATTTGATATAAAGGGCTAATTACTTGTATAATTGTATATAGGTGGAGGAGCCAAGTAGAAGAGGAACAAGCAAAGAAAAGTGTGGCGAAGGGTTCGGCCACCATGTTTTTGCTTACTACTTAGGAAGTTTGTTAGGCATTTAAAGATAGTCTTTAAACTTTCTTATTTTGTTAAGAACTTATACTGTGGCTTCATATGATGGAAGACCACTATTAGTGCCTACATGAAGGTATATAATTAGTCTCTAAATGTATAGAGCTAATTCTTTTTGTATTAAACATTATGAATGTTTGAATTATCATATTAATGTAATGTGATGAATGCCTTCTAATATATTATTTCCTTAAAGTAGTGTTATGAATTGAATATTGTCTTGTTGTATCCTAGTTGAGATACAAGATTTATATCACTTATTGTAATGTGATAACCAAACTTTAGACTTATCATTTATGGATAGATCTCACATGTAGAACATAGAAGGATACAATGAATCTTTAGATTTGGTTCCAATTGTCTACCTATGAGTTCTATAAGAAATGACAAAGATCTAGAGATTCCTTTCTTGAAGAAAAGGAAGATCACATTATAATGATATAAGTAATAAGAAAAACGTTTCTTATATGGTTATCACTTAAACCACAATAATCAAGATCACTCTTGATTCAATTAGTAGTTTTGAACAACTAATTGGGCATTCTTTAAATTGTTTTAAAATGTCAATTGTGTTAGTGATTAAACCAAGAAAGAAGTGTCTAAATCTATAAAATGTTTAAAGATTTTAGTCACTTAATAACGAGACATTAACTTAGTGAAGATTGAAACAAACGAGCTTGAAAGGTTTTAAAGCTATTACACAATGTCCTCTACCCGTATACTCCACGTTTATACATTTTGAATGTATGAAGTGATTTCTCATTAAAGTCATGAGAAATAGTGGGAGGTGTGAAAATGGATATAAACTCAAATATGATTGGTTTATAGTTGTCTAAAGAATAATAGTACTTGACTATTATTAAGATTTTGTAATTTTAATTGTTAAAGGACTCAAGCTCTTCAAACGTTAAAATTCTATGTTGTGTAACATTCTAAAGAATAGTCTTTGAATGTTAGTTTCGTCAACCTAACATAAAATGGTTATATGTTGAGAGTTGTCCATCATTCTCTTTTATGAGAACAAGCTAATAACAAAGCCCATGAACAAATTTGATGAAACAAAAGGGAATAGTTTCAAAATGAGTCACAACATATAGTTTAACAACAAGACAATCCAAATTCAACATCTTATGTAACTATAACGCTCTATGTAGTTTTGATAAAGAATTATATCAACCACTTGGAAGGAATGGTTGAGTTTCTATATCCTTAGTAGGAGCCATACTTCCACTAAAGACTTGGATAATTCTTATATTACTACATTAAAGGTCTTAGTATGACTAAAACTTGTAGTATGGTGTATGACACCATATAATTTAAATGAATAGACTTGACAAAGCAAGTCACACATTTCAAAAGGAATTACTTGAGAAGGAATTCTTTTGTGTATGATTTGTTTAAATAACTTGTGTTAGCTAGAGTTGTTGATAGTCTCAAAATAGTTGAGACATCATCAATAAGCTAATGGATCTTAATGATTGTCAATAGATCCAAGACAAGTTAGTGGGAGCAATATGCATTCAAATCAAGAAAATATAATTGTTAAGTTTTTGAATGAATGCTAAGTTACAACAAGGCCAGTGGGAGTGGTGTCATAATTTGAGCAACAAGATATGAATAAAGTCTATTTGATAGACTTGATAGAACATAGATGTTACTCGAAAATTGACAAAACATGACACGGTCAATTTTAAAGTATAAACTTGAAATTGGACTTATTGATATAGCAAGGCTATCTCAAGAATGTTATTTGGGGAGATTAAATCTCAAATGTTGAAGATTCAAGAAAGCATTTTCCTATATGATAGAAAAACCACTTTCGTAACCCTTAAAATGAATGTGTCACAATCACAAAAGGGACACATGTATGGACTTGTGAGTAGATATCCAAAAGTGAAGAACCATATGGGTTGTCACTTTAAGATATTACTATATCCCAGGATCAGAACCAAAGCAACTGATAAAGTATTATTGCCTTTAAGAAAGGAACATCAGAGTAGGACTCTGGAAGCGTGCATTCACTTAGGTTATTAACCAAAGTGAAAATAACCCATTTTAACAAATGGAACTTCATAATGGATGAAGTACTAATCATATGAATGTATTGTAAGTATTATACTACAATGGTCCTAAGGTTGGAGCAAAGTTTGTATAAAGTATACAAACGAAATATATGACGATATATTGTTTTAGAAACTGCTTCACTAGGTGTTTTGAATGGAAGGGGTTCTTTTAGAACCAATGATTGAATCCAAACCATAAGGTCGTTAGTAGGACACTACGACGTAATGGGGTGATAGCTCAAACCATGGAATCAAGGTCTCATCAAAGTATTCGAACACAAGAAAGAGACATCATCAAATGTTTTGGAAACATTTGATAAGTGAATCCCTTTTAAATAAAAAGGATTAATGCATAACCAAGTTAACCTATGAGCATAAGCTCTCTCAACTAGCATGTATAAGATACACTAGTGATTGACTTTAGTGCAAGTGGGAGATTGTTGGAAATATGCCCTGAAAGTCAATCTTTGGAAGAAACCTTTCAGGACAATAAATGGATGTATAGATGACTCTTATACATCAAATGGCAAAGATACTATTTAGGACTATCTCTATAAACAATATATGTCCTAAATGGTGAATCCATGGACAATGGATCGATTGAAGAAGTAATATAATGAAGTCAAACTACAGAGACCTTCTTCACATAACCATCATGTCCAAAAGGTTCCTGGTCATAAGATTGTCGGAGGGTTACTGACAATGCATAGACCGGTACATACTATGTCCGCTTCAATTAGAAGGATGGAAAGTCTCATCCCATTCGTGTAGTGACACTAAGACAAGTATGTAGGTGCTCATTAAGGGAATGAGTTCACTGAACCAAGGAAGAAAATATCGGTAATATCGGAAATATCGGTAGTCCGAAAACACGGAAATATCGATGGAAATATCGGGATAATATCGATATCGATAAAAATTACATGGAAACCACGGAAATTGTAAGAAAAACTTGGAAATTTTTAATGAAACTTTGTAGGATGTTTATTTAGTCAATTATCTATTAGTTTATCACAAAAAATTGGAAGGAAATGCATTGCATGATGGATTTAACTGATTTAAGTTGATTATATAGCGAGCTGGCAAACATTGTGAGTGTAGAAAATATGTAGTAATTAATGAAAGAAGTTTAAACACACCATAATCATTTATATATAATTAATTAGTACAATATTTGGAGGTTTTATTTAGGATATTAAAAAAAAAAGGGAGTGAATAAAATGATGAAGAATAATGTGCCGAATTTGACAATTTAAATTTCTTACACATAAGCATGCGTCTAGGCGTTGAAGTTCCAAATTATAGTATATCAATTAACAATTGAAAATCAATACATTGAATAAGACTAAACTTTAATTTGGATGCCGATTATGTTTTTTCAAGTTGATATAAAGTAAAAGTATTGAATTTTGGAAGCCAGGAGTGTGTCAATTGAATTTTGGGCGGCGTGCAAGGTATCAATCTCTTCGTCTCTTCGAGGGCTACAACTTTCCTTTTTGTTTCACTCAATTTCGTTGCGTATTGAAAAAGTTATACTCATTTGAATCTTACCCAGTTTCCGGCGACCTCAGTAGCTTTCGAGGAAATTTCCGGCCAAACCACAATGATTCAGACATCGTGTGAGGTACCATTCTCTTCGTCTCTTCGAGGGCTACAACTTTCCTTTTTGTTTCACTCAATTTCGTTGCGTATTGAAAAAGTTATACTCATTTGAATCTTACCCAGTTTCCGGCGACCTCAGTAGCTTTCGAGGCAATTTCGGGCCAAACCACTGCGAGTTGGCCGGTGTGCAAGGTATCAATCTCTTCGTCTCGTCGAGTAGTACAACTTTCCTTTTTGTTTCACTCAATTTCGTTGAGTATTGAAAAAGTTATACTCATTTGAATCTTACCCAGTTTCCGGCGACCTCAGTGACTTTCGAGGCATTTTCCGGCCAAACCACGATCATTCAGACGTCGTGTGAGGTACCATTCTCTTCGTCTCTTCGAGGGCTACAACTTTCATTTTTGTCTTGCTTGATTTCGTTGAGTTTTGACAAAGTTATGACTGTTTAAAGTGGGTGTAAAATTTCGGCCGAAATTTTGATTTTTTCTCCCATTGGGCGAGTCCCACATCGCCCATGCAAGGAAGTGAGCAAGCCATTTTTCCTATAAAAGCCACACTCCCCTGTTGAGATATCCAAAGCTTGTTTGGTCTTTGGGCCATTATCAAGTGAAGTATGTGTTGAGTTTACTTAACATATTTAAGTATTTTTTTAATAAAATATTGCGATATTATCGATAATTTTGAAAATATCGCGATATTTTCGATATTATCGATAATATCGCGATATTTTAACGAAAATAGGTTGGATAGTTAAAAAAATTTCGGAACTCCAAAAAAACGATAATATCGGCGATATTTCACCGATATTATCGATTTTTTCTTCCTTGCACTAAACACAATCGAACGAGAGTACTTGCATGGAGGTCTACTCACATGTCAAGCAAGTAACTCTAATAGTTGGAATAATGTAAGTAGTCCTTTGACCTGAGGCATCATCGTTGTCTTGTGGTTAAGTACTTGATCTTTGATTATGTCAAAGTCACTCCATCCGCGGGTGTCCACGGCATAGTCGAGGTTAAGCCACTTAGTCATGAAGGCAAGTGAATGCGCAACAAGGAATCTCTAATCCTCGTTAAGAGAGGATGAATACTCTAAGATATGTTTCTGGAATCTTCGGCCGAAGTATCGAGCGTAATGAAGGAAAGCGTTCCTATACGACTCAATTGAATCATATAAGAAGGAATAATCACATTAGGGGTTTGACATAATATATCCATACCCTAGTGATGTGATTGAGAGTATTGTTTTAGAGAAGGATCAAATTGCATTGTAATTCCAACTGAATAGGTTCTCCGAACAACTTCTACATTAGCTTGGGTAGCCATGATATATGGTTAGATGTCACTCATGGCTTGTGAGTTCTTCTAGATGATTAAATGTAGTCGTCAAAGAAGAAGGTGAATTAAAAGTAAGTTTTAATTCACTAAGTGATTGGATTAAATATAATCAATTGGATTGGTGCCAATCACCTCACTGCCTTGCTAATTAGAACCTAAAACGATTGTTCACCAATACACTCTTGTAGTGAGTAACTAATGGATGATGGAAATAATTAATTGGATTAATTAAGTGTTGTGATTAATTAGAAAGTCTAAAGAAATCATAAAAGCGATATAAGATCGTTTTGGGCTTAAAGAAACGTTCGGGTTTAATTGGGCCCATTGGGCCTAAACCCATTGGGCTTTTATTCAAGCATTGGATGACTTGAAATAAATAAAAGCCCAAAGCCCAAACAACACAAAGGGGGCCGGCCAAAGGAGGGAGAGAAAGGTCAAATGTTGACTTGTTTCTTTTTGGCTATAAAAGGAACTTTATAGCAAATGTTTCATTAGGGTTTTTGAAGTGTTAAAAGAACAAAAGAGAAAAATAAAAATATCTCTCTAACACTGAAAGGGCCGGCCACCATAGGGGGATTTTAGCTAATCATCTTTTCACCCCTTTGGTTATTCCTTCATCCTTCTCACTACACTAGTGGGTAAGGATCTTTAGAGGTTTTCAATTTTGGAAACTTGAAGAGAACCTAGGAGCACTCATACTAAACAAAGTGGAGGAGGCAAGTGAAGGAAAAATTTTGTCCTAGCTAAGAACGAGTAAGAACATTTGAATACACATGCAAACTATTAACACATTAAAGTAGGCATGCATTCAAAAACAATTCATGAAACCCATGACTTTCAAAGCCTAGTATATGGTGAACAAAAAGACTCTTTAACAACATTAAAGAGAATGAAGAATTTAGAGGTTCTTTACCCTTGAAGCTCATCCTTGTTTACACAAGGGATTCACCCAAGTGGAGGGCCTTCAAGTCACCTCCTTGCTCCTTGGATCTTGCTTGTAATTTCCTTCTCCTTTTGTGCTCCTTTGGTCCTTGAGGATGTGAGGAAAGGATCTCCAAAACACCAAAGGTTTGGTGTCTCTAAGTCTCCACACCAAGGGTGAGGTGTGAAGATGAAATGGATGACTTAGAGAAGAAAAGATTGCTAGATTAATCTCCTTTAAGTGGCCGGCCTCTTTGTAGAGAGAAAGAGAGAAAATGTTTCACCTCTTTGCCTCAAAGAAAAACCCTAATGAAAATAAAGTTATAAAGTTGCTTTTATACTTCACTACAAGTGAGTGGCAAACTTGTAATTAATCCAAGTTTGCAACATTCACCCTAATGGCCGGCCTTCCCTTTGTTATTGGCTAATTGCCCATTTTGTTTTGGTTGTCATACAACTTAAACATAATGGGCCTTATGGACCAAAACGCTTTTGGGCCCCGAAGCCCAAAATTAACTTAAAAGCCCAATACGAACATTTTGTATAATTAATTAACTATTTAATTAACCTTGACCATTTTTCAATCAAACCATTTAATTGCATATCCATTTCATTTGATTTCTTCACTTTCATCCTTACTCGGTGTACGATCCATTAGGTTCCATTTAGCGAGGTAGTGAGCGATTGTTACTCTTAACGATCGATTGTGAATTGAAACCGCATTTCAATTCTCCCTTAAAATTAGTGTTTGCTAATCTTTAGGGCTTCCACAAACCATGAGTGACACCTAGCAGCATGTCATGGTTACCCAAGCTAATTAGAAGTGGTTGGAGAACCTATCCAGTTACAACTACAATGCAATACGGTCATTCTCTAATACAATACTCTTAATCACATTGTTTGAATGATAGTTTGTTTCATGTCTACTATCCAATGTGATACTTCTCTATATGATTCAATTGAATATGATTTAGAACAAACTTCCTAAGTCATATTCATATGCTTTGGCCAAAGACTCTCGAATCATATCTTAGAGTATTCTCCTTCCACCATGGAAGGTTAGAGATCCCTTGTTGTACATTCATATGCCTACATGACTAGATAGCTTGACCCCAACAATGCCGTGGACACTCCAATGGAATGCCTTTGACATGATCAAAGGTCAAGGACCTAACCATTAGACATCTATGATGCCACAGGTCAAAAGACTACTTTGCATATTGCAACTATCGAGTTCTTACATGACATGTATGTTCGAACTCTCTTTTGATCGTTGTTCAGTGTACTCGATTACTCTTTCGAGCACCTATGTGTTTGTCTTAGTGTCCAACACTAAATGACTTGAGACTAGTCATACTCACGCTTGAGTCGACATAACACATACTAACCTTAGCGGATTGTCAATGCCCAATTGGCAATCCTATGGCTAGGAACGTTTTAGGAATGAACATAAGAGAAAGGTCTCGGTAATCTAACTTACTTAAATCACTTATCTCTTAGATTAAATACATTCCTTGGATTCCCTTATTGCTTAAACACATGATACAATAAATAGTGATTAACAATAAGCTTTGCCCTTCATTAAACATATAAAAGTTTAATACATTAAGTATTCCAAAAGCTATTACATCAATGAGTGGCTTTGTGGGCATACTTCCAACAGCAAGGAAGGAGGCTAGGCTCAAGGAGTTCAAGGAGCAAAGGGCTTAGAGGTGGTCCATCCTTGGTCTAAGATCTAGATCAAGAGGTATAAAACTACTCCTAAACTTTGTTCTTATATAAATTTGTTTTTGATGCATCTTACATAAACCTATGCATCTTGAAGGGGATTTTCATGACTAGAGCTTTGATATTATTTGATAACATGCTTCCGTTGCTTTCGTATATAAATCTTGAATTGTATATGCATGCTAGTCACTAGAAATCCCACATGAATCTCATAGAATTCCCTTCACGATCGTCATGACGCCTTGATGTGTTGTGCCAGGGAGTTGTAGGGCGAACTCCAGGTAAGTGGGCAGTATTTCTGTTTATACCTATATGCTATCGAAATTCCCAGAAATTGAGTTCAAATGAAAGTGTTTTTCTAAAATGCCATGCATGCATATATGAGTTATATGAATTGATAATTGATGCATATATATATATATGTGAATTGGTGCTGTGGACGCACAGGTGAGTATCAGGTGAGTTTATTTGATTCATGTGAATCATTGATGATGTATATTATGTGGATAGCTCATAACCTGCAATCATGGTGTTAGTGCTTATATTATTCACCTGCACCGCACGCTCACCTTGGATCCAAGTAGGTGCATGTCGTACAGACCATGAGAGGGTTCTGACATGTCGTACAGACCATGAGAGGGTTCCGACTGATAGGTGACCTTAGATATGTGCACAGATTATTGATGAGAGAAGCACTAGAGCGTATTATTACACCATTCATGTTGTACAGACTACTTCAGGTAGTTCCAACTTATATGCAGTGTAGTGTCGTACAGGTCACCGAGGTGACTCCGGTTTGGATTGGATATTGAGCTATAGAATTAACCGTACATGACCAACTACAGGGTCTCCGGTTAATTCACCATTTCACCTGTTACATTGATGCATCATTCATTCTGTTTTTTGAAATTATAACATGGCATACTTTCTGGTTTTTGAGAAAAATTGATGATTTGAGATTTATGAAAAGTATTATGCTATTATGCTATTTTCTGGGAAAGTATACAGGTTTTACAGCAAGGGGTTAGAAATGTTTTAAATGAAAAGTTTTCGAAAAACTTTGTTTTACTGACCCACTCAATTTTGTTTTGCGCCCCTCCAGGTTCAAGTTAGCAGAGCTTTGGTGGCCACGAGGAATCCAACGGTGTTCTGACAGAATTCACAAAAGTAGGACTCACCCTCGGGTGTTTCATCTTAGTAACTGTTTTTTTTTAAGCTTCCAAACTGTGTAAATGGTTACGTCACTCTCACGTGACGGCCAACATGCCCTCCTTCGGGATGGGGTGTGTCAGTTGGTATCAGAGCCTAGGTTGCAATTCTGGACATCTTGAGAATTTCCTAGTGTCTTCTGTCAGAACTATACCGCCTCGTAGCGAGCCACGTAGTTCGGATGAGCCTAATTTCCCTGATATAATAGTTTGGGGGGAAACTATTGCCATTGTGATTCAGTCTATTATCTAAAGGAACCTTTGAGACTGGTTATAAGTTAAATTTGAATCACTTTATGGAAATGAAAGACCGGAGGGAGCAGATCGATGGCTTAATCATTTGGAAAAGGCGTTTCAGATTCTGCAAGTTAAGGGAATCTTTCTTTGGAAAGGTAGGTCGAGATGACTACCTGGTTTCTGAGTATTGAAATTGCATCCTGGTGGAGATAGGAGTCTTATACGATGTCACCGGAAGAAACAGCTGAATGAGAATTGTTTAAAGAGTTGTTTAAGAAAAGGTTTATTCCTCCGGCATATATGGACGGTAAGAAACAAGAGTTTACAATTTGAGACAAGGAAAAGAATGAGAATCAAAGGAAAGATGACCACGGTTAAGGTCATGTGTCTCAAGAACCTCACAAGACTTAGAGCTTTAAAAGAAGTGGAGTTAATTCTAGTTCTGCCAGCAGAGATTTTAGTACCATTGGTCAGATGCGAAGTGGTAGATTTACTGGAGATCCTAGATTACAAAGGCGAGGTGACTCTGGTAGAGGAAATGTACCTTTGTGCCATAAGTATAATAGCATACACTTTGGAGAGTGTAGGCGGGAAAGCAGAGCATGCTTTACATGTGGACAAATCGGAAATAGAGCTATAAGATACTCAGAATCTTTCGGGCTTGATCATGGGCACGTTAAACATTATTGGTTACTTTACTAGAGTTTTAATTGATTGTGATGTAGAAATTTTATGTTATTGACGATGTTGCCAAAGAGAGTAATGTTGGAGCACGATCGAGGCGTATATATGTATTTCTGATGAAGAGCAAGATGATAATATTGCACCCTTAAGAATTGTTGCTTACTTATCGAGATGACAGTGAGTTATCGTTATTGCGGGCTGCAAACCGTAATATCTATAACTTATTTGTTGGATTCGTTAAGCAAGTAAACAGGTAGGTCATTCTATGTCGGTTATGATTATTCAGGGTGTCCAGTGATGGTGGAAGATATAGTTATGCCCGTGAATCTTATCTCGTTAGACATTAAGGATTTTGACATGATTTTAGACGCAGATTGGATGCATTATAATCGTGCCAATATGGATTGCTACGGAAAATCAGTTACTTTCCATTGTCTTGGATTATCAGAGGTTACTTTTGTGATTGAGCAAAGTGGAGTGAGGCGTACCGTTATTTCTGTTGTGAGAGCAAAGAGATTGTTATCAAAAGGTTGCCAAGGATACCTAGCTCATGTGGTGTTGCAGGATCGTACTCCTAGTATTGTGGATGACGTACGAGTGGTAGACATTCTCCTAATGTGTTTCCGGAATGATTTACATGGATTGCCATCAGACGGAGATGTGGTGTTCACTATTGAATTGTCTCCAAGTACAGACTTTATGCTATAGATTGGTTCCTACAGAGTTAAAGGAATTGAAAATTCAGTCACAGGAATTGGTTGATAAAGGTTTTAGTCAACCTAGTACGTTACTTTGGAAAACCCCAGCTTTGTTTATAAGGAAGAAAGACGGGACCTTAAGAATATGTATGGATATTAGGTAATTGAATCAGGTAACGAGTAAGAACCGTTATCCATTGCCGCGCACTGATGATTGTTTGATCAGCTTAGAGGTGCCTATGTGTTTTCAAGGAAAGAGTTGAGGTCTGGTATACTCTTAAGTTGAAAGTAAAGCATGCTAGTCAATTTGAGTTGGTGTTGCAATGTTTGAGGGAACATTGATAGTAAAGCATGCTAGTCAATTTGAGTTGGTGTTGCAATGTTTGAGTTGGTGATGCAATTTGAGTTGGTGTTGTAGGGTCTCCGGTTAATTCACCATTTCACCTGTTACATTGATGCATCATTCATTTTGTTTTTGAAATTATAACATGGCATACTTTCTGGTTTTTGAGAAAAATTGATGATTTGAGATTTATGAAAAGTATTATGCTATTATGCTATTTTCTGGGAAAGTATACAGGTTTTACAACGAAGGGTTAGAAATGTTTTAAATGAAAAGTTTTCGAAAAACTTTGTTTTACTGACCCACTCAATTTTGTTTTGCGCCCTCTAGGTTCAAGTTAGCAGAGCTTTGGTGGCCACGAGGAATCCAACGGTGTTCTGACAGAATTCACAAAAGTAGGACTCACCCTCGGGTGTTTCATCTAAGTAACTGTTTTTTTTTAAGCTTCCAAACTGTGTAAATGGTTACGTCACTCTCACGTGACGGCCAACATGCCCTCCTTCGGGATGGGATGTGTCAAAAACTATAAAATTTTAAAATACATTTGAAATTAAACGTACCAACTTTGGATACGTTTAAATTCTAAAGAATGTATTAAAAATTCAAATATACTAAAAAAATAAGTAAGTAACCAAATATGCCTCTAATAAATTTAAAAAATATATATTGAATCAAATTCTTGAAAAAATAACAAATATTTATTAACGAAATAAAAAAAATAAAGCGTCTACATCAAAACACTCTTAAAAAAAAAGGAACTTTAACGAAAAGCTTTCATACTGTTCATTTCAACGAAAAATCACATTTTTAAACTAAAAAAATCAATTCTGATATTATTCACTTTACCCTTTATTTTGACCTTATTGTTAGAACTCAAAATTTTCAAATATTTTTCATTAAATTTCCTTAAAAAAAAATACATATAACAAAACAAGGAGACATAAAGGACGTAAGCCAAACTACATCAAGCGACGCCATTTTAATGGATATCCTTTATCGGTCGGTAATTTATGTTATTTTTATTATCCATCTTCGTCCTCCAATGTACGGTCCAGATTCAAAACTGTATTGCCTTCAGACAAAAATATGCAATCCAACGTCAACACTTTTCTAGTAACCAACAGAGACAAATCACGTGTTTATACCTCCATACATATCTTCGTGGATTGTCTGCCTTCCCATTTCCATACTTTTCCCATCCTCTCTTATTTGTGTGGTCACGGTTAAATCACGTCAACATTTTATATTAATTTTTTTATAAAAATAATAAAGTAAAAAGTAATAGGAATATAAAATATTGACGTGGCTTAACCGTGACCATACAAAATAGGAGGGGATGAGAAGAGTATGGAAATGGGAGGGCAGACAATCCACTTCCATTGTCAAAATGACATGACTCGAAATGCGAGTTACCGCTAAGGATAGGCAGCGGTTATGGCTGGCGAGTAACCATGATTATTTATCCATAACCGTTTATGCTCATACCTGCATAACCGTTTACCCGTTAGGTAATTGCCTAAACGGTTATACCCATACCCATAACTGTTTATAAACAGTTAACCATACCCATAATATCATACCTATTTAACCGTAACCGTTTAATACCTATTTACCCATTTACCATTTTTAACCCGTTTATCCTTCTTTTTTATACCATTACCCTTTTTTTACCCGTCTACATATTTTTTTAACAACTTTAAAATTAAAAAAAATTGTCATAATTTTCTTTTTTTTTGACAATTAAACACTGTTATAGGTACATTCATTATACATTTCCGTATTATAATTTTTTAAGTCCTTATACCATTCCAATAATTGAAATAATAGTTTACGAACAATATTTTTAACTGTTACCAATGAAGGTAATATAATATTTGCTAAGTATTCTTGGGTTACGAAAACTGTTTAGAAGATAGTATTATTGGGTTATTTAACCCATAATTGATGCGTAAAATAAGTTAACACACAAATTAAACCCTCTTTTTATCAATTGTAGTAAAGTATGTAAGTAGGGATCGTTCTAGGCCGGGGATTAGGAGGGATTGCTAAATCACTTGGAAACTGACTTGAAAACGTAAAAACAAAGTTTAAAACACTAACTATACTCAAAGAATGCAAAATTATACTTTAAAACACTAAAACAAACCAAAAGACTCAAAACAGCCCCTAAACACTCAAAACTACCTTAAAAACACAATCTGGGCAATTTTGGGACTCTCACACAAACTTGGACAAATTTTGGTTTTCTAATGAACTAAAACACTTAAAAACATAATCTAAGACAAGTTCTAATTAATATGACTCAAAGAAATAAGATGGGGTTGATTTTCGACGAAAATAATTAAATTAAGACAAGAACAAAGTAAACAAATTCTTAGACAAATTTGGGTGAATGAAAACACTCTAACACACAACCAAAACATAAATTAAACACTTTGAAACAATAAAGTAAAAGGGGGATTTTGGTTTTAATGAATTTGAAAACAAAACAAACTTTGTAAAACAAAACAGATTGTAAGTGAATTTGAATGAAACTTATGGATGGAAGGCTAGCTAGGAGGTTCTTCTCCACACATGTCACACTTGCATACAAAACGATTTCCAGTTGCTTTTCGATAAGCTATGAATACTCAACGCCCCAAATTAACCGTGAATTGCACTAATTAACCCTCAGTTTTTTCCACAAGTTATTAGGTTGGATGATTGCATACGACAACCCAAAACATTCCCTACAAGTTCCCTACATGAATTGCATAATAAAGATACATGCAAGAATCATTAAGTTCTATGAAAAACATAAGCATTGACGAGGCACTCGTTACTATGATTTGCATGAAACTTATGCCAAGAGTTTACTTAACGTGATTGTGACTAGCAACCTTCACTACTTGTGAATATAAGTTTATAACGATTAGGTGAAACTCCCTTATATTCTAGTGTGACAGCCCGTCCCGGAATTTTAATTCCGAGGACATGAAAAGATGAAAATGCCCTTAAACGGGACTAAGGGGCGAAAATTTAACAATTTGGATTGAGTTGGACACGTGGGATCCCCACATCCCTCAAAACTTTCCCCAATTCCCGTACCTTGTCTCTCTATCTCTCTTCCCTCACGACTCTCTCTCACTCTCAGTTCTCTCTCTTCCTCTCCGACGCTCAACCTCACCCAAAACCACCTAAAACATAAACAAACGTCCAAGATAAGACCACATTTGGACTCCTGGAACTTCCACGATCACGTAGACATCAATTTCAGGTAAGTTTTGCTTCGAAAAACCCTAGTTTCAAAGTTCCCGTGAAATGGTACTGTTCATGATCTTCTAAATGACTACGTTTTAGGCTAAAAAAAGATCACAGCGGGCTTAGTGAGGTCCCAAGGAAGCTCGGAGTGCTTCGTTGGAAGTTTTTGGACGTAAGAACACGGAGATTGACAAGTTCAAAGTTTGGCCGGAGCTTTCGAGGAATTTTCCGGCGAATCCCCGGCGAGTTAGGAGTCGAGGTAGGTATCAATCTCTTCGTCTCGTCAAGTACTACAACTTTCCTTTTTGTTTCACTCAATTTCGTTGAGTATTGAAGAAGTTATACTCATTTGAAAAATACCCAGTTTCCGGCGACCTCCGAGGCTTTCGAGGCATTTTCCGGAAAAAATACGGCTAACTAGGTGTTTTGCAAGGTACCATTCTCTTTGTCTTTTCAAGGGCTACAACTTTCGTTTTTGAATCACTTGATTTCGTTGAGAAATGACAAAGTTATGGCAATTTGAAAAACTGCCCAGAAAACGGCCGCCGGAAAAACCAGTCCGGCGACCCAAGGAAGAAGAAGGTGCTACAGTAAAAATAAAAAAATAAAAATAAAATTATTTTAAAAATATGTCGACGTCCGTGACGTCGAGTAGATCACTGTGGTATATTCATATACCTAAATTGAACACCGTATGAGAAAGTTATTGAAGATTGTTGGTTAGGTGTTCAAATAACGTTTTATAGTTTTCACATTTAGGTGAAAATGTGAATTGATGATCCGACCGTTGGATCGTCACCAAACTTTGATACGTTGTAATACGTAATATTTGAGGATTATTGGAACTTACGGATTGGGAATCCGAGTTACGGATCTTCCGGAATTGGAATTGTAAGTCCATAATATAAAATGTTAACCGTCACTTAGTTTTGGAAATTGACGGAGATCCGACCGTTGGATGGTAATGAAATTTTAGGATGTTGTCCTAGAGGTATAATGTGAACCTCTGGAAGTTATGGATTTAAAATCTGAGGGGTGGATCTTCCGGATCAATCTACGTAGTGACGTATTTTATATAAGTTATATATTTTATCGATATGAATTCTGAGGTTGGAATTGATTATTGTTTTAGGCGCCGATCGTCATGACGCCTTGGCGTATTGTGCTAGGGAGTTGTAGGGCGAACTCCAGGTGAGTGGGCAGTTTTGTTTTCCGTATATATATATACTTGACGTTTCCCAGAAATTGAATTGAAATGAAAATATGTTTAAAATGAAATGCATATGAGTTATGTGGAAAAACGGGAAGTGAAATACCATGCATAGAATTGATATGAAAAGTATATAGAAATGTGAGTTGAAATGCCATGCATGAATTAATATATGATGCATATGTATGAATTGGTGCGGTGGACGCACAAGTAAGAATTGATTTATGATGCATATGTATGAAATGGTGCGGTGGACGCACATGTGAGTATTTAATTACTGTTATGATGATGATGATATATATTGAGCTCAAATCCTGCACCATGGTTTAGTGCTTATAGTATTCACCGCATCGCACGCTCGCCTTGGATCCAAGTAGATGCTAGTCGTACAGTCCACGCGGAGTGGGTACGACAGACCAGTCGCGAGAGTGTTAGTGAGATTCCGACTGGTGGGTGACCTTAGATTATGTGCACAGATGATTTATGAGAAGCACTAGAGCGTAACTTGTGTGCAGAAGGCCGGACGGGTCACAGAGGTGACTCCGGTAGAGTGATAATGATAGATTTTGAGCTCTAGGTTCAACCGTACAGGGCTATTAGAGGGCCTCCGGTTGATTACTTTCTTGCACCTGATATGATTATTGTTGATGCATCCATACTTAACTGTTGAATTAGACATGGCATGGCATGATTGATAAAAAAAAATGTTGAGTTAATGAATTAAAGTATTGAGAATATATATGTATAATTATATTTTACATTTCTGGGAAAATATACAGGTTTTACGGAGAGGGGTTACAACGTTTTGAAAAATGTTTGGATTTGGAAAAGAATTGTTTTACTGACCCACTCAATTTTGGTTTTGCGCCCCTCCAGGTTCAGGAATCACAAAGGTGTGGTGACTACGAGGAATTCGACGGTGTTCTGACAGATTGGACAAAATTAGGACTCACCTTCGGGTGTATCAATTTAAATTGTATCTTAAAGCTTCCGTACTGTGCAAATGGTTACGTCACTCTCACGTGACGGCCAGCATGCCCTCCTTCGGGACGGGGTGTGTCACTAGCGTCAAATTCATGCATGAAAATTAAGCGTGCACTCTTAACCAACATACACAAATTAGTTTTTATATGAACGGATAAGTAAATTGAATTCACAACTTATGAATCACAACTGGATGTAATCAAATCATATTGCAAGTATGAACATAGTTTCGAATCACCCCCTAACTAAGAGGGGTTTAGTTCCTCATACTTACAAAGCAAAGATACATAAAATTAGACATTAAAATCAAAGGAAAGAAAACACCTAAAATGCTCCAACTTGGTAGCAAGTGCATCCAAGATTCCTCCTTTCCCTTGCTTGCGGCAGATTGGGTTATGGACAGATTTTGGGTAGTTTTATGATGTAGAATGGATGGGGAATGGTATGGAAGGGTTTAGGGTGAGTGTGGAGGAGTGTTTGATGGTTGGAGGGTGGTGGAGAACTAGGCAAAGAGGGTGGAAGAAGGTGGAGTGGCTGTTATGTTTTCTAGGCACTAGAATGGTGTTTTTGGGGTGTTTTGCTTCCTAGGGTGTGTATGGACGAATTTTTGTGATAAAATGATGAATATGGGGGATTGTCCTTCGGCCAAGGGGTGTAAACATGTATTTATAGGCCCCCAAAAACCTTAGAAAATCAGGTTAGGTTAAGGATGAAATGCATGGCAATTTGTGTGTGTGGTGTGCAATGGTCCAAGGGTGAAAATGAAGTAATGATGCAAAGTGTGAAGGGTAAAATGGAGTGGTGTTGTAGCTAGGGAGCATGAATGATTGTGTACATTGCATAGAGATGGAAAGGGAGGTGAAATGTGTCAACAAATGGGTCAAAGGTGCAACAACATGTGTTGCACATGGCATTGGATTCCAAATGTGAATGATGGAGCATCAATTGGTGCATGTAATGGATGTAAATGTTGTCTAAAATCTAATGAGTGAAGGGAACAAGAGGTATCAAGCAATTGAGTGTAATAATTAAATGAATTGAAGCATGAAATTAGAAATTATGTAGGGGACAAGAGTGATCAAGCATGGCATGGAATCCAAAGGGAATTCTATGTGGTTTGTATGGCAAGGAATGCAAGTTGGGGTGACAGATTTTTGGGCTGTTTTCTTCATCTTTTGGACCATAATTCTTCATATTCTTGGCCTCTTTAGTTCTCAAATTCGTCCATCCACTTGGCCCATGCATTTGCTATCCATTCCAAGCCCGAAACATGATCCAAAGGCCTCCAAAATGCATCTTCTTGCATACTTTGTCCATAAAATCTGAAAACACACGAAAATGACTTTAAACATTAAAATAACTAAGGAAACACGACATAAATGCACAAGAACAAGCCAACTAAGTCGCATAAATGTGCTCCTATCAATAATGTAAAGTATTAACATAATATATATAATGAGCTACATTTTATTATAATTAGCTATATAAACCATGCACTATAGTCAATAATATTGATTTAAGTTTTGTCTGATAGAAAACATGGTTAGGGGAAGGATTACACTTATTGACCATGAAACATGTCTTTTCGGCAACAATCAAAAGATACAACATTTAAATTGAAGAGATGTGATTGTTGGATTAATAACACAACTTCCCATCTCCTGTCAAACATCCGCATATATATATATATGTATATATAATATTTTTAAAATATTCAACATTACATATAAAAAATAAATGAGTAAACGGTTACCCATTTATAACCGCGGTTAATACCCATAATCATCAATTTAAATTTCACGAGTAAATGGTTATACCCATAACCATTTATTTATTACTTATAACCAAGTTTAACCGGTTGGGTAACTGCGGTTATGCCCGCGCCCATCCCTAGTTACCGTGGTCCCAGAGACACTGGATAACTGACACTATTGTGCCGAAGAGTCGCCAGGGTAGACTTAACAGAGACTGCCTCCTGCCATTATTCTAGATTCCTGATTTTCTCGCTTTCTCCTTCCAAACAGAAACATACTTTCTCACTTTCTCGCGCGTTTTCTCGGGAAAATTTTGGGAATCCCGACAGAAATTCTACAGCCTCTCCAGACACGGAGTGTAGCTGTCTTACCACTTCAAATTTCAGCTGGAAAACAGGGTATTAGGGTTTGAATTTGGTGATTTTTGTGGATTTGAATTCGGAGTTTGCGATTTTTGTGGATTACTATGTGTTTCTAGCTGTATTAGATTTGTGATTTTGTAATTATTTGTTGTGAATTTTGTGGTTTTTTTGTTGGGCTGCAGATCTGGAAATCTCGGGTTTGGAGATAAAATGAGGCAGACTAGGCTTATGGAGAGGACCAACTCTATGAGAGAGAAGAGGCAAATGGAAGGGGGAGAGGAGGAGCAACCCGAGCGAAAACGACCGGCTCTCGCTAGGTAATGGACTTCTTCTTGTTTGGTTTCAATTGATTATGTGAATTAGTTTGGTTGATTATGTTTTTTGTTTGCTAATTTGAATAATTAGTCGCGTAATTGAGATTTGTAAAAAACCCTTTAGTTTGAGAGGTGATATGGCTATACTTGGACAATCAAGTTGTACTGATGCTCACTCTAGGAGTGGAGCAATTGTTTCTTTGAGTAGTTGACTCGTATGTAAGTGCTTTTAAAATGATTGAAGATTTTGGTCAAAGCGTTATTGGTTTCCAAAAGCACTTGAAGTACAATTTGAAAGAAGCACCAATAATGTACTTCATGCAGGAAGCACTTCAAGTGCTTTCCACATTTCACTTGCATTTTTTTTACTGTGGATTGGTTCCAAAAACACTTTCATCAAAAGCAGTTTCAGTCATTTTAAAAGCGCATCCAAACACTAGTTGGTGATTAGAAGTGGTTTTTGACTAAATGTTAAGTTTACCTCACAGTCTTTAAAACAGATAAACTGTAGCATTTGCTTATGACTTCAGCTTATTTAATTACCATAGCCAGCACCACCACCAACCATGTTGTTCTTATCTGGTTGTGAATATTGTGTATTTGGTATGATGCCTTGTCATCCAGAAAAGCCAAATGAGTTGTTATTGTTGTGGTTCCTTTATGATTTCATAAAAGATATTTGCATTGAGAAAAGTTCTGGTGCTTGCTTGTCTTTGAGTACTTTGTTACCTTGTGTGATTGGAGAATAAAAACCTTTGATTTTCTATATGCATTGACTCGCCACTTAATGAACTTTTGTGTCCAAAGCTTCAATATGTTTTCTATTCGTGTTTAATATTTCGTTTAGTATATTTTTGCAGTGTAATTATAGAAGCTCTCAAGGTGGACAGTCTGCAGAAGCTATGCTCGTCATTGGAACCTATTCTTCGCAGAGTTGTAAGTTGTTTTAGTACGTTTTATATGTGACATGTTTATCCCTCCTTTCTAATAGAATTAATAGTTACCGTTACCAGTTATCTAATGTATATATGTGGGCTAATAAAGTTGAACAAATCAAAAGAGAGTTTAAACTGTACTCTTGTTCCACACAGGTGAGCTTGAAACAGTGATTAACATGCTCAGTGAAGACTTTATTATATCTTGATGCTTGTTGAATAGTCGATACCTTTTTATGCTCTCATGTTTTGATGCCTGGACTATTTTATCCATTAACTGAGTTGGATAAACATCTAGGTTCTTGTTTGTTGAAGATCACGATAACCTGGATATGGTTATTTGTTTATGTGGATACTACTGATTATTTGTGCTGAAGTTCATCCCTTAATTCTCTTTCTGTGGGTGACTCCTCTGATACCACCCAAATTTTATTACTGTAGATTTAAATGTGAGCAAGAATTTTCAGGTTATATTAGTTTTGTTTATATTGATATAATGCGGCGGAAGCTAAATTTATTTAGTGCTGGGTTAAGTGTTCTTGGCACCTGGAGTAGTGATTAATCTTATGAGCTGGAATTATTTTTAGGCTGACGTCGTATGTCATTAAAGTCGTTTCATTAAAAAACCATCAGTTCAATAACTGCACCTAATTCAAATTAAATACTAAACTTTATGTTCATTAATGTACTTCCAATTTGTCTTTGTCTGATGTTGGTACCATGTATAAAACGAAGAAAATTTGGAATATTTGAACTTCTATAGGTTGGGATGATTCTTGTGCTATCCGTATGAAGGATAGATGCTTTCTTATGACTGAACTATTTGTCTACCACGTGATACAATATACTGAAGTTATGGCAAAAAAAACATAACATATCTATTGTGATTTTCTGTCTATGCTCTTGCTCTGTAGCCCTTATTCTCGTTTTTTATTTCAATTTACTGGTTAACAGGTAAGCGAAGAAGTGGAGCGTGCTTTGGCTAAGTTAGGCCCTACGAGAGTTAATGGAAGGTGAAAAAAAATTATTTATGATATTTGTTTAATGAACAGAATAATTTTTCTTTATTGTTTATTTTGTGGGTGTATGCCTAGTGATGCTCTCTCTCTCTCGTTCTTTCTCTTCCATTTACAAACCAAATCTTTTAAACAGTCTGAAATAATGGGAAGACCTGTAGTCCATCTGATGCCAACACCACCATATTTAGGAAGCAGAGCAACACATCTAGAAAAGAAAAAAGCAGTCATAAACAAAACTTTTCTACTCACTAAGAAGAAGAATAGTTGAATACTTAGCATATATTTACAGGATTGGTTATCCCTAATTGTTAAAGCATTTATCCATTTTTCTGGAGTAGTTCAGTTGCCTACTTAATTGATTGGTTCTTATTTGTAATGCCTTCCTTTGGTAGACCGATAAGAGGTATTCTTAAACACTCAAATACTTACATGAGCTGACAAGGGTGTTTATGGGCTCTCTGAAGTATGATCTTCTTCTGTTGAGTTTTTCTTACAGAGCTTAACCAATGACCAATGATGATCATGTGTATAAATCTTAAAATTAGTTTATAGAATAATTTGAATTTTGTAAAGGTCTTCACTTGCTACATATTTGTGTTCATATTTTACATTTGGAAAATTTTTCTGGATAAGATATTTGTTGTGTTAAGGAATTTGTATGCTTCTATATGATACACAGAGGCTGAAAGCTTTTAGATTTACCAGAGATTTCTCATATTTCAAAAGTATGATGTTCAGAGAACTTCGTTGTTTTTGTTTTATAACTGTTTCTAGATTTGTAATCATATATAATTCCAGAAAGTATTTATTGGAAAAAAAAGAAAAAGAAAAGAGAGAACAGAAATGGCAGGTGTCTTCTGGTGTAAGAACTTTTGTTTTGATGTTCCCGGATATTAGAATTATAACCATCATGAACTATATTAGCAAAATAAAAATGTTCATACTATGACGAATAGTCAACACGTAGTGGTAACATAGTTTCTGATATTTGACATTTCAGGTCTTCTCCAAAACGAATTGAAGGTCCAAATGGGCAAAACTTGCAACTAGAGTTTAAGTCCAATTTGGCTCTTCCGATATTCACAGGAGGTAAAGTTGAAGGCGAGCAGGGTGCTGCAATTCATGTTGTTTTAGTTGATGCAAACACTGGCCGAGTTGTGACTTCTGGGGCTGAATCCTCTGTAAAACTAGATATTGTTGTGCTTGAAGGTGATTTCAACAATGAAGATGATGAAGGCTGGACTCAAGAAGAATTTGATAGCCATGTGGTGAAAGAGCGTGAAGGAAAGAGACCTCTATTGACTGGGGACCTGCAAGTGACCCTCAAAGAAGGGGTAGGAACTCTAGGGGATCTGACCTTCACAGACAACTCAAGTTGGATACGAAGCAGGAAGTTCAGACTTGGATTGAAAGTAGCTTTGGGGTTTTGTGAGGGCATGCGCATACGAGAAGCTAAAACAGAAGCTTTTACTGTTAAAGATCACAGAGGGGAATGTAGGTTCATGCTCCAGACAATTTTTTTTTAATTTTTTTTATTTTATTTTTTTGTCCTAACTGTGCTAGTGCGCTGTTGGTGATTTCTTTTTCCTTTGATCTTGCCAGTGTACAAGAAACACTACCCACCAGCATTAAATGATGAAGTATGGAGATTGGAGAAGATTGGTAAGGATGGGGCATTCCATAAGAGGTTAAGCAAAGCAGGAATATTCACAGTTGAAGAGTTTCTTCAGCTTGTGGTCCGAGATTCTCAAAAATTACGGAATGTAAGTGCAGGACTTGGTTTGAATTGTAAAAACACACGCAAAAACACAAATACTTTGATACCTTGTAGATGTTTATGTTGTGCTCTTGTTTATAGATCCTTGGAAGCGGAATGTCAAATAAGATGTGGGATGCTCTTTTAGAACATGCAAAGACTTGTGTCTTGAGCGGGAAGCTTTATGTTTATTATCCTGAAGATACAAGAAATGTTGGTGTTGTTTTTAACAACATCTATCAGCTGAGTGGCCTCATCACCGGGGAGCAGTTTCACTCTGCTGATGATCTTTCTGACAGCCAGAAGGTGAATATGAACCATATTGTATCTTGGAAATATGTTCTCACTATACTATTACTAGGTGGTCAATCTGTTTGTATTTTTGGATTTACATATTTCAAATCACATTTCCTTGTCCTAAAGGATTTATATTTGACACATATGTAATACTTTTTTTGTTTTTGGAGAACTTGAAAATGATATCATCACCAAGGAGCATTAGCACGAGGGAGATGAATTTTTCTGATAATTCTAAGTTTGAAGGATGTGCTTTTTTAAGTGCTATAGATTTCTGTTCTTCTTTTGATTTTTTGTTATTACTAGTAAAAGTATGGAAGTTATGAAGAGGTCCCTGCAACGCCAATGTTTTTGAACTAGTTATGTACTTCGTGTTGCTGACCGAACAATGGTGTTCTTTCTAAAGTCTTGGGCAGTTGAAAGTCCTAGAGTTCTAGATACTACAGTCATTTTTAATCTTCTATGGTAAATAATTGACAATGGAAAGGTCAAATACAAAAATTTCTATAATGCTTATGTTTGTGCAGGTCTATGTAGATGGGCTGGTGAAGAAAGCATATGACAACTGGGAGCAAGTTATTCAGTATGATGGCAAGTCACTTCTAAATTTCAAACAGATTAAGAGGTCGGCTGCACCCCGAACTGAAATTCAAATGGGCCCAATCAGTTACTCTGAAGCTTCAGATCAACTGCAACTACATCGCCTGCCAAATTCAGTTCACTCAGAGCAGCCTCCATTGGATCCGCTACCAATCGGAGGTAAACATTGCTGTCTGCATGAGCTTTGAACATTTGTTTTTTTTTTTTGTTTTTTGATTTTGTTTTCGGTGGGAGAGGGAGTAAATCCCATCCACTCAAGGTTGTCCTCCTGAAACTTATTTGTGGAAGTAATTATTTAGAGTCAGAAAAAGAATTACTAATTAATAAAGGTGAGCTAAAACAGTGAGTGTTAAGTGTCCTTTGCTTGTGTGGAATATGACTTCAGGTGAAATATGAAAGTGTAGGATTTATAAATAATGCTACGTTGGCTAGGTTTACAGAACCGAACCTGGAATATTCTGAAGCTATGGGATGTCGAATCCTCCAAAAATGAGCAGAAAATTCATCTGACACTTGCCTGACTACTCATCAGCATCTTAAGTAGCTCACCTTGGTCTAAAATTGTTGGGTTTTTGGCTCAAATTTAGGATGATGCAATCAATTAAGTTTGTGTTACCTATTTGGTTTTGGTGTCCTATTTGGGTTTGATTTTGACTTTTTAATTAGTTTCCTTGGTGGAGAGATTTTGTTAATTACCTATTTGATTAGGATTTGGATTTATTTCCTATTAATATTCTTATTGTAACCTAAGTCCTATGCACTATAAATAGGACCTTAGGGTTAGTGTATTTAGTGTGGCAATTTGGTGAGAGTCAATTTGTGAGTTTGTGAGTTAGAGAGCAATGTGGGAGAATCTTCTCCATTAGTTTTGGGTTCTCGACTCGTTTGGTTTAGGGTTTGTAATTTGTGGGATTTGGGTTATGAGAGTTTAAACACTCTTTTGTAATCTTCATTTGTTTAGTGAAATTCCTCGCCGTGCTTCACTCATGGACGTAGGCTTTATGCCGAACCACGTAAATCTCGTGTTAGTTTGAGATTGTTTGTTTTAGCTTTCACCTATGACGTTGATATTGGTACTTTGTTAGAATTCGCTTCCGTTTGCGCATAAAAGTACAATAAAAATTCCAGGATCATTAAACCAAAATTCAATCTGTAGCGACTCCTGGTGGCCATGTTAAGGACATTAGGATGAGTACTAAACCAAAATTTAATCTTCACCTTGGTCTTTTGCAATGAAAAATGTGGCTTGAGAAACAATTTATGATTAATAGGATGACCTTTATTATTTCCCAAATATGACTTGGGAATTAGGATCTACTGCTACTTTTAAAACTTTATAGATGGTATTTACAAACACCACAGCGAATCAAAGCTGTATAGTTTTAGAAGTGCCAGTCTATATAACTACGTAAAACTTGTATATCTATACCCATATCAGTGCATTTATAATTTATATTTAATTATAATTTGTATAATTTACGTTACAAAACTGAGCCTAAGCGCGTAATAAAAAATGCCATTGGAATGTAGGGAACTTTTGGTCGCACACTTGCACCATATATCTATACACTTGTCGAGTTTTTATGGAAATGCCTTGCACTTAATTTCCTTCCCTTGTTATTCAAACTGTCAATATGTAATAGATGCTAAGGTTGACACCCACGTCTTCGGTGGAGTGAGATTCAAACCATGCTATAATTTAATTCTAAACACACACACACGCACAGAGCTAGACAGGGTCCTAATTATGATTCTGTTTTGGCCTCTTTTTTTGGTCCTTGTCAGGTTATAATGACGGTCTATCAACAAGATACTTGACCCAGCCACTCGTAAATTCCAATTCTCATACCCAGTTTGATGGCGCCGGATTTACACTGGATGACCAATTGATCAGCAATTCTCATCAGGTACAAAGCACAAGAAATGACCCCAATACTGTTGGTTTGGCTCTTGGTCCTCCACAATCATCCACATCAGGATTTCAGACTATCAATTCTGCTCAGACATCCACTCTTAATCCTATAGATGACTGGACAACCAACCGAGATTTTATTTCAGAGGAAGAGATTCGTATTAGAAGTCATGAGATGCTCGAAAATGAGGATATGCAGCACTTGCTCAGAATCTTCAGTATGGGAGGAGGCCATGGCTCAATTGATGTGCCCGATGATGGGTTTTCATTCCCCTCATATATGCCATCACCAATGCCCAACTATGAGGAAGATCGCACCCGTCCTGGAAAAGCTGTTGTGGGGTGGCTCAAAATTAAGGCAGCAATGAGATGGGGTTTTTTTGTGAGGAAGAAAGCTGCTGAGAGAAGGGCACAGATTGTGGAGATAGAGGATGAATAGAAGCCCATTCAAAGCTGATACAAGGGTCTTGCTATGATAGTTAACTTTTTATGAGTGCCTGCTACAGCTTGACGTTTTAGGCGGACTGAAGATGTCAGTTTCAGAAGTCTTGATAAATGACCGACATTTGTGGATATCTGTTGGATGGAAAGGAATCTATTCTTGTAGCTACCTGTACAGTAAGTCATTTCTGTTTATTTTTCTTACTCGTGAAGATTTCTGTCATCACTCTGTGAATGACATTGGCCCCTGGCTTCTAACGGGTAAATTTCTTATTACCTCTTGTTGACATATTTTAGGATGACTATCATCTGTTGTTTTGGTTAAACATTGCACGCGGGTGCTGGCTAGTGTTTTATATGATTGTGCTAGTTGCTTTTGTAATTTGAATTGACTGGAATTCTTGTACGTTAGACATTCATAACCTTTTTTTTTTTTTTTTCTTTTTCACCTAGTCTTGAATTTGAGTTTCCGTGTTTTTAGCACTGAAATCAGCGTAACATACCGAGGTCTGGTAATAACTTGCTGAGTTTTCGATTCTGTTAATTGGATGTGGAGGTTTATACTGGAATCTAAAGGTTGACATGTGGAGGCCAAATGGGATTTGTGACGATGATTGGATGCAGTTCATACCGCAATTAGGCTTCAAATACGTACCGGAAATCATGTAATTCTGCGGAGTCTTTTATGACTGGAAATATCTTCTGTTCACACACAGGAGTATTGGATCAACGCCCTCTGGTTTCAATTTTTTTGCTGTTATGGAATTGCATTTGGCTTTGCTTTTACTGAATGTTTTTTGTTTGTTTGCGTGCTTCGGTAAAATGTTGGCACAATTGAAGTAGGAAGGATCATCTTTTGACTGCGTGGGACTTTAATCCCGATTGTTATGAACCGACCAATTGAGCCTGCAAGTCCTGTTCGGATCTTTCTTCCCTTCGGAATTTCACGGCAGAGGAACCTCTCCGGATCCTCTCACAGAGAATTCTAGAGGTCATTTCATCGTGTTCGTTCATTGTACATATTGCGGTTAATTTTTGTCGGGTATTGTGTGTGTTCAATTTTAAATAAACAAAATTCAAACTGATTTCTAGCATGACAGATGAATGGACACGATGAAGTGATGATTGGGATTTTAAGTGATGATTGGGATTCTTACAAAAGGATTAGGATAGGATCCTATTCCGGAATTTCACTCAAAAGCTGACATGAGCTAATTTGCTTTTAGGGGTGCTTGGGACAAGCGTTCACGAGCACGCATGACTCAGCACTTGATGCAGTGCCAATTAGTGGATGGAAGTCAAACAAAAATGTCCTCACAGGTTTACTAAAATTTGTTTTGGAAACCCATAAATAATAAGTCACCAGACACCGGCGGCCTGAAATGAAGGCGGGCGAAAACAGAAAAAAGATAAAAGGTTGACGCAATTTGTGCAACGGAGAGCTGTACACAGTACCTGTACATACATCGTAAAGCCGGCATACACATTACACACACCAAATGTGTCAGGATTAGATAAATCAATTACCTCTTCTAATTCTAACAGTTGTATGTTTTGTCTCATCCTGATTACACGTCGGTGCATCAGAATGAGTAAATCAAATAAGTTGTCTATTTTAATTCTAATTCATTTCTTCAACATTATCTATATACTAAAATTCGGTTCTTTTGGCATTGTTTTTCACTGTTTGTGAACGGTAAAATGTCGGAAATGCCCTCGACTTCTCTTGCTTTGTACAGTTGATCCTCGGTTTTACCCTCGCTGGGCACGCGTGTCCTTCATCGCTGGCTTTTCTAGTTTGATTTCTCTGCTTTTTCGTTGTCTACCTTTCGTTTTGCTTCTCTCTCTCTCCATTTCCTGCACTCACTTTTTTTCCTCTCGCCGATTGTCGACGCCAGTTTTTCTTGCCCAAAATCTCCTGCGCTCTTGAGAAATTCTTATTGAAAGCCCCCAGCCCTTCAAGTTTCTGCCATTATTGAATTCGATCGGAATCCATTTTTTTCTCGCATAACCTGGTGTTTCCTAGTGAGTTTTCCGTCTTTCTCAAAGTGCTTGAAAAAAAAAAAAAATTTGTGGTTTGTGCGTGGCTGCCTGATTTGATTTGGTTTTTGCTTTTAGGAAAAGCTGGAGTTCGAATTTTCGGGTTTTTGCATGCAAGCTTGGAAGCCCTTTCTGATCAAGGTATATAATTTCTGTTTTTTCTATTATATCTTATGGTGAACAAAATTAAAATATTTTTTTTGGGTTGTGATCCATTTGCAGATCAAGAAATCAAGATTCAAAGATAATATGCCACCAATCACAGGACTCTGAATTCCTTTCTGGAACCCTGTTGCTGCACTGAATCATCATATTTTGGAAGTAGATTTTTATTTTTTGGTTCTCTGTGCTTTGCGGTTTTGTGTACAGATTTAGTTGAACATGGGGAAATCATAGCTACTCTTCCTGGAAAAGCTGATGCGAAGTGAGCTTCCGTTTTTATTTTCCATTTTGCTGTGAATTTATTTCGTGATTTGATTGGTGATCTCAATATGAACCCGTTAGTTTTGAATTTTGGCACATGGCATTACAAAAGCTAATGAATCCCATGCTTAAGTTGTTTTATTTCAACATCTGTTCAACTTATTGAAATCTTGTGATCAGTTTTTTCCCCTGAAAACTTTGTGATCAATTTAATCCTGTTAGAATATGTAATATTTCTTTGTCCCAAATAGATAAATTTTGGTTAGTTGGTGGAGCATTTGGAATGCTTATCAGTTATTTACTAAATGTAGTTTAAAGGAACAACTTAAATTTCTTGGGATGCCTATTTTAAAAGCAAAAGGAGAGATTGAAGCACTCTGTGCCCAGTTAAATGGCGACAATCATGTAGATGTTTGCATTACGTTTGACAGTGATGCGTACCTCTTTGAGGCTAAATGCGTAATAAAAACTTTTCGATCTAATTCCAAAGTAAGTATTAATGTCTTAGTAAGTTTAACTATCCTTGACTTGAGCAATTGTTTCTGCTTTTTCATATTTAAATTTTATTCTTTTGAACTCATATCTCCTCTTGCCAGTTCTCAGGGCTTATTATATTTTTAGGCACTAAGAGAATCTCATCGCTATGCAGGAACCATTTGAATGGTACTATATGTCAGATATCGAAGCTGGTCTTGGTTTGAAGAGGAACCACTTGATTGCTCCCTCGCTTTTGGCTGAAAATGACCATGATTTGAATGGAGTTCAATGGCTTGATACAACTCTTTGTTTTGGTCAAACGTTTAGTGAAGATGAGATAAATAGGTATGATACTAACTGGTTTTACACATGGTTTCTTTTTTGCTTAAAATGTTTTATGAAAAAAAAAAAAAATTAAAGATCACATTGCATGCAGGTTAGGTGAAATAGGCAGTTGCGATGCTTCTGTCTTTCAAGGTGGTATGTAATTTGTGGATGATAGTGTACCCAGTTTGGATGAGAGCCCATTAAAGTCAAAATTTTCTCATTGTTTTTTTTTTTTTTTTTTTTTGTAGGCATCCCAACAGCAAAAGAGCTCATTTCAAGTCTTCCTGTGAATTCTTTAGCAACGCAGTTGGTGACAGCTACATAAAAGTTAAGAGAGGTTCAAATGCAGTTGCTCTTCATGTTATATGGTACATTGATCAAATCACTCAAATCCCTTTATTTTATATATAGTCGTTGTTAGCACTAACATCATATTCAATTTTTTGTGTGTCTGCTGCCTTTTTTAATCTCAATATCCCCTTTTTTGTCCTTCTTTTGTTTATATGTTTATTTATTTATTTATTTTTTGCTAAAATATTGCTCTTTGAATTGTTTCGAGGATACTTAATAGTCCAAATTTTTTCAGTGAGCTTTTATGTGCATTTTTTGTTTGGTTCTTATTTGAAATGAACTTTGTAAGAAGTATCTTGGCATAACCCAATTTTTACATGAATCTAAGTTTTTCAAGAATAGCAAAGGAGAGAAAGGAGTCTGTTGTGTTTGGTGTAAAATTAATTTTTTTGTATTCCAATTATGTATGTTTTTTGCTGTCAGTGTGTATTTTTGCGTTGTCTGATTAGCGGTTATGCATAATACTATTTACAATGTGTGCATTTTTAGTATTGATAGTAATGTTATAAATAATTAGATGGCACGAATGTTGTATGAATCTTGATATATTTTACAAATAATTTGTATTTAAATTATCTAGATGAGGTTGAATAGCGGAAGTCCAAATGTACACTTCACTGGAAGAAAGATTGTGTGACATAGATCCAGGTTGCGAATTTGTATGCTCATGTGGAAGAATGCTCTGTTGGTCGGACGACATTGACTTAACTAATGGACATGGACAGAAGACATGGTACGGTAAGTATAGTAAATCTTTCGTCCTTGTTATTATGCAGTTGTAGGTTCTTTTCCTAGTCCTAGGCCATCTTATCATTATGTCTTAAAATAATAACAAAGTTTCCATGGCACTATAAATAAAGACCTTTCTGGGATTTTCGAAACTATCCTTAGAACAATAGTTAAGGATATCCAATGTACTTCTGATGCAAATATGAAGTACAACATTTTTCTTACGTAGTAGACCGAATTGGTTGGAGCATGATGCAAGTGTCAGTACAGCTGGATATTCATTTGCTCACAAAAAAATTTTGTGCATACCTTCATGTTGTTTTATACAAAAATTACGGGATTTATTTATCCTAAATTCACTGTTGTTAATAATTGTACCTGCATGCCATGCCTCAATGATTAGTCACTGAATTTTGTTAAATGTGTTGCATGTAAAAATTGGTTACTTTGAGGAGTCACTCTTCTGTATCTGGTGAAGATGAATTACAATAAAGCATGAAAGTGGCCATGACGTTTAAGGAAAAATTTATACTTCTGCCACAAGCCAGGTGCTTATCTAAAACATATATAATTACTTACATAAGTTGATTGTCTCTATTTCAACTTAGCGTCGTTCTTAATGTTCAACTGCCTGGAAAGGGTTCTTGAAGTTGTATTTTGGAATTAGTGTTCTTGATTCAGAAAAAAGGTCAATAAATACCTGCCTACACTCCACTTGTATGTAAATAGTATTGCTTATCATATATATTTTTACATTATACGGTTTTGAAAAGAATTACCCTGTAACCTTCCCCCCGATCCTAAGCCTATGCTTATGTGGTTATACATATTTGAAGGCACTAAATTCAGACATGCAAGATTGTGAGATCAGACCCCAAGAAAAGAGCTAGAGCAGGGATCCAGATAACAAAGGGGCCAAGGCAGAGTCATGAGAGCCCACAAGGAGCAACTTGAGGAAAGTGTCGATCAAAACTTTTGTATGTAACCATTTTCCAAATTCAGTGTAAATAGTAATGTTTTGAAACGCAATCTTTTATATCTTGCAAACATAATCTTTAATACAATTTTCAGTTGCAAACGTAATTTTCATACAATTTTCAATCCCGCAACAATGCATGTGCAAAATTTTCTAGTTGATTACTTAAACATGACTGACGAAATCAAATCCGTCAAGTATCGACACACTAATCATTTTATTCACTTCCCATCATTTGAGCTGATCAAGGATTCTTGTTTTGAGAAGAAGCTGATCAAGGATTCTTACCGCACCATTTTAATATCCCTAGATCTTTGTTACAGCAATAAATTTCGAAACAAAATTAGGGAGTTCATAATTGAAAGTTAACTAGTAGTAATTGGAGCGATTATATTTTACTTGGCATTCAAAGTAGCATTGGGTATCCAAAGCTCGTCCAAGTATAATGGGATAAGGTCAAACTTTCAATTTTGAAGAAATGAGACATTTCACAATAGGTGGGAAAAAGCGAGTGTTGTTGTAGGCATAATTGACTGAACAATTATGGAGGCCATAAAGAGAGAGAAAGGTGAGGCAATAGTAGAGAAGAGAGAGATGTGTAATTATGAGGTGTGTTATATTCCACCCCATTGTGCCGTTATTTATACTAGTAGGGAAGGTTAAATCCTTACCCTTTTAGGATTACAACTCATAATAGGTAATCGACTTCTAATAGGAAGAGATATTCCAAGATATACTAGGATTTACACAATCACATTCCTAATCTAATAGGACTGCAACACTCACCCTTGAGTGTGTAAATACTCAAGTAAATGGCGTATCAGGTCTTCAGTGATAAAGTCGTCAGCATAATGATCAAATGCGAGTCTCAAATCAACGGAAGATTGCATAAAAAGTAAAACTCACAAAACCTCGCTATGGTAAAACCCAAGGTGGGAGAAAAACCCATAGACTAAGGAGAAAAGTGAGAAATTGCATTCAGTCAAAACTATATGTCTTTTGGACGCAAGTAGAAGAGCTCACAAGGGTATGATTAACCCAAGATGGGTGCCTCGTTAAAACTTAGTTGGGTAGCAAAAACCCAGTGGAAAAATGCTCTTAATTGTAGGGAAAAAGTGTACATTAAGATCAAGTGAGTATACTTCTAGATACTCCTCCTGAGTTTGATATAACTTCCAAATGAGAACTACAAGCATTGCATATGAATAGTTAGGCGTACCAATTCCTAGGACAAGCTTTTGAAAAGTTGACTTCAGCAGTGACGTCGTGTAGAGGTCAGCAAGGTTGTTTGGGATCGGCTTGCATGACTTCAATCTCATGATGCTTTGCTGATGTAGATGTAGACGCAATATGTCTTGGCGTTGACTTTGTTGATGTATCATGTCTTGGTCGAGTTGATACATGCGGCATAATCTTCATGGATCGTTGTTGGGACTCAACGATGGATGAAAAATATAGCAAGTACTTCGAATATGCTCAACAAGAACTCCTAACCATGTCTCACTTGTGGCATAGTGAAGTAAGGTTAGTCTTGGAACGTTTCGAAGATTTCGCAACTAAGGTCATATCGTGGACCTCCAAGATATTGCGATATCCCTAATGCTAAAGACTTAATCATTTGGGAATTTTGCCTTGTGTGGGTTTGATAAGTAACCAGCTTTAGCATAACAAACAAGGCAAGCATCATTTTGAGGATTAAGGGGTTGGATCTGCTCGAGATGTGTTGGGATTTGCCCTTATGGTACCTTCAGGTACGTCTTTAATACCAATTCAGTGGATGCATGTAGGCACGATGCTGCATCTTTACCAAGATCAACAATGAATGAGATATCCTATCTAAATACACTGATCTAAGTACAACGAAGCGCAAAGTTGAACTTAGATATGGAACTTCAGATTCCATAACCTCTTCAAAGGTCTCATTTGCATATAACGTATGGACGATCAACGGTATACTCAAATGTGATATCTTCAGGGTGTCGTTCGACTGGTAGACCAAGGTACCATCAAAACAACGCTTGAACTTCAGGTCAAGGCATAAATGAGCTTTCCCAAGATCCTTAATCTCAAATTCCATTTCAGGTGCGAGGTAGTTTTCTCAAGCTCTTCCGGAGTCTTAATGAGATTCCTGTTAGTGACATAAACTGTAACTCTAGCAATTCGGAATAAGACTTCATAGTTTAACATGCAAGAGCATAATTCATCCTTGAATGATCAAATAATCACTTAGACAGCATATTTGTCGGATTGTAAGTGAACGCCTCAAACAAGTTAAGAGTGTGTTCCATGGTTTGGAATTATTTGAACCAGTCCATGTAATTCTTCGGAAAATTCCATGTAAGTCTCTATATCTATATCCCCATGGAGAAACAGTAACCATATTTCATAATGCTGTTATCAATCACATGACGTTTGAGAGAAACCTTGCGCCATAAGGCGTGCATCATATTGCACTATTTCATTCATCTCATAACGCTTCCTTTCCCACTTGTAACACAATAGGGTTACCTTGGGCAGTGTAGGAACAAAAGGTCCAATACACACTTTGGTAAGGAATTTGACTTGGATTGTAATTTCAATTGTCCAATTAGTTTTACGTTGTCACTTAATCAATGGAACACGGTTCGATATCGATGGTACCATCATCGACGTTGTCACTTAATTAATGTCAGTAGCTACCATATAAGTGAAAACATCATTGATGGTAATCTCATTTCAATTCCATTTAGCTTATCCAAACTAGTATACTGGACCAAGAACTTCAAGTCTCGGGTGAATCCTACAAACAAAATGATCTGTCATGCACCAGGCCAAGACAGATTGATTGGCTATCCGCCGCCCTTCAGGGATGTTGACTCGACGTTCGTTAAGTATGTCTATTCTTGCGGGCATGTTTGTAGCTAGTATATGATCTCGTCACTTTAGCTAGATCAGATGAATGCGTCTGGAGCAACATTCTGAAAGCTAGAATTTATCGCATTTGCTTATCACACTTGTGCTATATGGGGATCTAGATGAGACATAGTGGGCAACGTCCACGCAAATTCATGTTGTTCTCTAGGAACGTTGACGTTCTTATCTCCCCCTAACGGCGGGAAGACTGTCTCATTAAAGTGACAACCCGCAAATGAACGGTAAAAAGATCACATGCAAGGGCTTTAAGAGAGCAAAGGTGAAAGAGAATCATAATCGACAAAGATTCAAATCCTTCTTTGAGGACCTATATTGCTACGTTGCGGCGCAACTTGGCACATGGAATGCACACCCAAATACGGAAATCGTCAGGTTAGTACCCAGTAACCAACTTTAACGTCATATAGGTTGGGTGGCCATGGGCCTCAAAGTAGACCAACATAGCTGCATACAAGATTGCATAGTCTTAGGCAGAAACTGAAAAACTTGGTACGTTCACCAAGGTCCAGGCGATCATTTAAATTGCATTTTATAATCACTAGGCGAGGCTATTTGGGGGTGAACATGGGAATTCAACGTTCAATTATAAACCCAAAATACATGCAATACTTTATTGAAAAACCGTCGATATAAACTCTCTAGCATTATCCAGTCTCTCGGACTTTAAGGGATAAGTAGTGTGGTGAACCCTTAATCGGCCAAGAGGTTTAGCAGTAATGTGTGTGGACAAACATGTGACCAGTTTGTCGATTCATCAACCAAAACCATAAGTCTTTATATGGTCCGCATTTTGGTTGGATTAGTCCACATATATTCTATTGAATCCACTACGAAAAGATAGTCATGTCGTATCTTTGCGAGGAATGATATAGAAATGAATTTCCCTAATGAGGAGGCACTTGTAGGCACAAGATCCTTACTTCGGGTAAGATGATGTGTTGTAGCATCATTGTTCGACCTAAGTGTCCTAAAATGTCGTGCCAAAACAAGTAAACTGCTCGAATCACCAGGCTCCAGGCCTGGCACACGTGGCGTGTTTCTAGTTAGGGGACAACCCATTGGCCCCAAATCAAAGCTTCAGGCTCATTCTTGGAGGTAATGCAAAGATATTTCACTCTATTTTCTTCAGTGGTTTCATTGACGATCATTGTTCTTGATACGAAAATTAACTTAACACACAAATTTAACCCTCTTTTGACAATTGTAGTATAAGTATAAGTAGGGATTCTTTTGGACCGGGGATTAGGAGGGCTTGCTAATAACCTCTAAATTGACTCAAAAACATAAAAATAAACTTTAAAACACATAACAAGATTCACAAGACTCAAAGCAAACTTAAAATAATCAAAACAGCTCAAAACAACCAAATAAACTTAAACTAGACACTAGGAATGACTTTGGACGAAAATTGACTTTTACTTTGAATCAAAACACTTAAAAACACAAACTAAAGCAGATTTGAAACACTTTGAAACAAGAAACTAAAAGGGGGGGTTTTAATTTGGATGAAGTTGTAACAAACAAACAAGTATGAAAATCTAGACAGATTGTAAAACGAATGTGAGAAATAAGATGATGGATAGGATAGCTAGAGGCTTTTTCTCCACACATGACATGTATGCAAATAATTCAATTTCCAATTACTACTTCATTGAATTATGAACGACAATGTTCCAAATTAACCGTGACATCACTAGTTAACTCTCAGATTTTTCTTGTTTTATTGGATTGGATGACATCATTCGACAACCCAAAACATTCTTCAAAAGTTCCTTACATGACATCATAATAGAGATACAATCAAAGATCATTACGTTTAATGAAAATCATAAGCATTGACAAAGCACTTGCAACTATGACATCATGTCACTCATGCTAGGAATTGAACTTAATGCGATCGTTTATAAGCGACCTTCACTACATGTGAATATAAGTTTGTAACGATTATGTGAAACTTCCTTACACTCTAGCAACGGATTTATGCATGCCAATTAAGTGTCGACCCTTAATTAACAAATAAAAATAAGTTATCAATCAAATAGTTAAGCCAATTGCATTCACGATTCAAGAGTTCATAACTGGAATTTATCAAATCATATTACACACATAATCATGGCTTTGAAATCACCCATAGCTAAGAGGGGTTTAGCCACTCATATTCACAACAAAACGAAAGAAAATGAATTTAAACATTGGAAACAAAAGAAAGAAAACACCTAAACGCTCCAACGATCCAAGTTGGACAGCAAGCACGTCCAAGCACTTTCCTTCCATTCCTTTGCTACGACATAAGGTGTTGGTGAGTGTTTGAAGGTTTGTTTGTATGGAGGAATGGATGTGAAGATGAAATGGATGTGTTTGGATGAAGGTTGTATTGAAATGGGGATGAATGATCAAGCAAAAACTAAACTATATGGCTACCACACACACTTCCTTTTATAGAGGAAGTGCACGGCAAGGAGGGGAAAAATGATGGTGTGTGCAATGATTCAAGGGTGAAAATGAAGTAATGATGCAAAGCATGGGGGGTAAAATGGAGTGGTGTTGCAGCAATGAGTGCATGGAGTGGTGTTTGAAATGATTCAAAGGTGAAAGTGAAGTGATGATACAAAGCATGGGGGGTAAAATGGAGTGGTGTTGCAGCTATGAATGCAAGTAGGGAACATGAATGATTGTGCACATGGTAGAGAAAGGAAAGGGAGGTGGAATGGTGCAAAAATGAGTCAAAGGTGCAGTAAGACTAATGATGCACAGCATGAGATTCCAAAGGTGGTGGATGGTGCATCAATGAGTGCATGTAGTGGAGGTAAAAGTTGTTTGAAATCTGATGGGTGAAGGGGACAAGAATTGTACAACAATTGAGTGCAATGATTCAATGTTTTGATGCAAGAAATCAGAAATAATGAAGGAGACAAGGGTAGTGCACGGCATGGGTGGATAATGAGTGTAATGGTGTATGAAATGAGTGCAAGAAATCTGGTGCATGAAGGGGACAAGGGTGATTATGCATGGCATGGGTGGAAAGGTGAGTAAGTGGTGAATCAATGAGTGCAAGGAGGTGAAAGGATATTGTGCACATGGTAGACAAAGGAAAGGAAGTGGAATGGTGCAGCAAATGAGTGCAAATAGGGAACATGGATGAATGTGCACAACATGGAGTGATTAATGGCAGAAAATAGGAAAGGAATGGCTCCTTTGCACGGCAAGGAAGAGAAATGGTGAAGGATGGTATGGCTTGGACTTTTAGGGCAGGTTTAGGACTTGTAGAATATGTAATGAAATGTCCCAAAGTATTTAGGAACCCTTCGTGTGACTAAATCTTTGGTAATTTAGGATTAGGAAAGGTAACGACAAGATAAGGCAAGTTTGACTAGTCTTTCCTCATTCTTAATGGTTTCCTTGTCTTCCTTGGTCCTCAATTTATTTTCTTCCTTTCCTTGGCACATTCCTAGCTTCTTTAGATCCTTAATTTCGTCCAACCACTTTGCTCCATGCATGTGATATCCATTCCATGCCCAAAACTGCTCCAAAAGGCACCAAAATGCACTTCTTTGCCTCTTTAACCCTTTGTACCTACAACCACACGAAAATGACTTGAAATACTAAATCAACTAAGAAATAACAACATAAATGCACAAGAACAAGCTAACTAAGTCGCATAAATATGCTCCTATCAAATTCCCCCACACTTAGCTTTTGCTAGTCCTCGAGCAAAACAAAAGAAACAAAATGAAACAAAACAAACAAAACAAACAAAACACAACCTAGACCTTCCAACATTTGCCTCAGGGATTTTGAATGAAACATGACATGTTAAAAATCATCATTCCCATAGATTTTGGTCATCTTTACACTTGAGCACATACTTAATCACAATCACCACTTACTAGTTCACAATTAACCAATTAAAACGATGTTTTGAATGTAGTAACATGCCTTAGAGAATTTGCTCAATTTCTTACAAGATACTCTCTATTTTCACACACATTTTTTGACTACACACCCTAGACTAGTATATGTGAGAAGATTAATGTAAACACGAAAGACTAGGATTCACATATGTCATAACAAAGAAAGCAATTTTCTGGAGTTATTAAGCATGTTTAGATATGATCTCATGAATTGAATGCTACTACTTAGATGTGAGAACCAGTGACACCATATGCTCGTACCAATTTCGAACTCCACAAATTGAAACACACAACACTTAAGATTGAAGTCAAGGGTTGTAACAGGGCTTGGGGGTAATGACTAATAAAGAAAGGATAGGGATAACAAACGTTCTTAAAGCGATAGCAAGCAAAGCAATGAAATAGACACTTGGAATTCACTTTAGAATGCATAATCAACTTTTAAATACAAAGGGAAGATTCATGCAACACTTAGGGCCGAATTCAATGATTTGGACCCTTTTTTAACAAACAACACTTTAGAGCTCTTTTTCATACTCTTTTCAATTCTTTTTTCTTTTCTACTCTTTTTTTTCTTTTCTACCCGTGCTTTATTAAGGGCTTTGGCACACACATATACACAAGAATCACTTCCCCCACACTTGCTTTCTGCAATACATTGATAAAAAAACAGTTCATTTTAAGTCATGCTTTACTATGCTTCAAGAACAAGGGTATGGATGGTCCTAAAACTAGGCTAGGTAAGGATAGTGTGGATTAACAAAGAACATAGGCTTAACAAGGCTCAACGGGGTTAAACTTAAACACATAATGAAATAGGGGCACGTTAATTTGGCTTTGGTGGTCACTACACAACTTCATCTTGAATATGTGTTATGCAAATCAATAGCATGCTTTGGAACTAAATGATGAAACGCCTTCTAAGTAGCAACCAAATGATGAAACGCCTTCTAAGTAGCAACCAAGAAAAGAATAATGAGATCATGCAACGACTTTAGAAAACAATGATGCACATATTATTAGCTTTCCAAATAAACGTTTAGGCTCAAGTCTCATAAGGTTGTAGCGTTCATTTGAGTTCCTTCTTTCAAGCATGTTACAAAAATTGATTTTTCGTTTATGATTGCATGTGAATTCATAAATCACAACCAAGCATACACCAAAGAGTAAATCAAATTTTCATCCATGTTTATAACTCTTTTTAACAGTCATGTAATTAAAAACCAAATCCTCATCATTGTGTTGGAAGGTATCCTAAGACACAAATAAACACACAAAAACAACTCTTTTTGGGTTTTTCAAAACAATTTTTCAAATTTTTATGAGATTTTTGGATTTTTATGTCAAAACACACTAAAACAATCCAAAACAGCTTAAAAACACTTAAAACAGCAAGGAACAACACTAGAAGTAATGGGTGATAAACTCCTACGAATTTTATGCAAAACAACTTGGTTACCCCCCACACTTAAAACATTGTCCTCAATGTTTCAAGCATAAACTCACACAAAAACAAGCAAACAAACAAACAACGAATAAACATGACAAGTATGGAAAAGTAAAAACCAGACATAGTAGAGTTTAAGAACGCAAATCTGGTTTTGGAGATAGATGATCTTGTTGACTTTCCACAGCTTTGATCTTGAACTGGTTTGGAATTCTGAGCAAGGAATACGAGAGTTCCTTGGTTTCAAATCAGACTCTTTATGCTGGGTTGATTTGATTGTGCAGTCTGCATTCTTCTCTGCTTGTTTCTTCTGCACGGCAGGCAGGCAAGAGGTAGAGGTGATGGTCTGTTTCCTTTTTCAATCTTTCCAAGTGCCAACCATTTGCTTTCTTTCTCCTTGTCCCTAGTTGAGGATGAATTAGCACATTGTCTCCACATGCTTCGAGGTATCATTTTTACTTCCCTTATCTGTTCTCCAGGCAGATATGGTAGCTTTTGAGGAAGCATAAGATGTTGAAAATGAGTACCCGAGAGCAAGGCTAGGTAAGCAATCAGGAAGGGGTTCCAGGCAGTCGGTTCCAGATCGGAATATTGATACCAAGTGCTGGCTGATTGCTTTCTTTCTTCTTGTCCCGCAAGTGAAAACAACGATAAGGAGAAGGACAGGGAGAAAGCATGATATGAGATACTTTTGCTTTCAACCTTCATGATATGAAATACTTTTGCTTTTGATGAGTTGTTTGCAGAGGTACCCCAAGGAATAAGGAACACTGAGTGACTCGAGAAGCTTTGTTGGGAAGGCATTCTCGGAGATGAAGATATGTCTGCCTTGCTATGGAGGGTGAAGGTCGACATTTATATGAATTAATAACCGGTACTATTCTTTCACTCTTGTCGGCAACCGTTGGATGATTGAACAGTAAACTTCACGTGCTTTCTACGTCACCAGAAATCTTCGACAGATTGCCCGTAATTTCCGCAAGGCTGAGTGTGCATGTGACAGATGCTGACACGTCTGGAAAAGCAGGTGCCTCTTCGATATCTGAAATCGGCGCTTCGACAAATTGCCCATGATTTTTGCAAAGCTGAGTGTGCATGTGACAGATGCTGACACGTTTGGAAAAGCAAATGCCTATCCGATTTCTGAGCTTGCCTATTTGATTTCTGAGCTCCGTCGAGTGCAGAGGTTGTATGTGACAAGTGTGGACAAATCCAGAAAAGAGGATGGCCCGTGGTTTCTGAGCAAGCCCAACTTTTGAGAAAGCTAACGCCTCTTCGATTTTTGAATTGGCCTCTTCGATTTCTGAGCTCACCTCTTCGATCTCTGAAATCCCGTCGAATGCTGATTTTTATAGAAGCACGCAGTTCGTTTCAAAGCACACTTGAATTTCCGCCTGTAGAAACTCCCTTCATTGCGCTTCTAAGATCTCGATTTGTCTGACCTCTTCTTTCTTCAACACCTTTGAAAATGTCTGACCCCATCGATGATCGTTTTGACTTGAACCTTTGTGAAGAGGCATCCATGCCTTCTCCAGACAACATATGGCGCCCATCCTTCATATCCTCTACTAGTCCTCTTACCGTTGGGGATTCAGTGATGAAGAATGATATGACCGCTGCGGTGGTGGCCCGGAACCTTGTCACTCCCAAAGATAACAGATTACTTTCCAAACGGTCTGATGAGTTGGCTGTTAAGGATTCTCTGGCTTTCAGTGTGCAGTGTGCAGGTTCTGTGTCTAATATGGCCCAACGTCTATTTGCTCGAACCCGTCAAGTTGAATCATTGGCGGCTGAAGTGATAAGTCTCAAACAGGAGATTAGAGGGCTCAAGCATAAGAATAAACAGTTGCAAGGCTTGCACATAACTATGCTACAAACATGAAGAGGAAGATTGACCAGATGCAGGAATCTGATGGTCAGATTTTACTTGATCATCAGAGGTTTGTGGGTTTGTTCCAACAGCATTTGCCTTCGTCTTCTGGGGCTGTACCGCGTAATGAAGCTCCAAATGATCAACCTCCGATACCTCCTCCTTCTGTGGCTCCGCCGACTGCTGAGGCTCCACCGACTACTAAGACTTCTCCTAAGCAACCTTTGTGAAGGCTCCCTCTTGTATTTTTTTGCCTCCTGTTCATTTTCAACGAATTTTAATGTAAAAATACCTTGCATATCTGTCAATGTTTCAAAAATAAACCCACACCAAAAACAATTAAATAAGGAACAAATAAAAATGACAATCATGGCAAAATAAAACTGCAGAAAAGGGAAGGTTTTTAGGAATGCAAAACATGGGTTGCCTCAAGCGCTTGCTTTAACGTCTTGCAGCTGGACGAAACTTCCTTTTAAGCTTGGATAGGGCCCACGGCACTGAGTGGGATTTCTTCCACAATCTGCCCCACATCACTCTCATAGTATAGCTTCAGACGATGCCCGTTCACTTTGAATTCGTCGCCGTTCCTTAAGCTTTTAACTTGGACTGCACCATGGGGAAAAACATTAGTGACAACAAATGGCCCAATCCACTTAGACCGTAACTTACCAGCGAGCAATCGTAGACGGGAATTGAATAGTAGCACTTTCTGTCCAATTGAGAATGTTTTTCCCCGAATCATTTTGTCATGAAACGCCTTTGTTTTCTCCTTGTAAATTCGCGCATTCGCATAGGCTTCATTCCGTATCTCCTCAAGTTCATTCAGTTGGAGCTTCCTATTCATTCCAGCAGCATATAAGTCCAAATTGAATGTTTTCACAGCCCAGTGCGCTTTGTGCTCCAGTTCCACAGGTAGGTGACACGGCTTGCCGTAGATTAGTCGAAATGGAGACATCCCTAGAGGTGTTTTGTAGGCAGTGCGATATGCCCACAGTGCATCATCTAAACGCAAGCTCCAATCCTTTTGGTTTGGCCCAACAGTCTTCTCCAAGATTTGCTTGATTTCTCTATTCGAGACTTCGGCTTGGCCACTTGTTTGAGGGTAGTATGGCGTGGAAACCCGATGCTTCACATTGTACTTTTTAAACAGCGCCTCAATGGTGCGATTGCAAAAATGGGAGCCTCCATCGCTTATGAACACCCTTGGCATGCTAAATCTGGAAAAGATGTTAGCCTTGATAAAATCTGCCACCACTCTAGAATCGTTTGTACGGGTGCTTTTGGCTTCCACCCATTTTGACACATAATCAACGGCTAGCAAAATATAAGTAAAACCATATGAGGGCAGAAAGGGTCCCATGAAATCCATACCCCATACATCAAAGATCTCCACATTAAAGATAGGGGTTTGCGGCATTTGGTCCTTGGCACCTATTGTACATGTTCTTTGGCATCTATCACAAGTTATAGGAAATGTTCTAGCATCCTTAAACAATGTAGGCCAATAGAAACCACTCTCTAAAACCTTAAGGGCTGCCCTTTGGGTGCCAAAATGACCCCCACATGCATAACTGTGGCAGAATGCAAGAATTGAATTAAACTCGGAATTGTGCACACATCTACGAATAATCTGGTCAGGACAATACTTCCACAAATATGGATCATCCCACATATAAAATCGTGCATCATTTCTGAGTTTATCATGCTTGTATTTATCTAGAGTGCTAGGAACTTGTTTTGTGACAAAATAATTGACCAAATCAGCATACCAGGGCTTACTTACCTCTAGGGATAGCAATTGCTCGTCAAGGAAGGTCTCTAGAATGGGTAAGGAGTCATCCTCGTGCACCAAACGGCTGAGGTGGTCAGCCACCACGTTTTCACTCCCCTTTTTGTCTCTTATTTCAATATTGAACTCTTGAAGTAGGAGCATCCAAAGAATCAGCCTTGGTTTGGCCTTTTTCTTGGTGAAAAGATACTTCAACACTGCATGGTCAAAATATACAATCACTTTAGTGCCAAGTAAGTATGAACGAAATTTATCTAAAGCAAATACAACTGCAAGAAGTTCTTTCTCAGTGGTAGAATAATTCAATTGAGCATCATTTAGGGTCCAGGAAGCGTAATGGATGACGTGGGGCTGTTTGTTCCTCCTTTGGCCTAAAACAGCACCAATGGCATAATCGGATGCATCACACATTAGCTCAAATGGAAGTCTCCAATCTGGTGGCATGATGATGGGGGTCGAAGTCAACATGTCCTTGAGGGTTTTGAAAGTGGTCTCACACTCCTTGTTGAACTCGAAGGCTACTTCCTTTTGGAGTAAACGACAAAAGGGTTGGGCGATTTTTGAGAAATCCTTGATGAATCTCCTATAAAATCCTGCATGGCCAAGAAAAGAACGAACCTCCTTCACCGAAGTGGGAGAGGGTAAGTGACGTACAAGATCTATTTTAGATTTATCAACCTCAATCCCTTTTTCTGATATGATATGCCCCCAAAACTATACTTTGTTTTACCATAAAATGGCACTTTTCCCAATTCAAGACAAGATTAGTTTCGATGCATCGTTGTAAGATTAGAGTAAGATTATTCAAGCATGCATCAAATGAGTCACCAAAAACACTAAAGTCATCCATAAACACTTCAATGATCTTTTCCACAAATTCTAAGAAAATACTTACGATACACATTTGGAATGTGGCCGGTGCGTTGCATAGCCCAAATGGCATGCGTCGATAAGCAAAGGTACCAAAGGGACATGTGAGGGTAGTCTTTTCTTGGTCATCGGGAGCTATCACAATCTGATTATAACCCGAATAGCCATCAAGAAAATAATAAAATGAATGACTGGATAACCTTTCCAGCATTTGATCAATAAAGGGCAGCGGGAAGTGATCTTTTCTTGTCGTAGCGTTGAGCTTCCGATAGTCAATACAAACTCTCCATCCAGTTTGGATTCGGGTGGGCACAAGCTCATTATCTTCATTTTTTACCACAGTGACTCCGGACTTTTTAGGAACAGCTTGAATCGGCGAGGCTTAATGGCTATCAGAAATTAGGTAACTCACTCCACAATCTAATAGCTTGATGATTTCCTTCTTCACAACATCCATTATGGGTGGATTGAGTTGGCGTTGTGCTTCTCTAGATGGTTTGGCTCATTCTTCCAAGAGTATTCGATGGATGCAAGTGGTAGGGCTAATTCCTTTGATATCAGCTAATGTCGACCCAATGGTAGTTTTGTATTCCCGAAGCACCCTCACCAACTTGTCCTCCTCTTGTGCAGTGAGTGAAGAAGAGATGATGATGGGCAGCGTCTCTTGTTCTCCCATAAACACATATTTCAAATGGCTAGGCAATGGTTTAAGCTCTAGGGAAGGGGGCTGGATTACAGAATGAAGCAACTTGTTAGTCGAAATGGGAATTGAAATTAGGTTAGGAGACTTACCAATATGTCTTGGATTTGACTCTAGGGCAGTAACCATCTCCACCAATTCTTCTTGAATAGGCACGGCAAGATGTTCCTTGTTGTTGTCGTGTGCATGCCTAAGTGCTAACCCTTCGTTTTTGAGTCCAATGCTTTGCGTGAGAGTCTTTTCAAGTGCATCCTCACTCAAATCATCAAGGAATTCCTGCGCCTAAGAGTCAATCACATCAATAGAGAAACAAGAGTGACCATCATGTGGATATCTCATAGCATCAGAAATATTGAAATCAATAACTTCCCCATCAAATTCCATGGTCAATGTTCCCTTCAATACATCTATCTTTGTACGGGCAGTCTTCATGAATGGTCGGCCAAGTAATATTGGCAATTGAGGGGAATGGTTCGAGTCTTCCATTTCAAGCACGAAGAAGTCCGCCGGAAAGACTAGGTGATTCACCTGCACTAAAACATCCTCCAAAACACCTTTTGGATACGCATTAGATCTATCGGCCAGTTGAATGATCACTACATCATTTTTTAATTCTCCCAAGTTCATAGATGCATATATTGAATAAGGCATGACATTTATTGATGCACCTAGATCTAACATGGCATATTCAAAGCGAGTATTTCCTATAACACAAGGAATTGTAAAATTGCCGGGATCTTTGCATTTAGGAGGTAATTTTCGTTGCAACACAGTTGAGACATTATCACTTACCCTTACCACCTCTTTGTTCGAAGCCCTCTTCCTTGTAGTGCACAGCTCCTTCAGGAACTTAGCATACTTGGGGACTTGTTTAATTGCATCTAGAAGTGGAATGTTGACTTGGACCTTTCTAAATGTGTCCAGGATGTCTTTGTCACTCTCATACTTCTTTGATTGCATAAACCTGCGAGGAAGGGGGCATTGGGTGGAATGGAATTAAAAGTCATGGAATTTGAACCCAACTTACCTTTGGTGGTCGAATTAGGGTGTGAAGGTGGCTGCGGCAATGATTACTCAATCCTTGCCGAGGGCTGGCCTTGTTCTTTCTCCTCAGATTGCATCTTTTCGTCCTCATTTTGATTGGATTTAGATGGGCTGGGATCAGATCCAACTTCTTTTCCACTTTGCAAGGTGATGGCTTTGGCAGATTCGAAGCCTCCCTTTGGATTCACATCCGTCAAACTAGGTAACTTACCTTATTGTCTACTAAATTGCCCCATGAACTCAGCCATTTGTCCCATTTGTCTCTTCAATTCAGTTACCTCTTGAGCTTGATTTTGCACTTCCTTGGTGTAATTGTGCATTATCTTTGGCTTGATTTTCCTGACCTTTTGCCAACGTAGTTAGTAACTGAATAACTTGAGCATTATCAAAAGACGAACATGAGTTATTTTGGGTAGGTTGTGTTTGGGGTTGTGCGGGTGCATACGACCTTTGATAGAAGCCCGGAGGTTGCTGGCTGAATGCACTTTGTTGTTGGGTTTGTTGGGGCTCCCTCCATTTGAAATTTGGATGATATTTCCAGCCTAGATTGTGTGTATTCGAGAACGGATCATTCATTGGTTGGTTTTGACTCCCAAAATCCATGGCGTTGGCAGATTCCCACCCTTTGTTCTCGATCAATTGAGGGCACTTATCCGTTAGATGTCCATTCATTGAGCACACGCCACAAGCAGCTACACTTTGTTCTTTTGGTTTTTCAACCACTTGTGAAAGAAGAGTAGTAAGATTAGCCATTTGATTTTGAAGTTCGGAAATAGCACTTACCTCATTAACTTGTTGTTGCCGTGGGTTGTCTCTCTGACCAACGCCTTTATATTGTTGAGCATTTAATGCTCAGTTAGCAATTAAGGTATTCGCAACCATGGGTGTTTTGTCCACCAAAGCTCCTCCCACTGAGGCATCTAGCATTTGTCGTTCAATTGGTAGAAGCCCTTCGTAAAAATATTGAAAAAGAAACTCCTCCTTCATCTGGTGCTGTGGACATAAAGCAGCAAGGGTTTTAAAGTGCTCATAGTAAGTGGGAAAGGATTCACCTTGGTTTTGCTGAATGCCACTAATCCTTTTACGTAGTAGAATTGTTGGAAATATGCCCTGAAAGTCAATCTTTGGAAGAAACCTTTCAGGACAATAAATGGATGTATAGATGACTCTTATACATCAAATGGCAAAGATACTATTTAGGACTATCTCTATAAACGATATATGTCCTAAATGGTGAATCCATGGACAATGGAGCGATTGGAGAAGTAATCTAATGAAGTTAGACTACAGAGACCTTCTTCACATAACCATCATGTCCAAAAGGTTCCTGGTCATAGGATTGTCGGAGGGATACTGACAATGCATAGACCGGTACATACTATGTCCGCTTCAATTAGAAGGATGGAAAGTCTCACCCCATTCGTGTAGTGACACTAAGACAAGTATGTAGGTGCTCATTAAGGGAATGAGTTCACTGAACTCAATCGAACGAGAGTACTTGCATGGAGGTTTACACACATGTCAAGCAAGTAACTCCAATAGTTGGAATAATGTAAGTAGTCCTTTGACCTGAGGCATCATCGTTGTCTTGTGGTTAAGTACTTGATCTTTGATTATGTCAAAGTCACTTCATTCGCGGGTGTCCACGGCATAGTCAGGGTTAAGCCACTTAGTCATGAAGGCAAGTGAATGTGCAACAAGGAATCTCTAATCCTCGTTAAGAGAGGATGAATACTCTAAGATATGATTCTGGAATCTTCGGCCGAAGTATCGAGCGTAATAAAGGAAAGCGTTCCTATACGACTCAATTGAATCATATAAGAAGGAATAATCACATTAGGGGTTTGACATAATATATCCATACCCTAGTGATGTGATTGAGAGTATTGTTTTAGAGAAGGATCGAATTACATTGTAATTCCAACTGAATAGGTTCTCCGAACAACTTCTACATTAGCTTGGGTAGCCATGATATATGGTTAGATGTCACTCATGGCTTGTGAGTTCTTCTAGATGATTAAATGTAGTCATCAAAGAAGAAGGTGAATTAAAAGTAAGTTTTTAATTCACTAAGTGATTGGATTAAATATAATCAATTGGATTGGAGCCAATCACCTCACTGCCTTGCTAATTAGAACCTAAAACGATTGTTCACCAATACACTCTTGTAGTGAGTAACTAATGGATGATGGAAATAATTAATTGGATTAATTAAGTGTTGTGATTAATTAGAAAGTCTAAAGAAATCATAAAAGCGATATAAGATCGTTTTGGGCTTAAAGAAACATTCGGGTTTAATTGGGCCCATTGGGCCTAAACCCATTGGCCTTTTATTCAAGCATTGGATGACTTGAAATAAATAAAAGCCCAAAGCCCAAACAACACAAAGGGGCTGCCAAAGGAGGGAGAGAAAGGTCAAATGTTGATTTGTTTCTTTTTGGCTATAAAAGGAACTTTATAGCAAATGTTTCATTAGGGTTTTTTGAAGTGTTAAAAGAACAAAAGAGAAAAAGAAAAATATCTCTCTAACACTCAAAGGGCCGGCCACCATAGGGGGATTTAGCTAATCATCTTTTCACCCCTTTGGTTATTCATTCATCCTTCTCAGTACACTAGTGGGTGAGGATCTTTAGAGGTTTTCAATTTTGGAAACTTGAAGAGAACCTAGGAGCACTCATTCTAAACAAAGTGGAAGAGGCAAGGAAGGAGGCTAGGCTTAAGGAGTTCAAGGAGCAAAGGGCTTGGAGGTGGTCCATCCTTGGTCTAAGATCTAGATCAAGAGGTATAAAACTACTCCTAAACTTTGTTCTTATATAAATTTGTTTTTGATGCATCTTACACAAACCTATGCATCTTGAAGGGGGTTTACATGACTATTGCATTGATATTATTTGATAACATGCTTCCGTTGCTTTCGTATATAAATTTTGAATTGTATATGCATGCTAGTCACTAGAAATCCCACATGAATCTCATAGTATTCCCTTCAAGAATGACTCGAGAAGTTGGGAAAAACTTCTCCAAAAATGCCCGTTTCATACTCTCCCATGATATGACAGTTTCGGGGGCTAGCTTATACAACCAATCTTTAGCCTTTTCCAAGAGAGAAAAGGGAAAAGCCTTCATTTTCATAATGCTCTCATCAACATTCACAGGGGTCATGCTCGAACAAACAACCTCGAACTCCTTCAAATGTTTATTAGGATCTTCCATGGACAACCCATGGAACTTAGGAATATGGTGCAATAAGCTGGACTTTAATTCAAACTCGTCGGTCTTGTTTTGGGCCGCCCTTCGATATTGAATGCATAAAGGCAGAGCATTGTCCAATCCTGAAGCGGAAAGCTCCTTGATTGTTCGATTGTCTACTGCCATTTCTTGGACTTCTTTAAAAGACCTTGTCGTGGCCTCCTCTTGCTCTTCTACTTTGTCTTCTTCAAGATCGGGTGCAGGTTGAGATGGTTGGGTTTCTTGTTGATTCCTTGCTCATCTCAAAGTTCATTCAAAATCGTCGTCAAAGTCAAGGATGTGCTTATGAATAGGTTGAGAACTTCGAGTCATAAACCACCTAAAACAAGAAAACAAGTAAAATCAGCAACTACGAACAAAAACACGTGAAAATAAAAAAAAAAGAAATAACAAAGGATTAGCAAAGTTGCTAATCCCCGAAAACGGCGCCAAAAATTTGATGCGAAAATTAACTTAACACACAAATTTGACCCTCTTTTGACAATTGTAGTATAAGTATAAGTAGGGATCGTTCTAGACCAGGGATTAGGAGGGCTTGCTAATAATCTCTAAACTGACTCAAACACATAAAACTAAACTTAAAAAACATTTAACAAGATTCACAAGACTCAAAACAAACTTAAAATAATCAAAACAGCTCAAAACAACCAAATAAACTTAAAAACACAAACTAAAAACACTTAAAAACACAAACTAGAACAGATTTGAAACACTTTGAAACAAGAAACTAAAAGGGGGTTTTGATTTGGATGAAGTTGTAACAAACAAACAAGTATGAAAATCTAGACAAATTGTAAAACGAATGTGAGAAATAAGATCATGGATGGGATAGCTAGAAGCTTTTTATCCACACATGACATGTATGCAAATAATTCGATTTCCAGTTACTAATTCATTTAATTATGAACGACAATGCTCCAAATTAACTGTGACATCACTAGTTAACTCTCAGATTTTCCTTATTTTATTGGATTGGATGACATCATTCGACATCCCAAAACATTCTTCAAAAGTTCCCTACATGACATCATAATAGAGATACAATCAAAGATCATTACGTTTAATGAAAATCATAAGCATTGACAAAGAACTTGCAACTATGACATCATGTCACTCATGCTAGGAATTGAACTCAACGCGATCGTTTATAAGCGACCTTCACTACATGTGAATATAAGTTTGTAACGATTATGTGAAACTTCCTTATACTCTAGCAAAGGATTTATGCATGCCAATTAAGTGTCGACCCTTAATTAACAAATACAAATAAGTTATCAATCAAATAGTTAAGCCAATTGCATTCACGATTCAAGAGTTCATAACTGGAATTTATCAAATCATATTACACACATAATCATGGCTTTGAAATCACCCCTAACTAAGAGTGGTTTAGCCACTCATATTCACAACAAAACGAAAGAAAATGAATTTAAACATTGGAAACAAAAGAAAGAAAACACCTAAACGCTCCAACGATCCAAGTTGGACAGCAAGCACGTCCAAGCACTTTCCTTCCCTTCCTTTGCTACGGCACAAGGTGTTGGTGAGTGTTTAAAGGTTTGTTTGTATGGAGGAATGGATGTGAAGATGAAATGGATGTGTTTGGATGAAGGTTGTATTGAAATGGGGATGAATGATCAAGCAAAAACTAAACTATATGGCTGCCACACACACTTCCTTTTATAGAGGAAGTGCACGGCAAGGAGGGGAAAAATGATGGTGTGTGCAATGATTCAAGGGTTAAAATGAAGTAATGATGCAAAGCATGGGGGGTAAAATGAAGTGGTGTTGCAGCAATGAGTGCATCGAGTGGTGTTTGAAATGATTCAAAGGTGAAAGTGAGTGATGATTCAAAGCATGGGGGGTAAAATGGAGTGGTGTTGCAGCTATGAATGCTAGTAGGGAACATGAATGATTGTGCACATGGTAGAGAAAGGAAAGGGAGGTGGAATGGTGCAGAAATGAGTCAAAGGTGCAGCAAGACAAATGATGCACGACATGAGATTCCAAATGTGGTGGATGGTGCATCAATGAGTGCATGTAATGGAGGTAAAAGTTGTATGAAATCTAATGGGTGAAGGGGACAAGAATTGTGCAACAATTGAGTGCAATGATTCAATATTTTGATGCATGAAATCAGAAATAATGAAGGAGACAAGGGTAGTGCACGGCATGAGTGGATAATGAGTGTAATGGTGTATGAAATGAGTGCAAGAAATCTGGTGCATGAAGGGGACAAGGGTGATTATGCATGGCATGGGTGGAAAGTTGAGTAAGTGGTGAATCAATGAGTGCAAGGAGGTGAAAGGATATTGTGCACATGGTAGACAAAGGAAAGGAAGTGGAATGGTGCAGCAAATGAGTGGAAGGAGGGAACATTGATGAATGTGCACGACATGGAGTGATTTATGGCAGAAAATAGGAAAGGAATGGCTCCCTTGCACGGCAAGGAAGATAAATGATGAAGGATGGTATGGCTTGGACTTTTAGGGCAGGTTTAGGACTTGTAGAATATGTAATGAAATGTCCCAAAGTATTTAGGAACCCTTCGTGTGACTAAATCTTTGGTAATTTAGGATTAGGAAAGGTAACGACAAGATAAGGCAAGTTTGACTAGTCTTTCCTCATTCTTAATGGTTTCCTTGTCTTCCTTGGTCCTCAATTTATTTTCTTCCTTTCCTTGGCACATTCCTAGCTTCTTTAGATCTTTAATTTCGTCCAACCACTTTGCTCCATGCATGGATATCCATTCCATGCCCAAAACTGCTTCAAAAGGCACCAAAATGCACTTCTTTGCCTCTTTAACCCTTTGTACCTACAACCACACGAAAATGGCTTGCAATACTAAATCAACTAAGGAATAACAACATAAATGCACATGAACAAGCTAACTAAGTTGCATAAATATGCTCCCATCAGTTCTCTCGAATATCCTTAAAAAAACTTAACGACAGGGAGAATTTAAGGTTCCTTAAATGGTAATTTAGTACCATTCATATAATGAGGAGCATGCCAATGCTCTTAATCAAGTTGGATAGACCTGAAGGCATTGTTAGAGATGTGATTTAGGTGTATAGTTAGTGTGCGTAGTACGCATTCATCCAGACAACTAACTTTCCCACATTCCTACCTAAGCATGTGTTTAATTGAATTGGTCACATGTGTTAAGAAACATCATTCAATTAACTCATATTCGAAGACAATATCAATAAGATTATCAACAAGTAAAACATACACCAAACTTGAATCCAAGAACATGGAAAAATGTTCACAAAGTAAATGGTTTACTAAAGGATTCGACCAACAAGGCCATCCATGTCAAAATTCTGCTCTTTCAACGGTGTTTGTGTTGGAAATGTGCCCTAAAACCAATCATATGATGATACTTTACGGACATTTCACAAGTTAAACTAATGTAGTTTAAATATAAAGGGCAAAGGTTATTGTTTGAGCCGTCTCATATAAATGTTCTATGCTTAAACGATAAGTCCAAGGAATATGTGATTAGGAGAATACGATCTAAAGAAGTTAGATTCATGAGACCATTCTCTTTCGTATACATGTCCTAAACGTTCCTGATCATAGGATTGCCAATTGGGCATTGACAGTCCGTTAAGATCAGTACGTGCTGTGTCTTCTCTAAGGGAGAGTGACTAGTCTCGAGTCATTGGTGTGACTGACACCAAGACAAGCATGTAGGTGCTCAATAGCGAATGAGTCCACTGAACACGATCTACGAGGAGTTCTCATAACTCATGTCACATGAGAACTCATGGTTGGGATAATGCAAAGTAGTCATTTGACCTGAGGCATCATAGTTGTCTTGTGGTTAGGTCCTTGATCTTTGATTATGTCAAAGTCACTCCATTCGCGGGTGTCCATGGCATAGTTGGGGTTAAGCCACTTAGCTATGGAGGCAAGTGAATGCGCAACAAGGGATCTCTAACCTTCAAACCGTTTGAGGGAGAATACTCTATGATATGATTAAGAATCTTTGGCCAAAGTATGAATGAGATTTAGGAAGGCGTTCCAAATCACATTAAAGGTAATCATATAAGTAAATGAAACACATTGGATAGTAGACATGAATAAACTATCAAACCAAACAATGTGGTCAAGAGTATTGTATTAGAGAAAGACCGTATTGCATTGTAATCCTAAACTGAATTGGTTCTCCACCTCTTCTGATTAGCTTGGGTAACCATGATATGCTGCTAGGTGTCACTCATGGTTTGTGGAAGCCCTAAACGTGTATAAACACTAAAGGGAGAATTGAAAGTAAGTTTCAATTCACAATCGATTTGAAAGAGTTTTAATCGCCCACTGCCTCGCTAAAAGGAACCTAATGGATCGTAGACCGTGTAAGGTAGAGATTGAAGAAACAACGGAGATGAGTAAGAATAATTAAATGGTTTAATTATTTACGGCAAGGATTAATTAATATGTTAATTAATCAAACGAATAAGTTCGTTAAAGACCTCGGGATAGTTTTGGACCTTAAGGCCCAATGGGCTTCGAACGTCAAGTCCATTGACTTAAGTTGTATGACAACTTAATGAATAATGATTCACAAAGGCCCAAATAGCCCAATGAATCCCTATGGCCGGCCATTTAGAGATGGAGTGGGTTTTGGACTTATTTACAAGTTTGCCACTCCAATGAATTAAGGTATAAATATGACTTTATAGCCAAAATTCATTTAGGGTTTTCTTTTGGAGAAAGGATGAGAACACAAGCTCTCCTTTCTCTCTAAAGAGGCCGGCCCCCTTGGAGGGATTAGCTAGCAATCCTACTCCTCCAAGGTCACTCATTTCTTCTCCAATCTAACGTTGGTGAAGAGACTTAGAGATTCTCAATTTTTGGAACTTGGAGAACCATTTCATCCATCCAAATCCATAGATCTAAGATGCAAAGAATGAAGGCCCTCTCTTTGGGTGATTAGCCTTTGCTTATGCAAAGAGGAATCTACAAAGGTATAATTTCTCAACTCACTTTGATTTGAGTTGAGTCTTTGGTTCACCAATCTACTAGGCTTTGAATTTCATGGGTAATGTTTTGTTTTTGAGTGCATGCAAGCATGATTCCGCCTTTTAATTGTTAATTGCATGCTATAGATGTTATTCAAATGAACATGTTTTCAAAAAATTATCCTTCAAGTGGTATCAGAGCCTAGGTCTAGTAGTTGGTGAATCCTTTTGGGTTTTGTAGTTCATAGTCTTTGATTTAAAAGTTGTAATATGTTACAAGCTTTATTCTTGTTTCTTTGAATGTAAATTTTGTTGGAAAATTTGCCATCTGAAATGTTGTAGATGTAGTTCATATGAGCATGAATATTGGAGCTAAAATTTGGTGCCATGTTTTTGGGAAAATTCGGCCAAATCCAAAGGGTGGATTTTTGGGTTCATGTTTGTCTTGTTAAAAGTGTTTTCAAGTAACTTTTGGAACCCCTATGTACCCTAGTTTGGTTATATGTTATTTCCCTTAAGTTCGAATGGTTTTGGGATGTTTTTGGGAGAAAAATGTTCATGGAGATTTTTTGGGTTTTTCATGAATGTTCTTCATTGTTCTTGACATTTTTGCCAAGAACAAAAAGTTTGGTGTTTTGATTCAAAGTTTTGATTTATTTCATAAAGTCATTGTTTTATGCTTTATCAAAAGTTTTAATGTGTTAGATATTTATTTGAAAGGTGATAGAAATGGTGATGGGTGTGTAAGGATTAATTCCCTTTCACACACACCACTTGCATGACTTTTGTGTCATGCACTTCTTACATGACTTTATGTCAAAACTACAAATCAACACACACATCACTCCCTTCCCTCTCTAAAACTGGCCACCCTATTAAAATAGGGTATTTTTGGGGCTTTTATGCAATTACATAAAGTTTTGATACTTTTGTGTATTTGTATTTTGACCCGAAAGTTTACGTTTTTACGTTTAGGTCCAAAAACGCTAAAGGACAAATTGTTTTGCTCCTTTAATGAAGTTTTTGCATTTGTTGAAATTTTTGGGTTCTAGTTGTAATTACATGAAGTAGTGGACTTTTGTGTTTTTACAAAGTGACCCCAAAAGTTTATGTTTTTGCCATATAGCCCAAAAGTTGAGGTTATTGCATTTTGGCCCAAATTAAGTTGAGAACAAAATTGTTTCCTTTAAATGATAATTGGATTTTCATTTCATTTAGCTCCATTTAAATCAATTTTATGGATACAAAAACCAAATGAAAATGTTGCATTCAATTTAATTAGTTAAAATGTTAATTAATTAAAGGGTGATTATGAACCTAAGCCTAATATAATTGAGCTATGTGAAAGGCCGTTTCAAATTTGTTTGAACCATGGGAATGTGTAGATTAGATTTTGGTTGTAATTTGATTTGATCAAATGTTGTAAAAGAGCATAAGCTCTTCTTTACTTTAAAGTAATTTGTTTTATTCAAATGTTGTAAAGAGCATAAGCTCATCTTTACTTTGAAGTACTCCTTTCTTGTATTATTTGATATGCATGAAAATGGAGTAGAGGGTCCAACGCCCCTAAGATAGCACGCCTTAATGTGATTAAACGCGTAACTAAAATCAATCACCATCCCTAGACCGAGATTCAACACTAGGCTCGTGTTGAATCTAAACAAGGGTTCATAGTCATCCTAAGGCCCTAAGGCAACTATATAGTCCATCAATGAATGCAAACCTTATGTTAGTAGTATCATATACTCTTGCTTTAAAAACCGTTTTATAAGCATAGTGGGAGTATTATATACAACTAAAAACAATCAAATGGACCAATAGTTGTAATAGGACCAAAATTGTTTTAATAAGATTAAAATGAATGTTTATATGTGATGAGACCTAATAAAAACCCTCAACCAAACCATTATTAAGTTGATAAGCGTGAGAGTGCTTTGAACACTCTTTCGTGGCCTTCCACCGTGGTGGGCTTCAATCGTTTGTGACTCATACATCGTATTTGTCCAGTTCTGGGGTTGCAAAGTATGTGCTTACATTCAGGAGAAGCCTATACACATATGATGAAGTGAAGGTAGGCAACGAGTGTGGTCAATATGATATTCTTCTGAGGCCATTCTTGAACCCTTACTTGAACTACCATGGTGGGAAAGACTTAACTAAGTGCAATGTGCCAATATGATATTCTTCTGAGGCATCATTCTCTAGAGGCCAAACTAGATGGGTACTTGCAAGAGATGCAAATGAGTAAGCGTACTCTCTCATTATTATTAACGCTAGCCAATATGATTTTCTTCTGAGGTGGGCTTGGTAATAGTGAGTCTCCCATACCCTGCTAAGAGTTTCCTCCAAAACTCTCGAATTCCAATGAGGGATATGGAATTTGCCAAAAATAGTGGGTGGTGCTATTTGATTTAAAGACCCGGATCAAATGGCTTAAAATCAATCAATTTATATTCGTTATGTATTTATTTACCAATATATTTGCAAACGCTATCCAACACTTGACAAATAAAAGCCGAAAGCTTTAGTTTCCGGACTTGGTACTACAAAACCATAGATTGTCTTTAATGGCTTGTAAAAGTACCTAAGTAGTCTCATCCTCACAATCTTCCTATTGATAATGTATCATTGGAAGAACATGTTAGATAAAGTCTATCATAAAGAGGACAACACTTTTAATGTCATAATTCTTCAATTACAAATTGTTGTATGAAGAAATAAGAGTTGCTTTGAACAACCCTTAGTTAATGCAAACATTAGTGCTTGTTTCTTTGTTACATGAACAAGGAACTTTAGAAGAAAGCACAAGGACATGGACACTTAATGTGCCATGATTCTTCACTTACAAATTGTTGTATGAAGAAATGAGAGTTGCCTTGAACAACTCTTGAAAGTTTGTAATTATGTTTAGAACATAATGGTTGTTTGACAAAAATAGTCCATCAACATGGACTTATGATGATTTTGAATCATTGAGTGTTGAAGTGTTAAATCACTTAACGAGATGGAAACTAGGCAAGGACTTCACCTTTGTTTCCCTATCCTAATGGTTCACTAAGTTTATTGTAAACTATTTAGTGAACAATAACCACATGCTCTCCAAAATGTTTGATGTGTATAACACAATTGAAATAAGTTTCAAGAGAGATAGTGGGAGTTTAGGGATCATGACTAATGTAGTCAAGGGAGAAGTCAAATAAAGAAGATAAAATAACTCCAAGGGAACAAACTTTCTTTATGAAAGGATGGACATTGGAATGGGTATTTGCAAGAATTGTCTTGCAAGTGTCAAGAACACACCTTTCGAAGGTGTTGTAAATTGTTCTTGAATAGTTCAAAATAGTTGGTTCTTCTACTTGAATGTTTGATTCTGTATTAGTAACTATATTTTACAATCGTTGTAAAAGTGTGACTAATAAGAAGTAGAAGATATATGAGAGAAGAAAAGGTGCTTCACATTCGGAACGTGAATAAAATATAGATCTCTACGAAAGCAGATAGTACTTACTTCCTCATATGAACTACTAAAGAAATTGGAAAAACCAAAGATTGTCTTTACATTCCAATTTTAAGGAACTTAATTCCGTCACTATAGTAGAGATGGATGAATGTTTTGTTTGACAAAACATTGTTCTTTATTAATCAATGATTGGATTATAGTAATCTAATTGATTGTCTCTATAGTAGAGATGATATGGTAGTGTTAACTGTTTAGAACATAATGATGCTTAAAACCCAAAAGGTTGCAAGGTAGTGATTAATCCCAACTGAGTTGTGATACCTCTAAAACATAAATTACAAGTTGGTCATAGATGGATGCTTTGGATCGTTAGATCCGGATCCAATACCTTCTTGTTAAAATTGTATAGAGGCGAAATGTTCGAATCTTTATTCTTTTGGAAAGAAGAAAGAATCACAAAGTTGTTGAGGTTAATTCACTTAGATGTTAGTGGCACTTGTCCACAACATAATACTGCTCATGTTATATGACATTCACCGAAGATCACTCTTGGTTGGACTATAGTTTATTTTGAATAAACACAAGTCCGAATACTTTGCAAAAGGTTTCAAAGAATTCAAGAAATGTAAGTTGATGAGTAAGACGTCTAAAGTATTTACCTCCTTAGATTTGATCCAAGGAAAGGTAACACTTTAGATGAGTTTCCTTGAAAGATATCAAGGAAAAAAGCATCATAAGATAATGAATTTCTCCATTAGGAGAAGAACGAACTCGAATAAGATTTAGTTCGTTGGATGTTATCTATTACCCATATATAGGATATATACTTCTAAAAACAATATGATTGTCTATTAGAAGATCTTCCAAAAATTTTCATGACTCCATAATATGTAGTTGGAAAGAAAGACAAATCTCAAGCATGTTAAGATTTGGGGTTGTGTGCTAATAAGCAATATTTGTTTGATAACAATCTTGTGGGATATCCTTAAATTAACTTTTGGATATCACTTCTATAAACCAACTAACAAATGTTGTTTTGTTGGGTAGTTCATTGTAATTCTACAATATGATTTGCCTAAATGCAAATGAACGAGGAATAGAACTCAAAGAATGGGTTCTTTGAGAGACAAGATAATAATCAACAAATATAACAACCTAGTTCCTATACCAAAAGCTCCAAGGTAGTCGAGAAGGATTTATAAACCGTCTCAGTTGAATGGTTTGAACTTTATGACTATGTCATAGAGTTGCATCTCTTAATTCAAAAGAAATAAGAATGAAAATCCTTATGACTACATTGAGTGTATATACGATATATACTCAAGGAAATGGTAAAGTACCATTTGACCCGAAATAATGAAACCTTCATAGCTAATTGGTAGCTTAAGATGACTACAATCAAAGAGAATGGTTGACTTTGAAGAAACCATCTTTGACATAGTCTTGGTTTCAATTAATTCAAAGATTGCTAGCTACAACTAAATGGTGATTTAATGTTTGGACATAATATGAGTTTCCGAAACCATTATTAAGATAGTCTTGATAATATATGTCTAAAACTATAAATCACATGACATGTAAGTTGTAGAGATCCATCCATCATGAATCTTAGCAAGCTAGTGGGAGCTATAAGCATCTTATGAGAAAAGGATCAAATCGTTTGATTTCTCATAAAGATGTAAATGAATCTTTTGTTTACTAGGTTTACAAAAGATTAGTGGGAGTTAATCATGTTCCTAAAATTTAAATATATATGATATATTAATTTTGGAAATGAAAAGAATACTTCTTCATTAAAGTTATGACTTTAAAACATTATATGAAGATAGAATGTATATGGGAGACATAGTCTATATACATGGGATGTAAATCTATAATGATAGATTTTAGGATATAATTGGATGTAAATCCCTAATAATAGAAAAGAGATGCTAGGAAGTTTCTCATATGATGATAAACTTCAATCAAATGGACAACTCTAGTAAGACTAAGAAGTTGCTCTTTTCAAAGGGAATGTACTCTTTGACTCCCAAAGAAATAATGCGTAAATGGAATCCTTTATGCATAAGCAGAAAGGTGATTTATGTATTTCATATTGTATGAAAACATTGATATGAGTTGTACCAAGAACGGTACAAGACGATATCAGTGCAAGCCGAGGATCAGAACCATGGCAACTGTTAAGTGAGTCCTTAAGTATTTAAGAAATACTAAAGGATAAATTCCTCAAAGATCGAGGAAGAATTAGAGTAACGTAATGGAAGCGTAAATGTATTAGATTATGAATCTAATCCATCATTGGATGTTTCTTCATTATGAATGAAGAGATAAACAGATATCTCTTTATTATGACTAAAGAGATATTTGGATGGAAACATTAAAGTAATGACTTTAGTGTGTTCCATTATGAATGCAAAATATATTGCCATATAGAAGTATACAACAATGTTGTTTGGATGGGAAAGTTCATTTATGAACTCTCTATTCGGTTCCAACCAGAAAGTGTATCTAGTGTACTGACACTATGACACTAATGGGGCGATAGCTCAAGCCAAGGAATCAAGGTCTCATCAAGGTTCGAACTCAAATGAGAGACTAAACCACATGATTGAGAATCACGTATAATGGTGACGTCATTATTCTCAAGGTTGCTTTTATGGATAACATATAGATATCCATTCTCTAGGCCTACTACTCAGCCATTTTTGAAATGACTACATAAGAGGTATCATCAGTGATGACCAAGCTGATTGGCTCTAGTGCAAGTGGGAGATTGTTGGAAATGTGCCCTAAAACCAATCATATGATGATACTTTACGGACATTTCACAAGTTAAACTAATGTAGTTTAAATATAAAGCACAAAAGTTATTGTTTGAGCCGTCTCATATAAATGTTATATGCGTAAACGATAAGTCCAAGGAATATGTGATTAGGAGAATGCGATCTAAAGAAGTTAGATTCATGAGACCATTCTCTTTCGTATACATGTCCTAAACGTTCCTGATCATAGGATTGTCAATTGGGCATTGACAGTCCGTTAAGATCAGTACGTGTTGTGTCTTCTCTCAGGGAGAGTGACTAGTCTCGAGTCATTGGTGTGACTGACACCAAGACAAGCATGTAGGTGCTCAATAGCGAATGAGTCCACTGAACACGATCAACGAGGAGTTCTCATAACTCATGTCACATGAGAACTCATGGTTGGGATAATGCAAAGTAGTCCTTTGACTTGAGGCATCATAGTTGTCTTGTGGTTAGGTCCTTGATCTTTGATTATGTCAAAGTCACTCCATTCGCGGGTGTCCACGGCATAGTTGGGGTTAAGCCACTTAGCTATGGAGGCAAGTGAATGCGCAACAAGGGATCTCTAACCTTCAAACCGTTTGAGGGAGAATAATCTATGATATGATTAAGAATCTTTGGCCAAAGTATGAATGAGATTTAGGAAGGTGTTCCAAATCACATTCAAGGTAATCATATAAGTAAATGAAACACATTGGATAGTAGACATGAATAAACTATCAAACCAAACAATGTGGTCAAGAGTATTGTATTAGAGAAAGACCGTATTACATTGTAATCCTAAACTGAATAGGTTCTCCACCTCTTCTGATTAGCTTGGGTAACCATGATATGCTGCTAGGTGTCACTCATGGTTAGTGGAAGCCCTAAACGTGTATAAACACTAAAGGGAGAATTGAAAGTAAGTTTCAATTCACAATCGATTTGAAAGAGTTTTAATCGCCCACTGCCTCGCTAAAAGGAACCTAATGGATCGTACACCGTGTAAGGTAGAGATTGAAGAAACAACGGAGATGAGTAAGAATAATTAAATGGTTTAATTATTTACGGCAAGGATTAATTAATATGTTAATTAATCAAACGAATAAGTTCGTTAAAGACCTCGGGATAGTTTTGGACCTTAAGGCCCAATGGGCTTCGAACGTCAAGTCCATTGACTTAAGTTGTATGACAACTTAATGAATAATGATTCACAAAGGCCCAAATAGCCCAATGAATCCTATGGCCGGCCATTTAGAGATGGCGTGGGTTTTGGACTTATTTACAAGTTTGCCACTCCAATGAATTAAGGTATAAATATGACTTTATAGCCAAAATTCATTTAGGGTTTTCTTTTGGAGAAAGGATGAGAACACAAGCTCTCCTTTCTCTCTAAAGAGGCCGGCCCCCTTGGAGGGATTAGCTAGCAATCCTACTCCTCCAAGGTCACTCATTTCTTCTCAAATCTAACCTTGGTGAAGAGACTTAGAGGTTCTCAATTTTGGGAACTTGGAGAACCATTTCATCCATCCAAATCCATAGATCTAAGATGCAAGGAATGAAGGCCCTCTCTTTGGGTGATTAGCCTTTGCTTATGCAAAGAGGAATCTACAAAGGTATAATTTCTCAACTCACTTTGATTTGAGTTGAGTCTTTGGTTCACCAATCTACTAGGCTTTGAATTTCATGGGTAATGTTTTGTTTTTGAGTGCATGCAAGCATGATTCCGCCTTTTAATTGTTAATTGCATGCTATAGATGTTATTCAAATGAACATGTTTTCACAAAATTATCCTTCAGTTTGGTGGATCAAAATTAGTCTCACATATTGACTACTAGAATGGTACTCCTTAACAACATTGGTAGGGGCATGAACACGTGCATAACCAATGATCTATTCCATCAAGATGGAAGTAGATTCTGCAGGGTTAAGGTTTGGGAATACTAGCCTTTATTCTTGAAGTTTTAAGTCTTAGGTGCCAAGGATCACGCTTCGGGCATGATGCCACACCTTGGAAGGCCTTGATTCTACCACATGTCTGTGGTAGTAATTAGATCCAAGAATTTGGTAAACTTCCGCTTTCTACACTACCGCTTCAGAAGCGAGTTAGAAACAAGGAAGGACGAGAAAAGTATTATCTAGTCAAAATTCATTCGGATTTATAAACTTCAAAATTGTACTAATTCATAGACGTAATCATGGTGTGCTTTAGGCAATGTCTTTCATGATTAGACAGTCCGTAGGAGCGAGCCAAAGAGCCATGGAATCCTCGTTTAGGAGGTATTTCCATTTGTAATGCTTCGGGCATAAGTCTTCAAATGAAGATCATGGCGGAGGCTTAATCAGCTCTTCCTTGCCATTGTTGGCTTCAATGGTTTCTCAGCTTCTTGATAGTCAAGTGGAGATTCATGTCTTGTACCCCACATAAAGTAGTTTCTATTAGAAACGTCCAAATAAGGGAAATCGAACTTGTGACGGTTCGAAAATCCACTGAATTGGAGGGAACAAGATTGTGATTGGTGCTATCAGAATGAATCATCCATAAGCATCAAAGTTAGAACATTCGAGTTCTAAGACATGGTTTTCATGAAAAATGTCGGGCTTTCATCGGTGTATTGTTTTAAGAAAACTTCGGGTTTCAAAGGCACTAAATTTGAAACTATAGGTTAAATTTTAGTTTATGAACATTTAGTTCATAAAATAGAGGTTCCTACAAGAACACAGAATGCAATATACAACTAAGTGTGGTGGATTTGAGTTTCTTAGGAAACTCAAGTGTGAGAGCTTCGTTACTACGAAAGTATGTCAATGGTTCAAAGTATAAAAAATAAATTATTGAATCGTTAATGTCCAAAAGTGATTTTCAAGTCAATAATTTTGGATTCATTATTAGATTAATAGACTGCAGGTCACTTTTAATTAATTTAATAAATTGGGCCATACGAGGTCGATTGTAGAAGCAAAATAATATTAAAATAATATTATTGGGTCAAAAATATTTGGGCTGGGTGCTGTAAGCAAGGGGCACGGGTTGGCTGCAGTATGCAGCCTATGGGGTGACTGCAGGTCAAGGGTCCAGAGACAAGGGCAGGCCCAAAGGCTTACGGGAGTGGGAGAAACATCATCAAAACAGTTGGGTTTCAGGTCAAGGCCCAGCACAGTGCTGGTATGTGGTCTTACATGGGAAAGCAAGCCCAACGAAAGCTGGCTTGTAGGTTTGGGTCTCACGAGGCCCAGTCGAGGCTGGAGCAGAGTCCAATGGGCTGGGATGCAAAGGAAGGCCTAGTGGCCTATTGCTGTTGGCCATGTGGGTCACTCCAATCTTTTAGTGTCATTCCAAATTGATCTCAACCTTTTTAAACATTCCAAACAAGTATCCAACCTAATAAAAATGTTACATCCGTTAAGCCCCAGTTAATTTTTCAAATATAGATTATGTTCAAAATCTACTAATTGGGTATATCGTGGTCAACATTAATATTAGTTGCCTCATAATTTGAATTTCAAACATAGATTATGTAATATGGAACCCAATGAACATACGAGTATTGAATTGAATCGAAAATGGACCCAAATTGAAATTATATTACGAGTGCAATCTTCTAACAAAGAAGGTTAAGAAATTAGATAAGGTTACAAGGAGCTTTGGTCTGCTTATGTGATTTCCTCATACGTCGATTCTTGGGTCATAAAGCTTCCAGTTCTTCTTTGTGGGTGGTGAAGATGGTGGTGGCCGCATCAAGATAGTCCATACCATTTCAGTAACCTCCATGACCTTCTTCTCGATATTGGTGTCTAGAGTTGTAGGGTGGAGTTAGTGGTTTTGTGCTGTGTTTGGAGGTGATGGCATGATGGGGCTGGTGGTGACCATTCGTTGGGGGATGCTATGCTTTTAGGACCTTTTATTGATTTTGGAGACAAAGTAAGCCCTAGTTAATTTAACATCTTTTTAATTAGGCTTATTTTATTAACACCCCACAAATTGTTGAATAAACCCCACATACTTAATACACCCCACATTTACTTTTTTAATTAAAAATTATCTTAATACACCCCACTTCCTTTCCCATAATACCCTCACACCCACATTATCAATATACACTATACATTTTCTACATACACCCCACATTTTTTATACACCTCATATTTCTCAAATCTTATAACACTCATTTTTAATTTTGCTGAATGATTTCAAACCATTTGAACATTAGTTTGCCAAATACTTTCAAATTGAATGATTTAAAAAATGTTTAGGTTCATTCGAACGTTTTTCAATAACAATAATAATGACCATGATTCCACATTGCTTAACTTTTATTTCGAGAAATTGTGCGACTATATGGAGTGCTCCAATCTGTTACTTCTTACCGTGATTCAACATTTCTCAGTCATTTTTGGATTACCTTGTGGAAATTATTTGGTACAGTTTTACGGCGTAGTGCTACAACTCACCCACAAACAGATGGTCAAACCGAGGTTACAAACCGCACCATGGGTAACATGGTTCGTAGTGTTTGTGGGACCTTGCTCTTCCTCAAATTGAACTTGCCTACAACAGTGTTGTTCATAGAGTAACTGGCAAGTCTTCTTTCTCCCTAGTGTATACTATTGTCCCCAAGCATGTAGTGGACCTCATCAAGCTCCCTAAGGGTCTAAGTGTGAGTGTTGCTGCTGAAAAGATGGCAGAAAGCATCCAGGCTATTAAGGCAAAGGTTTGTGAACGTCTGGCACAGACAAATGAAAAATACAAAGCGGCGGTTGACCAACATACCCATGTGATTTAGGTCGGTGATGCTGTGATGGTGTTTTTGAGGAAAGAAAGATTTCCAGTCAGGACTTATAGCAAGCTCAAGCCTCTCAAGTATGGACCCTATAAGATTCTACAGAAGATTAATGATAATGCTTATGTTGTCGATCTTCCTTCTTCTATGGGCATTTCTCCTACCTTCAATGTTGTTGATCTTTTTGAAAAGCAACCAGTGATATCTTCAGTCGGCATAGATAGCTTTGTCGCCGTAGAATCAGCCGATCTCGCAGCATCTTCCGTTGGCATCAACAGCATTGCGGCGATAGCGGTTGGTTACCTATCCAAGTCTCGGTCGAGAAGGATTTAAAAATCCTTATTGATCGAGGTCATCTTATTAGCCTTCTCGGCGAAGTGAGGTGTTACAGCTTACTGAGCTCGGCGCATTGCACGCCGAGTTGTTTTATGATTGGATACTCTCAAGTGAGATTTAGAGTTCGGCATTCAGACAGCCAAACCACATTCACTATTAAGACTTATATCCGCTTTGAGTATTTGTGCCCTTACATTTTGGTGTCAATTCGGCGAGAGTTTACTCTGACGAATACCATCACTGTGACCGAATCCAACGACGACGATTCGTGAACTTCGTAAGAATAGTAGCCATGTCTTCAGGTTCGAGAACCCAAGAGGCCGAGACGTGTTCCTTCCTCAGTTGTAATCACAAGACGTAGAAGTTAGTCGCACACCCAACGCAACATCAACAAATTTTACTCCTCGGCCGAGCTCGGTCGACGAGTTGGCACGCCCAGCATTCAACCGAAGGACGTAGTTAGCTTATAGATTACTTGGCTTACGCACCACGTAGGCTTGGTAGTTTTTAGGGTCAACATTTTGGCACGCCCAGTGGGACCTAGTGCTAAACTACGAAGTTCATGCCAATTGAAACGCGATCGGTAAAAAAGAAAACAACTATGGGAAAATCAACAACCGATTTGCCAATCTAGAACATAGGACAAAGTGTGCCACAGGCGCAGAATCCCCTTAACGCCATGACACCTGAGTCCACAAGTGCGACTCAGCTTCGTAGTCTAGAAGTCCCTAATAAAAACACCTACATTCTCAATGAAGGGATAATGGAGGATTGTGACGAGGATGGTGGCGAAGGATCTGATCCACCAACAAGATCGTTTCTTCGAAAACGACTTGACGAGCAGTCTCGGACGGTTGAACAGACGCTTAGTCGAGGAATCGATAAACTACATGACGTGATACGCAGTACCAGTGAGACACAAACCAGATTGCTCGAAATACTGGTTAGTAAGGTCAGCGATGGCAGGTCTTTCGATCTTTCCAGCACTTGCCACCAAGAAATAATCTATCACCAATTATACAGGTCGAGTCAATTCGTGCTCGGCTCAAGCCAATTGACTCTGAAAAAGGAGGAGGATCGAATAGTAGGTCAGGCGGGTCCGACCATAGAGTAAAAGCCACACCCGTTGATATGACCGAGGTTCAGCGGATGATCGATTCGGCCATGAAAAAAAGGTCGAAGTTCCCTAAATTTATCCATCCGTATCCAGCTTATGTGGAACAGTTCGAATACCCCAGAGGTTTCAAAATCCCAGATTTTAGCCTTTTTGCCGGAGAATCATCCTTATCCTCGTTAGAACATATGGCTCGTTTCACTGTGCAATGCGGAGATGTCAATGGCGACCTTCACAAGCTACGACTTTTCAACTTTTCATTGACCGGTTCAGCATTTGCTTGGTATATCAACCTCCCACCGAATTTTGTCCAGAGCTGGGAGGAGTTGGTCAAGAAATTTCATGAGCAGTTTTATCGGCCAGGAATTGGTGCCGAGTACCTATCCCCGAAGTCGAATTTGTTAGACTTGCTCTGAACGGTCTTGACGTAGAATACAAAAGGAAATTCTTGGGGGCAAACTTTCGGGATATGTACGAACTAGCCCAGCATGTCGAGCAATATGATTATTTGCTCCGTGAAGAGAAGATCTCGAAAGCTCTATCCCGAGGGATGATCTACAAAAATCCCACTGTCAGTTACGCATCGACCGAAGGTGAATGTGTCAGCATGGACGCAGCTGAGATAGTAATAGATAAGCCATACGTTTGCAAGGCGCTGACTCAAATTGACTCTAAGGATGTCAAAACCCGCTCGGCCACTGAAGAAATAATAAAAACGTCAAAAGTTTATACTTTTGATATTACAAAGGCCGACGTAATTTTTGATCAATTGTTATCAGCGAAGATCATCAAACTTCAGCCTGGGCATAACATTCCCAAGGTCGAAGAGCTTAAAGGAAAGATATATTGCAAAAATCATAATTCAAGCAAACATACGACAAATAACTGCGTTGTGTTTCGAGACAACGTCCAAAGCTAGATTGATAACGGCAAACTCAGATTTTCGGAGAAGAAAATGAGTATTGATACCGACCCATTTCCCACGGCAACAATAAATATGGTAGATGCTCGCCTACCTAGGGACAAAGGAAAATGGAAGGTAGAGGTCCTTACAACGCAACGCTCTCTAAATTAGAATTCTCAACCACGTTTCAATGCTGATTTCTGTTCAAACAAACCGCCTACAGCTCTCACGGGACCCGTTATTGTCAAGCCCATGACTAATTACAGCACTGATGAAGAAAATGGGTCGGCGGTTTTATGCAGAAAATGTAAAGCAAATGTCAGCGCCGAGCCGAAGGAAGAGTCATCTCTGGCCACGATGGAACAACCTACAGTCGCAACACAGCGGAAGGTGCTTGACGCAAGTCAACATCAAGGTGTTTTTGATAGGGTCGGCCCTAAAATACAGGTTGAAGAGAAACCTTCAGTCAAACGACGCGTCGACTTTGATGTTCCGTTTTGTGACGAAGATTATTACATACGTAATTCTGGCAGCTCAGAATCATCGTAGATCCAGAAAACTTTCAAACCTCCCGAACCTCGAGACCAGCGATGGTATACATATCACTCTTCAAAAGGCGTCTACACTGCACTGTCCAAATCCCAGAAACGTCGGCACCAAAGAATAGACTGCATGGCCCATCGACGGGCAGCCCAAGAAACTTCGGTCCCTAAATGGCAGTTGAAGGAAACAATTGCCAATGATGATGAACGACCATCCCCAACTATTATGACAGAGCTGGTTCAAGGGAAACGGCTGGTTGATCGAGATTTTGAAACCACATTTGAGGAGGCTGATAAACGAATCAAACTTCTTCTTCGGCCTGGGGAAATGAAGGCACGCTACGAGCACTTCAGGCAGGAGGCTGAAAGCAAACTCCCCCGTTAACCCCACAAGAACCTTTCATAAAAAGCATTCGGCTAACGATCTGTATGGTTTGCAGAAAGCATGTCAAGATACAATTGATCTAGTCCTAACTTGCCCGGATACTGAGCGAATTATTCAAAAGACCTCAGACCCAGGGTTGAAAGCTAGGTTCCAGCACATACGAGAAGCTCGAGTCTTTGGCTTTGAAGTCAACCCATACACTAATATCGATGCGGCAGACTTTCCTTTCTCATTAGAAGACCTTCAGTATTTATGATACCACTTCGAAGTCTTTTCGGTCGTTTCTCTCTTCGGCCTTACGACCGATGAAATAACACGAGTCTCATGGTTGGATGCCTATCTCAACACTAAGGATGCCCGTATAATGTACCAAGAGCAAGCTCGTCTCCTGGCACCAATCCCAGGCACAATTCTGATTTCAGACGAACCTGAGGCACCTAAACAGAACAAACAGACTTCCGAAGAGACATCGCGGGAACAAACCATCGAAGAATGAGCAGAGGAGTCTCTTAGTACAACTCCGACGGAAGCAGATGCAGTAGTGTTTGACTAGGAAAAAGCAGAGCCTGAAGAGGGGGATCGTAACCTGATGGGCCCGTCGGTCCTGGATAACATGGAAATCAGTATGGTCCATATTTTTCCCGCTGATTTTCAGCCGAGCACATCTTAACCGAATTTCCTCGATGGTGACGTAGTTGCCGAGAAAGCCGGTCACATTGATTTTGTAGCTGTTGCCGAAGTCGAGTTAACAACAAAAGATGACAACCTCAAGGCAGCTTTGGCCGAATTATTTCCTCGATCATCATCGGCCAAACTTCATCATTTGAAGCCATTGTATGTCACCGCCCATATTGAAGGGTATCCAGTCTCCAAAGTTTTTGTCGACTGTGGAGCCACCATCAATATCATGCCTGTAAACATCAGGAAGGCATTACGTCGCTCTAACGATGAACTTATCCCTCTGGGATCGCAATGAGCAGTTTCGTCGGAGATAAATCCCAAACCAAAGCCGTGCTTCCTTTAGCGGTAAACATCACCGACCGTAATCACATGACCACCTTTTTCATCATCGACTCCAAGACCGAGTATAATGCACTGCTCGGTTGAGATTGGATTCATCAAACCAGCTGTATTCCTTCGTCATTATATCAAGTGCTTGTTTTTTGGGACAGTAAATCGATCATTGTTCACCCGGTTGATAATCAGCCCTTCGAAGCTAACATGATCCAAGCACGGTATTATGATGACCACGTCGGCTACATCACCCTACAAGGTTTCAATGATGAAGGACAGCCGACTCAGATTTCTGTTTAGAAAGCTATCGAGGTTGGCGCCGAAACTGTCCACCAGGATTCGGCGAGACTCGGGTTAGCTGACTTGATCCCCGACCCTGATGTCTGATACCGATCAGGAAAAACATTGGGCCGTGGTTTCATCTACTATGGAACGACTGCTGGCTCATTGGTATACTATATCTAAGCAACCAAATTTAGGCGTTAACCTCGTAGAGTTCCTCGTCGAAGGAGATAATGGTCTTGTCTTAATTCTTGACAGAATTCAAGCTGCCCCGGCCGAGTTCGAAGACAATCGGCCCCAAGTCAAGGACCCATTGGAAGAAATTAATGTTGGGATAGCCGATGACCCACGACTTTTATTTATTAGTGCTTTGCTCCCCCAACCTATGAAAGTCGAACTTCGTGCTCTGCTTGAGGAGTTCAAAGATTGTTTTACTTGGAGCTACCACCAGATGCCTGGCTTAGATCGCACTCTCGTTGAGCATGAGTTACGTATTAAACTTGGGTGTAAACCCTTTCGTCAACCACCTCGACGATTCTCGATCGAAATGCAACTCGGCATCAAGGATGAACTTGTTCGTCTCTTGAAAGCAGGGTTCATTCGGACAGCTCGATACGTGGAATGGTTGGCAAATATCGTTCCTATTTTAAAGAAAAATGGTGCATTGTGCATTTGCATCGACTTCAGAAATTTGAATCTGGCAACTCCCAAAGATGAGTATACAATGTCGATTTCGGATTTGTTAATCGATGCTGCAGCGAATCATGCGATCTTATCTTTTATGGATGGACATGCCGGGTACAACCAAATTTTCATTGCCGAAGCTGATATGCACAAGACAGCTTTTCGTTGCCCAGGGGCACTCAGTACATACAAATAGGTTGTCATGCCATTCGACCTCAAGAACACCGGTGCCACGTACCAACGAGCAATGAACACCATATTTCATGATTTAACTGGAACCATCGTCGAAGTCTACATCGACGATGTTGTAATCAAATCTAAACGCTGGCAGACACATCTGGATTATTTCTAACAGGCTTTCTTCCACATGCGTCAACATAACCTCAAAATGAATCCTGCCAAATGTGCCTTCGGTGTGTCAGCCGGTAATTTTCTCGGTTTCCTCGTGCATCACCGTGGGATTGAAGTGGATGAAAATAAAGCACGCGCAATCATCAATGCTCCACCCCCGACGACGAAGAAACAACTACAGTCCTTACTCGATAAGATAAATTTTCTCCGCCGATTTATAGCTAACTCGGTGGGTAAAATGAAAGCGTTCTCTATGCTTTTGAAACTCAAAGACTCAGATAAATTTGAGTGGAAAGACAGGCATCAGGCGGCGTTTACAAAAATCAAAGTCTCCCTCATGACACCACCTATCCTTGTCCCACCTCGACGCGGTAAGCCTCTCAAGCTATATATCTCGATGGCCGAAGAGTCCATCGGCTGCCTCCTCGCGCAAGACAATGACGCTGGACGAGAGCAGGCTATTTTTTATCTAAGTCGAAATCTCAATCAACCAGAGATCAATTATTCTGCCATCGAGAAGCTCTGCCTAGCCGTATTTTTTGCCGCCTCCAAGCTTAGGCATTACATGCTCCCATCAGTCACCCAAGTCATTGCCCAGACCGATGTCATCCACTACATGCTCACCTGACCAATTGTAAAAGGCCGAATTGGGAAGTGGACAATGGCATTGTCTGAGTTTAGCTTGCAATACGTGCCCCAGAAAGCTGTCAAAGGCCAGGCACTGGCTGATTTCCTTGCTCAACATCCTTCCCCATATGGTTTTGGGGGCAACGACGTCGAAATCGGCATGGTTGAAACGCGTGATAACTACTGGACGATGTACTTTGACGGCTAAAGTACTTCATCCTCGGCTAGTGTTGGAATTGTCATTCAATCCCCAAACCAGGATCGCTGGTATTTTTCGCTCAAGCTGGATTTTGAATGCACAAATAATCATGCCGAATATGAAGCCCTTATCATCGGCCTTGGAATCCTTCATGACTTGCGGGCGACCCGTGCCCTCATCCTCGGTGACTCCGAACTTGTGATTAACCAACTTAATGGTTCTTTTCGATGCATGAGTTGTACCCTGGCACCCTACCACATGGTTGCCAGCTATTTGGCCGAATCCTTCGACGGTATTACACTTGAACATATTTCCCAGATTCATAATACCGACGCAGACGAATTGGCTCAAATCACCTCTAGTGCACAACTCCTGGGGGGCAAGCTAGGCCGAGAAATACCTGTGTTATGACAGCTATACCCGGCCTTGGTTAACTAACAAGTCCTCCGACGCGACAATGTGATACGCACAAGAGTCATGTCCTTACCTTCGTTGTTAGACCGACAAGACCTTATAGATGTTTGTGCCGTCGAGGTAGTACCAGATGATTGGAGAAAGCCCATTATGCAGTATCTTGACAATCCCAATGGCAAACATAGTCGCAAGACAAGAGTTCATGCCACAAACTATGTTATGTATCAAAACAAGTTATACCGAAAAGGTGAGGATGGTCTATTACTGCTATGCCTCAGCCCCCAAAAGGGTGCTTAAGCAATCACAGACATCCATGAAGGGGTTTGCGGAGCTCATCAGTCCGGACGTAAAATGCGATGGCTGCTTCTACGACACGGTTATTTTTGGCCAAGAATACTAAAGGATTGTATCGAGTTCGCACGAGGGTGCATACAGTGTCAGATTCATGGTCCTATACAAAGGGTCCCGGCCGAATCATTACATTCGGATGGGACATGGACGTAATCGGCAAAATCACACCATCTTCCAGGGCTGCCAAGCACGCATGGATACTGGTAGCAACCGATTACTTCACTAAGTGGGTCGAAGCAAAATCGTATGCCGAGCTAACGTCTAAAGAAGTTTGCGACTTTGTGGAAGAACACATTATGACCAGATTCGGCATACCAGAAACGATCATAACTGATAATGGCACAATCTTTACAGCCAAGAGGTTTAAAGAATATACAGCAAGTTTGAAAATTCAGCTTGAACAGTTTACACCGTATTATCCACAAGCAAATGGGCAGGCTGAGGCAAGTAACAAAGTGTTGATCGGCATTCTCGAGAAAATAATAAAAGAAAGGCCTGGCATGTGGCATTTAAAGTTGAATGAGGCTTTATGGGCATATCAAACATCGCTCCGATCGGCGACTGGGACAACCCCGTATGCACTAACCTACGGACACGATGCAATGTTACTAGTCGAGTTAAGCATAAATTCATTGCGAATAATTGAACAAAGTAGTCTGTTCAGCGTCGAATATAATCAGTCCATGAGACAAGAGTTAGAAGATTTAGAAGAAGGGCGACTTGATGCTTATAACTTATTGGTGGCACAAAAATAGATTACCGAGCGAGCCTATAATCAAAAGGTCCGATAGAAAACATTTGGCGAGGGAGAATTGGATTGGCAAATGGTGTTGCCCGTAGGACTTAAAGACCCCAGGTTCGGCAAATGGTCACCAAATTGGGAAGGCCCGTTTGTTGTACATAAAGTATACGGTAAATGGGCATATCATCTTAGAGACCGGACCGGTTTAGTTCATAAAGTACCTATCAATGGGAAGTTTTTGAAGAAGTACTATCGGGCATATAGGAAATGCGGGAATAGAAATCCATTTCATTAAAAAATCGATAAAAGAATACACAAATTGAGTAGGTCGATCAGTTTACATTTAAATAAATTCAGGGCGAAGAAGGGAGAAGAGTGCCGAGAAGGGCCTTCAGCTCCAACCACTGCACCTCGCCCATTATGACCTCGGCCTGCCAGTTCTTCTTGTCCATCTTCAACTGCTCGATTCATTTCGTGCTCACCGCATACTCGGTTAAACAATCTTTACCACCCGACTCAAAGTTTTTCGCAAGCTCAGAAGCAATAGCCGACCTTTGTTTTCCCCTTTCGCCTTTAAAGCATCAATCTTCAGATGAAGAGTGTCTTGGACAGCCATGGCAGCTTTCAGATCTTGTTCAACCCGAAGAGCGTTCTCAAGGACACTAAAGGTTTCTCGAACTCGCTCTAAGGCGGATGACGCCTGAACGATGGCTTTAGCGTTCATTTGACCATCTGCGCCGAGGTCGTTTAGGCATGCACCCAATAAATCGAGGCCTTTGCACTCAAAGACTTGCGACGCAGAGAGAGACAAAACTTCTTGCACCTGAACCAGAGCAGTTGAATCAGCAGGTTCAATTGTAGTGGCCGAAACGCCAGCCGCTCCAGTAGTGCTTGATAGGAAGGCTTTAAACTCGACTTCCCATGAAGGCTGCACACAAAAATCAGCTTAAGCTCAAGGATATCATGAAGGAACATAACAAGAAGGTTTTGTTTTAAACCTGCTGAGAGGAGACTTAGGCCATGTCTTCAGGTTCATTGCTCGAACCTAAAGAACTTAATGGCCGAGCCCAATGCCTTAGACTGCTTCTCAGCTCACGCGGCCGATGAAGGTTATCTACATTCGATGGCCACAGAGGCGGCCAAGAAATATAGATAACACCTTTCGGCGCATAGAATTTTTGATGAAAAGAATAGGTAGGCACCTGACATTCGGTATCTTCCTGGTTTAGAATTCTAAGGTAGAAAAGTAACCAAAAGAGAGGTAGTAGGGTACTTACGAAGGCCGAAATGGCTTCTTGGGGAGGAACGTTGAGATCCTGGTCCTGCGGGTGAATTGATGTTTCGACCGTCGCGTCTGGCTTTACGGCGGGTCGTTTTCCACGGTCAGCCATAGAAGGGCCGACTGGAATAACCGCCTCGTCCTGGTCCTATGGGTGAACAGGCTTTTCCGCCGTTGCCTCTGGATCTACGACAGGTCGTTTTCCACGGTCGACCGCCAAATGACCAACTTGAACAATTGCCTCGGACACAGAAGGAGGTTGATTGTGTGGTTGGAGGCGACCTACTAAGGGAAGTTCGTCGCTCCCATCGCTCTCTTCTAGAACGACCGCTGTTTGTTTTGGATTTTTGGGAAGGGTTTGCTCAACCGAGGGGATCGCCCCTTCCAAGACAGGCGCAGCAGTTGGCCCCGAAGCTACAGGCATCTCGACCGACGGAGCAATAGCTGCTTCAACGACTTTGGAAACAGGCTGGATTGGGGTTGTGTCTTTGGCTAAAAGGGGTCATCTCTCTGTTGAAGCAGGAGCACGGGGGTAGAAGGAGAAACACTAGGAGTTGTTGTCCCCGTAGTCTGGTTGAAGATAACATGAATCTCCTGTTCTCCTTTCTTCGCCAGTTTCTTGACCCGTTTGGCAGGTCGAGGGGAGTCGATAGTCGCCTTGGCTTTTTGGTGAGGCTGTTTGCTCAGCAAGGCCTGTGCGGTGGTCTTAGCTTTCTTGGAGAAAGTCGATTTCTTCTTAGCCACAGCCGCAGCGACCACTTCTACCTTTTTCAGCGACCGACTACCTGAGAAAGTAAAAGCAAATCAGTAAAGTTCAAAGTCGAAGGAAGAAGGTGGAAATAGACAATTACTTTTGGATTGGGGGGCAGAAGCCTTTTTAGGTCGACCACTGAAGACCTTGCTCAAGACATCTTCAACTGGAGTACCGAAAAAATGTTGGGTATATTTTTCCCACCAATCGCCGAAAGTGTCAGTATAAAGAGATTCTGGAATGGTTGGTCGAAGGTGAAATTTTTTACACCATTCCTGAAACTCTTTTTCAGCATCCTTGCACTCTTTTTCTGAAGAGCCAAAGAGGCATCCCCGGCTCAACAATGAGCAAAAGGTAATAAGAGGTACCGAACAACCCTGAAGATAGCCGAGTTGCCGAGCAGTGAATTGGGGGTGATATACCTCCCAATTTGCTCAGTGAAGGTCACACCCAAGAGGAAGGTCGCAGGTAAGCACAAACGACCCCCAGGATTGGCGGAGATCAACATCATCATCTGCACTCCATGCTGATGTGGGGAGCTTGATTGACAAAGGATATTCGCGACGACAGTAGATCAAGAATTCGTCGTCGAAAAAGGTGTCAAGGCCAAAGAAGTATCTGAACACGTCTTCAGCTTAGTGATAAGGTACTGGTCTAGAAACCACCTGAAGGCCGAATGCTTCAGCAGATGAGAAGCTGGCAAGCTCTGGCTGAAGATTAACGAAGTAAACCTGTAGCCAGAGTTGGAATACCCAGAGAGGGCCACTCTGGTGTGGGTCGATCTTGTGAAGGGTTATCTCGGCCAAACAGCGCAGGAGATGTGCAAGAATGGCTGGACTAAACGCCAGGGTGTGACCGCTAGCCAGGGCTTCCGCCACCAGCATGTTCTCAACCAAGCATTTGTTGGACTTGGTACAACAAATAAAATTGTTATACCAGTAGAAGAGGAAGGCTTCATGTTCTCCCCGTCGTAGGTTCTCCTTCCCTCGGCCAGCAAAGTGGAGGTAAAGAGTGTTGTAGTTGAGGAAGTTCTTATAAAGTTTCTGAACTTCCTCCTTCAAGGGTTTTTGACCCTCTCTGCTCAACATCTCGATGGCTCGGTCTTTGAAAAGTGCCTTCAAGTCGATGGCCAATGGGTACCCGGAGAGGGTAACATCAATCGGGATGCCAAAAGGGGAAGTCCCCAAGATCGCGGTAATACTAAGAACAGTAGGGCTAATGGGGCCGAAGGGAAGGACCATAATGTTGGTAGCTGAGCACCAGAAACTTGAGGCTGCCATAAGAAGCTCCTTGTCCACGACAAGTTCCATGGACGAAAGGCGAATGGCGTCGTAAATACCAAGAGCTTTCTATTGCTCGCCGAAGATCTTTTCCATCCGTGCAACCCAGGCTACCCAGGTCGCAGTGGTTGAGGGCCAGGAGCCTTGGGGTTTTGCTGAATCCCACATCGACCATTCAAACCCTTGCAGAAGGGATGTTAGACATTGATCCTTGAAGAGTTCTGTGATGGCCGGCGGCACTGGTTTTTTGAAAAGTGGACCAAGGATCTGATGGGTGGTGATCATGTCGCTCTCAAAGCGCATAGTCTTAATTGAGCGTTGATCGATGATCGTCTCGCACTTGACGCATTCTTTAGAAAGTTTGGAGAAAAATGAGGCCATTGAAGATAATCTTGAAAGGTTGAAAGGTTTCCTGAAGAATTCAAGGATTTTCCTCTGGGTCTTTAAACAGGAGAGTTTGGAGATTTTGAAAGCGTAAAGGATGAGTAATAGAAAGCCAGGTATTTATAGACTTGTGGAATGGAAGATTAAACGGGGAGAGTGATTGGGAGGATTCCTGATAATTATGGATTGATGGAGAATATTAACAGACTCAGAAGAAAGAACAAAAAAACTCGCAGATTAAGGGGTCATGACGATATCGTGACGGCGTACTTGTATGAAGAAAGGATGTTCTGGTGTCTACACGATCTCGAGGGTACTAAAAGATTCGTAAATCGAGATTGCATGATGGCATGCGGTGACTGGTATAATGATTTCAGGACGTTTGGACATCTGCACGTCTTGAGGAATTCAAGAATCTCGCGGATCAAGGGGATGATGATGAAAGGACTATAGACATTGAAATTTCGGTAAATAAATGTTGACCGATAAATCAAAGTTTCAACGTTCATGTATTACATAAATTTTACACGTAGCGTGTGTCTAAACGAAAAATTGAAATGAGTTGGAAAAGTCATCAAACAGGACACGTGTCAACACCTGGCAGAAACGACTTATTTCATCTGGAATATTATATTCAAAATTAGGCCTTGGAAATTTCTATAAATAGAAGGCTAATTCATTCATTTAAAGGGAACCAAAAAATCATTAGGCGAAGTCTTGAAGCTCTGAAACTCTGAAACTCCGAAGCTCTCAAGCATCCAGGTTCCCGAAGAATCAAGAAAGCGTTCTTCGTTCTTCATTCATCGTTCTTCCAAGATCAAGCCCCAACGGCCCTTTGGATCAACAATCATCCACCAATTCAAGATCAAGCCCCAATGGCCCTTGAAGAAAGTGTTCTTCGTTCCTCGTTCATCGTTCTTCCAAGATCAAGCCCCGACGGCCCTTGGATCAACAATCCACCAATTCAAGATCAAGCCCCAAAGGCCCTTCAAGAACTTCCACCAATTCAAGATCAAGCCCCGACGGCCTTTGAAGAAAGCACCCTCGTTCATCATCCGTTCATCCTAAGATCAAGCCCCAACGGCCTTTTGGATTAACAAACGTCGACAAATCCATACATCCAACCGTTCAAGATCAAGCCCAAAAGCCCTTGAAGATCTGTTCATCACTGTTCTTCAAGATCAAGCCCAAAAGCCCTTGAATATCTGCTCATCACCGTTATTCAAGATTAAGCTTTAACAGCCCTTGAAGAAACACTCATCCTCAAGATCAAGCCCCAACGACTCCTTGAAGATCCGCTCAAATCCACCTTCAAAGATCAAGCCCACGGCCCCTTGAAGAAACTTCCAACAGTTCATCCAAGATTAAGCCTCGACGGCCCTTGGATTAACGAAACATCCACAAATCAATACCTTACGGAGATCGAATCAGAGGATCAAAATAGAGAGAGATTGTAACCCTAAATCATCAAACACAAAATATTATTTTGTGCACGTTGTTCTTGTCTCTTTCGTTTCAGGAATTTTCCGTGTTCACAAATTGGCACGCCCATTAGGACTATCTCTACCTCTCATCTCTTTCTCCGTTCAAGAAATTCGAGCACACTTCCAAAATTAATGGCTTCAAGGAAGGCTCAAACTATTCCCGTAACTGGCGCAAAGAACAAGAGCGTCCTCGTCGCAAGAGGTGTCACTTTAGGCATCACGACTCGAAGCAAGGCAAGAGCTACTTCTGCCGCCTCTTTCACCTCTACATCAACTCTACCAAGGGAACAAGAGCACCCAAGGCACGAGCCTTTGATCACTTTAGCCTCACCAAAGGCACCAAGGGGCGAAAGTCCAAAGAAATACTCCAAATCCATGCTCTTCGATGCCGATTCAAGTGGCAGTTCAGCCATGCAAGTCATGACCATTGGAGCAACTTCAATCGATGAGCAGCTGGCTCAAATGAATGAAGTAATCGCAAGGCTAACCCGAACTGTGGAAGAAAAAGACTTGCAAATCGCTGCACTCGTCAGCCGACTGGAGCCACAGGACGGCGATAACCCTAACCCAGAAGAGGAGCCTCCAGTAGAGAATATCGATGTGAAGCCGGAGCCAGACCAAGCAGCGGCATTCATGGGATCTCTTTCTATCCAGCAACTGCAGGAGATGATCGCCAGCACCGTCAAGGCACAGTACGAAGGGAACTCAAATACCTCCGGGTTGTACTCAAAGCCTTATTCAAAGAAGATTGATGCCCTAAAGATGCCGAGGGGACATCAACCACCAAAGTTCATGTAGTTTGATGGAAAAGGAAACCCAAAGCAGCACGTTGCCCACTTTGTTGAAACTTGCAACAACGCAGGGACCGAAGGGGACTACCTCGCCAAGCAGTTTGTGCGCTCGCTGAAAGGAAACGCCTTTGAGTGGTACACGGACCTAGAGCCCGAGTCCATCAACAGCTGGGAACAGTTGGAAAGGGAATTCCTCAACCGCTTCTACATCACCCACCGCACTATGAGCATACTATAACTGACGAGCACAAAGTAATGGAAGGACGAGCCAGTCATTGACTACATCACAGATGGCGCACTCTAAGCCTCGACTGTAAAGACAGGCTCTCGGAAACCTCTTCAATCGAGATGTGCATCCAAGGCATGCAATGAGGTTTGCAATACATCCTTCAAGGCATCAAACCACGGACCTTCGAAGAGCTAGCCACCCGCGCCCATGACATGGAGTTAAGCATCGCCCATCATGGGAAGAAATGACCGATCGCCAACTACAAGAACGACAAGGTTCTTGAGACAAAGGTGGAGAAGGCTGCGTGGAAATCCACCAAGGAAGCAATGACGGTCGACACAGCTCCCGTCAAAATCCCTACACGAGGCAAGGTGATTCAAGCTGAAGCTTTTCGTGATCAAGAGATGCGTAGACGCACTTTGAAGGAGCTTGAAGAGAAAACTTATCCATTCCCCGACTCTGATGTGGTTGCCATGCTGGATGACCTGTTGGACAAGAAGGTGATCGGTTTGCCTGAATGCAGACGGCCGGAAGAGATGAATCGCACCGACAGTCCAAGGTACTGTAAATTCCACCGCTTCATCAGTCATCCGACAGAAAAATGCTTCGTGCTGAAAGATCTCATCATGAAGCTGGCTCAAAAAGGAATCATCGAGCTAGATCTTGATGATGTGGTGAAGTCAAACTATACCACCATCACTTTTGGCTCTTCCAACTCAAAATTTTCACCTCAACCGCTGGGGGCATCCTCAAAGACAAGCAAAGTTGAAGGATGGACTCAAGTCACTCCTAAGAAATTGCACAAGAAGCATACGTCTCCTCTACAAGTCCGCCAATCGGAAATGGGGCAAAGCAGCTCTTGTCAACTTTCAAAGCAACGTGAACGTGTTGAAGATGATGCAATTGCGACACAAAGATCGTCCGTTGCCATCACGATGCGCGACTTCTTGCCCGAAGACTTCTTCAACTACCTAGTCAAGGCTCCTTGCTATGAAGATTGTGAGGAACGCCTCTCCAAAATCGCTTGACAAATTCACCAATGCTCCTTGTTCGCACGAGCCTAAACTGCACGAACCAAAGCTCCTCGCCTGCACGAGCCTAAACTGCATGGCACAATGCTCCTGGTCTGCACGAGCATAAAAGGCAACACCAACGCTCCTGGTCTGCACGAGCCTAAAAGGCGACAACCCAAAGCTCCTTGCCTGCACGAGCTGAAACTGCAAAACGGCAACAAATGCTCCTTGTCTGCACGAGCTGAAACTGCAATACGACACCAAATGCTCCTTGTCTGCACGAGTTGAAACTGCAAACGAAACCAACACTCCTTGCCTGCATGAGTTAAAACTGCAAACGGCACAAAAAGAAAATACCAAAAAAAAATGTATTTGAACTACGTTATGACTTGATCTCTTCTTTGGAGGGGTACGTAGGCATCTCGAACATTTAACTTCGAGTTCAGTCACATCAAAATAAAGAATAAATTTTTTATTAAAAGTTTAATGTTATTACAATATCTTTGTATAAAAAAAATTATTAAAAAACTAAATAAATAAATATATATATATATATATATCAAAGTGGGGTATCTCTCCATTTTAAATGTCGTCCCCAAGCCAAAATGGATGAAATCAGTCCTAAATCCAGTCGGTGCAGCAATCAGGACAAATCCTTTTATTGGGCCTGAATTTGTGAGGCAGCTTGTCAAACTCCAAACAGAAACCGACTAACTTTCCAAGGACCAAGACCAGACCCAAGTGGAAGTCGACTTCTTTCTAAGCCCACAAGTCAACTCCGTCAAAGCTTCCAAGACAGTAGCCATCACTGACCAGACCACGACTCTCGTGCAAGCTGGAGTACCCGTCATTCGATTAGCTGCTGACGGTTCCACTGCTTCACTTGAGGTTGTTAAGCTCTTGCCCGCCGCTCCCACCGATGCTAATTGCGTTAATGCTAACAGAAACAGGCACCTTGACTTGATTGCCCCAACTTTGAAGTCGTTCTGCAGCTCAAGAATAAGGGCCATGGAGATGCCGTTGGGAGGTGATAAGTCGGTTATGGAAAGCGACAGATTGCTATCAAAGAGGGAGACCAACAGAAGGTTTCGAGTCCCCATCAGTCCACAGCAGCGGAAGACAAAACCTCCTAAACTTCAAAACCTTGCTGCAACAACCTGTTGGGTCTCCTCAACTTTTTAGTGCAGTAATCAGCAGCGCAGCGAGCGGCAGTGTGCAGCAATCTCTGGCAGCTCCACTGAGTGGTCGGGACTTACCCCAGCTCACTTGTCCTCCTCTTCTTCCTTCTCCTCTCTGCCATCTCTACCAGCTGCAACAAGTAAAGGTAGGCTTTCTTGTTTCGCTCGTTATCACACCCATCGTTGGAAAAAGCCATGAACAGCGGCAAGCATCATCGAAATTGCTGCTGCCCATCCCCAAACCGCCAGAAAATGCCCTCAAATCTCTGCACACTCCTCTTCCTCCTGGAGACCACCGTCTCCACTTGCAGATCCATAGGTGTGAACTGACGACGGTGTCGCACCCATTACCGCCGACCAAGGTAGTGGAGCTGCTGAAGTCCAACAATGTCACCAAAGTCAAGCTGTTCGACATCGACCCAGGTGTCCTCATAACGCTTTCTCAGTCCAAGCTTAGCGTCACTGTGGGCATTCCCAATGCATTGCTTAAATCCCTAAACTCTTCCAAGAAGGTCGCCGAGAGTTGGGTGCATGACAATGTCACTCGCTACGTCTCCAACGGCGACGATGGCGGTGTTAAAATTGAGTATGTTGCTGTTGGAGATGAGTCATTTCTCTAGAGTTATGGTGAGCAATTTCACCCATTCGTCATAGGAGCGGCAATGAATATCCACACAGCTTTGGCGCGAGCAAAATTGGAGAGCAATGTGAAAGTAGTGGTGCCTTGTAGTTTTGATTCCTTCTTGTCAGAATTTGGCCATCCTTCGAAAGGACACTTTCGGGCTGACCTCAATAGAATCATGATTGAACTACTCACGTTTCTCAGCAAGCACAATTCACCATTCTTTGCAACCATTTCCCCGTTCATAAGTCTCCGCCAGAACAAAAACATTTCCCTTGACTTCACTCTATTTAAAGATAATGCAAAACCTCATAACGACAGCTGCAAAACATACAAAAACATCTTTGACTTGAGCTATGACACCTTGGTTACTGCTTTGTCAACAGTAGGATTTCCTAAGATGGAAATTGTTGTGTCACAGATTGGTTGGCCTACAGATGGAATCACCAGTCGCTCTTCCACTGCAACTTCTCTTGGCTCTCTGCTGCAAGCTCCTTCTCCTCGTTCGTCTTCTCTCGGGCTCGACTTGGGTTTCCACCCACGAAAATAAGTGTTGCAGAGCACTATAAAAAGAAACAAAAAAGGGGTAAAAGCTTATGGAATGGTGCGTGGGCACCAACTAAAGAAACAAAAAAGAATATATAAAAAAAAAGTGGGCAGCCGAAAGTTGACAAACAGGGAAGTACCATCTGAGGAAATGAATTAAAAAATGGGTAGCAAAAGTGGTGCCTCAGCCAGCACCATGAAAAAAAAAAAAAAAAAAAAAAAAAAGAAGGTGGAATCTTAGTGCATCTGGCACCATGTGTGGAAAGCAAAGGATATAATATATATATATATATATATAAGATAAAGGTTTCAAAATGATGCATCTGGCATCATGTGCAAAAAATAAATAAATAAATAATAATAAAATAATAAAAAAAATTTAAAAATATATATATATAAAATAATAATAATAATATATATATATATATAGAATGAAAAAAGCCTCATTTATTGATTTCTCTGAAAATTTACAGAAATGTACATTTTACATTAGTAAAAAAAAAAAAAAAAAAAAAAAAAAAAAAAAAAAAAAAAAAAAGAGCAAACAGAAGGGGGTCTTCACGAAGGTTGCTCGTGTGAAGCCTCATCACTCGGCGGAACCCCAGGAGGAGGAGGCACCGAAGGTTGATCATTTGGAGCTTCATTACGCGGCGCAGCCCCAGAAGACGAAGGCAAATGCTGCTGGAACAAACCCACAAACCTCCGATGATCAAGTAAAATCTGACCATCAGATTCCTGCATCTGGTCAATTTTCCTCTTCATGTTTGTGGCATAGTTGTGTGCGAGCTTGTGCAACTATTTATTCTCATGCTTGAGCCCTCTAATCTCCTGTTTGAGACTCATCACTTCAGCCGCCAACGATTCAACTTGACGGGTTCGAGCAAATAGGCGTTGGGCCATGTTGGACACATAACCCACACACTGCCAGAGACTCCTTAACAGCCAACTCATCAGACCGCCTGGAAAGTAGTCTGTTATCTTTGGGAGTAACAAGGTTCCAGGCCACCACCGCAGCGGTCATATCATTCTTCATCACCGAATCCCCAATAGTAAGAGGACCAGTAGGGGATATGAAGGATGGGCGCCATATGTTATCTGGAGAAGACGGGACTACCTCTTCACCAAGGTTCAAATCAAAATGAAGGTCGGAGGGTCCAGACATTTTCAAAGGTGTTGAAGAAAGAAAAGGTCGGACAAATCAAGATCTTAGAAGTGCAAGAAGGGAGTTTCTACAAGCGAAAATTCAAGTGTGCTTTGAAACGAACTGCGTGCCTCTATAAAAAATCAACACTCGACGGGATTTCAGAGATCGAAGAGGTGAGCTCAGAGTTCGAAAATGCCGATTCAAAAATCGAAGGGGCAAGCTCAGAAATCGGAGAAGCATCTTGCTTTTCCAGACGCGTTAGCACCCGTCACACGCAAACTCAGCTTTGTGGAAATCACGGGCAATTTGTTAAAGCGCCAATCCCAGATATCGAAGAGGCGCCAGTCTTTTTCAGCCTCGTCAGCACCCGTCACGCGCAAACTCAGCTTTGCGGAAATCACGGGCAATTTGTCGAAGCGCCGATCCCAGATATCGAAGAGGCGCCAGTCTTTTTTTCAGCCTCGTCAACACCTATCCCATGCACACTCAGCTTGGTGAAAATGATACCTTGCAGCATGTGGAGACTACGTGCAGAAGAAACAAGCAGAGAAGAATGCAGTCTTCACAGTCAGCTCAGCAAAAGGAGTACGAGCTGAGGAACTCAAGAAGCTGCCACATCTGCCTGAAGAAACAAGCAGAGAAGAATGCAGCCTGCGCAGTCAGCTCAGCAGAAGAAGTCTGAGCTGAAGAACTCGAGAAAATGCTACATTCTGCCAGAAGAATAGATAAGACAAGGGGAAATGATACATTGAAGCATATGGAGACAAGCACAACAAAGCACGTGCCGATTCATCCGCTACTTCTTCAAAATCAAAAGTATCTCATATCATCAGGTTTGCGATCACTCTGGACGGTGAACTCATTTTGACCCTCAAATTCTTGGGTCGACTTACTAGGCGTCGTGGGCTGCACATGCCGATTCACCACCTTTGAATCAAATCCTTAAAGATCAAGTCACCAACTGGAAGAAGAGCCCATCAATCTTGAAGATCATATCGTTGACCAAACTGCTCAGGTGTGAATTAGAAAGATTGAACAAAGCAACAAGTCGTCACCTCCACCTCGTGCCTGTTTGCCATGTGTTCGAGTCAACCTTCAAGAATCAAGCCTTAACGGCCCTTGAAGAAGCTTCCAGCCAAATTCAAGATCAAGCCTCGACGGCCCTTGAGGAAATCACAAGTCCGATTCAAGATCAAGTGTCTACCACCCTTGAATCAAATCCAGTTCAAGAATAAGCTGTGGAAAGTCAACAATTGGAGGAAACCAGAAAATCTTCCAACCCAGCTCAAGAATAAGCTGTGGAAAGTAAACAATTAGAGGAATCCAGAAAGTCCTCCAATCCAGTTCAAGATCAAAGCTGTGGAAAGTCAACAAGTGCAACAAAATACGTGCCGATTCATCCACTAACAAAGCCAAGGATCATCTACCACATGAAACTCCTTGTGGTCCAATTTCAACCTTCAAGATCAAGCCTCGACGGCCCTTGAAGAAATCTCCAGCCCAATTCAAGATCAAGCCTCGATGGCCATTGGATCAACATCTACAGTAAGGGACTTCAAAACGCATCTCCTACACGTGACAAGCACATGTATACGACGCGCCTTGAAGTGGGGGCATTTGTAGACATCGAAATTTCGGTAAATAAATGTTGACCGATAAATCAAAGTTTCAACGCTCATGTATTACATAAATTTTACACGTAGCGTGTGTTTAAACGAAACATTGAAATGAGTTGGAAAAGTCATCAAACAGGACACGTGTCAACACCTGGCAGAAACGACTTATTTCATCTGGAATATTATATTCAAAATTAGGCCTTGGAAATTTCTATAAATAGAAGGCTAATTCATTCATTTAAAGGGAACCAAAAAATTATTAGGCGAAGTCTTGAAGCTCTGAAGCTCTGAAACTCCGAAGCTCTCAAGCATCCAGGTTCCCGAAGAATCAAGAAAGCGTTCTTCGTTCATCGTTCTTCCAAGATCAAGCCCCAACGGCCCTTTGGATCAACAATCATCCACCAATTCAAGATCAAGCCCTAACAGCCCTTGAAGAAAGTGTTCTTCGTTCCTCGTTCATCGTTCTTCCAAGATCAAGCCCCGACGACCCTTGGATCAACAATCCACCAATTCAAGATCAAGCCCCAAAGGCCCTTCAAGAACTTCCACCAATTCAAGATCAAGCCCCGACGGCCCTTGAAGAAAGCACCATCGTTCATCATCCGTTCATCCTAAGATCAAGCCCCAACGGCCTTTTGGATCAACAAACGTCGACAAATCCATACATCCAACCGTTCTTCAAGATCAAGCCCAAAAGCCCTTGAAGATCTGTTCATCACTGTTCTTCAAGATCAAGCCCAAAAGCCCTTGAAGATCTGCTCATCACCGTTATTCAAGACCAAGCTTTAACAGCCCTTGAAGAAACACTCATCCTCAAGATCAAGCCCCAACGGCTCCTTGAAGATCCGCTCAAATCCACCTTCAAAGATCAAGCCCACGGCCCCTTGAAGAAACTTCCAACAGTTCATCCAAGATCAAGCCTCGACGGCCCTTGGATCAACGAAACATCCACAAATCAATACCTTATGGAGATCGAATCAGAGGATCAAAATAGAGAGAGATTGTAACCCTAAATCATCAAACATAAAATATTATTTTATGCACGTTGTTCTTGTCTCTTTCGTTTCAGGAATTTTCCGTGTTCACAAGGACACCTAAGGTCGTGCTGAGAAGAGGACACTTGGCGAGATACCTGACGATAGGAAGATCATGCAATCATGCTCCATTAATGCGCCTTGGAAATAGAGTATTCGGATTCTTAGGTTTAGTTTCGCTTCTTCAAGGTCGGAGCTCGACCAGAGAATTCAGGCCGAAGACCTCATAAGCGAGGGGGCAATGTTTGGGCCCAAAATATTTGTTTGGACCGAGTATAGAATCATTCTCGGCCCGGAAGGCATTACGACAAGGTTATCATGGATCGTTTAGTTCGTGGGCTTCTAAACCTAGGTCGGTTATGCTGCAAGACGAGTAATCGAATCCTGGCGCAATAAGGAGTCTCGGCGAGATATGGATATGAATAACCCAGAAGTGAATCCAGCCTGATAAAGGACTGGGTTCAAAATCATAGTGAAAATAGGACTGGTCGAGATGGTGTTTGGTTAGGAGAAGAAGTCCTAATCCGAGTCTAGAAGGTATCTGGTGCTATCGTTGATATCAACAACACTGTGAAAGCAACCGTTGATATCTTCAGTCGGCATAGATAGCTCTGTCGTCGTATAATCAGCCGATCTCGCAGCATCTTTCGTTGGCATCAACAGCACTGTAGTGAGAGCGGTTGGTTACCTATCCAAGTCTCGGTTGAGAAGGATTTTCAAATCCTTATTGATCAAGGTCATCTTATTAGCTTTCTCGGCGAAGTGAGGTGTTACAGCTTACTAAGCTCGACGCATTGCACGTCGAGTTGTTTTATGATTGGATACTCTTAAGTGGGATTTAGAGTTCGGCATTCAGACGGCCAAACCACATTCACTATTAAGACTTATATCTGCTTTGAGTATTTGTGCCCTTACACTTTGGTGTCGATTCGGCGGGAGTTTACTCTAACGAATACCATTACTGTGACCGAATCCAACGACGACAATTCGTGAACTTTGTAAGAATAGTAGCCTTGTCTTCAGGTTCAAGAACCCAAGAGGCTGAGACGTGTTCCTTCCTCGATCACAGTCGCAAGACGTAGAAGTCAGCCGCGCACCCAATGCAACATCAACAAATTTTACTCCTCGGCCGAGCTTGGCCAACGAGTTGGCACGCCCCGCATTCAACCGAAGGACGTAGTTAACTTATAGATTACTCGGCCTGCGCACCACATAGGCTTGGTAGTTTTTAGGGTCAACAAAGCCATACTTGAACAATCTAGTGGCAGCCACAATTCCATTACAAGATATTAAGAAAGCCATGCCCATTGCAGCAAGTGTGCAGGGTCTGGGTGTTCCTCTCAGAACTGTAAGAGCCACTAAATCTATAGGTTTCTCTCAACTGGCAGACAAGGGAACAAATACGAGGACCACAAAAAGTCGCCATGAGGTATTGGAATCCTTGATTTTCAATTTGTTACTTAGGAAGGCCAAATGGCATTGGCTTTTGCAGTTTATTTTGGTGTATTATCTTGGTGTTATTGTGGTCCTCTATGATGTTTTATTGACTGAAATTAATGGATACGTTAATTGGTATCTTATGGGAAAATTTGTGACGAAAGATTTTTATGCATTAGAACTGTTTGAGGAAATGTCCAAGAGACCTTTGTGGGAGAAGCATCCAATGGCAAAGTTTGTGTGGTTTGTAACTAACAACACTGCTACAGTAGCATGGTACAATGCATGCCAAGAGGCACTGAACAATAAGGGAACTCTCTTCCATTTCATGTTGCCTAAGATCTTTCACTTGACTACTCATGGAAATTCGGAGTTGCACATTACCACTTCATGGCAGATGCTCAAGTTTTTTTGGAATTCGTTAACCATTATAGACTACATACTGGAAATTGAGTTCTTTTGGGAAAAGATATCAAAGTTGTTCTATGGGGAGGCAATGATACTTCTTTATTTTTTTCAACTTTGGAGTCTTGGCTTGTGGTAGAACACAATAAGAGGGGCTTTGCACAACAATGGCTTTCATTGACATTTTCCTAGGCTACATCAGAGGCTGTTATGGCTAAGGCAAGGTCTCAGTGGTATTTCCCATGTCATAAAACTCAAGTGTCCATTTTAAAAGCTCAAGTGAAGTCAAGCTCTGTCTCCCCAAGCTACATGGCTTACCAACCTGACATCAACAAGAAAATGAGGGCGATTCTCGTTGACTGGCTTATTAAAGTCCACTACAAGTTTGAGCTTATTGTGGAGACACAATTCCTTACCGTAAACCTTATAGATAGGTTCGTAGTCACTGACAGGATCTAGGAGTATGTCAAGTATGGAAAATATGTGTTGATGGAGTTCTATGCTCCTTGTTGTCAACACTGTAAAAAGCTTGTTCCAATTTTGGATGAAGTTGTTGTCTCATATGAACAGGATTCTAATTTCGTTATTACAAAATTACAGGCCAGTGCAAATGGTGTGCCAAGTGACTTCAATGTCAAATATTACCACCTGTCTCAATGCCTGCAGGATCAGATGCTTGCACACCTGTGTCTGAAGTACAAAACAGACTCGAAAGATCTGTAGCAACAAGAACCCCTTGATATGGTGCCTTTATTTCTTGGGGTTTCCAATGACTTGCTTTTTCAGTTGGTCTCTGAGATGAAAGCTGAGTATTTTCCTCCCAACGAAGATGTAATCTTACAGAAGATAGCACCCATAGATTCCTACATATTTGTCACTGATGTTGTGGATTTAGTGGTTCTCAAAAATAGAGTTGAACAAGGGAGGGGAGAACATCAACTGAGTGATTTTGAGAATAAAAATATGGAATGCGCCAGTTAGTTGCTGTGTGCTAGGCCCTTTGGCATGGAGACTGAGAGAACGATTGCAGAACAAATTTGAGGTTATACTAAACCATACGCAGAGAAGCTTCTTCCAAATTTGCATCCCATGAAGAAACATGTTTTTTCCCCTGTACTAGAGTTCCAAGAGATATTACTGCACTCTTTTAGGATGTGAGAAAAGGGCTAGCAGACTATCAAAAAAGCTGGGGTTTATGCCTTCTTGGAACATCTTGCTCAAGTTTATGAAATCATTGTTTATTCAGACTACTCATATATGCATGTAGATCTTGTAATGCCTGTAATGAAGAGATTGGACACTAAGTATTGTGAAAACATATAAGCTGGGAAAGGCTGCCACTATGTATCAGATTGCAGAAGAGACATATACCACCCAGACTACTGCATTGGAAATTGCTATGTCTATACCTGTCTTTGTTGAAGGATCTCTGAATTCTGTGTGCAATCGGTATCAACTGCTCATGTGGGTGGTAGTGTATACTGCTGATGAGGATTTGGAGTCTATAACCGACACACAAACTGATAGCTTCAGCGATTTCAAAATCTCCCTTCGAATTGACAATAGTTGAACTGAAAAGTTCACTTTGTTCTCGAATTTGTCCCATGAATTCTGCAATCTGTCCAAGTTGATTTTTCAATTCAACCATCTCTTTAGCTTGGTTTTCTAGATCCTGAGTCAAAGAAGCACAAGAAATATTTAGTGTTTGAAGAATTTTAACATGATCCGTGGACATACTTGAATTTGGTTGGAATTGTTGCGGGGGAATTTGTGGTGGCTAGATATGTCTTGAATAAAACTCTTGAGGTTGCTGACATTATTCTTCTTGTTGAACATGTTGAGGTTCCCTCCACATAAAATTTGAATGATCTCTCCCACCTGGATTGTAAGTGTTGGAAAACAAGTGGTTCATTGATTTGATTATGGCCTTGATAACCCCCAGCATTGACACTCTCCCAACCTCCATTCCCAGTTAATTGAGGATGTTGATTAGCTTGATATCCTTGCCTATAAGACACACCAAACGTTGCCACACTTTGCATTATGGACCTTTCAATATATTGTGACATAAGAAAAGTAAGATTCGCCATTTGGGCTTGAAGATTAGCAATTGCCATGTCTTGCTTCTCTAGTACTGAAATCAAAGAAATAAAACTAAATCAAATATCAAAAGTAAAATAAACAAAAAACTGAGTGATTAGCAATTTTACTAATCCCCGGTAACAGTGCCAAATTTTGATGAGGTAGAATCTAACACACAAATTAAACCCTATAAATTATGCAATCGTAGTATGAATAAGTAGGGATCGTTTTATTCCGGGGATTAGAAGGGATGGTAATCAACACAAATTAAACTTATAAAACTGAAAACTAAGTTAAACTAACAACAAAACAATGACTGGGGGGATTTTGGACAAATTTGATTATAACAAAAGTAAATGGCAGCAAGTAAATTAAGTTGTGAATGAAATATGGATGAAAGGATAGCTAAATGATTCTTCTCCACACATGAATCATATGCATACAAATCGATTTCCAGTTATTCTTTCTATAAACCATGAATGACAATGCCCCAAATTAATCGTGAATAACACTAATTAACTCTCGGATTTTCCTAAGGTCATTGGATTGGACTTAGTGACGCAACCAAATTATTCTTCTCAAGTTCCCTAACAATGAAAATCATGATAAAGATACATCTTGAAGATCATTAAGTTTTGTGAAAATCATAAACATTGACAAAGCATTCGTAACTATGAAAAGCATGATACTCCTGCCAAAAATTTACTTAACTCAATCATGACTAGTGACTTTTACTACTTTCAAATATAAGTTCATAATGATTAGGTGAAATTCCCTTATATTCTAGCATCAAATCCCTGCATGCAAACTAAGTATGCACCCTTGATAAACATACAAGAATAAGTTTTCTATAAAGCAGATAACTAAGTCGCATTCATGTCTTATGAAACTTAGATAAAACATATGATCATGGCTTCGAATTCACCTTTAGCTAAAAAGAAACTTAGTTACACATGTTCATCATAACTGAAAAGCAATCTAAAATAAACATTGAAACTTAAAACAAAGAGAGAAGGAACTCTAAAAACTCCAGCAACTTCAATGGATGAATGGCAAGTGTAGCACACCCTAAATCGTTGTAGGAATTTCATATATATAGGGGGAATGGCTGAATCCAAAGAGGAAGAGGTTTTAGAATTTTGAATTATTTTAGGACTCTAAGGCCTCGTTTGGCACGCCGTATAAAGCAGCGGATAGGATAAATAATACGGGAGTAGTTGTTTGGCGCACTCTCGTACTAAATAAGCACCCGCTTAATTATCCGGCCCACCAAATTTTATACGGTTGACACCGTATTATTAAAACAGCCCAAAAGCTCGGGATAATTAGTCAGGGCGCTGTCCTCTCCAACTTCACGAAGCCGCCGTTAACGACTTCTCAAAGTGGGCCTTCAAGCAGTTCCTCGACGAGTTCTCCACCCCGGGCGCCACTCCTCTGCAGTCATTCGCCGACTAATTTCCCGTCTCGTCCGACGAAAAGCACACAGAGGAACAAAGAAGAGAGTGAGAAAGAGACAAAAGGAGACCAGTAGCGAAACAACATATTCCACAGGGATATACAGAAAGGGGTGGATGGAAGCTGAGGAATTCGCCAACTGGAGGCGTCACTCAGCTCTTCCCCTCTTCCAAATCGAATTTTGTCAATGCTTTTCCCCAACCTAATGCCCAAAATCACAGTCAGCCCCATTTTTCTCTCCGATGAGTGTTCTTGGTTTGTTGAAAAAAAGGTGTCCTCCGTGAATTTCCTTCCAATTGTTTTTTAGGACTAATAGAAAACAAAGTCCTTTGTGTGAATTTTCTTGGTTTGTGGTGTGTTTTTTTGCTAGGTTGATTTGTAGCTAAAAAAAAGAGAAGGATTGGGAAAAAAATGATGAGAATTTGAAAGATGGGTTTTGCTGGGTTTCTTGTTGCTGCCTTTGTGGTGAGGTTTAGTTCAGGGGAGCAAACGGGGAAGAAGAAGAAGGGATAGAAAGGGAGGGAGTTTGGGGGGGTGCGGCGGAGAGATTTGGAAAAGATAGATGATTTCAGTTTTCTTTTTTTTTTTTAATTTTATTTTAAGTTTGATTCCTTCTATCCGGTATAATACCAAACACAGTATAAATAATACGGTCATTAGTCCGATACTGCACCAAACGCCCGACTAATTTACTCAGTACTATTCGATGACTATTTATCCTATCCGACAGAAATAGTCAGTACAGTCCGCGCTGCCAAACGAGGCCTAAGAATCAGGTAGAGAGTATTGGAATATGATTAGGATTCCCCTTTGTAGCCGGAGATAAGATAAGATAGGATAGGATAAGATAATGTTCCTCTTCAACTATGATTCTTCTTTCTTGTGTAATTCCTTGTCTTCCAAGCTTCAACTTTAATTTCTCCATATTTTAGCACATGTCTAGCACCATTTAAACACCAAAAACTTCCAGCCCATATGCTATCCATGCATGCTATCCAGTCCAAGTCCATAACTGCTCCAAATTGCTCCATTTGGTTATTTATTGTCATCTTTACCAACTGGATCTACAATAATATGAAAAAAAACTTAAATTACCAAAATAAATGGAAATTAACTAAATAAATGCAAAGAAATAAGATAATAAAGTCGCATAAATATGCTCCTATCAAATTCCTATCACCAGTATCATGTGCCATCCGGGTCAATGACTCAAACTGCCGGGTGGCCTCACACTCTCATATCTGGGTCGATTACAACTCGATTCATGCGAACGAGTCATAAAATCAATAACTTTGTGACACACGACATGTGTGCCATCACCCACACCAGGTGGCCCATGGTCGTTAATTCATGGAGGACATACAACCCCAAGGTCCATGCCGTAATGATGAGACAAATTCCAGTAAGTATAGAACTTTCTTAATTTATTATTATTATTTTTACTTTTACTTATTTAATGTGGTTTTAAACTAATACATTTTGTTTTTTTTTCCCCTAGTTTAGGTCAACTTCGAGATCAACATGGAGGAAGCGGTACAATGAGTGGAAATACGAACTGTACTGCTGCCACAAGACATATGAGTCTCTTGATGTAGCTTTTATCGATCAATTTGAGAAGTTTCGGGAGCGGATAAGAAAGTGGCAGTGGTTGTGCAATCATTTTCAGGGCGAACAATTTTTGTTAATTTTTATTTATATTTTAATTTTAGTTTAACTTTTTTTGTTTTTTCTTATTTAAGTTTGTTCTTTTAATTTACAACTTAAATCGGCGGCAAAATAAAGGTAACATGAATTTGGTGTCGTACAGTCATCACTTCCTATGTTACTGGGTCGAGGAACAGCGGGCGAAGGGATCTCATTTTCCAGAAGTTGAGATTTGGGGTGAAACGCATGCCAATTATGGCAATCAAGTCGCTGACGACATTTATTCAAATATTACGTTCTACATTTAAATTCAAACTCATTACACAAAAAAAGGTTTAAATTATGGTCGATAATCTTAATTGGTTTCTCTTATTTTCTTTTTTAGGCTTCTATGTCGTAGAAGAAGGACAAGTACCTCGCTTATCTATCTCATCAGCAATAGAACACGCCAATGGAGGAGCTAACACTTGATCCAGAAGTGTCTTTTACAGTTGTTGATGAACAGGATTGGCCGGCAGAAAGGCAAAGAATTTTGCGGCCTAGGAGCTGGTCAGGTTCTAGACCTAGGGGATCCTCTTTATCTAGCTTTCATCTTCCGACTAAGATGTCTTCCAGACTACGGCAAGTAGAGATGGAGCTAGCACACCAAAGAACTAGAAATTAAGCGCCAAAAAGAAAAAGCCGCACGCCTAAGAGAAGAAGCTGCTCGCGAGTGAGACGCCATGTGGCAACGCGATGAATATATTCGACAACACATTACTGGGATAACCCATGCAATGTCAACTTTTGGTATTCACATCCTAAGGCCCGAGCGACCTTCCAGCGCTTTTCCGCTAGCCACTAGTTGTAGTTAATTAGTTTAGTTTCATTTTTTACATTATGTACGAACAATTTTATTTTTAATATACTTAAATAATATTTTTAATAATCAATAGAACACGTGAATGGAGGAGCTGCCACTTGATCCAAAAGTGTCTTTACAGTTGTTGATGGACCGGATTAGCCGGCAGAAAGGCAAAATATTTCGTGGCCTAGGAGCAGGTCGGGTTCTAGACCTAGGGTATCCTCTTTATTAACTACATTGTAGTGTTTGGGAATTGAAAGGAAAATTAAGAACAATGGATGAAAAGAAGGATGAACACAGAGATATTAGAAAGAGAGACTTTAGAGAGAAATAGGATTTGTATTCACTTTACAAATGAAAATTACACATACTGTTTATATAGAAATCTTAACCACTTTAACCAAATACTAACTACCTAACTATATTACTAACTGTATTACATTTTTACCCTTAATACTCCCCCTCAATCTCAACTGGGGTAACCCAGTTTGAGATTGGAAGAACAACTGCAGTCACTGTTTATGAAACCCAGAAAAACAGAACAACTTGAACCAACTGCAACTTGATTTTGCAAATATGGAAATTATCTCGAACCTTTCTGAATAACGAGTTTGTTATAACTGCAGAGCAACAGTGAACATCAATTTGCCCCAAATATATTCACTGATTCACTGCCCCAAACTCAATCTGCAAGCCCAGTACGAAGCACATCCAAAAGTCTAATATTCCTCTGCCTTGTGCAGGAGCTTCAATCAAAGAACAACCTCTTATAAAATTGTAACACACCCTCAGGCCGGTTATAACAATTTCTTACGGGATTACCCTTCGTGGGATTTACCGTCAACAACTTCATTTAACATTGGCTTCGGCCTTTTAAAAACAGACAAATAACAAACTATAGTGTGGCATCGGCCTTAACTATAGCACCACGGGATCGCCCTTTGTGGATTTTACCAAAAACAACTTCTTTGAACAATGGCAATGGCCTTCACAATTTCAACAACTGAAAATCAACATCTATGTAGGATTACCCTTCGTGGGATTTACCTACTCAAAACACGGGATTACCCTTCGTGGGATTTACCGTGAACAACTTCTTCAAACTTCATCTATAACCGGACTTACTGTAGATTCATGCTAACAATTGAGTTGGTTAGACTCGACATTATAGGTTGTGAAAAGAAATATACTGCACAAACTCCTGCACTTGGACAAGAATTATCCCTAAGTTGCCTGGCATTATCCATTGACAAGGATACTGAAGCAAAATTCTTAATTGATTCAATCATACCAGAGCAACTTAACAAATGCTACTCAATATACGTAACAAATTCACCAACTTTCTGACTTCGACCTTCTTCAATTATCAACTTCATAAAACTCATAAACGTCAACAATTTACAACTCCCTGAACAAGCAACTTCATAAATTTCTTCAATTCCCAACCACTGCAATCAGCCTTAATCATATACGCAAACCCCGAAGCAGATCATATAAAATTCACACCAACACTGCATAAAATTTAATTGACCCAAAAACACAAACACCTTCTGTGCAGAATTGAAAAACCAAAGAAATGTGACGACCTGATTCCAACAGTGCCACCAGAAAAGATTACAGCAAGAGCACCCATCCAAGAACAGCAACTAGACTCCAAGAACTTCAAGAATCATACCCAAATCCAATGCAAATTCAGTGAACATTATGAAAGGAAAAAGCAAAGAACCATACCATAATCTGCAGAAAGAGCAGAGAGTGAGACCTTTCTGCTCAAACTAAAACTCTGAAAGCTGAATCGTTTCTTCCCCAAGACCCAGTGGAAAAAAAAACGCGATAACACACAGAGCTGCAGCAGCGGCATCACCGATCAGCCATGGGTAACGTTCACGGATCGCTCGCACGTGCCGGGAACGTTAGGGGTCAGACTCCAAAGGTGGCGAAGCAAGACAAGAAGAAGAAGCCCAGAGGCCGCGCCCACAAGAGGCAGCAGTATTTCATTCATTCATTCAATAACAGAAATGTTTAGTAATATAGTATAGTTAGAAGGGTATTATTGTAATTAGGATATATGGCTATATAAAGGATTATGTAGCTAGTATTTCATTAAGTTCATTTGTATACATTTTCTCAATTCATTCAATACAATCTCTCTGATTTCTCTTTAACAATTCTTTCCCTTTCTTTGTACCAATTTCATCTTCAACAATGTAGTTAACATGGTATCAGAGCCACCAAGGCTCACGCCATGGATCTTGGTGGTTGATTTCCGCTTCTATCTTTCTTCATTACTTTCTTTCATTTCCGCATATTCATAGTTCTTAATTTTTGTTTGGTCTATGGATTTTTCCGCCGAGGGTTTTCTGTTTAGTTTTTGGGATTTTTTTTTTCCCTCTGAGTTTCAAGCTGCACAAATTCCGACAGGAAGAGAGCTGAAATTCGTGGGGGTTAGGGTTTTCATGAAGATCTGCATAGTTTCAGAAATTGGGGATGTGAAATCTGAAAGAAATTAGGGAGATTTGGGCTATGAACAGAGAGGGTCAGTCAAAATCTGGGTTGTCAAAAGATTACGGTGTCGAGATCCATCTTCTTTCTGCTGTGCAAATCTCGATTCGATGGTGATTCTTTCTGCTGTTTGTCTAGGAATTTCTCTTGTTTCTACCCTCAAGGGGTCCTGAGCAAGCAATGGCTCGAGAGAGGTCTCGTGGAGGAGGTCTTGGTTGATGTTCCTGCTCCTCCTTGAGAGCCGTCGTGTCCTCCTGAAGATCGTGGAGGCGGTACTTCTGGCCCAGCGATCTGACGCTCAGCAGCAGAATCCAGTCATTGCGAAGAACTGGATGAAGCTGTCCTTGTGCTTCACGGAATTTTTTGTAATTACTTTCATGTCCCTGAGAAGATTGCGGTTAAGAAAATGTGCAGCTCTGGAAGTTGGGTTGTGATTATTTTGGCTTGGTGTGTGCGCTTTCGTTGGTGGCTCTGTTTCTGCAGAGAAATGGATGGAAAGTAAATCGACGGCCAAGATTTTGGATCATTTGTTTGGAAAGTTTGATTTCATGTGGACCGACTCCTTCCATGCCGTTTTCGACGACGACGATTGGACAGTGAAATCTTGGATTCTGTCAGGTTTTCTTGGTCTTGATTTCAACTTCAATAAATGGATTTCTTATGCTTATTGTTTGTTGCAATCAAGGTGTTTGACAAATTGCCTAGCTCAGAATTTTCACGAGAAGGATCTGCAGATTTTGGTTGTTGTATTTCTGTGTTTCTTCAATTCTGCACATAAGGTGTTTGTGTTTCTGATGATCTGGTTAGTTTAGGTGCTGCTTGAAGATTGGGTGTTTGGTGAATCTGAAACGACTCTGTGCAACGACGCTGTGTGGGTGTTTGGCGATTTGGTGGTGCGATTTTGGTAAATCAGGTGCATTCGTTTACTGGTTTTTGTTTGATGCTTCTTTCTTGAAGCTGTGGTTTTTTATGTACTTTTGAGATTTAATTGAAGTGAAGCTGTGGTCTGGATGTGTTGATCTCTGCAAGTATTAGTTTTCTGTATATTTCCTGCGAGTATCATTCTCGAGGGCTTGTCAATTTAAAGAAGAAAGTGTCATTCTTTCTATGAATCTTGGAGTTTCATTCTCCTAAGTTGAAGTGTGATTTGGAGTTTCATTCTCCTTGGGTATTTTTCTGTGAATCTTGGAAGAAAGTTGTGTTCATGGAGTGTCAGTCTCCTTATTTGGTATTTTTAGTAGAAGTGTGAGATTTGTGTTGTGCTTTGGAGTGTCATTCTCCTTGGTTGATTTGGTTGGTTTGGAGTGTCATTCTCCTTGGTAGATTTAGTTTTTTGGAGTGTCATTCTCCTTCGTAGATTTAGTTTCTTGGAGTGTCATTCTCCTTGGTACAGTTCAGCAGCAACATACGTTTCAGTGAGCTTCATGGGTTGATCAATTGAGCTCTCAAGGATAAAAGCATGCCTGTATGGTTCTCCAAAAGTGATTTCAGGGCTTCTGTTGGCTTAGAACTGGATCGATCTCTCAGTCACATGGTCCTCCTACCACATCCCAGGCTTCATCACAATCTTTGTCATGCATTCACAGCGTCTTGCGGTTTCAGATCAGTTTCAGAGTTCAAGCTCGTTCAAACTTCACTTGGCTACACCACGTTCAGTTTGAGGGGGGAGTAATAACAGAAATGTTTAGTAATATAGTATAGTTAGAAGGGTATTATTGTAATTAGGATATATGGCTATATAAAGGATTATGTAGCTAGTATTTCATTAAGTTCATTTGTATACATTTTCTCAATTCATTCAATACAATCTCTCTGATTTCTCTTTAACAATTCTTTCCCTTTCTTTGTACCAATTTCATCTTCAACAATGTAGTTAACAACAGCCAGATCTTGAGGATCAGAGAGGATGACTCGCATCTCGCCGAGAGTACAGCTCGGATATCTTGTCTTGTTTTTTTTTTTTATTCTGCTTCCTTCTCCGATTCAGGGATCAGAGAAAAGAAGAAAACACCAAAGAACTTAGACGAAAAATTCAAGAAAATCTGAAGAGAAAATAAAACTAGAAAAAGAAATCTAAAAGAAAATACGGAACCACCAGAATCAATGGCGTAAGCCTGGTGGCTCTGATACCATATTAACTACATTGTAGTGTTTGGGAATTGAAAGGAAAATTAAGAACAATGGATGAAAAGAAGGATGAACACAGAGATATTAGAAAGAGAGAGTTTAGAGAGAAATAGGATTTGTATTCACTTTACAAATGAAGATTACACATACTGTTTATATAGAAATCCTAACCACTTTAACCAAATACTAACTACCTAACTATATTACTAACTGTATTACATTTTTACCCTTAATACTCTTTATCTAGCTCTCATCTTCTGACTAAGACGTCTTCCAGACTACAACAAGTAGAGATGGAGCTAGCACGCCAAAGAGAAGAAGTTGAGCTCCAAAAAGAAAAAGCCGCACGCCTAAGAGAATAAGCTGCTAGAGAGCGAGACGCCATGCGCCAACACGACGAATATATTCGACAACACATTACTGGGATAACCCATGCAATGTCAACTTCTGGTACTCACATCCTAAGCCCCGAGCGACCTTCCAGCGCCTTTCCACCAGCCACTAGATGTAGTTAATTAGTTTAGTTTCTTTTTTTACATTATGTACGAACAATTTTATTTTTAATATACTTAAATAATCTTTTTAATGTTGTGATTAATTTTAGTTTTATAGATCAATATATAATTAGAATTATATAAATTATTTATATTAAATATTGTTTTAATATAGAATATTATAAAATATTTAAAGGGTAGCCCGGTGAATTTATTTTTCGAGCAAAATTTTAGTGTTATTTATATTTATTTTTTTTGCCAAAGTGTTATTTATATTTTTCTTAATCAACATGTTTGTAGTTTCAATGGTTAGAGTTTTGTTCAACAATTGAGGGTTGGAGGGGTTTTGATACTTGAAGAAGATAAATAATACGTTAAAAGTGATTTGGGGTGTACATAGATTTTTTTTTTTATCCTAACAAGGTTAAAATTGTTATTGTATAGTAGGATAAATAAGTTATTTAATATTAAATTTAATGTGGGGTGCATTCAATATTTTGTGAGGTGCTAATATAAAAAGCCAAAAAAAATTCTTATTTATATTTGAAATATTATCCTTTTATACTAAAAGGGAAATAGCCCATCATTTTTATCTTTCAAAAAAAAATCTTTTGGCGGTGAATTGAATTAATCTCCCTGTTCTAGAAAAAGGATAAACTCTGATGTAACTGGCAGACAACTTCTGCTGTGTAATGTCGTCGATGCTAATATTAATGCAAGAAAACCGGGTTCTATTCTATATATAGCTGCTTTGCTCTGTGAGGAATGATAAAGAATGTAAAACTCTTTATGAAATTTTTATAACTTTTTATTTTTAACATAATATTTTATAATGTTAATCCGAAAATATTAAATTATAAAGTTGCAGAGCCTCAGTTTTGATAGCGTCACCTTACCATTTCTTTTCCTTTGTTGTGCATTAGCTAATAGCCAGTGCGTTTTGACACCAACATTTCTTCGTCTTTTTCCTTCCCAGTGATCACCGCCAACCGCCCCAAAGCTCGAAGCTCACTGGACCTTCTCATGCTAGCTAACTACTTCTGATTTTATCTAATTATTTTTTTTTTTTTTGAGAATTATCTATAGTCAATTTATTGTATTTGATGCCCTATGTACCCAAGCATATATATAAATACCACAACCAGTGATTACACTTCCTCCAAAATTAAATTGCAATTAAAAAATGTAATGAAGAGAAAAATAATATATTTAAAGTAATATAAATGTATGTCCTATGTACAAGAAAAATGTTTACAAAGTAAGGAAGTAAAAAACTAAGAAAATAATGTAGCGTAATTAATGTGGTCATCATGTGGAGGCGGCTGGAAGGTCTTGAGAGGCTGAGACGCGCGTCGAAGGGGCAGAGGTGTGGCCATGCTCGGGTTGGAGGGGCTCGGAGGTCGATGAGGGACGAAGATCCGGGAGACGAATGCTGGACTAACTGAGAGCGCATACAATCTATGACATCTGGCTCCTATACAAGGTGAGCTCAGTCCTAAGGTCGGCCACCTCTACTGTCAAAGTTGTCACTTGACTCTTTGACTGTGATGATGAAGGGACACTAGGTTCCCGCCATCGGGCATTTTCCATCCCCCTACAATATGTCCCCAGCCTCCTCTTGAGAGTTTGATCCAAGGCTTACATAACAATCTAAAACCCCGCATCCTGTAGGGGATCCACAGACTCATGCAAAGTATCGGGAGGAAGTTGGGAGGCGGACTTCTGAAGAACCAACGGCCTCTTCTCCATCATCGTCGCCTGTGTAATATAACATCAAATATTAATTATAACATTCATATAATAACCATGAGACTTGAATGCGTAAGATAATAATTAAAATTGAAGAATACTTACATGAAGGGACTTGGCCAACTCATCCTCAGGTCGAACATAAACATCGCTAAAGACAACGATCGCTGGGAATTTTGAACCCCCTTGAATAGAGCAAGAGAAGAAAAATGTTAGTATGAAAAAAAAAATTAATATTAATGACATATTAAAAATTCAATATGAAAAACTTTATTATTACCCGTCGTCTCGCCTCCATCCTATATGAGAAGGGCCTCGAACTGGAAAGGTGGAAAAGAGTTTTCTTGTCCCTATTGCTCTTGTTGGCTTTCACCTTCTTCTGTTATACAAAAAATAAACGTATTAGTTCAAATTTAAAAGAAATAAAAAAAATCAATAAATATTAGTAAGAAATGTATAATAATTTTAAACTTAATATAAAAAAATACCACATAGCTGGGCTCCTGAAAATGACTGCAGAGCCACGCCCAATTATCCTCCCGACCCTCAAACTCCTTCGTGCAACCTTCCTCAAAAGCGACCTGCGGATCTTCAAATGTCTCAAAATATTGGTGCATGTCACTTTTCCACTGCTTGTACCATTCAGAGAAGAGCATGTTGACGTACACCAACATATTGTCGTATACGTCCTCAAAATTGTAGTTCATTTGCAAAGTAACAAATTAATTACATATATTAAGTAATATAAATATGTAAAAGTTGAAGGAAAAACAATTAAAAGATAGGATACTTACCGACAACTGTATGCGCACCTTGTTCCTCACCTCGTTTGGCATCACCTTCCAAGACTTCCATTGCATAGGGCAATAGGTCCGAACGACGTGACCAATGTCATGGGCCAATTCACTATGCTGCTTCACTGTTGGTGCAGCCCGATGTCACTCGTCGTACCCGAGAGTGATACGTCCGTTAGTCACTCGGGTGATCTTCGTTGTCTTCAACTGGCGACAAGGTCCCCTGGTGTTTTTCTTGGCTGCACTGAAATATAAAATTAAGGTTAACCCTAAACTAATAACAAATCCTACTAAAATTTCGGCATAACCTCCCTATAATTAAAACATTTCCCAAAGACCTGAAAATAACATAAACAATATACGTATCCAACATAATGATCACAAATGTTTAATAATAGGTTCAAAACGATGACAATAATAAACAATATATATAATAACTGTTTAATCCTTAAATGACATAACTTAACAAACTTAACCTAAAATAACAAAACTAAGTTAACCAAATTCTTATCATATTTCATATTTGGTATTCCTTATAAGGTTTGTACTTTTGGATACCATTTTAGCCTTTAACTTATTTTAGCCTTTATCTCAACTACAGTTGGCATTTTAGGGATCTAAAAAGCTAGAATGACTGCTAACAAGTTGATTATATATAATAAGAAAGAAATTAATGTACCTTCGAAAAGACTCTAATTTGAACTATTTATGCTCAAGATAAACGGAAACAAAAAAAAAAAAAGAATAAGCGTACAAGAGCAACTCTGAAAATTCCATAACAAATTTCTCTACAAGAAGCTAAGAGAAAGAGGGAAAAGTCCCACATTCCAACAAACACCAGAAAACAAGTTATACACAGCACCAACATCATCAATTTTCAATCTAGAAACCGACCAACAAGTTCAATCAAATAAAAAATTAAAACTTTACTTTGTGATGCAATGTAAATGGGATTGGTAACTCTTACTATACCAGTACATGACCATGTCAATAACATACACAATTGTATTGACAATAATTTGGATTCCACTTTAACTACAAACCTCATTAAACCGGCAAGGCACTATAGGAAAAAAACAGTTATCAATGTGCGGGGCATTATTAAACTTTACCTTGTTGTGACCTCGAGGCATCAGTAGTGGATGCCGATGGTGTGTCGGGCGTGCGAGGGCGGCAGTGACCACGCCTGGCGCTAACAGGTAGCGCCACTAATGAGGCTGATGAGGCCGGTGCCTGGGAGACCCTGGGACCAACCGGCAAGTGGTGCATTTGTGCAAGAGCAGTGGTAGCTGACGGATGAACTGGGGGAGGTGAATGGGGTGCAGTCGTCACCGCCTTACAACTTCTAATAAGGTTTGACATGAAAACAATTCAAAAAAAAAAAAAATTTCAGTAACTATACATCTGCACAAACATATCCTTCAACATGCCTAATTATGTGGCATATCACTCACACCAACCCCATAAAAGCATCTTGACCTAGATGCATTTCATTAAAGGAAGAACAAAAAACCAATCCACTTACCTATATGCATTTCATTGAAGGAAAAACAAAAACATTCCCAAATAATATCACCGACATATTTAATAAAGTCCCAAAAACTCAGGTAAGTCAATACAACATCATTGTTTGTTCTAATAAACTCACATTCTCTACCTGCCTTATATAATAAATATGTATATATACACACACGTTAACAAATAACATCAACATAAAAGCAACTAATAAATCCGTATAGTACCCACAGATTCCGGTAAATTGTGCCTTCATATCAAAGTACCCAAAAATCAACTAATTAATCCCTAAATTCTCAACACACATATTGTAATTTAACTAATTAATCCCATAATATCAATGTCTCTCCATCCAATAAAACATTTCATCTCTCATAAATTAACATAATATCAATGTGTCTCCATCCCATAAAACATTTCATCTCCCATCAAGTTTCAGGAGGAGAGGGAAAGAAATAAACTTGAGTTTTAGATAGTATCATATCTGAAACTCAAGTTAGAAATATAACGTTGTAAATTCTTCAAAATGCTTATGAGATTGTACCATATCTTAATTTTTAGATAGTATCCTAAAAATAATCTCCGGTTAAAAATGTAGTACCTGTTGGGTCAAGATTTTATGTTTCCTGCTATTAAAAATAGAGGCACAATATGAATTACATCAAACTCTCTCGCTTCTCCTTGCCGACACACCCTCTATTTCCCTCACTATATTCGTCAGTTAAATTGATTGTACAACACAAGTTTAATTTTTCTTTGTGGTACAAATGTTAATTTGGATGATAGAAGTTGATTACATGATTTTTGACTTGGATAAGAAGATTTGGATAATAATTTGGATAAAGAGTTAGTGACAGGTGGTAAGGATTGCTGATCAATGGATTTAATTAATAAATTACAAGTTAACTAACAAGTTTGGAGCAAGAGTTTCTAAATGCAATAGCTTATAAGTTCAACAGTACCTAAATTGTAAACCCTAATCCCCAAAATGTAAACCCTAAAAATTGAAAAATTAGAACCCTAATTCAAAGCAACCATCAAATCAAAGCATTTATCTAATAAAAGGAATTATTCAAAACATTAGAACCCTAATTGTATAACCCTAATTCCTAAATTGACTAGAGTTAAGTAAATTGAAATTTACCTCAGAGGGAGAGCGTTGTCGAAGAAGGAAGAGATAGGCTTGTCGGAGGAGGAAGAGACAGTGCGAGGAAGAGCTGAGGGAGATGGCCGTCAGAGGGATAGTTTACAGAGAGGAAAGGTGAGGGGAAAGTGGAAAAGTGTTTACGATTTTAGTTTAATCTCAAGGTTATTGCGCGACGAACATAAGATATTCGTTGCGCAATAAATTCAAATTTTCATGAAATTAATTTTGTGCGCGCCCAATTTTCAGTTGTTTGCACGACGAACATTAATTAATTGTTTCTCAAATGACATTCGCGCGATGAATAATAATTTGTTCGTCGCGCAAAGAGTTAAAATTTTAATTTACGCGAGTAAATTTTTTCAAATTTATAGTTATTGAAATAAAACCAATTTATTTATGACATAAGCTAATTAAATTACAAAAAAATTCATTTACTATGTTTTACATGGCAAGTTGCCAATAAATTGCATTATTCATCATCTGAACTATAATAACTTTCGATGTTGTCGCTATCATCACTTTCGGTCTCCCAATCCTCTTCCTTCATAACTACGTCACCGTCGTCGTTCAGGCCCACTGTAACATCGTATTGTGGAAGATCACCGAGGTTAATTGTAATTGACTGAATTGATATTTCGATGGAAGACACTCCTTGTATCTGAAACGGTTCTTGGATAAGATTTGTATCTTGAAGTGTTTCCGCATCATTTTCCATTGAAGATTGTAAATGTTGGTAAGCAACATTGTCGATGTCATAGTCAGTTGGTTCTTGTTTTGGTATAACATACCTGTTCCTGTGATCCATCTTCTGAACAACTTTTCAACCTCTCCTGGCTTTAGGGTCATCTAGATACACAATATGTTTTGCCATGTTTGCCAAAATGTAAGGGTCGTCATCGTACCAAGTTCTTTTAATGTTCACAGATAGTAAGCCATGGTCAATTTTTACACTTCCTGCCTATTTGGGTTTGTATCAAACCATCAACATTTAAACATGATCACTTGGTATCGATCTTTGTAAAGCAATTGCGCGACAGTTGTTACTTTGCCATAGAAATGAATGTCCATACTTTCACTTCCACCTAAGACATGGACACCGCTGTTTTGTGCACACAACTTGTCATCTCGTGCAGTCCCCAAAAAATTGACGCCGTTAACATGGCAACCCGAGAACAATTCAGCGTGAATTGGGTCGAACGCCAAGTTATATAACTCTTCACTGTAAGTGGGGGAATTCGATGCTTTCAAAAATTTCACCTAATATTATACAAAAACATGCACATGTTAGTTTGAGAAAATTAAATACTACAATATATATGTCAAATACAAAACACTTATAGCTTACATATTCGAGAAACCACCGTGGAAAAAATTCTCGGTGTTTCTTGACATACAAGTGTGATGGATGTTCTCGCTTCATCATCTCTTCATGCTCATCTAAGTATGCCATTATCTCATTAAATTGTTTAGTACGAACCAATGCGTTACCTCCATGTCATTTCTGGAAAACGACTCTCCTCGTACAAGATCTCCAAAGGGTCGTGCGCTTTGATTAAAAATAGAAAGTTTCTCCTTTCTCACACCCCTATCATTATTGCGCTGAGGACGGTTGAAAGCCATCTCGACATCTTTTAAATACATTCCACACAAAGTAAGCAACTCATATTGAACCCAAGCCTCTATAATTGATCATTCGGGCTTCGCCCTGTTACGTACACTTTTTTTCAGCTCCCCGAAAAGCCTGCCAAAATAAAACAATACGATGCACATTAGTAAGTGTGGGCTAATGATGTATAAACAAATGATGAGGATTATATACCTTTATATTGGATACATCCAGTGACAGTTGATAGAACCAGCAAGCAATGCCTCTTCAGGCAAGTGAACCATCACGTGGATCATACTTATGAAGAAAGGTGAAGGGAATATCATCTCAAACTTGCATAGGACTTGGACAATGTCATGGCGCAACTGATTAATGTCTGTGTTTCACAACGTTCTTGCCATTAGTTGGGAAAAAAATCGGGACAATAACATGATTGGCTTCACTACATCTTCCGGAAATAGGTGTCGAATACCCACAGGAAGTAGGCGTTGCATAAACACATGGCAGTCATGGCTCTGTAGACCAACAAATTTACTCCCGTCAACATTCACGCAATGAGCGATATTAGAAGCATACCCATCGGGAAACTTTACAGACGATACAAACTTTAAAAACTCTTTTTTGTCATTCGGTTTCATGAAGAAAAAATACAATATCCTTTCTGGCTTTATCACTATCCCTATTCATCCTTAAACCCCTCTGTATGCCCATTCTTTCCAAATCAAGATGAGCTTTGATCATGTCCTTTGTTTTGCCCTCAATATCTAGAATGGTGTCCACCAATGTGTCGAAGCCATTTTTCTCAACATGCATAACGTCAAGGTTGTCTCAATTTTAGTTTTGACTAATACAGAAGCTAAAAAAACATAGGCTTGTACGTCCAGTTCATATGTGTAGAAGGTCTGGTCTGATTCATTATTTTCCGGAACGAAGCAAAATCCAAACAGTTAACCTGTTCCAAAATCTGATCACCAGACCATTCTCTAGGTCTAAGGCGATGCTCTGTGTTCCTATCGAACTCTTTATCCTTTTTGCGACACTCGTGGTCCCATGGCAACCATCTCCGATTACCAAGGTAACAAACTTTTTTGGTGTGCCAACCAGATGTTACATCATCATTGCATACAGGGCATGCCATATAACCCTTAGTGCTCCACCCAGATACCATTGCATATATGGGGAAATCATTCACAGTCAACATAACTGTTGCCCGCAAAGTGAACATCTTCCCAGTGGACTTATCATACATGCGCACATCGTTTATCCATAAATCTTTTAGCTCATCAACCAACGACCTTAAGTAAACATCGATTGACTTGCCAGGATCCTCAGTTATCAAAAGAGTCATCATCATGTATTCTTTTTTCATGCATTTCCAAGGCGGAAAATTATATGGGAATACAAAAATCGGCTAAGTGTTGTGGTGTTGGTTTAGAACCCCGAACGGATTGAATCCGTCAGTGGCAAGTCCTAATCTAACATTCCAAGGATCAGCAGTAAACTAGGTTTGAGGGTAGATAATGCATGAGGGTGCTATCTTAATTGTTCTATTATGAGATGTCATTTTGAACCTTGACTCATAGCATACAAGCATATATCCAATGCTTTATTCTCTTTGTAGAATAAACGACAATTGTTTTTGCAAGCGTGAATTTTTTCATAAACCAATCCAAGACCATTCAACACCTTTTGCGCATGTCTATGGTCTTTCAACGAACAATTGTCTTTCGAAAGCATTCTCTTAAAGACTCCCAAAAAGTAATCAAAACACTGGTTCGACATACGATACTTTATTTTTCCGTGCATTAGTTCCACAATGGTCGTGAGAATGGAAAAGCTCTTGCACCCTGGGTATAACTCTTGGTTGGCATTTTTTAATAGTTTTTCATATTGTTTGAACTCTGCACTATCCATTGGTGTAGGCACATCATCTTTCCCTTCTTGATTGGTGTTTGACAATGCAAATGGAAAAGCATCATTTATAATATCCATGACTTGTTCATTAAGATCCACAATAGGTTCAACATTGTCCACTGTTGTTGCGTTTGAAGACGAAGCATTGTCTAATTGTTCCCCATGATGGTTCCAAGTATTATATGTCTCAATCATTCCATTCCTTACTAAATGAAATCGAACATTTTCAATTGTCTCCCTTAACATGTTGTTACACCTCCTACAAGGACATCGGATTCTAGTTGCACCTAGGTTGTGTGTACATGCAAAGTCAATAAAATCCTCAATTCCATCCAAGTATTCGTCCACGCATCTATTCGGGTTTGTATCCATGTCCTATCCATAATTCCTAGAACCACAATAACAATACAACAATCACAAAAACGTCATACAAAATGATAATGTCACCTTATGCCTCCGGTAAGGGCCCTATCCCATTTGAGAATGCATAGTCATGTCACGTAATTTTCGGCAGCATCTCGATACAGTTCTTCAAGTGTACAACCCGAAGAACGTACATAGATGACACCAAAATCTAGTCCTTCAACCATAAACTACACGTCATAACTGTGCATTCCTAAACTATCCAAATAATGGGACAATTCAAGAATTAATTGGACCGTAGTCGTGCTTTCGCATCCATGTGCGAAATCCAACTAATCCTCGAACGGGAAACTAAGTTTTACTAAAAATAAAAAACAAGTACGAAGTTAATTTCAATTAACTCCGTACATCACAACACAAATTTGTACATCACGTACAAATTCCACAACATAATATAAATATAATTTCACAACACAATATAAACACAATTTCACAACACAATATAAATATAACAACATAAGTTCAACATAATTTAATTAATTTGATATTTTTAAAAAATATAACGAAGAGAAAACCTTCTCAATTCTTCTCCACCAATCGCAAATCACACACAATATCCCTATACACAACAAAAGTCATGGTGTTAGTATCAATTTACATTAATACCCTTACCCTAACAAAAAAAAAAAAAGCTTACCAGACAGACCAAGATAGCTCAATCAACCTAGAAAACAAGATGGAGGGAGTTTTAGATGATGAAATTGAGAGAAAATAGAAATGACAGATGTCGAATTGGGCAAAACGGAAGAGGATGAGTGCAGAGGCTAAATCTGCAATTTTTGTGCAGTTTGCCTCTGCACAAGTTCAATCCAAATTATAATTTTAACGCTTGGCCGAATTATTTTGCACGACGAATACACCTTGCGTCACTCAAAGAATATTTGTACGACTAAAAACATATTCGTCGCTTAAAGGAAATTTGCGCAACAAAAATTAAGTATTCGTCGCGCATGTTTACCATTTTTATAATTTATTTCCTTTACATAATAATTTATTCTTTTCAACTATGCAACCTTTGCAGTCTACACAATCTGAATCCTTAATAATAAAGTTGACCTTAGGATGAAAATTTTGCACGACAGATAATGTGTTCGTTCCGCAAATACCCTTTCCTTGACAAAATAAAGCTTTCGTCGCGCAAGTTTACCTTTTTTTATTTTATTTTGTATATTTTATAAGTTTTTTTTTCTTTTTATGTAATGTAAATTCTTCAGCACATCAAACTTCCACTGCCAGAAACGTTGCCTAAAAAGCTCATCCAGACGCTTCTACTGCTTCTCATCGATTTCGTCAACATCCCAATGCACCTCCATTAATGCCAATAACAATAAATTAGTAATTTCAAAAGTACTACATTTTAACAAAAATAAATATACATTATTTCATACGAACTTACTGATAACTCCTATAGCATGGACTTCTTCAACTCCTCAGGCACCTTTTTCCAAGACTCAAACTCAACAGAACATTCCCTCTACACTAAATTGCCAATATCATAAATAAGTTCCGCGTATGGCCCAACCCATTCCTATTTTTCTCTGCAAAGTACGGCACTTGCTTTCGTTGATACCTCTCAATTCGCACAACTTTCTTTTTGCCAGAACTGTCACATCCCGACCCGAGCCCCCACCACATCTGGGGCTCGACTCCACCGTAACATGATATTGTCTGCTTTGGGCCTCAACCATGCCCTCATGGTTTTGTTTCTGAGAACTCACACGAGAACTTCCCAATGGGTCACCCATCATGAGATTAATCTCATGTGAACTCGCTTAACTTCGGAGTTCCGATGGAACCCGAAGCTAGTGAGCTCCCAAAAGGCCTCGTGCTAGGTAGAGATGAGAATATACATATAAGGCTTACAGGATCCACTCCCTTGAGCGATGTGGGATGTGACAATCCACCCACCTTTAGGGGTTCGACATCCTCGTTGGCACACTTCTGGCCAGGGATTGGCTTTGATACCAAATTGTCACATCCTGGCCTAGGCCCCCACCACATATCGGGCTCGACTCCACAGTAATACGATATTGTCCACTTTGGGCCCCGACCACGCCCTCACGGTTTTGTTTTTGGGAACTCACACAAGAACTTCCTAATGGGTCACCCATCATGGGATTTCTCTCGTGCGAACTCTCTTAACTTCGGAGTTCCGATGGAACTCGAAGCCAGTGAGCTCCCAAAAGGCTTTATGCTAGGTAGAGATGAGAATATACATATAAGGCTTACAGGATCCACTCCCCTGGGCGATGTGGGATGTTACAAGAACCTTCTCTAGAATCGGCAATGGTTTTTGAAACAATTTTTTTTTGAAATTAGGGTTCTGAACTTGTGTTTATTTAACAAATAGGAAGGCTTTGCGCAACGAATACATCGGTCGCGCAATAATCTATTTCGTCGCGCAAACAAGACATAAATGCGCAATAAATGGGATGGTTGAACACAAATTTACCTTTTTATTGCGCGACAAAAAAACATGTTTGTCGCACAAAGTGATCTTTAGCAATGACAACTTCGTCACGCAATATTTTTCGCTACGACATTATCAATTGTAATTATAAAGTTTACATAAATATATCTATGTTTACGTAAACTTTATAATTACAATCAATATTAATATTACCTTAAACTTTTATTCTAAAATTAATATTACCTTAAATATTTATTCTAAAAATAATTAATATCATAAACCATTGAATTCTTTAAATAACCAAACATGAATTAAAACATAATTAAGTCCAAGTACATAACTTAAAAAAAACACCTTCAATTTAAATATTGTCATACAAAACATAAATTTAAAACTACTATTTGGATGGTCCTGGTCCATTACGCAAGACTTCATAACGCCACCGATTGTAACCTCCCTCCAACGCACCATCCATCAACTTGATCAACTGTTCATTCGTATCATCATCAAGAGTATACTTACACTGTTACACATATATGCAATTAATTAATTCCAACATATAACTAAAAATATCACAAACTTAATTATTGATTCATCAACAATATACTTACTAATAGTTCATCCATCACAACTTTCTTCACATTCCCAGGCACATCTTCCCAAGAACGCCACTCAGCAGTGGGACAATTATTTCCTATGGCTGCAACAATCACATGCGCAAACTCAAAATGGTCCCGCAAATCATGCGAGTTGGCGTCACGCACGCTCTCATCCTTGTTTTTATCTGCCATCCCAGCACGAAAGAAGAACAGAATTGTGAAGAAAAATAACAATAGAAGCACCTATTTATAGGAAAGTTTGGACCTTTGCGCGACGAAGTATTTGTTGTGCAAACATCAGTATTAAATGCCATATTAATTCTTTTGATTCACCTGCAGTAAATGGTCAAAACTGACAGGAACTTGCACGACAAACAATTGGTCGTGCAAAGGCCCACCTTCGTTGCACAAGTTCTTCACACCAAAAAAATTACCCCACGCTTTCTTGCTGACTTTACGCGACGACGACGGTTAGTCGTAACGCTAAGTATTCTTGCCCGACGAAAATATTCGTCGCAAGTACGTCTTGTGCGACGAAATATCATCGCGCAAACTGTTTTTTCTACTAGTGACTGCTAATTTTCACACTTATTCAATCCTTTGGAATTCTCAACGGATTATATAAGTATTGCACTCAAATCATCTATCAAGGTACTCTATGTTTTGATAATTTTTTTTTAAATATGTTAAGATAATCTTGTTTGTCAACCATATGGTGTAAAGTGGCAATTTTATGTTTTAAATATCGAGTAAGTTAACATACTTACTACTATAGGGCGGTGAAAGAAGAATTCTTCTTTATTTGAAAGTGAAATGTCTTATATTCGAATTTAGTTGATGTCCAACTTAAAATCAATTTAATTTCCTACTTTTTAATGTAAACATATCGTTTTTTTTATAAAATAAAAAGAAAACATTTCTCTCTTGCGACTATGCTACGTCTTTTAGGCCATCTCCAACCGAATGCTGGCCAGAGGGCTCGTTTTTGCCCTCTGGCCATCCAAGAAATTAATATTTTAATGAACAGTACAAAGCCATATTTGCTTCCATCTCTAACCGAGGGCCAAAGGGCTATAGGGCTCGTTTTAGCCCTGTCACAAAAAACCATCTCCAACAAAGGGCCAAAGGGCCATAGGGCCAAACATAATTTATTATTTAAATTTAAAAACTACAACAACTTAAATTTAAAAACAACAACTTAAATTTAAAAACTACAACTTATATTTAAAAATTACAACTTAAATTTAAAAACGACAAATTAAATTTAAAAACAACTTTAACTTAAATTTAAAAACTACAACAACTTAAATTTAATATCCATAATCAACATCATCTTCATCATCCACCATTGTATGAGTATAGTCAGAGGTAAACAACTACCGTCGGGGTCATAATTTCTTCTTTTTTTTTCCTATCAAAATAGGCCTTACTCATTGAAGTGTAATTCGAAGTGTTTCTTTCCATATTCTTATCATTCATCTCTTCTTGTATTTGTTTGGCCCATTCTTCATGCCTACGATTCCTTTCTTCCTCCTTAACGGCAATTTGCTCCGCCATTAATCACAATGAGGCCACTACTTCCTGTTGAGCGGCGTAATCATCATTTGCCTTGCCCTTTTCCTTCAACCTTCGTGCCTTGTTTCATCCCATAGCCCTAGGTATGGAACCTTCACCCGAAGACGGATTTTCTACCCTTGTTTATTGAATGGTAGGAGATCCATCTTCATCCATATCCGCAGCTGAGGATGCAGTTTTGAACACCGGCGTAGGACCTAATCTATGTTGAGGTGGATCTTCAAATAACACCCACCGTTTACAAATTTCCCAACAACTGTGAAACCGAAAGGGTTTCGAGTTGCCCTCCATATACAATTCCTCCACTTGGCGTACCTAGAAAATATAATTACAAAAATTAAAGGAAATTAATTTATGAAATTAAATGTATTTACAAAAATTAAAGGAAAGTAATTCATGAAATTAAATGTAATATAATTAAATATTTAAATTAAATTGTGAAAACACTTACTTCGTCGTAGTAGTTGGCGTCGCTTCCATGTCTACTTGCGGCTGCTAACAGTGCTTGATGCCATTTGTTCAGACTTGGGTGAAGATATTTCTTCCATCTTCAAGAACAAATCTCGTGGTTTCGGACATTCAGTGGAGTGGTGCCTTCGTAGAACTCTAAGTATTTTTTGGACACACGAGTCCAAACACCTTCACTTGTTTGAGAACTCCCCCTCACACAAAGAGTTTCATCTTCTTTTCGAGTCCAAACCCTACCTTTTATTGTAGACGAAGCCATTTGAAAATTATTGAAATAATTGAAGGAAATATTTTTGAAAGAGGTAAGAAAATATGAGAATTGAAATGGTGAAAAATATTGTGAGGAATGATGAATGAATGGTTTAGGTATTTATAGGAAAAAAATTAGAATTTTTAAGAATTTAAAAAAAAAAATTTTGAGTCCGACATTAACGGGCGTCAGCTAGCCGTTGGATTCAAAAAATTGTCTGTCAAATATAAACGACAAGATTAATAACAATGTTGTCAGTTATATCCGACGACAATTCTTAAATTCCTGGCCCAACCCAAGGTTGGCTGGCTGGCTCATTTGGGCTAGCAAGTTGGCCTTTTGGCCCTTTCAGATTCCGTGGGGCCCACGAAACCTCTAGCATAACCCTCGGTTGGAGAAAGTGTTCGGGCTATTTTCTGCCCTTTGGACCCTTCGGTTGGAGATGGCCTTAGCAATAACTTATGATACGTCCGTAACATACAGATGTAGTTTCAATTTATTTGCAAACAATTGTCAGAATTATTCAAATTTGTTCACGAAACCAGATGGTGTTTGCGTTTCTAATCCGATCATTTACTCAATTTAGTTGTCATTACCATAATATCGGTATTTTTAATTATTTACATGGATTATTTTTATTTATGTCAGGTTCTCTGTTGATGGTATCCCAATAAGGGAGTTCAAAAACTTGGAGACAATTGGAGTTCCATTCCCAAAGAACCAGCCAATGAGAATATACTAGCCTGTGGAATGCTGATGATTGGGCGACCAGAGGTGGTCTAGTAAAGACAGACTGGACAAAAGCTCCATTCACAGCCTCCTACAGGAACTTCAATGGCAATAATGCCTGTATTTGGTCCTCTGGGACATCTTCTTGCACTTCAAAATCTCCATATTCAATTAGTGATTCTAATGCATGGCTCTCACAACAGTTGGTTTGAGGGGTCAGGAGAGACTGAGATGGGTGCAAAAGAACTACATGATTTATAGTTACTGCAAAGACACAAAGAGATTTCCCCAAGGATTTCCTCAAGAATGCATCCTCTTGTCCTAAAAGCTCAGAAGAGAGACTTTTAGTTTTTGTTATATGCCTTCTATGCCTTCTGTGCTGTGGACTACGTACCCGTTTTCAATTTATATTTTTTTTTATATTTTGCATGCTGGCTAAATAATTTTTATTTTGTTCTTTAATGGATAAATGGAGAAGGTTTAGAGGCAAACGGCAAAAAATGTTCAAAATGACGTCTCGACTGGTCTCCGTAATCAATAATATATTAAAGTTATGAGGATCCTCATTGGATCCTCTTTGTGGAGATCCTAGTGATCCTCACATCATGATTTTTCATCGAATATCGTGCGGTCAGTTTTCGTTAGGTAGTATTTGTATTTAATTTTAAATAAAAAATTCAAAATGATTTCTAATCGCACAATATACGATAAATGGTTAAGATGTGAGGATCCCTAAGATCCCCACAATTTGAATTATCCAAATCCTAATCTTTAATGTATGGATCAAGCGTAAATATTTTATTTTATTGAATATGGATGAATGAGCATACTACAATAATGTTACCTCAACAGTCCGTATTCAAGCAAAAACACAGTCCGGATGATGTATGTACCAATTTGTTCAGAAAACATAAAGTACATATGCAAAATAAATGTGCGTTTTTGAAGTATAAATGGTATAGCCTAAATGCTCTTCTGGCTGTATTTAGAAAAAATTGGTTTTTATTTTCTTAACAAATGATATCATCTACACTAAAGAGAAATGAGAGGGTTTAGCCTCATCAATAGGCTAGAAATAAAGTGGTTCAAATTCGCTTTTGGCGAGAATCGAACCTAAGACCCTTTACTTACAAGTGAAGAAGACTACCCATAGACCAAAGTACTAAGTGGCCACTCAACATTAAAATTTAAAACTAAATAAGACAATTTCGACATCATAAGGTTTAAAAAAAAAAGTCTAAATACACCACAAATCACTATTAACATGTATATCCCATTCAACTCTCAAAACTGTTGACGATATAGAACAAGAATACAAAAAGTTATAGTAGTAAGCTTAAAGAACAAGAAAGCTATGGAGGTAGAGAGAAAACAAAGGAAAAATGTAATCTTGTATTGTATGAATGAAATGCTTCGCACCAATTATTACAGAGAATATCAGCTTATAGCTGTTGTGTCTTTCCTTACAAGCTAAACTTTTATCTTGACAGCATAACTATATATCTCAACAGACAAAGCTGAGTTGGCATTTTGTCTTAGTCAGTGATAGTCAACAAAAACCTCTCACCATTTATTTCCTAACCCCATAGAATTACAAACACATTGATTGAAAAATATATATATTTCTGACAAGTTGAACATGAAATCAACATTTTAGAAAAATATTTTTCATGAGGTTTTCAATTTTTTTTTAATTTTTTTATTTTTGTTGTCAATGATGGATTCCCAAATCTATATCTACATTCTTTGAAAGGGAGGAGGAACAACATAGAAACCACCTCACAATTTGAAGATATGAATAGCATGGGGGTGTAAAAAATAAAAATAAAAACATAAAATATATATTTGGATCTAAAACGTAAAGAGTGTGGAGTGTATGTAGGAAATGTGGGATGTATGTTGACAGTGTGGGGTGTGAGGGTATTATGGAAAAATAAATGAGATATATTAAGATAAATTTTAATTAAAAAGCAATTGTGAAGGGTATTAAATATATGGGATGTATTCAACAATATGTGAGGTGTTAATCAAATAAGCCTAATTTTAGACACAAAAACACTTTTTGAAGAGCCACTCAATACTACAGTCTGGTGGTATTCCTCTTCACTTGGAAGTGAGAGGTCTTAGGTTCGAATCTCGTGGATGGCGAATTCAATACCAAATTAGGTTGCCTATTGTGTGGCTTATTCAAACTCCCCCTCCCCTTACAAACACATCAATGTACTAAAAATATCGATGAAACATTTTTTGAAAGATTTCCATGTATTTATTTATGAATTTTGAAATTTTCATAAAAATTTAAGGTGTTTTTAATAAAATGAATTCCAGTAGAAACTTTTACAAATAAAAGTATTTCCTACATAAGAAATCATAAATAGAATTTTCTTTCAAGAGGTTATGTGAAAATAATATAAATAGTTACAAAGGGATATAGATAGACCTAGGGATATTTTCACCTAATTTTTTCGCAGATATGCCTATTCCAAGCCTGAGTTTCGTACCTGCAACTCATCATACTCCCACCACACATGGAAACGCCCATTATCTAGACTCTTCCACCCCAAATGGTGAACATCACCTGTCTCGGCATGTCGCCAATCTAATTAGCGCCCTCGCCCAACAGACAACCTTGGTGAATTAGCTCCTTGAACGCATCGAGACGCAACACACCTGAGACAAAGTGTCCAGAAGTATGACAATGGTAGATGATCATGACTTTTTCTAATGACGTCCTAACAAGTAGCTGCTCGGCCACAACAAATTGAATGTTCGGGTAGTGTGCACTCTCAGCTTGGCCCTCGGGAAAATGCCTTCTCCAGCCTTAATGCATGGAGAAGCGTTTATTCTCGACTCGGCCCACGAGTCAGTGTGTGTTCGAGGTTGGGTTCACACTTTAACAAACACTCCAAACATTCCAAGTAAAGCCTCTATATGAGGCTATGCCCATAAGGAGATCCTCCTGCGAGGCACCTAAATAGGTAGTTGCACAACGGACCAAGGGAGCACGAGAGCAGTCCGACTCAAGTTCAACTAGCAGAACACGCCAAGTGGGACAGCGAGTAACTCGCTCACCAGCCAGAAACGAACCACATGCACTGCAATTGCAACACAGACGAGCAAGACATGTGGAAGAGCAACAAGTGCCAGAAGGTCAACATCGGAGGTAGCTGAAGGCTCTGCTGCCCCAATAAAGGCAAATCCATAAGGAAGGCTTGTAGTAGAGTATTTGAGCCGATTCTAGTGCATTAAAACCATCGATGAAGCTCAACCCCACTACTCTTATTGATCCTAAAAACTACCAAGCCTATGTGGCGCGCAGGCCGAGTAACTAATAAGCTAACTACGTCATTCAATTATGTGCGGGGCATGCCAACTCGTCGATCGAGCTTGGTCAGGGAGTAAAATGTGTTGATAGTATTGAGCATGCTGCTGACTTCTCGATCTTGAGACTACGACCGAGGAAGAAACATGTCTCGGCCTTCGAGTTCTAGAGCCTAAAGACAAGGCGGCAAGTTCTGCAAAGTTCACAAATCGTCGACGCCGAGTTTGGTCTCGGTAATTATATTCGTGAGAGTATAAGTACGCCGAACTGGTATCAGACTATATGGACACAAATACTCAAAAGAGATCAATGTCTTGATGGTAAATGTGGTTTCGCCGTCGGAATGCCGAACTCTAAAATGTACTTGAGAATATCCAATCATAAAATAAAACTCAGCTTTCAATGTGCCGAGCCTAATAACCTGGTAAGACTTCACTTCGCCGAGAAGGCTAATGAGATGACCTCTTCTAACAAGGACTCGAAAATCCTTGTCGATTGAGACTTGGATAATAACCAGTCAGCCTTGAAGTAGTGTTGTCTATCCAAACTGAAGGTGCTCTTCGATCAACTGATTCTACGGCTCCAGTGCTGTCTATCTAAACTAAAGATGTCGGTTGCCTTCACAATGCTATTTATCTAAACTGAAGATGTGTTGGTGAGAAGAAAGAGGAAGGGGATAAAATCTCAAAGGTTGTTGAGAAGTTTTCTCAGGGCAATTTGTGTGGTTATTTGGAGGGGGCACAATGATGCAAAGTGTCTCTGTATTTATAATGATGCTCTCACTGATGGCCAAGCCGTAAACCTCTTAATCGTCTGATGTGTCATGGCTACTAGAGAATAATCTCTTAGTCTTCTGATGTATCATGACTACCAAGAAGTAATCCATGAGTCTCCTTACACCACAAATCTTTAATATTTAAATACACCACATCTGACCAAACAATGAAGGGATATTTACTTTATTATCTCAAGATATTATTTCCTATTTAATATCTTGAGAATATTCTCTCCATCAACCTTGGCCAAGACGATGCCACCATGTGTAGGGTAAAACCTTAACACCATGGCCGGCCCTCTTACGTAGCAGCCGGAATGATTCAACTAGCAGTGGCTTAGTGAAGATGTCTGCCACTTGTTCCTTCATGTGACAATAGACAAGCTCAATTGTCGTTTGCTTCACATGGTCCCTTAGAAAATGGAACCTGGTATCAATGTGCTTACTTCTTCCATGTTGAACAGGATTCTTTGCAAGCTTAATTGCAGACATGTTATCCACATGAATCATAGTCGATTCCATTTGTGGATGGCACACTGACTTCAACAGATTTCTTAACTAAATTGCCTCACACATGGTTGAGGCTACATCAACATACTCGGCTTTACATGATGACAAAGCAATAATTGATTGCTTCTTTGAAGTCTATGAGAAAATTGTTGATCCAAGAAAAAACACATAGCTAGTTGTGCTTTTCCTTTCATCTTGGTCACCTCCCCAATCGCTATCTGAATAACCAAATAATTTTGCATCTTCACCAAAATTATAAAACAAACCATAGTTTAGAGTACCTCTTATGTACCTCAAAATTCTCAAACTCCCTTGGTGTTTCCATGTACCGACTCACGAGTCCAACACCATAAACTATATCAGGTCTTGTGATTGTAAGGTACCTTAGACTTCTAACGAGACTTTTGTACACGGTTGAGTTTACAAACTCACCTTCTCCTTCCTTGGATAGCTTCAATCCAGTTGCAACTGGAGTGTTGACAATATTGCACTTGTCCATGTTGAATTTCTCCAATATATCTCTCATGTACTTTTGTTGAGAGATGTAGATACCGTCACTTTCTTGCTTCACCTCTATGCCAAGAAAGTATGACATTAATCCATTGTCAGTCATCTCGAATTCACTAAACATGGATTGCTTGAACTCATAGAACAGTGCTTCATTGTTTCCTGTAAACAACAAGTCATCTACATAGAGACAAATAATTAAGAACTCCCCTTTTGCACCCTTTTTCATGTAAACTGAATGTTCGTATGGACATTTCTGAAATCCATTTTGGTGAAGGTAGTTATCAATCCTTGAGTTCCAAGCTCGTGGTGCTTGGTTGAGGCCATACAAAGCCTTCTTCAAACGATACACCTTATCTTTTTTTCCTTGTACTTGGAAGCTTTCTGGTTGTTCCACATACACTTCTTCCTCAAGAACTCCACTAAGGAAGGCTAACTTGACATCTAATTGATAAATTTTCCATTTATGCTGAGCGGCAAGAGAGATTAGTAATCTTACCGTGTCAAGTCTTGCAACTGGAGCATAGACTTCATCATAGTTCACTCCATACTTCTGTTTGTAGCCCTTTGCTACAAGCCTTGATTTGTATCGATCCACACTCCCATCTGCAGTGCATTTGATCTTGTAAACCCACTTGACACCAATAGCCTTCTAATTTGGTGGGAGCTTTGTCAACTCCCAAGTGTCATTCTTCTCGATGGCATGGATGTTTTCTTCCATGGCTTTCTTCCAACAATCTTCTTCCACAGCTTCATTGAATGAGAGAGGTTCATGGTCTGCATAGAAGCAAAAAAAGTTGGTTTCTTCTTCTTCTTATTGTCCATAAATCTCTATAAGACTTTTTAACCTCACTGGAGCTGATGAGCTGCTTTCCTCACTGGATGTAGGACCACTCCTTGCAGTTCTGTGCAATGGAGTTGTTGTGTTTGTTTGAGCAGGTTGTTGCTCAACAGGTGGTACAACTTCTGTTTCTTCAAAATCAGTGAAGACGATCTTCCCTTTACTGACTTCTTTGTTGTTCCTCTTCCATGCCTTTTCCTCACTGAAGATGACATCTCTACTAACCACTAATTTGCCAGTTTGTGGGTTATAGAGCTTGTATGCCTTGGACTCTTCACTATAGCCCACAAACACACACTTCTCACCTCGATCATCAAGTTTTCTCCTCTTGGCTTCTGGAACCTGAGCATATGCAACACACCCAAAAACTCTTAGGTGTTTAACATTCGGCTTATATCCACTCCAAGCCTCTTGCGGTGTCATCTTCTTGACACTCTTTGTTGGATATCGATTCAACAAATAAATCGAACAAGCTACAACTTCTGCCCATAATTCTTTTGGCAAATTCTTCTCCTTAAGCATGGACCTTGTCATGTCAAGAATGCTTCGATTCTTTCTTTTGGCTATCCCATTTTGCTGTGGGGTATAGGCAGCAGTCAGTTGATGCCTAATTCCTTGCTCCTTGCAGTATGCTTGGAAAGCATTGGAGGTGTACTCTCCACCTCTATCTAATCTCACAGCCACAAGCTTGTGGTTGCTTTTAGCCTCTGTGAGTGCCTTGAACTCCTTGAAGATTCTTAGGGCAGCCGAATTCTCCTTGAGAAAATAAACCCAAGTCTTCCTACTAAAATCATCAATCAAAGTAATAAAATACCTATTACCTCCATAAGACATGGGATCCAATGGACGACATATATCTGTGTGCACCAACTGCAGTGGTACCTTTGCTCTCCATGTATCACTAACAGGGAACGATAGTCGTGCTTGCTTGCCAAGCACACAACCTTCACATACTTGGCATGTGGTTTCAATCTGGGGTAGACCACGAACCATTCCTCCACTTGACAACAATTTTAGGCCATTGAAATGAAGATGGCCAAACCAAAGATGCCATTTCCATGACTCATCTTCCATTACACCGATGTTGCAACTCCCAATCTTTGTGTTCAACTTCAACGGGAACATTTGGTTCTTTGACATTTGAACACGTGTAATAAGTTTTCTCCTTGCATACCTGAGAGTGAGAAACATATCCTCCATATGTATAATATACCCTTTCTGGAGCAGTTGACCAATGCTCAAAATGTTGTTCTTCATACCTGCTATGTAGTAGGTATCAGAGATGTATTATTCTTTACCATCCTTTTGGATGATCTTGATCTTCCCTTTGCCTTCAACTGGCAGCTTTGAGGAGTCACCAAGACTCACAGATCCATATGCCTCATTTTTTAGTTTGGCAAAAAACTTTTTCTTTCCACACATATGGTTGCTTGCACTAGAGTCCAAATACCAAACATCTTGTTGGCTATTGGAATCATGGTGTGCTAGTAAGACTGTAAATTCCTCACCAGCATTTCCACTTGATTCTGCCATGTTGACATGCTCACCATTTTTATATGAACATTCATTGGCATAATGTCCATATTGCTTGCAACTGTGACACTGGATATGCGCCTTTCCTCGAGTAGATCTCCACTCATGAGACTGACCTTGATTTTGTACATAGCCTCGACCTCTTCCTTGGGCTCGTCCTCGGCTATGGTTGGATGAACTCCCACGATGTGAGTTCCACTGCCCACAACCTCCATTTGGTTTGTCAATATTCAACTTTGACTCCAAAGCTTGCTCTAGCGTTGTGGGGCTTGCATTCTTCTGAATGCGTTGCTCGTGAACTAGGAGGGATCCTAGTAGCTCCTCTGCGCTCATCGCCTCCAAATCCTTGGATTCCTCAATGGCAGTCACCACATGCTCAAACTTAGATGTGAATGACCGGAGTATCTTCTCCACAACTCGTACTTCATCGAGACTCTCGCCATTTCTCCTCATCTGATTTACTATCACAATGAGCCTTGAGTGATAGTCGGACATGCTCTCCCCTTCATTCATGTGAGCAGTTTTAAAATCTGCTCGAAGTGACTGTAACCTCACTTTCTTGACTCGATCTACTCTTTTGTAGATTGTACTGAGTGTGTCTCATACTTGCTTGCTCGTTGTTGCTTCTGCAACCTTCTCGAACGTTGAATCTTCCAGACCCTGGTATAGAAGATACAATGCCTTTTGGTCCTTCTTTCGTAAGTCCTTGAGAGTGTTCCTTTGTTCTGCAGTATATGCGGCTTCTTGCTTGGCAGTGGGTACAACATACCCACTACTGACTATTTCCCATAGCTCCTATGATCCAAACAATGCTTTGAATTGGATGCACCATCTTTCGTATTTCTTTCTTCAATGTGGGAACCTGGAGTTGCACTAAGTTGGACGCCATAACTGCAGCACTTGCCAGAATGGTATTCTGGCTCTGATACCAATTGTTGGTATTCACAAGAGTTTACTAACTCAATACCAAAATATGTGGGTGATAAGTTTACAAACTCTATCACACCTCTCACTTTTCACTCTCAATAAAATTGGACAAAGAAATAGAAAAAGGAGGGAAGCTACAAGCTTCGGCAAACAATGCACTTTGATATATTTAAAAGAGTTTGCAAACACACTTCTAAAATGGAATGACAAATCAGAGACATTTTCTAAAGCCTTACGAGAGGCTTATTTATACAAGCAGAAAATTAAGGACCACTCAAGTGCTTTTAATAAAATAAACACAACAGCACACACAAACGGATCATATGAACATTGGACAGTCTAGCACACATATGCAGCTATCTTTCCAGCTTGCAATCAACACACTTTCGGTTAACAGATGGAGGGAGCAATGATGTTTGTAGTTGCTGGAAACAACCTTGAAAGAATAGCTAGCATCACATGGACAGACAGCTAGACATCACATGGCTTTTTTATTTGAATTTCCAACACTTTCCATAGGAATTTCACCTCTCCTATCATTGCCGACCCACTAGGTTCATCTCCATTTACCTCTACACAAGAACATGCCAGATTGTAGGCACTTCACATTGTAAATCCTCCATTCTTCTCCACATTCCAAATTATGATGCCATTCGTTTGAAATAAACTTAAAGGAATACTCTTGATTAAATTGGCCTCTTCCTCACAAAATAAGCTATTCACTATTTCCATATTCCAAGCAAGACTGCCCTCCACTAAAACCAAAGCACTTACTTTTGTATCATGATCCACCTTCCATAGCATAGGGCTTAAAACTTAGAAATTTTTTTCCAGGGCGACCAATTATCACCTCATATGTTAATTCAGTTCTTCACACAAATTCCTTGGTAATAAGAACATTTGCATAGTATAAAGTGGCACAGTTTGGACAACAACCTTGATCAATATTTCCTTTCCCACACTACTTAAAAGACTCTCTCTCCAACCATGAAGCTTTTTCCAAAGTCGATCTTTAATATAAGAAAAAGTCTCTTTCTTTGCCTTCCCTAAAACTACCGAAAGACCAAGGTAGTGATTGTGGTGCTTCACCGTAGCCATGCCTAGGCAATCTGCTAGTAATTGTTCATCATAATCAGTGAGATTTCCACTAAACACCACTCAACTTTTCATATGGTTAATAGCTTGCCTAGACGCATCTTCATGTGTTTTTAATAGAAGTTTCACCTGGAGACACTCTTCAATTGTGCTTCGAGCAAAGATAAAGTTGTCATCTGAAAAGCGTAAATGGTTTACACTTTATGCCTATTTACAAACTTTAACCCCTATTATTCGTCCCCGTCTCTCCCAGGCATCAAACAACGCTGATGACCCCTTCGCACATAACATAAACAGAAAAGGTGAGAGGGGATCCACTTGCGGATTCCCCGTTTTTGGATGAACATATCCCATGGGTTCCCCATTCAATTTAAAGGAGTAAGACATAGTCATGATACACATCATAATCAAAGTAATCCATGCCTCAGCAAAACCCATTTTCCTCATTATTTGCTCGAGAAAGCTCCATTCAATTCTATTGTAAGCTTTGCTAATATCCAGTTTCAACGTCATAATTATGTCACAACCACTGGATTTCTTCGCATGTAATGAGCTAATTCCTTGGCTACCATACTATTGTCCAAAATTAGTCTTCTAGGAACAAAGGCACTTTGTGAAGGCGAAATAATTTTCGGCATTACCCATTTGAGCCTGCTTGTTAGCACTTTAGAGCACACTTTATAAATAACATTGCACAAGCTAATCGGTCAGAGTTGTGTCATCAACGTTGGGTCTTTATTCTTCAGAATTAAAGTTACAAGAGTGAAATTTAATTTCCGCAACATAAATCCGGAAGAAAGTAACGATCGTACCCCATTACAAATGTCTTGTCCAACGATCTTCTAATGTTTTTTATGGAAACTTGGGGACATCCCATCCAGTCCCTGAGCCTTCATAGGATGCATTTGAAATATTGCAAACTTAATTTCCTCATTCGAAAATGGAAGAAGAAGCTCCGCATTCATGTTCTCTGTCACCCGTGGAACAATATTTTCCAAGACTGCCTCACACTCCGTCGGTCCTTTTGAGTCAAAGAGGTGTGAAAATAATTGATGATGATATCCTTCATGCCTTCTTTATCTATTAAGGAAAATATATCTATTACTTAGTCAATATTGTAAATTGATATTGTAGTTATTTTCTTTCCTATTTAGTTCCTGATCAAGCCTTGCTTGTAGGCAATAGTTTAGGATCCCATTGACTGAATCATTGTATAAAAGCTGTAAACCTAGTTGTTGAATATACATCGAATATCACAATCCCATTCTGTGATTTTATGATGGTACCAGAGTGATTGATATCTGGGAAAATAATAAGCAAACGCACAAACACCAAAACAACCCTAGCAAAACATAGCCATGGGTGATAACACAGACACGAAGTCAACTTCCTCGAGCATGACTTCATATCTAAAGTGGGAGAATCCTAATCATCCACTTTATCTCCACCATTCAGATCAACCTGGAGCAGTATTTGTGCCGTAGCCATTGGTGGAAAATAATTACAGTACATGGATTCAATCCATAACCATGGCCTTAACGGTCAAGAACAAATTAGGGCTTGTTGATGGGACTGTCAAGACGCCGAGTGAAGATGAACATGCAGAATTGCAGCAATGGAATCATTGCAATAATTTGGTTAAGACGTGGCTCTTAGGATCCATGTCAAAGGACATCTCAAGTAGCATCATCAACTGCAAGGATGCAGGGCAGATATGGCTTGATTTACAAGAACGGTTTTCTCATGCAAATATCGTTCAATTATTTCATGTAGAAAACGAGATCCATGATTGTGTGCAAGGTAGACGGTGAGTTCATACTTTACCAAACTAAAAAGCTTGTGGGACGAACGTGACGTGCTGTGCTCTATCCCTATATGTAGCTACGATACGAAGAAGGAAATCATCTCTTATGTTGAGACCCAAAAAACAATGAAATTTCTCATTGGTTTAAATGATTCTTTTTCCACTGTCCGTAGTAATACCCTTCTTCTTGAGCCTTTACCCATAGTGAACAAAGCTTATTATCTTGTTCTTCGCCATGAGAAGCAGGCGGAAGTCTCAAGTGGAAAGCATACTTCTCAATCTGAAGCGGCAGCTTTTGCTGTGAAGAATGATGGCCATGAACTTGAACTCGAGGATGGTGGTCTTTGTTGTGGCAAATGTAAAAAGACAAACCACAACACCAAAAATTGCCATGCCCATCTCAAATGCATCTTTTGTGGGTGGAAGGGTCATACCTTCGACTATTGCCGCAAACGCAAAGCGGCTGTTGAAACGGAACAAAGCCGCTCATCCACTTCCAAGGTCAATCAAGTTGCCGTGCATGACAAGAGAGACGGGATGCCAAATTTTCCATTTTCCCAGGAAGATTGTAAGTAGATCCTTGCCATGTTAAACAAAAATCATTCCTCATTTGCAAATCACGTGGGTAATTCTTCGAATAATGAAGAACTTTCAGGTAAAGCATTTTCCTTCATGCATAATGGCATTAAAAATGTTTGGATCTTGGATAGTGGTGCAACAGACCACGTTGTTTGCAGCCCCCATTATCCCACGTCGTCGAGGCCAGTTACAAATCACACGGTTGAACTACCCAATGGTTTTCTTGCCACGGTCACTCACATTGGCCAAGTGGTCTTCTCTTCCAACCTTGTGCTTGATAATGTTTTGTGTGTCCCATTCTTTACCTTAAATCTGATATCCATTAGCAAACTCGCCTATGATTCCCTTTATATTACCATCTTCCTAAAACAGTTTTGTGTCATACAGAACCTACGCTCGGGGAAGATGATTGAGACGGGAATTGAATGGGGGGGCCTCTACAAATCTCGATCCAACAAAGAAAGGAACATGCAACACCATTAGCATAACCAACCATCATCTTTGGCACCAACGTCTTGGACATCCATCCAAAACTGTTTCCATGTCATTTCCTTTTTTCAAACAAAATTTTTGTGATTCAAATAAGTGTGTCATTTGCCCTTTAGCCAAGCAAACAAGAGCACCGTTTTCATTGAGTTCCATATCCACTAAATCATGTTTTGAATTGATACATGTTGATATCTGGGGGGGATATCACGTTCCTTCTCTTTCTGGTGCAAAATACTTTCTCACTATCGTTGATGATTACACTAGGAGCACCTGGATTTACTTAATGAAATATAAATCTGACACACAACAGCTTCTTGTGCAATTTGTTCATTTGGTCGAAACCCAATTTAATACTAAAGTCAAAATCATTCGCAGTGATAATGGTCCCGAGTTTAAGCTTGATAGTTTTTATGTCACGAAAGGTATTGTTCATCAAACCAACTGCATTCACACACCACAGCAAAATGGTGTTGCTGAACGTAAGCATTGACATTTATTAAATGTTGCCTGAGCTTTACTCTTTCAAGCCAACATGACAAAACGGTTTTGGGGGGGCACCATACTCACTTCAGCCTATCTCATCAATTGCACACCCACACCTCTTCTCCAAGGGAAGACACCTTATGAAATGTTGTTTCAAAAAGCACCCAGTTACTCACACTTACGAGTTTTTGGTTATTTGTGTTTTGCTTCCACTCACGCATATAAACCTTCCAAATTTGATCCTCGTGCCCGTTGTTGTGTTCTTCTTGGGTATTCATATGGCCAAAAGGGTTATCGACCTTTCGACCTACATCTTAACAAAGTTTTTGTCTCACAGGACGTGCTCTTTTTTTAAGACCACTTCCCTTATCACTCTGACACTTCCGCTACTCACCCACAGTCTACCACCCCAACCCCTTCCCTATCCCAACTTGATGTGGATTCTTCTCCTGGCCCGCGACCACTTCTACCTCCCATCTCCATTGAACTTCCGACCTCCGTTCCTACTTTCTCACCATCTGAGCCTTCATCCTTCAACACACCACATTCTTCTTCTCCACCTTCCACACCGCCACCTACACCATCTTCAGACACCGCAATCATCACCCTACCCTATCCTTCCCCAACCCACAATGTCCCACCAACTCCACCCCGATGTAGCACCCACCCTACCAAACCCTCTACCTTTTTGCAGGACTTTCATGTCGAGGTTGCTCTCCCATCCAGGCCTGCTCCCACATCTTCTACGAACGTGGCCCTCTCCTCGTCAGGTACTTCTTATCCTCTCTCTACTTATTTGTCTTACGACCGACTCTCTTCTCACCATAAAACCTATACCACTAACCTTTCCCTCCTCAGAGAACCTACCAGTTTTTCACAGGCTATCCGTGATCCACACTAGCGTGATGTCATGCAACATGAACTTGCTGCTCTTCAAGCCAATCATACCTGGACACTCGTGACTTTGTCGTTGCACAAATGTCCCATTGGTTGTAAATGGGTTTACAAGATCAAACTCAAACATAATGGCACCATTGACCGGTACAAAGCCTGCCTCGTTACCAAAGGTTACAGTCAAATTGAAGGTGTTGATTATCGAGAAACCTTTGCTTCTGTCGCCAAGTTAACCACAGTTCGTGTACTCCTCAGTATCGCCGCTGTGCAAGGTTGGCATCTTCATCAGCTGGATGTGAACAATGCTTTCTTAAATGGTGAACTCGACGAGGACGTCTACATGACCTTGACTCTTGGTTTTGGACGAAAGGGGGAGACTCGAGTCTGCAAGTTGAATAAATCCCTCTACGGTTTAAAGCAAGCTTCGAGGCAATGGTTCATTAAGTTGTCCAATGCTCTCAAGGCTGCTGGATTTCATCAATCATGGTCTGACTATTCACTATTCGTCCGAAGTCGTCATGGTAACTTCATTGCTTTACTAGTCTATGTTGATGATGTGATATTAGCAGGGAATAATCTGCATGAAATTGAAGAAACCAAGCAGTTCCTCTCTCAGCATTTGAAACTGAAAGACTTGGGGCAACTCAAATATTTCTTAGGAATAGAAGTTGCACGATCAAAGCATGGCATTACTCTATGTCAACGAAAATATGCCCTAGAAATATTGGATGATGCTGGGTTTCTAGGCGTTAAGCCCTCTCGATTCCCTGTGGATCAAAATTTGTCGCTCACACAAATGGAAGGAAATGAGCTGAATGATCCTCCATCGTATAGACGACTTGTGGGCAAGTTAATATACTTGACCATAGCAAGGCCTGACTTGGCTTATGTTGTTCACATGCTAAGTCAGTTCATGGAGAAACCTCGGCAACCACATCTTGATGCTGCACACAAGGTCCTCAAGTACATTAAACAAGCACCTGGACAAGGAATATTTCTTCCTTCCACAGGCTCATTGCAATTACAAGCATTTTGTGATGCTGGTTGGGCTAGATGTCGAGATACTAGAAGGTCGATAACGGGGTACTGCGTTTTGCTTGGTCACGCACCTATTTCCTAGAAAACTAAGAAGCAAACAACAATATCTAGCTCAAGTGCAGAGGTTGAGTACCGTTCCATGGCCACCACATGTTGTGAAATCATATGGCTGAAGAATATCTTGAAAGACCTAAGAGTGAACCATCCTCAGCCAGTCAAGTTATTTTGTGACAATCAAGCAGCATTACACATAGCTTCAAATCCTGTTTTCCATGAACGAATGAAGCACATAGAAATCGATTGTCATCTAGTACGAGAAAAGATTCAAGAAGGAATGATACGCATGGCTTACATACGGACAACTGATCAACCAGCTGATATATTCACTAAGCCGTTGAGTTCAACACAATTCGAAGTTTTACTTAGCAAGTTGGGTGTTATTAACATACACTCCAACTTGAGAGGGAGTATTAAGGATGTTGATGCACAAAATCAGCGAGGACTTTGGTACAACAGAAAGTGTCAGGTTTGTGACCTTCGCTTGGTTGCTTCGATCACTAGTGAAGATAAGTATGTAAATGAATAGGGACAGGGAAGCAAACACAAGATGTATGTGGTTCACCCAGATTGGCTACGTCCACGGAGTAGAGGAGTTCTCATTGATTGTGAAGGGTTTACACAAATACAAAGGTTCAAGCTCTCCTTTTGTGAGTTCTAGTGAATAGTTTAGTACAAAATGACATTAGAGATTATTGTGGGAGAATGATCCCTATTTATAGAAGAGAGTTTCTAGTTTTGTTCTGACATTGACACGTGTCGTGTTGTGATTGGCTTCTGATGTTAACACGTGTCGCGCTGTGATTGGCTTTTGATGTCGACACATGTCATATTGTGATTGGCCTCCTGGTTGAACGGAAGCTCTTCTGGGTCCTTGACGGTATAACGTTGATCGGTGCTCAGTAGTTTCGGGATTGGTCAAGTATGGTACAAACAGTGCTCCCCTAAGTTCCCGAGTGAGGGAAGCTCCTCGGTTGGGGACTTGCAAGATCCAAGCCACTGAGTAATCACGAAACTTCTAAGTACCGAAGTGTGGTATCATTTTCACGTGCCTTATCTGTCTCATATGTAGATGTGGCATCTTCTCTGGAAGTACTTTTCCTCCATCCAGGGGTGGTATCTTTAACCGATGAAGATGCACAAGGTAATGTATCAATTTCACTTGAAGCTTACTTGTAGTTTCGGGCTTGGTCAAGTGCGATACAAACCCTATAGTAGGAGTCCCCCAAGTCGCCTAGCTAGGAGATTTGTCGAAGGAGGTAACAGACAAGGTAAGCAATCAGACTTCCAAGTAAGCAACCTGGATCGGAGGTTCAACCTCGGCTTCCTGTTGATTGTTCTCCTTCTCCTTGTGTCGTAAATAGCACCAAGGATAAGGAGAAGCAAATGGAGAAGAGATGATATGAAATACTTTTGCTTTTGAAGAAGTAACTTTCCACAGGCTTATTCTTGAACTAGGCTGGAGGGTTTTCTGGTTCCCTCCAGAGTATAAGGCCGACTCAAGAATTTGAGGGTCAAAACAAGTCCATCAAATCTAGAGTACGTTCGACCTTGATGATATGGGATACTTTTGCTGTTGATAGAATAGTGAATGTGGTATGGAAAGGTGTCATGCTGTAGTGATCCGTTTTAGCTCACCGTTGAACCTTCTGCTTCAATCTTTTGCATGGCAGAAGTGGTGTGCAACCTTTGCATTTAAATGGTCCTTCAGAACATTCCTTCATAGTGACTCATCCACGCTTGGCAGCTTCAGTGTAAAGAGCCAATATCTGATCAACTGTCATGAGGTATTTGCCGGTAGAATTCATGACCTTGACAGCAATTGAGGATGAGTACTCGAGAGCAATGCTAAGTAAGCAACCAGGCAAAGGTCTCAGGCAGTCAGTTCCAGATTGGAGGTTTGATTTCAGGTTCCAACTGACTGCTCTCTTTCTCCTTGTCCTGCAGGTGTGGACAAGGACAAAGACAAGGACAGGTAGAAAGCATGATATGGGATACTCTTGCTTTCGACCCTGATGATATGAGATACTCTTGTTCTTGGCGTGGCTTATTTGCTGAGGTATTATCGGGGGGAAATAAAGCTGAGTATTTCGAGAGGTTATGTTGAGGGTGCCTTCTCGAATGCGAGAAAGGGTTGAGCATTTTTGCAGGTTTGCATATTCGTGGAGGAAGGAGGTCGACGTATATAGGGATTTCCCAATAGCAAGTAGTAATGCTATTCCTTTACCCTTCTTGGTCACAGCAATGTAGTGGGAGCTGCCAGCTTCATGTGTTTTAACTTTGTCAGAGCACTTTGAAAAAATGGTATGTGGTATCTGGAAAGCTGATGTTGCGTGTGAAGATTACAGACAAGCTTTATCTAAGGAAATCTGGCTCTCGAAGTTCTGAGAGCTGTGCCTCTTCGGTTTTCGAACAAGCAATCCCGTCGGGGATCTGGCTCTCAAGATTTGGAAAGCGGTGCCGCTTCGATTTTTGAGAAAGTAATTATGTTGGGAGTCTTTTCTCGAATGTGAGTAAAGGTTGGACGTTCTTGCCAGCCTGTCTTGCCACGGAACACGGAGGTCGACACACATAGGGACTTTCCAGTTGTCAAGCAGTGGTGATGTTCCTTTACCTTTGTGGGTAATAGTAGGGTAGCTGGAACTTCGAAATTCTCGTGCCTAAACTTTGCCAGAGATCTTTGGCAAAGTTATATGTGGTACCCGAGGAGTTGATGGTGCGTGTGGAGAGTGGTGATTGAACAGCAAGATTCGCGTGCTTTCTACTTCACCAGAAATCTTCGACAGATTACCTATAATTTCCGCAAAGCTGAGTGTGCATGTGACAGGTGCTGACGAGGCTAAAAAAACAGGTGCTTCTTCGATTTCTGAGATCGGCCCTCGTGGTCTCTGAGTAGCCCAGCTTTTGAGAAAAGAAGTGCCTCTTCGATTTTTGAGATCGGCCCTCGTGGTCTTTGAGCAGCCCAGCTTTTGAGAAAGCAAACGCCTCTTCGATTTCTGAAGCTCCGTCAAGTGCAGATTTTTATAGAGGCTGGCATTAAGTTCCACAGCACACTTGAATCTCCACCAGTAGAAGCTCCCTTCTTGCACTTCTAAGATCTTGATTTGTCTAACCTCTTCTCTCTTCAACACCTTTGAAAATGTCTGGCGCCCATCCTTCATATCCCCTACTGGTCCTCTTACCGTTGGGGATTCTGTGATGAAGAATGATATGACCGCTGCAGTGGTGGCCAGGAACCTTCTCACTCCCAAAGATAACAGACTACTTTCCAAACGGTCTGATGAGTTGGCTGTTAAGGATTCTCTGGCTCTTAGTGTTTAGTGTGCAGCTTCTGTGTCTAATATGGCCCAACGCCTATTTGCTCGAACCTGCCAAGTTGAATCATTGGCGGCTGAAGTGATGAGTCTCAAACAAGAGATTAGAGGGCACAAACATGAGAATAAACAATTGCACCGGCTCGCACATGACTATGCTACAAACATGAAGAGGAAGCTTGACCAGATGAAGGAATCTGATGGTCAGGTTTTACTTGATCATAAAAGGTTTGTGGGTTTGTTCCAAAGGCATTTATTGCCTTCGTCTTCTGGGGCTGTACCGCATAATGAAGCTCCAAATGATCAACCTCCAATGCCTCCTCCTTCTGGGGTTCTGTCCAGTACTGAGGCTCCGGATAACCACCCTCCGGTGCTTTCTCTTTCTGGGGCTCTACCGACTGCTGAGACTTCCCCTAAGCAACCTTTGTGAAGGCTCCCTTTTGTTTGTTTATTTTGACTCATGTATATGTACATATTTGTGGCTTATCGGAAATATTAATAAATAAGTTTTTCTTCATTTCAACATATTGTGTTAAATACACCAAAGCCTTCTTCAGAAAATTCTTTTAATTTTTTCTTTTGTTGAAACTTGTATTGTTGAAGCTTTGTGAGTGAAGCATGTAGTTTGAGGTAGTGTTCCCTTAATTTCCCAAGTGAGGAAAACTTCTCGGTTGAAGACTTGAAAAATCCAAGTCACTGAGTGGTTGTGAAACTTCCGAGTATCAAGGTGCAGTAGCATATGGTGGGAGTCCCCCAAGTCTTCAGGCGAGGAGAGTTGCCGAATGAGGTGTCTTGTTTGTTAATAATTTGTCAAAGTAACGAAGCCTTGTTTTGATGTCACACCTTCGTATATGCCTTATCTAAAAATATTTCCAACTTTTGTGTGTTTGATGCTGCATGCTACTGACTAGACAAGATCAAGTCAATTAGTAGCTTTTCTCTCTTTTTGATGAGTACCTGTGTCCTACCCAGCTCCCTTTTTTGTGTTATTCTTCTTTTTCATCTTTTCTTTGGTGTATGGGAGCTTTTTTTTTTTGTGGAATTGCTTTTCGTTTCCACTAATCAGCCTGAGTCGATGCAATATAACACCATTCTCTATAGCTCAGATCGCAAAGTCGTCTTCATGAAAGTTGTTCCTTATCTTGTGAAATACAACATATCCAAATTTGAGATCCATCGGAGTAGTACAACTCCAGAAATTCAGGTATGATGAGTAACTGTTCATCAATTTTCTGTTAACCCATCAGACTTGTTGTGAGCTTCGAAACTCCATTTTGTCTTGTTCAGCTCAACATACTTTCTTCATCGAAGTTGTTCCTCACCTTTTCAGCTACAACATATCCAAATTTGAGATCCATCGGAGCAGTACAAATCTAGAAATTCAGGTATGATGAGTAACTGTTCATTTTTCTGTCAACGTGTCAGACTTGTTGTGAGCTTCGAAACTCCATTTTTTCTTGTTCAGATCAACATACTTTCTTCATTTAAGTTGTTCCTCACCTTGTCAGCTACAACATATCCAAATTTGAGATCCATCGGAGCAGTAAAAATCCAGAAATTCAGGTATGATGAGTAACTGTTCATCATTTTTCTGTCAACCTGTCAGACTTGTTTTGAGCTTCGAAACTCCATTTTCTCTTGTTCAGATCAACATACTTTCTTCATCGAAGTTGTTTCTTATCATCTCATTCATGACATATCAAAAATTCAGAATGAACTAACAGTTAAATATTTCCATATCTTTGAAACATCACAGCAGCTTTTAAATTTGTGGGAATCCGACTGTCATGTTTGGAGCCTCAACACTTTAATTTCCGTCGCTCAAACAGAAACGATTCCTTCTTGAAAGTTGTTCATCTGCTCAAGAACTATAGGGTGTTCAAAATTCAGCTCCACTGGAGAAGAGAAAAGGTTGCAGAAATTTGATAGATGAAAGGAGGCGGAAGAGGAAGAGAGGGAAAGAGGTTGCTTGGGTTGGATTTCTAGTTAAACTTGGGATTTTGGCTTTTTGTTTGATTTATTATAATATGTTTGGAAACATATACATAATTGCTTGTTTGTTTATGACAGGGATGTTGTGGGTGTAGAACAAAACAAATGTTTGTGTTGACCCGTGTTTTTGTACAGGTTCAAGGGAATCTTGGTTTTGTGAACAAAATTTGTTTATTTGTCACAAGGTTTTGTGTTTGAAAAATAGTTTAATAGGTAAGGTTTATTGACTATAGATTTTTGCTTGGGTATATAGCGTGACTAGTTGAAGCTATTTTTAGGATACAAAACTTGAATTAGCTTGGCACTATCTTGATGAAGAGTGTGAGAAGCTTTTATATGTTTTGGTGTTGAAATTTTGTATTGTAGGTGAAGCATTGGGGTTGAAGCTTGATAGGTGAAGCTTTATAGGTAAAGCTTTGGTGTTGAAGCTTTATAGGTGAAGCTTTGTGTTTGAAGCTTTATAGGTGAAGCTTTGGGGTTGAAGCTTGATAGGTGAAGCTTTATAGGTGAAGCTTTGGTGTTGAAGCTTTATAGGTGAAGCTTTGTGTTTGAAGCTTTATATGTGAAGCTTTGGGGTTGAACCTTGATAGGTGAAGCTTTGGCGTTGAAGCTTTATAGGTGAAGCTTTGGGGTTGAAGCTTTATAGGTGAAGCTTTGGTGTTGAAGCTTTATAGGTGAAGCTTTGGTGTTGAAGCTTTGGTGTTGAAGCTTTATAGGTGAAGCTTTTGTTGGCACCATAAATTGATTTTGCTTCACACTATCTTGATGAAGATAGTGCGAAGCTTTTGAGATTGATATTTGTCCTCCATTGATGAAGCTTTTGTTGGCACAATAAATTGATTTTGCTTCACACTATCTTGATGAAGATAGTGCGAAGCTTTTGAGATTGATATTTGTCCTCCATTGATGAAGCTTTTGTTGGCACTATAAATTGATTGTGCTTCGCACTATCTTGATGAAGATAGTGCGAAGTTTTTTTTTTTTTTTGATTGGTAGTTGAATCCCATTGATGAAGCTACTGTGTTCCCCCTTCGGATTTTTTTTTTTTAAGGGGGGGAACTGAAACATTTGAAATTTGAAACTCCCTAGTGTTAGAAGTTTGAAGATTTTCCATGTGGGGCTTTCTCACGGTTTGAATTTGAATTTTGAATATCAATAGCCATGTTGAACTATATATAAGAAGGATAAGTTTCCATTCTTTACCTTACCTTCATTTGCTCATCTTGTAGTCATTTTTGAAGACATAGTGCTCTTTACTTGAGAGGGATTCTGGCATTGCTTTGCTGCACCATCTTCAGGTTGGTAGTCTTCTCCACTAGATCGGATGTTTTCATTCTTGTTGAATTGTTTGAGTGTTCATGTATTTTGTTAAGAACATAATGAACTGGTTGAGCTTTTCTGCATGCCCTATAAGCTTCCTTATGTTTTGATCCTTCATATAGTGATAGAGTTTGTTTCTGTTTGTTGTAGATGTCGGAGTCTGAAAGTCTTAGTGATGAGGGCTCCCCTAGCTCTAGCTCTAGGTTTGAGCCTGCCATGTCAGGGTCTTCATGGCCTTTGTTAGAGTCTGGTATGAAAGAAACGTTGGATGATCCTCACAATTGTCAAACCTTAGCCAATATTGGTTCTTCCTCCATGCTAGTGGGTGAGGGGGTTGTTTGTGATGCCATACCCATATTTCGTTCTGATCCTCACAATTGTCAAACCTTAGCCAATATTGGTTCTTCCTCCATGCTAGTGGGTGAAGGGGTTGTTTGTGACACCATACCCATATTTCGCTTTGAGTTCACAGCGGACCATTTAGAAAATAACTTGTTAGATAGCGAAAAACAGCTTGAGGCCCTAAGGCGATCATGTAGTATCCCCCGTAGTGTAGGAATACGTTTGGTGCGTTGTGAAGAATTGCCTTCTGAGCCGCCCACAGGTCATGTTATGTTCTATACCCAAACATTAGTGACCTTGGGGGTAAATTTACCTTTGCATCCGTGGTTGCAACGGATGCTGTCTTTTATTGGTTATGCACCGGGGCAACTCAACCCTGGTTTCTGGGATACCTTGATCGGGTTTTATATTATTTGGATGGAGTGTGGATTAGGTGAGCCTTCCTTCCATCAGTGACGCTACTGTTATAAGATGCGCCCGGTGAAAGCATGTACTGGTTATGCCGAATGTGCATGTCGAAGTGAGAGAGAGCGTGTTGTTTTTTATAAGAGAAAGGCGTACTGCACATGGAAGAAACGTTGGTGCTTTCTTTATAATGATTGGGAGCATGCTAAGGGTGTCACGCCTGAGCGACGTGTTCCTACTCACTTCCATACTGTAGGTTGTAATGTATCCATTTTCTCATTATTTGCTATTGTTGTGATTTTCTCTTGCTTCTAAGATTTTTCTTCATGCAGTGACACGAGGCACCATCAAACTCTCCGAACAGGAGCTAGTTGATGTAGAGAAAGTGTTGAGGGTGCCCAAAGAAGATAGACACTTGGGTAAGCTACGACCCTTGTTTCGAAAGTACGGTTTCCAGCCCTTAGTTTCCGAGTGCCAGAGACGAGCGAGTAAGTTGTATCCTTACTTGATCCTTGTTCTTCCCTTTTTTTTATTTTTTTTTATTTTTATTTTTATTTTTTTATATATATATAGATATATAATGTGGTATTCCTTACTTTGATTTTCCTTGTTCAGTGGAGAAGGTGGGCAAGAAAGTGGAGACTAGCACCAAGAAAAGGAGAGTGCCCATGTTAGTTCCTTCAAAAGACATCCTGTTTCACAAGGAAGCTCGCAAGCACCGAGTGAGATCAATCATTAAAACTAAGTCTCGAGAAGAAGTCCTCAAGGTTGCTGCCTTGAAGAAAGCTGAAGCTGAGGCCATTAGATGTGCTGCTACCATAGTTGCCGGGGAAGATAGGCCATTGTTGCCTCTTCTTCCTACTATCAATCCTATCTTTCCTCCAGTTAGAAAGCACATCGGGCAGAAAGGTGATCCTAGTTCTAGCAGCAAGGGTAAAGATAAAGAATAGGTTGGCAGTGTCCCTTGGAAGGATTTGAAGGTTGCCATGCGGCTAAAGGACTTTGGGTATATCAACAATTGCCTGGCAGGGCGTCGATTCACTTTCGATGAGCTCGGAGAGCCTTTAGCTAAAGATGAATCGGATTGTGACCGGATGTTGAAGCTGTCTTCATATGTGAGTTTTACTTTGTCATTTCCTTGTTTTCTCCTCTTTATTAGCATTATTTTGGTAGTGATGATCGTCTTGCCATGCAGGTCATGGCTGAGTATCACGACAGACTGCGAGAGGCTGAGCGGTGCAAGGTGAAACTGAAAGAGAATAAGCAGCTTGTGAATGATGCCAGGAAGACGAGCAAAGCTTTGGCTAAGGCCATCTAAGTCAGGGATCAACATTTTGAGAGTTTGAAGAGGCGGAATGGTGAGAACTTGAGACTCAAGGTACAGTTTGAGGCGACTAAGAAACAGTTGGAGACAACTATGCTCGAGGTTTCCAAGGTTAAAGGGGAGTTGGATAGTGCCTTGGTTGAGGTTTCTGAGCTGAAGAGTAGTATCCTAACTGAGAAGGAAGCTGTTGTGAAGGAGTTCTTGGGTTCCCCGGCCTTTCTCCATGTCCTTAGACCTCGCTGTATCCGGGAAGTTCACTTTGAAAAAAGGAAATGGATGGCTGTCCTTGATCGTTATGATGATGGAAGCGTTCTTCGAAAATATCGTGAAGAAATAAAGGAGCATCATCGAAAAGGTGAAACCTTCGACCTTGCCGTTTATTCTAGCAGTGCAGATGAGTCTGGTGATGAGGCTAGTGTTGATGAGCAGAGTCATTAGGGTGATGATGAGTTTGGAAATGCAGAAAATGGCGGTAGGACTCAGAGTGATATCATCAGGGGGTCAACCTCAGATGAGGATGACTAGAAGTGCTTTCACTTTCTGCATGTACTCTACCTGCACTAGTTTGTTGTTTGTATGGCATATGCCATGTGATAAGCCTGAGAGTTTTTTTTTTTTTTTTTTTTTTTTTTGTTTTGCATGTTTATGAGTGTTTGCATTATCAAGCAAGTGTTTGTATTATCAAGCTTCAAGTGTTTGCATTATCAAGCTTCAAGTGTTTGCCCTATCATTGATGAATGTTTGGCTATGTTTGCATAGATCCTTTGTATAGTCTTGTTGACACATACTTAGATTTGATTTTGTATTGGAAACATTTGCATTGAAGCTTCAACACTTGAGTGTTTCATTGCTCAGAATGTAAAAGAGTTTAGGGCCAAGTTGGCTAAATCACCTTTTTATTGAATTCATACCAAATGGTCTTTGTTACATAGGATGCCAAACGACTGTAGCTTAACACTTATACAATGTGAGTCTATTTGTAATAGTACTTCAAGTGGTCAGCATTCCATGAATGGCCAAGGGTCTTGCCGTCGGAGCTTCTGAGCTTGTAGGAGCCAGGGCGGCTGATGCCGACGACCTCGAACGGTCCGTCCCAGTTAGGACTGAGTGTTCCTTCACTCGGGACCCTATCACAGAGTAATCTTTTCTTCAGTACCCAGTCTCCCACTTTGAAAGAGCGAGGTTTGACCCTTGAGTCGTAGTAGTTGGAAATGCGCTGCTTGTAGGCGACATTCCTCAAGTGAGCCTGATTTCTGTGTTCCTCGACTAGATCCAGGTTGAGGGTGAGTTGTTTGTCGTTCTCACTCTGCATGTAATTCTGGATTCGGTATGTTGCTTGCTCAAGCTCAACCGGGACAACTGCTTCTGTACCAAAAGCAAGTGAGAATGGAGTTTCTCCTGTGGAAGTCCGATATGAAGTGCGGTATGACCAAAGAACTTGGGGTACGAATTCTGGCCAACAACCTTTAGCTTTGTCCAAGCTAGTTTTCAGAGTGCGCTTGATTATTTTGTTAACGGCCTCGACTTGTCCATTAGACTGGGGATGAGCTGGAGAGGCAAAACATAAGTTGATGTTGAACTTAGAGCAGAACATCTTGAACTTCTTGTTGTCGAACTGTCGCCCATTGTCCGTGACTATCGCATTGGGAATGCCGAATCTGCAGAGGATGTTCTTCCATACGAAGTCTTCTATTTTTCCCTCAGTAATGGTTGCCAAGGGTTCTACTTCAGCCCACTTTGTGAAGTAGTCAACTGCAACGATTGCATAGCGGACCTTGCCCTTCTCTGCAAGCATTGGGCCGATCAAATCAAGTCCCCATTGGGCGAAGGGCCAAGGGCTGATCATAGGAATGAGCGGCTCGGGAGGGGAGTGAGGGATAGTTGCGTAACGTTGACACTTATCACATGAGCGAGATATTCTGATGGCATCTTGGTGGAGTGTTGGCCAATAGTATCCTTGGCGAAAAGTCTTGTGTGCTAGGGATCGAGACCCAGCATGATCTCCGCAGACTCCTTCATGTATTTCCCGAAGGATAATTTTCGCCTCCGCAGGTGTAAGGCATCTTAGGTATGGCAGGGTAAAACCGCACTTGTAGAGTTGGTCATTAATGATCAGGTAGCGGGCAGACTTGTATCGAATCTGCTTAGCTTGGACTTTGTCAATTGGGAGGTTGCCATGAGCAAGGAATTTATAAATTGGGGTGATCCAACTATCTCCTTGTTGTAAATTGCACACTTGCGCGACCATGGTGTTTGGTACTGCCAACAATTCGACATGAATTTTTCTCCCAATCTTGTCTTCCACTGCCGAGGCGAGGCGAGCCAAAGCGTCTGCATGACTGTTTGCCGCTCGAGGAACTTGGGTGATCTGGTAGTGGAAGTGCTTGAGCAAAAGTCGCGTTTGCGCAAGATATGCTGCCATGGAGCTATCCTTAGCATCAAAGTTGTTTGTGACTTGGTTGACCACTAATTGGGAGTCACTGAAGATATCAATTCGTTTAACCCCAAGATGCTTGGCCAAACGTAAGCCTGCTAGAAGGGCTTCGTATTCGGCCTCGTTGTTCGATGCCTTGAATTTGAAACGAATAGCGTATTCTATCGCCACTTTGTCAGGGGTAGTGAGGACTAATCCTGCTCCGCAACCCTGTTGGTTGGATGAGCCATCAACATACAGACTCCATGCTGGGGTTGTTGATTCTATCTTCTGAGGTTCTGATGGTAATGAAGCTACTGCTTCAGGTGTAGAAGTAATGTCAACAGGATATGTGAAGTCGGCGATGAAATCTGCTACTGCTTGACCTTTTTCGGCTGGTTTTGGTTGGTAGGAGATGTCAAACTCACCCAATGTTATCTCCCATTTGATCATTCGCCCAGACGTGTCAGGATTCTGGAGTATCTGTCGAAGAGGGTGATTAGTAAGCACGATGATGGCGTGTGCTTGGAAAGAAGGGCGAAGTTTTCGAGCAGACATGACCAATGCTAGAGCTAATTTCTCAATGTTGGAGTATCGTGTCTCCGCATCTTGTAGAGCCTTGCTAGCATAGTAGACAGGCTGTTCGACACCACTGTCCTTTTGAATAAGAACAGAACTGACTGCTGAAGCCGAAATCGATAGATAGATAATGAGAGTGTCACCAACTTCTGGTTTGGAGAGCGGAGGGGCTTTACTCATGTACTCTTTGAGGTTCCTGAATGCCTTGGCACATTCCTCCGTCCATGTAATGTACTTCTTATTTCCCTTGAGTGCTTTGAAGAAATGAGCATATCTGTCTGTGGCCTTAGAGATGAATCTAGTTAAGGCTGCCACATTGCCAGTAAGGCTTTGGATGCTTTTGAAGTTACTGGCTCTTTCATGTCGAGGATTGCTTTAATCTTTTCGGGGTTAGCTTCAATGCCTCGTTGGCTAATCATGAAGCCTAAGAATTTGCCAGAGCCCACGCCGAAGGCACATTTGTTGGGGTTCAACCTCATTCGATACCTCTTTAGAATGGTGAAAGTTTCAGATAGGTTGGTGATGTGTTGGTCAGCATGTTTGCTCTTGACTAACATATCATCAACGTAAACTTCCATGCTCTTCCCAATCTGTTCGGCAAACATTGAATTGACCAGTCTTTGATAAGTTGCTCCTGCATTCTTTAGGCCGAAAGGCATGACTTTGTAGCAATATAGTCTCCTGTCAGTAGTGAAAGCTGTGTGTTCTTAGTCTGAGGGGTTCATGAGGATTTGGTTGTATCCTGAATAAGTGTCCATGAAGCTCAAGAGCTCACACCCTGCCGTAGAGTCTATAAGTCTATCAATGAGAAGAAGGGGGAAACTATCCTTCGGGCAGGTCGGTATAGTCGACACACATTCTCCACAAGACCTTTTGAAGCATGAGACTTTCCTTGGTCGGATTTTTCTTAACAAGGACAACATTTGCTACCCATGTTGGGTAATTGACTTCACGGATGAAGCCTATGTCCTTGAGTTTTTCAACTTCTGCTTTCATCGCCTCGTATCGTTCAACATCATAAGATCTTCACTTCTGTTTTACTGGTTTGGTCTTGGGATCAATACTCAAGTGGTGACAGATGATATCGGGAGAGATGCCCGACATATCTTTATATGACCAAGCGAAGACCTCGGCGTTCTCTTGCAAAAATGAGATCAGCGACAACCGAAGGGGTGGTGACAAAGTGGTGCCAATCTTCACCATGCGATCTGGATGGTCTTTGGAGATAGAGACATTCTCTAACTCTTCGGTGGGTTGTGCTTGCTGGGTGAAGGAGTCAACTCAAGGGTCATCGGGTTGACTGTTGCCATTATGAAGATCAGAGTTGGCTTCATCTAGACTGGTCTTTACTACTTGGTTATGTATAGAAAGGGTCTCCTTGGGGACAAGCAGGTGTTGTTGCTTAACTGAAGTGTTGTAACATGATCGAGCACTAAGTTGATCTCCCCTGATGTATCCATTGCCGAAAGGGTTTGGAAACTTCATCAACAACATATGTGTGGATACCATGGCCTTGAGATCATTGATGCCTGGGCGCCCAAAGATGACATTGTATGCCGTCGGGCAATTGACCACTAGGAAGTTAGTGGTAATAGTAGCTGTGTAGGGGCATGTACCAATGGTGAGGGGTAAGTGTATACTCCCTAAAGGTTGCACGATATCGCCAGAGAAGCTTATCAGAGGAGAAATCGAGCGATCGAGCAAGTGTTCAGCTACATTAAGTGCCTTGAAAGCTTCAGCAAACATGATATTGACTGAAGCACCTATGTCTATCAGGATTCGTTTCACATCAAAATTTGCTATGTGAGCCTCCACGATCAGCGGGTCGTTGTGAGGGTAAATGATACCTCTTTCTTCCTCAGGGTAGAAACATATTGGATCCCAGTTAGGCTTTTGATACTTGCCTCCCCTGATGTCTTCCACGTGAAACACTTGATGGCCAGGTCTCAAAGTTCGTTCATTGTTTTTCATGGCCCTATTGGAAGATTCAGACATGGGTGTGGCGCCGCTTATGGAGTATATCACATTCACCTGGCGTTGGTTACGGTTATCCCTTGGAGGGTGAAGGAGGAACTGATCAATTTTTCCTTCACGTGCCAAAGCTTCAATATGATCACGGAGGATGATGCACTTCTCGCCATCATGGCCATTATACTCGTGGTAGCAACAAAACACGCCCGTGTTCTTTGTGGACTTGTAATCTGGCTGTCTTGGCTTTGGCTTTGGTATCAGGTGAGCTATACTGGGGTAGATGGCCGCGCATGTAGCGTTCAAAGGTGTGTATGTCTCATACCTCGGGGTAGGGCCTGTCTTGACACGTGATTGGCCCACTGCGTTGACTGCCTGGGGACGGGCGTTATTGTGATGATATCCTGAGTTATCGCGATAGTGCCCTTTATTCTTTTTATTAAAATGAGATTGGTGAGGATGGAAATCTTTCCTTTTGCCTGGGATTGATATGTCTGTTGACTTGGCGAAGCATTAAATGAGGCAGGGGGTGTGCTGCTACCGTTTGGAAGGTTGAGGTCTTCTCATTCGGTTGGATCTGGCCTCCACTCCCTACTTGCTGATAAAGGGTGACTGTAGGGGGTTTCCCTTTATATGTCCTTGCCTCGGCGGAGGCATGGTTGTAAGCTTGTGCCATCACCTCAGAGTAAGTCTTCCAAGTATTGGCATTGATCATGTACTTGAAGAAACAGTCACGTAAGCCTGTCGTGAAGGCCTTGAGGGGGGTCTTGTCATCTGCCTCAGCGCAACGAGAATACTCATGGCTGAAGCGGCCAGCATACTTTCGTAATGACTCGTCCGGCTTCTGGCAAATAGTGTACAAGTCATCTGCGGAATGTAAGCGATCGGTCTGGAAGATATGTTGAGAGACAAACAGCTTCCTCAACTCTTCAAATGAGTCTACTGTCTCAGGTGGAAGACGGCAATACCAGTTTAAAGCTCCGCCAGAGAGGGTGGAGGGGAAGAGAAGGCACCGTTCTTCATTGGTGTGTCTCCGGTATACCATGGTGGACTCAAAGAGGTTAAGGTGTTCAATCGGGTCTTCCCTTCCAGTATAGAGTTGTAAGTCAAGCTTCTGCTTTGTCTTCGCTTGGATGGGGGTGTTGAGGATCCTTCTTGTGAGGGGGCCAGGGCTGGGTTGGTTCCAGTCAGGTATCTCGGCTTGACGTTCAACCTTCAACTTGTTTACTTCCTCAAGGAGCTGTAGGACAAGGGGGTCCTGAGTGGAGTCGTGCACCACTGAAGTTTTCTTTCGTAAGTCCCCATCGCCTCTTGGAAGTAGGAAAGTTTGATCAAGATAGCGTGATTTTTCCTTGGACTCGCCACACTGACTTCTAGAGTGAGTATGTCGGAATATTTTCGAGTCCCCTGTACCTTCATGTTCTTCTGGGACCTGTTGCCCATTCCCTAGATTGGCTGCTGGCCTAGGTCATGGAAGAGGACCGAGTTTTCAGAAACTCTCGAATCATTGATCTTCGAGCTTACGTGGATGAGATTCTCTCGACGTTGTTTTAGGAAGTCTCGACAATCGCGATAGACGGCTTTTGATCCTTCCACTCCCCCTGTGAGGAGGTGTTTTCCTCTACTTCTCCTGCTTCGGGTTGAAGCAGTTGGGTTGAGAGAAGTCTCATGTTGATTATCACATTGATGTGTAGCTCGATCCTTATCAGGGATGTCCGTGTTGGATATCGGTGACCCTTCGTGTTGGGGGGCATTCAGATGATTGTTGACCTCAACAGGGGCGACGAGCTTGTGTGTTTGAGCATGCCTAGCCTCGTGAAGCATCTCGAAAAGTTTTTCATATTGTTCCTGGAGGACCTCATTCTTCATCGTTATCTTGTTGTTCTGAACCTCTAGCTCATCGACTTTAGCTTGAAGAGTAACTCTATTTCCTTCCTGCTTTCGTTGCTTCATACTAGGTCCAAGGGGGGTGTCATTCTGTGTGCTATGGCTTCTTTCGCTCCCCATGTCGGAGAGAGATGCTTGACCAAAAGAAAGTGTACGAGCGGTGGAAACCAGCTTGACAAAGCTGAAGAGAGTGGGAATAAGTGTCTTTCCCACAGACGGCGCCAAATGTTGATGCACAAAATCAGCGAGGACTTTGGTACAACAGAAAGTGTCAGGTTTGTGACCTTCGCTTGGTTGCTTCGATCACTAGTGAAGATAAGTATGTAAATGAATAGGGATAGGGAAGCAAACACAAGATGTACGTGGTTCACCCAGATTGGCTATGTCCACGGAGTTAAGGAGTTCTCATTGATTGTGAAGGGTTTACACAAATACAAAGGTTCAAGCTCTCCTCTTGTGAGTTCTAGTGAATAGTTTAGTACAAAATGACATTAGAGATTATTGTGGGAGAATGATCCCTATTTATAGAAGAGAGTTTCTAGTTTTGTTCTGACATTGACACGTGTCGTGTTATGATTGGCTTCTGATGTTGACACGTGTCGCGCTGTGATTGGCTTTTGATGTCGACACGTGTCACATTGTGATTGGCCTCCTAGTTGAAGGGAAGCTCTTCTGGGTCCTTGACGGTATAACGTTGACCAATGCTCAGTAGTTTCGGGATTGGTCAAGTATGGTACAAACAAAGGAAAATATCTCTATTACTTAGTCAATATTGTAAATTGATATTGTAGTTATTTCCTTTCCTATTGACTGAATCATTGTATAAAAGCTGTAAACCTAGTTGTTGAATATACATCGAATATCACAATCCCATTCAGTGATTTTATGATTATCATCCCGCCAAACTCCATTATCATCATATAACCCATTCAAGCAATTACCCTTTTATCTTCTATTTTGCTTTTTGATGAAAAAATCTCGTATTTTGGTCCCAAGCTTTAACCAATTTTCCTTCAACCTTTGCTTCCAAAAAGCCTCCTCCTCTGCAAGTGAAGAATGGAGCTTCGTAAACAAGTCATGGCAATGAGCAATTGTTGTTTCCGTAAATGGTTGCCTAAATAACATGTTTAATTGATCTTCCATTGTAGCAGTATCCTTCGGACTGGACCGCTCCGAATTCTTTGCTCATTGGAGCAATTGGACTCTAGTTGCTTTTATGTTTTCTGTAACTTGAAACATAGGTGAACTTGTGTACTCCGCTGACCACCCTACTCGTACCACCTCCACACAGCCCTTCTTAGGCGTCCACCCTTCCTTATATCGAAACATTTTCTTCTGCTTTATATTTTTCCTTCCCAGCCAATCCAGTAGGATGGGTACATGGTCCGATGATGTTGGGTTAAGATGTACTACTCGAAATTTAGAAAATAAATCGAGCCATTTTTTATTAGCCATTGCTCGGTCCAGCCGTACCTTAATCCCCTCACCATGTGTCGTTGCCCAGGTGAATTTATTTCCAGTCAATCCCATATCAATAAGTTGACAGTTTACAAGAGCATTCTGGAAGCCTGCCATTTGTCCATCACTTCTCAGGGCGCCACCTTCTTGTTCCTCTGCACGTAAAATTTCATTAAAATCTCCAATGCAACACCACAGCAAATATGAATTCGCATACAAATGTTCAAGCAGCTACCATGATTTGTGGCGATCCTTTTTCGCTGGAAAACCATAAAAGAATGTGATTCTCTAGTGCACAATTTTCTTCCAAACCTCCTACTTCAAAATCTAAATGATTTTGAGAATAAGTTCTCAATGAGAGATTAGCCCCTCCTTCAACATAGCACATAAACCCCTAGAACAGCTGATAGGGTTAAAATCACTGAAAATACTTGCAAGAATACAAGTTAATTGTAATATAATTGCTCATGCAAGGTCGTTGTCCCCAAAGATTGTTTGACTAATTCGTAATTAAATCAACTCTTAATTAACTATTAAAACAGATTTTTATCAAAGAGTTGAGATTTTTGAGTTTGAAAATATTGAATTAACAATTAAAGAAACCTAGAAGTTAGAAAATAAAGGCAGCAAACAGAAAAACCTTTTTTTAATTAAAATCAATTTAGGGAAAGACTAGGGTTTAGCCGTCACCGTCACAATCATATGCAATTCTATCAATTACTTATGAATTTCCACATCCATGCTTTGAAGGTTAGGTTTTCCTAATGCATATTTTCTTTGTGATGTTCAAGCGAAAACGTATATCTAGCATGCAATCCGTCTGTGATGTTCAGATCAAATATAAACATGTAAGATTCACTAAGCTTCGTGAAAACCTTTTAAAAAACCATGCAACCCTTAAGAGCGTGATGTTCGCCTTAAATGAACTTACAATTACTAATCACAAGAAGCCCTCCCCAATTTCAATGTGATGTTCCAACAGAAATTGCATCAAATTACTTGTCTAAATACCCTAATGGTGATCAATCATTAAAATATATAGATAGTTTTAATCGCAGTGATTAATAATTCAAAGCAAGCATGCATCCATTCATAAGCAAATTAATAAAACTACATATTCTTGCTAAGGATCATGGCCTAACCCTAGCAAAAGAATTAGTTACGCATACTCATAATAAAAATCAAAGGAAAAATCATTAAAATGAATAAGAATGAAAACGCCTCCGAGTAGAAAATCTTCAAGAACCCTAGCAATTCTCTCTGTCTCCAAAGTTTCATAAAAACAAGCGTAGCTAAAAAACTAAGAACGGCCAAGCAATATATTTGCTAAGCCATCCACAAACTCTAAAACATAGGTCTCTTATTCCGATTAGGAAACTAAGAAAAATAATAAAATATCTCAGAAAATAAAACCCTAATTAAACTAGGAGAATCTGCCAAGTACTTGTCTAGCCACGTTTTACCCTCATCTCCTCCAAATCCGGCCCAAGATAGCTTGTTTAAAAGATCAGGACATTCCGAACACATCTCTAAAAGGCCACGAAACCATCCAAGGTCATTTTGGGCTCCAAAAACGCAATTTAAGCCCTAAAACGTCATTTTCCAGTACTGCGCATCACTCCTTTAATTTATGGCCAGAATAACCGCTTGGTGTAAAAATCCCAAATTTTGTTATGATCAAGATAAGTGACTCATGAACGTCCTCCAAGTGGAATTACTCCAAAATTCGTCCATGTGGTCCTGTTTTGCTCTAGATGAAGTTGAAAGTCCTATACTGAAAATACAATTCAAAGTATCAGAATTCTTCCAAAATATTAACCAAAATATACTAAGAATAGGGTAAAATATATAATATAAAATCTACTCATCAACAGCCACTACTAGGTATAGTAAAAATACAATCAAAATTCAATTGTGATATCAGTAAATAGATTCACATAGAAAAATCACAACGGGATCTTTACTGAGAAATAGTCACTTTAGTGTGCAAATTGCCAAGAGATTCTCAAGCCTCCGACAATTCCAACTTATACAACTCATTGCTCTCGGTGGGGCTGATGCTCGTCAGCCTCCGCCCTTGTAGAGTTCATGGAATCAATCATAATAGACCAGCATTTGGGTGCAGGACCACCTTAGTCACCACTATTTCCCAAATCAAGAAGCTTTCTTTGGATCCATTTTTCTTTTAGGCTATGCTTTTAGTACCCTCGACTCTCATGGTCTTTCTCTGGTTACATGCCTAACTACCATAGATGAAGGTACCATAATAAATGGGTCAGACCCCATCTACCAAGCAGACCTATCATTGTATGTAGGTACCTTCCTCCGCTGCCCTTGCAGTGTCCTTATGCTCTTCTCTTGTGGAAGTCCCACATGTTCTAACTTTTTCCTTAAGTCCCATGAAATGGATTCTAATCCCAATCCCCTAGTTCTGCCCAAATCCTCAGCGGCCAAAACTTGTCCTGGGACTTTCACAAGACATAACGACGTCCACAGTTGGGTTTTGGCGTTCCTCTCTGCCAAGTGGCGTACCAAAAATCATAACGGCATTATGAACTCCCAAAGATTGCAGCATGACCAAACAACAATTATCGGGTACATTATTGCGTTGACTAGCATTCATAGCACCGTTGGCTTCATTTGGCATGATCGTCATTGATTCATCATTCTCCTCAGTAAATGGAGCAACATCATTAAGATTGGGTAATAACTGTTGTAATTGCCTCCCATGAAAAGATGGAGCTCTCATGGACCACCCATTCTCGGGGCCTAACCTAAATCGTTTTCCTGCTGTTTTCCTGTAATCAATGGCCAAAACATCGTCCTGGGACCATCTCCTATAGGGTTTCTCTTTGTCGTCTTCAATTTCTCCACAATACCTTTCACATTGGTCTTCCACATGGTTCATTATACCACAAAGAAAACACGTGAGTGGTAATTTTTTATAGCAAACACCAACCCCGCCACACATCGTCTCAAAGGTTGAGGACATTAAGGCGAACCGTAATTCATACAATACTCCCAAACTGTTCTTTCTTTCTACATTGATCTGATAAAACATACTCGCCCAAGTGGTTTCCAATGAGTTTACCCATTTGCCTCGTCATGTAACATATTGGGTGTCCTTTAATCTAAATCCAAACTTCCTAGAACGATAGTGGCACCTTCGTTGGCTGCGTAACATCATCCGTATCTTCCATGACTAGTAGGAATTGCTTATTGTACAACCACGGCCCCTCTTAAATCATTGTCCACTCCTGCTTCATATTAAAACAAAAAACAAACCTATCATCTTCCAGATCAACGATAACCACACTTGCTTTAGGCTTCCACAAACTTCTCATCTGTCATTTGAAGTTTTCCTTGTTGAAAGGTTTATGTGTTTTATGCCTTACCCACCGGAAATACTTGTGAAGATTTCAACATTGACGCCTCCTCCTTATCTACCACAATGGTTTGTTGTTCATCTTCTGTAATCGAAAATCTCCCAGAAAATTTAGACGCCATATCTTCCATGGAGACACTACTACAATATTAGCTTTAGATGGCGGATGATGGTGATGGATATTAGAAAATATTATCGGATAAATTATATCCGACACATCATTTAATTACTGGCGGATATTAGAAAAATCCTGTCGGTTATATCCGACATCAATTCCTGTCGGATATTTGCTGGCGGATGATAGGAGCATATTTATGCGACTTAGTATGTTTGTTTTCGTGCATTTATGTTCTTAGTTCTTAGTTATGTTAGTAGTTTAAGCCATTTTTGTGTGTTTGTAGGTTCTATGGGCCAAGGATGCAAGAAGATGCATTTTGGAGCATTTTGGAGCATTTTTGGGCTAAGATTGGATGGTGCAAACATGGAGACATGAGGATGGACGTTTTGGGCTTTTGTGTGTGCAAGCGTGTGTGTGTGTAATTGCAAGGATAAACACATGCAAAGAAGCCCACATGCAAACTCAAGGCAAGAGAGGGAGAAACCACATGCAAAGAAGCCCACATGCAAAGTGAAGACAAAACTCATGGCAAAGGTGAAGGAATTGTGTGTGTTTTGTGATTGAAATGATGAAGCATGTGTGTGTAAATGCAAAGGGGATCTAAACATGGACAGCACATGTCATGTGAAAAGGAGAAAACCAAAGAGAACACAATCCACCCATCCACCCTTCACCATAACCCACCTATATCCATCCACCACCATAATTTACCACTCATCCATCAAACCACACCTTGTGCCGCTACAAAGAGAAGAAGAAGGATCTTGGACGTGCTTGCCATTCAAATTGGATTGTTGGAGCGTTTTTAGGTGTTTTCTTTCTTTTGTTTTCAATGTTTAAATTTGTTTATCTTTGCTTTGTAAGTATGAGTGGCTAAACCTTACTTAGCTAGGGGGAAGTTCGAAGCCATGAACATGCTTGAGATATGAATTGATTTCTTCCAATTGTGATTTAATAAGTTGTGAATGCAATTCAATTAACTACTTTCTTCAAAACTAATTCTTGTATGTTGATTAAGGATGCATATTTAGTTTTCATGCATGAATTTGATGCTAGGATATAAATGAGTTTCACCTAATCGTTACAAGTTTATATTCATTGGTAGTGAAGGTTGCTAGTCACAATCGCGTTAATTGAATTCTTGGCAAACGTATCATGCATTCATAGTTACGAATGCCTCGTTAACACTTATGATTTTCATAGAACGTAATGATCTTTGATTGTATCTCTATTATGCATTCATGTAGAGGACTTTTGGAGAATAATTTGGATTGTCGTATGCATTCATCCAATTCAATAAATCAAGGAAAATCTGAGGATTAATTAGTGCATCACGGTTAATCTGGGGTGTTGAGTTTCATAATCTATTGAAAAGCAATTGGAAATCAATTCATGTACAAGTGTGTCATGTGTGAAGAATGGATCTCTAGCTAATCCATCAACCATATATTTAGTTTTACTTTTTATCTCAATCACAACCAAAACCAATACCCCCCATTTATTTTCTTGTATCAAAGTGTGCTTGAGTTTGTTTTGAACTCTTTGAGTCTAGTTTAGTGTTTTAAAGCCTACTTTTGTGTTTTTTTAAGTTTCTTCTTATATTTTTGAGTCAAGTGAGAGGTTATTAGCAAGCCCTCCTAATCCCCGGTCCAGAACGATCCCTACTTATACATATACTACAATTGTCAACAAGAGGGTTTAATTTGTGTGTTAAGTAATTCTCACATCAGCGGATATCAAGAAAATACTGTCAGTTATCCCAATAGTATTTTTGAATTTTTTTTATAATATTTTTACATATTCTGGCGGTTTTTAAGTTAATGGTGGCGGTTATAACCGACAGAAATTGACTATTTTAATATTTTACTTTATGGCGGTTATTATTTTAGTATTTTAGTGGAAAAAAACTTTGTTATTATTGTTGTTGTTGTAATATTTAACCCCAATTATTATTTATTTCATGAATAATAAAATTTGTTTCTTGAATTTTAGTTTAGTTTATAAAATGGTGGGAGTTCAAGTGCGAGACACCAAGTGACCCATTGAAGTTCTGAACAGTGAATGTCTACAACCAAGCCACTCGGGCACTTGCGTACATAGGTTTGGTTTAGTGGAAAACGAGCAAAGTTTAGAACTCAAACTTTGAGTTTGAGCTCTTAGAATGTATTTTTTGGCATCACCGGTTCTAATTTAACATACCATTTAACTCAGAAACCGAAAATACACAACTGCACTCGCATTATGTGGTACAAAGATTGTATGAAAAGGGAGATTAGTTAGCCGTCCATAGATATATGAATTGTCACATTCATTTACCTCTATTTGGAGTTTGTTATTTTTTCCCTACAATTATCTTTTATCGTCCATGCGTGATAAATATGATGTAGTATTTTCATCTTTTAGTGTAGTTTGGACAGATGCACTCAATACTATGGTTTGTACCTTCATTTTTGAGTGTTTTTAGTCGAGATGGATTGAAAGGTTGACGATACATGATTGGAAAAAAATATTAAATAGTGTTATTGACACTTTAAAAAATTTATTTGACACTCTTTTCAAGTGTGTTTTTTTTTTTCCTCTTGTATTTCTATATGGTTAGAGTGCACAATAATTATTTTGAATTGTCAATAACAGCTCCCTAATGTTATTCCATTTTAATGTCTTAAATTTTACAGATCTATCATCGGAGAAAATCTTATAGGTTTCCAAATTCTCTTGTATCTAGATATCATTCTTTACCAAATGTTTACATATCATTCTTTATCAAATATTTATGATTTAAACTTGTTTGGTAACAATTTTGTTTTCTGCTTTCATTTTTCTTAAAATAGTGAAAACAATTACCAAATAAGTTTTTCAGTTTGCAAGTAGGTGAACTAATATGGTGTTGAATTTCCACCCATCCGTTATGAATTTGAAACTCCATTCCTTAAATTATTGTAATAGTTTCAAACACTTTCCCTTCCTTTAATAATAATTTTAAAAAAGTTCTTCAATTTTCAACAAAATTGAAAGAAAACAAATGAAGGCTTCATTTTTGTCAAGAGACATGACTTTGAAGCTTCATTGGGCAGTAAGGGGAAAAAAGTTTTATCGATGTGACCTAGATTAATTATCTTTGACACCTTCCTATATAACTCAACCGGTGGCGAAGCCATAAATTTGGGGGGGGGGGTGCGAAAACTCGTCAAGCACTTCCACAGTCTCATCCATATCTCCGCATTTGGAATACAATTCAATCAATGCATAACTAACAAACATATTCAATCCAACCTTGTCATGTTTCTTCACAAACCCATGTATTTTTTTTCTCATATGTGAGTGCCTTAACCTCTCACATGCCTTCTGAGTGATAGGAATGGTGAAATTATCGAGTTTATCATTGCCTCTTAACTCAAATATCATGTTATGGAAGAGATACAAGGTGTCTTCCCATGGATTCTCTTTACAATAACTCATGAGCATGGCATTCAAGAGAGAGACAGTTAAGCGGAGGTGTTTCATTAAACACCTTGTAGCATGAATGAGTGACTCATATAAATATAAGTATGCCTATGGGGCTCTATTCCCTCACTCAACTTTGCATTAAAATGTGCATTGAAAAAAGTTTAGTAGAATGTGTATCGCGTCAAAACGGTAGATTAAATAAACACTTAAGAGTTAATGTTATACTTCCATTAAGTATAAAATAAGATATCCACTAGTGTAAATATTTTAAATTGAAAATCAAATTCATTCATTGCATTCTTATAGGGTCGAGGACTGTAGCTGTAAAAAATCATTAAAATTGGAGCTAAAATAACCATTAAATTGTGATTTTTCGTTTATAACCGTCGAAAACTTTTGTTCCGTTACGTAATCTGTGAATGTTTGTTTTGTACGATTTTTACGTATGCAATCTCGAAGTGTGTACAAATAAGTTTGACGGTTCGATCGTTGAAAACACTTCGTAGAATGCGTATTGCATCAAAACGGTAGATTAAACAAACACTTAGAGTTAATGTTATACTTCCATTAAGTATAAAATAAGATTTTTCCACTAGTGTTAATATTTTAAATTGAAGATCGAATTCGTTCAATGCATTCTTATAGGATCAAGGAGTGTAGCTGTAAAAAAAAATCATCAAAATCAGAGCTAAAGTAACCGTTAAATTGTGATTTTTCATTTATAACCGTTGAAAACTTTTGTTTTGTTACATAATCTCTTAATGTTTATTTTTTGTGATTTTTTACGTATGTGATCTCAGAGTGTGTACAAACAAGTTTGACAGTTGGATCATTGAAAAACGCTTCGTAGAATGCGTATCGCATCAAAACGGTAGATTAAACAAACACTTAGAGTTAATGTTATACTTCCATTAAGTATAAGTGTAAATATTTTAAATTGAATATCAAATTTATTCATTAGACAATGTTTATTTATGTTTTTCAAGTATTGATTAGACAATATTTAGTTTGTGTGATGACATTTTTATTATACAATTCTTTTTTTTTGTTTCTTTATCGCATATTTTACATGGATTATTCTCTATTAAACCAAAAGTGTAAAAATTATCTATATAGATAATAATTTAAATTATTTATTTATTTATTAATTTTTAAAAACATATTCTATTTAAATACATATTATTTTTATTTATTTATTTATTTTAAAAATTATTCTCTATTAATTCTTTTTTTGTTTCTTTATCGCATATTTTACATGTAAAAAGATATTATTTCAATACATATTCTATTTAAATACAAATTCTATTATTCTCTATTTATTCTCTATTAAATAAAATAAATAATTTAAATAGAATATGTATTTAAATAATATGTATAAAAAGAATTAATAGAGAATAATCCATGTAATAAAATATGCGATAAAGAAACAAATAAATTATTTATTTAATTTTTAAAAACATATTCTATTTAAATACATATTATTTATTTATTAAACCAAAAAAATATTATTTTATTTTTTAAAATCGTAACAAAATTTTGGGGGGAATTTAAAATTTTTAGATGGAATTTTTCAGCCTTTTTTTTTTCTGTCGGTTAGAACCGACAGTAATGAAATTTTTCTGTCGATTTTTATTTCAAAAAAATATTTCTATCGGTTTTAACCGACAGTAATTAAAATAACCTAAATTTTTAAAACCCCTCCATCTTCCTTGCGCCGGTGCTTCTCCCTTCCCTCTATTCTCCTTTCCTCATTTCCTTCTCATTCTCCTCTATTCTTTTCTACTCTGTTCGAACACTTGCAACCAATTCCAACCAACAATTCCACACACACTGCAGACAGAGTCACTCTCTCTCGTTGGTGTCTATCTCACACTCACAGCACAGTCGTACTTGAGTCTAGCTACCAAGCTTAGCTAGCTAACTAATAAGGATTTTACTACTCATGTGAATGGGCTAAAAACTCCTATTATACTTGCAAGAATCACAAGGTTGTTGTAGTATAAACGAATCTCGCAAGGTTGATTTCCACAGGGATTATTAAATAAATCAAAGCAAACCAAATTTTAATTAATTATTGTAAAGTAGAAATTGAGATGATTGATTTTATAACTTACTTAAATTAAAAACGAATTTAACTATTAAAGATAAGACAATTTGCAATATTAAAACTAGAAGGAAAAGAAAACAGTTTTGGGATAAATCAAATTAAGAAAGCACTAGGGTTCCACCATTACCTAGAAATCCTATGAACTTTTACTAATTACTTATGATCTACACATGCCGCTTTGAAGGTTAGGTTTTCCTAATTTATATTCTACTTGGAACCTCCAACATAGAACGTATATCTAACATGCAACCTGTCCGGATGTTCGGATCAAATCTGAACATGAAAGGCTCATTATGCTTTATGAAAACCCTTTGAAAAACCAAGCAACCCTTAAGACGTGATGTTCATCCTAAGTGAAATTACAATTATTAATCACAAGAAGCCAGCGTCAATTTCAGGGAACCTTCCGACCAAAATTGCATCAAATTACTTTTCTAAAGATCCTAAAGGTGATCAGGCATTAAGACAATTAGATAGTTTTTATCCTGGTGATTAACAATTCAAAGTATGCATGCAATCAATCATAAGCAATTAAGTAAAAATCACATATTCATGCTAAGGCTCAAGGCTTCGCCCTAGCAACAAGGAATTAGTTACGCATATTCATAATTGAAATCATAGAAAATATTATTAAGAAAATGATTGAAAACACCTTAAAGTAGAAAATCTCCAAGAACCCTAGCGATTATCTCTGTCTCCAAAATTGCATAAAATAAAGCGTAGTGAAAAACTGTAGACGGCCAAGCCATTATATCTGCTAAGCCCCCACACAAACCCTAAAAACAGGTCCTTTATTCCCCCTAGGAAACTAAAAAAAAATAATTAAATAAAATAGGAAACATAACCCTAAATTAAATGGTAAAATTCGCCTAAAATCTGAACAGCCACGTTTTAGACCCATAAGCTACTCCAAAACTGGTCCAATATAGCTAGATTTAATGGTTGGAATATTCTGAACACTTCTCCATAAGGCCACGAACCCATCCGAGGTCATCTTGGGCTCCAAAAACGTCATTTTCCAGCACTGCGCATCACTCTTTTATTTTATAACCAGAAAATAACCGCTTGATGGAAAAATCCCAGATTTTGATACAATCAAACTAAGTGACTCACGAACGTCCTCCAACTAGAATTACTCCAACATTTGTCCATTTGGTCCTGTTTTGCTCCAGAGGAAGTCGAAAGTCCTATATTGAAAATACAATTCAAAGCATCAAAATTCTTCCAAAATACTAACCAAAATATACTAAGATTAGGGTAAAATATATAATATAAAATCTACTCATCACTAACAGAAAGTTATTAGTCATCTCGTTGAAGTGAATAGGGATTGTAGGCTCTTGTGCTCATCTTGTTATGGTTAATTCGTCCTAGACTCAGTCCCATATCGAAAAGCTCTGGAACATTCCCACACGGACTAAGCGGGTCTACCCTCCTTGTGACACTTCTGGACTTCAGGTTTGTTCTCAGTAATATCTTAACATATTACTTGAAACGTGGTTTTCAACGATTTGACTAGTCTTTGAGTGAGATGAGCTGCAAATGTGCAATTGTCTTTCTGTGTGGTTGTTAACAAGTTGATGTCTGTGTAGGTGCTTCTGTTGGAAAGGCTTGCTGAACCGGCAAAATTTATATCTATTGCTCAGTTTCGGCCAGAGAATGTGGGAATATAAACCTTATGAGCACAAGGTACTAAGATTTTTGCGGCTCGTTTATGGGGCATTATTATTTGTGGATATTGCAAGTCCTTTCTAATTTGGTTGTTCCTTTCTCAAGCACATGGTCTCCAACTTGAGGCCCTTGCAGTTGCCATAGGAAAATTAGATGCACACTTGCCCAGACCTAAGCTTCAGTTTGTGGGTAGCTGTCGGAATAAGGTAGATGAGGAAAGATTGCAACATTTGAAAGATAAAGCAGTTGAACTGAAGGTTGACGGGGAAGTAGAATTTCATAAAAATGTATTATACAGGTCTGTGCCAAGGATTTCATGTTCTGCATCCTTTAATGTAAATGTCTAGATAACTTATTCTTCTTGCTCTTGCTCTCTCTCTGTTAAACGTAAACCATGCATAATCTGTTCACAAGTTTCTTATCTTTGGTTGGCTTGCATTGTTAATTGCTTCCCGTCTGAGGATTGATTCGTACAAGTAGTGATCCTAATATATACAGCATGAATGACTCAGATAATTAGCAATTTTTTTGTGCGTCTGCCTAGGTGAATTCGAATAAGCTACATAGTATGTAGTTGAATTAGACAAATACAAACTGTGTGGTGTGAACATCTTCTCAAAACCATTTTAGCCGCTGTTTTCGTAAACATATTTTTCCTCAATGTCAACGATTATCGGCTCTCTTTTGTTCTTGTAATAATGCACCCTGTTTGGATTTGTTTTTGCTTTCTTAGCCTTGGTTATTTGTCACATCTACAAGGACTCGGTGCAACTTCTGGGAGGGGCCATCGCAGGAATCCATTCAATGACGGATGAACACTTTGGAATAAGTGTTGTGGAGTATATGGCTGCAGGAGCCATCCCAATTGGTGAGCATCTCAAAAGTTATCCGTCATTTTACCAACAAACTTTCTATCTTACCATATTCACTTTTTTTCCTGCTCTGATATTCCTCATGATATTCCTCATGTTGAACCAGGGTTAGATGAAGTGATGGAGGGAGGCAGACAATGGTGACATACGGTGGCGATGGGCGGCGGTGAGATCGAGCTCCGATAAGGGTGGATGGTGAATGCGGATATGGAAAATGCAAAAAGTGATTTATATATATATTTTTTTATTTTTAATATCATTCATGTCGATTTTATCCGATAAAAAAGGTTTTTATTTATTCATTATTAATTTCTTCCTGTCGGTTAAAACCGACAGGAAATGGTTTTATTTGTTCATTATTAATTCATTTCTATCGAATGGTTTAAGCATTTTGTGTCGGTTTTATCCGACAGAAATACTTTCTGTCGGTTATATCTGACACAATTTCTGTCGGTTTTAGAGTATTTTCCATTGCATCCATTTTCTATCGGATTTTGCTTAAAATACGACAGTAATATATGTTTTTTGTCGGTTTTCAAAACGCCACTAATAACTGGTTTCCTAGTAGTGAGATGGCCCCTTTGCTACCTACGTCCAACTCCACTGCCAGCCCTATAAAGCCTTTCCTGCAATTTGTTGTATTAGCCTCCAAACCATAAAGCTATATGAATCTGCTTAGAGCCTACCTTGCCGCCTCCGAACAATCTTGGGCGGCTTGAGTTCAATCTTCAGATAAGGTGATCAGTTGTTTATACTGAACATTTAACCAAGAATAGTTGATATGGGAGATATGATCAAGGACATCAATCAGGATTCTGGTTTAGGGAAGATTCTTAATAGCATCAAGAATGACCTATATTTGAGCCACAATTATAGGGATTGGCGTTCTATGTGATCATGCTGGATCTTTCCATGTTGAACTTTGTTGGGCTCAATCTTTCGACAAGTCCTTCTGGACATAGTGAGAGTATCTACACTTGACTAAGCTTGGTATGCCTACCAACTCTATTTAGTGGGTTGAGCCAACTCCTTTTTTTTTTTTTACTATAACACGTGAGGCCTGAAGAGTACGTTGGCCAACAAGAGTGTCACTTTTGTTGGGTGTGATTTCCAGTGAGACATCCCCCTTTGCATTTAGTGCTTAGCCGATGTGGAGCTAAGTGACGTAGAAAAGACGAAGGTTCTCGAAGAGACAAGGGGTAGTAACCCATGAATCACTCAACCAAAGGAAAAAGATTCACTCGACGTCGCTAATTGTGGATTTGCTCAACACGATCAAGTTTAAATCTTGCTTTAAGAGGAAAAACTCACTCTCTTCTTAGATTGATTTTAATTCACTATTTGACTACTGAACCTTACATATTGAGCCCTTTAAATAGGAGGTTATCCTACATAGGTAGAATAGACAACTACTAACATATTCTAGTTACAATGCAACATAATTAAAATAGATCAAAGCATGGCTTTAATAGATGAGAAGCCACCAGCATCCATATTTAATATAGGAAGCATACTTATTGTAGTGCCTACATCATACTCCGCTTCTCGAAAAAACTCGTCCTTGAGTTTCATTTCGTTTTCCTCGATCTTTTGGATGACCTTGCAAATTCTTCCACAGCAACCACACTTGCAAAATGAAGTTCAAGGCGGTCAAAGTGTTCCAAGGCAAAAAAGAGGCAATTTCACTTCCCTAATTCTTCCAAACGTTGTAGGCCCTAGTTCCTTCTTCTTGATTGAAATTGACAACATAAATCTAAAATGTTTCTTGTGTTGAGTAAGGTTGGAAGGATATTAGGGAATCAAAATTATCTTCACTGATTCTTTTCTTCAAAAGTTTCCTCTCTAGATTGTGAGTAATGAAATCTTCACAAACGCAATCATTATTCTCATGCAAAGTTTTTACCTTTATGAGGTTGTACATAAAACATTTCCACCATTGTACTTACATCATGTGGATAACCCCAATCCACAAAGCCTTATCTCCTAGTAACGGATTAACTTTTTGATGAACCGCATCAACAGTATAGTCGTCTTCATTATCATACTTATGCATTGAGGGGCAGGGGGGTCAATTGACCCTCTGAACTTCCGTGAATGTCCATAGATAACTTGAGTGCTGACCCCCAAACTTCGGTGAATGTTCCTGGATAACTTGGATGGTGCCCCTTTGAAGATTGTAGTTGGCTTCATACATGCCCTCCAACTGTAAGAGTGGTTCTTCTTATTATTTTTCTTTAATAAATATTACTTTGTCAAAAGTAAATAGTTTTGGACCCTTAGTTTAAGGAAAAAAAATGAACAACAAGTGCCAAAAAAATAAATGCATGGATGATGGATTGTTACTCGAGGGAGATCACGGCATGGAGCTCAAAGAATGACAAACTTCCATCATTATCATGTGGAGCTCTTTATTGTTATTGTTGATAAACAACTTGTGGAATTAAATAGTCGTTTTAATGAGGTAAATACAGAGTTGCTTCTTTGTGTTGGCAAGTTTGAGCCTGGATGATTCATTCTCGGCTTTTGATGAACAAAAGCTAATATGTTTTGTGCAATTTTATCCTAATGAATTTACTACTTGTCAACTCTTGGCACTTGAAGATCAACTTGGGCATTATATTCTTGAAATGCGTTTGAGTAGTAAATTTTCTCAATTGAAAGGAATTGGTAGCCTTGCAAAAAAAATGGTGGACATTGGGAGGAATAGAGCATATAATCATGTGTATTTTGCTAATTACATTGACTTTGGTTCTACCCATTGCTACTGCTTCAGTGGAGAGAGTTTTTTCTATTATGAATATTGTGAAGACTCCATTGCGTAACCGAATGAGAGATCAATGGTTGAGTGATAATATGGTGGTTTATTTGTTTTATAAGTTATGAATGATGGAACTATAGTTTAATTTTTAAGGTTATTATATGTCTAAGAAATGTTTGTAAACTTTTATATGTGACCCCCCGAAATATTTTTTCTGGATCCACCATTGGACACAACTACTTTCTTCAACGATGTGATCTTGAAACGGATTGATAATCATAGCCATGATCTTCAATCACAGCGGAAAACCTGCTCCGATGTCACTTGATGCAGTAGAGAACCAAAGGACCTAGGGTAGAAAGGACAGGGGATAGATATACCTAGGAATCACTAACTAGGGGCAAGAGAATTGATCAACATCGCCAATCGTGGATTCACTCAACACGACCAAGCCTAACACGTGATTTAGGAGAAAAACCACTCTCTTCTTAGATTAACTTTAATTCACTAATTGGGTACTTAAGCTTACATATGGAGCCCTTTAAGTAGGAGGTTACCTTACATTGGTAGGATAGACATTTATTAACATATTGTAGTTATAATGCAACCTAATTAAAATAGATCAAAACATGACTTTGATAAATAGAAAACCATCAACATCCATATTTTGTATAGGGACCATACTTATTGCAGTGCCTACATCACTAAGTGCTTGCGGAAACCCTAGAAACAGTTATGTCCTGGTCGGCTCTAATACAAATGGAGTTCCCTCTGTAGCCAGTGAAATTTGATTGCCATTAATATTTGGAATTTTCCGTTAATATTTGAATTTGTTTTACGGTAGAAAGTTGCATCCCTATGCCTAACGATATATAATCTAAGAGGAAATTGTAACCATATTATTACACGTGATAATTAATGCCCGGCTAGTATTATATTCCGTTCCGTTTATTTTAATCGGAGGAGTTTAAATTTTTTAAATTTTTTGAAAAGATTTATGAAGAAAGGGTGACCTCAACCTAACAAGGTTCTCAAATTTGCGAAGGTTAGGGGAACATCTATCTATACGATTCTACTCTTATTTTGTAAAGAGACTATTTTCAAGACTCGAACCGGTGACCTTTAGGTCAGAAGTAACATTTTCGTTGCGCCAAAATGGGCACCACAAGGTGTTTTAAAACAACAGAAGGGGACTGTATATATTGAAATGTAAAATTACGAAAGAACTAATATTGATTATAGTTATGATACGTAGAGAAAACAATAGAGGAAATTAAATCAAAATAATTGCTACATGAAAACACATCAGTTAAGATTTGCATTCAACAGGGAAACCCTGGGGAAATCGCTTTCCGTCAGTGCAGTAATTATAGATCATGTAGTTGTTTTGGACCCAGCTAAGCCTCTTCTTCCTAATTGAATCGAGCTCTTCTGATAGCCATGCATTACTTTGTGATGGTGAAGATTTGCATGAAGATTCTCCATTTGATGACCAAACACAAGCGTTATCGGCAGTGAAATTCCTGTATGAAGCAGTGAAAGGAGCACTACTCCAATCTGTTTTGATAAGTCCACCCCTTGTGGCCCAATCATCCGCATTCCAGAGGCTAGAGTGTATCCTCATTGGTTGGTGCTTTGGAAAAGGAACACCAATTGATTCCAAGTTCTTGAACTCTCTAATTGGAGTACCATCCACAGAGAAACTGTAACAGAAAAAGGAAAGAAAAAATTGTTAGAGAATTAATTAAAGCAAGAATTTTTGGAAGGATAAATATTGAAAATTTGGACAAGTGAGTTATTTACATTATGCAATGTGGATTCCAGAGGATGGAATAGGTGTGAAAGTCAGCCGTTGGGTCAAACCAGAGGTAGAATTTTTGCTCTCTGTTGCCTTTGCCTTGGCTAAAGACATTGGTGTGAAGAATGTAAGGGTCTCCAGTCAAGTTACCCAAGAACTCAAAATCTATCTCATCCCATGCTGATCCTTTTGATGATAACTGCAAGTATTAACAACATTATTGTTAAATTGTTAATGAATCGATCAGAAAGGAATTCGAACCCCTGTGCAAACAAGAGGGGGACACACTGTCATTGGCTCCTAGCGAACAAGCCTAAGAATCTGTTATCAAATACTAGAAAACTTGAAGAGTGAAATGAGTTTTGAAAATGGATGAAAACATACATAGTAGGCTGTGACAGTGCCAGCAGAGTTTCCAGGGACAAGCTTGATCTGCATGTCAATCTTGCCGAACAAATACTCATTTTTGGATTCGAATGCAGAGCCAGAGACTATGTCAAGTGAAAGAATGAGAAGCTCGCCATTGTTGAGTATCTTAGCTCGACCGTCTCCCCATGTAATCTCAAATTCCTGGTTAAAGTTACCAGCAGAGGCAAATATTAAAGAGCTTATAGCAAGAGGAGTCAGCAGCGTTAATAATGAAATAAGTGATTTGAAGGAAGCCATGGGTTTTGTTTGGAAATGGGAGTAGAAAGGAGACAGCTATAAGGTGGTGAGTTTGATGTAGGTAGCAATGCATGGCTTAGGGTTTATGTAGTAATGGATGGAGCAGATGTGGTTTGGCTGAGGGGAAAGAGAATAGGATTGTTCAATTTGCTAGCTGTGCCCAGTTAGCTCCTGAGCTCATCACTTATGCAATATGCAAGGGGAAATGGAGCCAAAACCCAATAAACCGGATCGCGGGTTTTGAACAGATTTTATGTGAGGAAAGTGTTTGATGGGGGTGTTGGGATTGGGTACCTTCGGACTTTACCAACATTTTTTGCTTTTATCTGCCACCGACAATAGTGTCCTACCAAAGTCCACATGTGTGCATCCCAGCCAGGAGAAAACATGCGTACGCCACATTTTTTACCACATACTACAGAAAAGTGTTTTCCCGGCGAATTGAACAAAATACAATTCATCGTGCAAAAATTTGAGCGACGAATATTTCGCTGTCCTTCTGCACTCGAGCAAAGTTCAAGACGTAAATGTTTGCACGACGAACAATAAAGCTTCATCGTGCATGAATGTTTACACAATGAAATTTAGATCAGAAACACGACAAAAAACTTTGTCTCAAGAAACTTATCGCAAAAAAAGACGCTAAAATTGAGGTGATGAAGCATCTTGTCACAACATACTTAAGGTGACAAATGCCTTCATGGTGCTAAAGTTTAGGCGGCGAACCAACTTCATCTCAAAAAACGTTGAGCAACTAGAAACATCGTCGGGTAAACCAAGGCACAATGAAATCTTTACTCGCATATTTAGTTTTTGATTATTTTTTTTTAGTTAAAATTTCGTCACTAGTACTTTCAAGCTACTAAATATGTACTAGCCCTAAGTTTTGGGCGACTGAAAGATTTTCATCACGCAAAATTTTTCTCTTGTAAGAGGCTGGCCATTGTCGAGTATTTTACCACGGCCATGTCCCCACGTAATGACGAAGTCATCGTCGAAATTTCCAGCAGAGGTACCCAGAATTGTAGTAACCAATAAGAACATGGACAACATTAGAAAGGAAGCCATTGGCTAACTCTGGTTGTACTGCTATTTCTACACTTTGATTAGATATTAGTTTTGGTAAGAACAGAAATGATTTAAATAATATGGGTAAGAGAGCTAGTAATGTAAGTATACAGTGTGGGGTAATACTTGATGGGTTGGTGAACTTCGAGATGTGGGTTTGGCCATTTAAAAGAGGATATAACGTATGAAAGAGAGAGAGAGAGAGAGAGAGAGAGAGAGAGAGAGAGAGGAGAGAGAGAGAGAGTTTAACGAAGGGATGAGATAAAAATCCTAGAGTGCCAAGTTGGGGATGTTTGGAGGAACAGGTGGACACAGGTGGCAACGAATGAGAAATACTAGTTGCTTGTTTCCATGTGTGAAATGGTACATGTAACGCAAGTGCACAACTAAGCCATGCAAACCTTCACTAGATAACACTTGGCTAGCTTAGCTTAGTTTTCTTTTTGCTAGGCCAGATCTTATTTTGGCAAACTGCCCAGCTGGCTACCCAGCCTACTGGATTTGGTCAAACTACAAATCACCACACTTAGCTAGCTTAGCTTAGTTTAGCTGGTCCTTCCTCCCCCTAATACAAACCTAAATAATATTAGTAGATGCATGTAAAAGCTTGTTATACTATTGGAAGTTTAGTTCATATTCAAAGGAGATGTCAAAAGTGCCACATAAACATATATATATATATATATATATATAACAGTAACAATGACGTGCTATTTACTCCAACCAAGATGTTCAAAGCTGGCATGGACAAAGAAATGCCAAATTTGAAACTACCTTCAAATATGGTTTTTGCTATTTCCAAAAGCATTCTACTTGCCTTACCTTAAATGCTAGCATATTTAAGTATTATTTTATTATTTTTAAACAACCAACAACCCAACTTTTGTTATTATTTTTTTTAAAAAAACATAAATGAAGCAATAAATTTTGGCATATCGGGGGGAAGAAAAATATTGACAATATGACATACCTCGACCCAGAATGTCCACTGGATTCCAAATCGAGCTATACTGGCTAACACCAGAAGGTGACGAAAGGCATAAAGTGTAGTGATGTGGAAAATGTGAGTAAATTTAAACCTAAAAGTGCATAAATGTAAGAGTGCGCTTGTGAGCGGAAATGAACTCATTTCACACGTAATGTCAGAGCATAAGTAAAGTACAGTAAAGGTAGGTTAAGAATTATACCATCGAAGATAATCACCAATACCAAGATTTGCCAAGAATCTTCGTCCATACGAAAGCTCAGCTAATAAAACCTGGATGGGCGAAAAACAAATGTGAGTGGGCCTAAAAATAAACCTTTGTAAAACCTTTTCAAAAACATAATAATCCATCGTTGTAAAACAAATATAATTTCCACATATAACATACTACATATAGTATGAAAATACTTACCATAGCCAGCAATATCTCAATAATGCAATATTTCACAATAATGCGTAAATAAGCATATAACTTCCATTAAAAATAATGTCTCACATAAATAAACATTATCATATCAGGTGCTCATCGATATATGTTGACATAGGAGTTCATGCAGCGATATTCTGACATGAACAGGACTGGGTGTAATAATGATTTACGCTCTAATACTACTTTACGTGAAGACTGGTGTTATGCGCATCACATACGAATCCTAATTACCAATAGCAATCTAGGACTGGACTAGCACCTACAATGGATCCAAAGTGAGCGTACGGTGCTATGTGAATATAAACGTGAAAGACTGGCCCTGACCCCAAGCGAGTATTAACACTAGCGCATCAACGATGAGCAGATAACATAAATATGATCATGCAACAACATATTGATAATTCTAGTCAACATAACACTATTCATGGCCGCAAATATAATTAAGGCATCCCATAATTGTATGCATATATGTGCATCCCATAGGACGTAGCATAATTTCATAATATCTATCAATGCGCTAACTCTTATAAACGTTAAGCTAATCTAGGCATACCGTAGAAAATTCTTTATAAAATATATAAATGGAAACTAACAAATATATATATACTATATAAAAGAAAGGACCTACTCACAGATACTTGCGAAGTTGTAGTCGTTTGAATGAGTGAAGCTGGAGTCTCCGATAGTAATCGCACTTAAGCATAATATTGGGACCCATTAGTAAAACTCAATTAAAATGTTTGAACTTAGAGAAACGGACAGCGGATTCAGAATCAGCGCGTCGAAATACGATAAGAAGGATCTCAAGCATATTTTGTAAAAAGTCAACGGTCAACCCTAAAAACTTAACCGTGATGCCGAGCCGGTCAACTACGTTAAAACGTCGGAATTTCACTAAATGGATTTCAAAACCAGACTCGAGGCATTGAAATTAGGTTATGAGGGTTTTTAAGACAAATTTGAAAAAGTCAACACAAGGAATATTCCTAGAATATTCTGAGCCCATTTAGAAAATGGGCTAGGTAAGAACAATGGCCCATTTTGGGCTTAAGGTTTGGGTCGGGTTTGGGCTTAGGCCCTTTTTTTCTATACACGGTCTGATTGACCCGTTTGGGCTCGCGGGTCATTGGACTTAACGAAGAAAAACGCTGAATCGCAAGAAAGGTGGTTGGAAACTTCAAATGGTCATAACGGGTTCACTTTTTAACCAAACTCAAAGATTCAAAAGTTAAAATGAAGCTCAAGGGGTAAGGAATAAAAATATACCAAGTGGGACATGAGTTGTGGCTGGAACTAGCCATAAATGGCCTGCAATTCCGCAGTCCTTTGTTGAAAACTTGGGAATGTTTTTCCCAGAGTAGTTTATGTCCCCAAACCCTACAATGAAGGCCTAAAACCTTAAAATCTTTCACAATGACGAAAAAGGACGAAAGAAGGGGGTTCCTGAGGCCTAGCTTGGTTGGAAAACATGGTGACTCACCGAGAAACATGGAGATCGAGGTCTGGGTTCATGTTTGCAGATCGGGATCTGGGTATGCAGTTTCATGGCCAAGTAATGAGGTGGGCTTCAGGTTTGTGGCCATGATGCTTGTCTGAAAGGATGGTGGGTGATGGTGGTCCAGCAAATCTCACAGAGAGAGAGGGGAGGTAGAAAGAGTTATCAAAGAGAGAGGGACGAGAGACTGAGGTATGAGAGAGTTTGAGAGTGTCGCCTAAAGTGTGGGGAAAATTTGACACGTGGCGAGGAAAAAGCGGAGAGTTTGGTGTGAGTGTAGGCCCCATAGTTCAACAAATTAATAAAAGAATTAAAATATCCCACCAGAAAATATTAAAATAATCAAGGGCCCAAATTCAAAAATATAAAATTACTAAAGTACCCTCACGTTCGTATTTTTGTAGAATCTTCGTCGTAACTCCGAATTCGATTCGACTTGCACCTACGTGTTTGTACCGTCGAGTGCTTTAAAAATATAGTAAAATAATAACTCGTACATGTCACGAAATGACGGTCAAGGAAAGTCAACAATCTCGTTTCTAGCGACATTTTTGTCAATTCACTTATTTAAAATTAATTAAATTGTAAAATTAGAGACGGGTTGTCACAAGTACACACCTTAAAAAATTTTGTCCCCAAAATTTAGAATAAGTTTTTATACGTAAAATACTTAAGATAGAAAGAAAATATATATAAAGAAGAAATCAAGTTAGAGTGGTTGCATCGTTTGGTAATGATGACCAGCAAATAGTGATAGGAGCATATTTATGCCACTGAGTTAGCTTGTTCTTATGCATTTATGTTGTTATTTCTTAGTTAATTATGTATTTTAAGCTATTTTCGTGTGTTTGTAGGTCCATAGGCCTTATAAAGCAATAAGATGCATTTTGGTGCATTTTGGAGCAGTTTTGGGCTTGGAATGGATAGCACATGCATGGAGCAAGATGGATGGATGAAATTGAAGACTAAAGTACCCTCACGTTCGTATTTCTGTAGAATCTTCGTCGTAACTCCGAATTCGATTCGACTTGCGCCTACGTGTTTGTACCGTCGAGTGCTTTAAAAATATAGTAAAATAATAACTTGTACACGTCACGAGATGAAGGTCAAGGAAAGTCAACAATCTTGTCTCTAGGGACATTTTTGTCAATTCACTTATTTAAAATTAATTAAATCGTAAAATTAGAGACGGGTTGTCGCAAGTACACACCTTAAAAAATTTTGTCCCCAAAATTTAGAATAAGTTTTTATACGTAAAATACTTAAGATAGAAAGAAAATATATATAAAGAAGAAATCAAGTTAGAGTGGTTGCATCGTTTGGTAATGATGACCAGTAAATAGTGATAGGAGCATATTTATGCGACTGAGTTAGCTTGTTCTCATGCATTTATGTTGTTATTTCTTAGTTAATTATGTATTTTAAGCTATTTTCGTGTGTTTGTAGGTCCATAGGCCTTATAAAGCAATAAGATGCATTTTGGAGCAGTTTTGGGCTTAGAATGGATAGCATATGCATGGAGCAAGGTGGATGGACGAAATTGAAGACTAAAGAGGCTAGGAATGTGTTTAAAAGAAAGAACAATTAGTGTAAAAAGGACAAAGAGCTTAGCCACAAAGGGGTGTCACTCCACCATTCACCTTTCCATCATTGTCGTGCACCACCATTGCACTCCCTTTGGATTCCTATGCCATGCATCATCATCCATGTTCCCTCCATTGACTCATTTGTTGCATCATTCCACTTCCTTTCCTTTGTCTACCATGTGCACAATATCCTTTCACCTCCTTGCACTCATTGATTCACCACTTACTCACATTTCCACCCATGCCATGCATAATCACCCTTGTCCCCTTCATGCACCAGATTTCTTGCACTCATTTCATACACCATTACACTCATTATACTTCATTGCCGTGCACCACCCTTGTCTCCTTCATTATTTCTGATTTCATGCATCAATACATTGAAGCATTACACTCAATTGCTGTACACTCCTTGTTCCCTTCACCCATCAAATTTCATACAACTTTTACCTCCACTACATGCACTCATTGATGCACCATCCACCACCTTTGGAATCCCATGCCATGCATCATGACATTTTGCTGCACCTTTGACTCATTTCTGCACTATTCCACTCCCTTTTCTTTCTATACCATGTGCACAATCATTCATGTTCCCTAACTGCAACACCACTCCATTTTACCCCCATGCTTTGCATCATCACTTCATTTTCACCTTTGAATCATTTCAACACCACTCTTTGCACTCATTGCTGCAACACCACTCCATTTTACCCCCATGCTTTGCATCATCACTTCATTTTCACCCTTGAATCATTGCACACACCACCAATTCACCTTCCTTGCCGTGCACTTCCTCTATAAAAGGAAGTGTGTGGGGCAGCCATAGAGCTTAGTTTTTGCTTGATCATTCATCCCTATTTCAATACAACCTTCATCCAAACACATCCATTCATCTTTACATTCATTCCTCCATACAAACAAACCTTCAAACACTCACCAACACCTTGTGCCGTAGCAAAGCAAGGGAAGGAAAGTGCTTGGACGTGCTTGCTATCCAACTTGGATCGTTGGAGCGTTTAGGTGTTTTCTTTCTTTTGTTTCTAATGTTTAAATTCATTTCCTTTCGTTTTGTTGTAAATATGAGTGGCTAAACTCCTCTTGGCTAGGGGTGATTTCAAGCCATGATTATGTGTGCAACATAATTTGATAAATTCCAGTTATGAACTCTTGAATCGTGAATGCAATTGGCTTAACTATTTGATTGATAACTTATTTGTATTTGTTAATTAAGGGTCGACACTTAATTGGCATGCATAAATCCGTTGCTAGAATATAAGGAAGTTTCACATAATCGTTACAAATTTATATTCACATGTAGTGAAGGTCGCTTATAAACGATCGCGTTAAGTTCAATTCCTAGCATAAGCGACATGATGTCATAGTTGCAAGCGCTTTGTCAATGCTTATGATTTTCATTAAACGTAATGATCTTTGATTGTATCTCTATTACGATGTCATGTAGGGAACTTTTGAAGAATGTTTTGGGTTGTCGAATGATGTCATCCAATCCAATAAAACAAGGAAAATCTGAGAGTTAACTAGTGATGTCACGGTTAATTTGGAGCATTGTCGTTCATAATTCAATGAAGTAGTAACTGGAAATCAAGTTATTTGCATACATGTCATGTGTGGAGAAAAAGCCTCTAGCTATCCCATCCATCATCTTATTTCTCAAATTTGTTTTACAATCTGTCTAGTTTTTCATACTTGTTTGTTTGTTTCAACTTCATCCAAATCAAAACCCCCCCCTTTAGTTTCTTGTTTCAAAGTGTTTCAAATCTGTTTTAGTTTGTGTTTTCAAGTGTTTTGATTCAAGTAAAAGTCAATTTTCGTCTAAAGCGATTCCTAGTGTCTAGTTTAAGTTTATTTAGTTGTTTTAAGCTGTTTTGAGTATTTTAAGTTCGCTTTGAGTCTTGTGAGTCTTGTTAAGTGTTTTTAAGTTTAGTTTTATGTTTTTTAGTCAGTTTAGAGGTTATTAGCAAGCCCTCCTAATCCCCGGTCCAGAACGATCCCTACTTATACTTGTACTACAATTGTCAAAAGAGGGTTAAATTTATGTGTTAAGATAATTTTCGCATCAAATAGTGATGGGATTAATTGGTAATTCTCTGGTGGCACGCAATTACCGATACATTAGCCCTGCATCGTGCGTGTGATGAACCAAAAATAGTGAGGTTCTTTGTTCAAGTCTAGAGGTGGTCGTGAAGATGTTCTTCTAGAAGATCGATAAATCGTCTAAGATGCCCAAAACTTAGAAAAAACCAATACATTTTTTGCATTCGACTAGGTGACAAGATTCAAAAATTAGGCTCCATGACTGAGAATGCTTACATCGTGCGTGTGATGAACACAAACTGCCCAAACTTATCCTCTGATACCAAACTGACACACCCTGACACGGAAGATTGACATGGACTCCGAATCAAGCTATGATGGCCGATACAAGGAGGGTGACCAAGCTATAAAGTGTAGTGATGTGAAAAATGTGAGTAAATTTAAACCTAAAAGTGCCTTAATGTAAGAGTGCACTTGTAAACGGGAATGAACCCATTCCACATGTGATGTCAGAGCATATAAAGTACAGTAAAGGTAGGATAAGAATTATACCATCGAAGGTAATCACCAATACCAAGTTTGTTAAGAATCCTCGTCGATACGAAAGCTCAGCTACTAAAACCTGGAGGGGAGAAAAACAAATGTGAGTGGGCCTAAAAATAAAGCTTTGTATAACGTTTTCAAAAACTTAGTAACCACTCGCCGTAAAACAAGTATAGTTTCCACGTATAACATACTACGTATAGTATGAAAATACTTACCGTAAGCAGCAATATCTCAATAATGCAATATTTCACAATAATGCATAAATAAGCATATCACTTTCGAAACTAATAATATCTCACATAAATAAACATATCATATCAGGTGCTCATCGACATATGATGACACCCGAATTCATGCAAAGATATTCAGACATAAACAGGGCTTGGTGTAATAGTGATTTACGCGCTCTAGTACTACAATCACGTGAAGACTAGCGCTATGCGCATCACATACGAGTCTTAATTGCATATAGCAATCTAAGATAGGACTGGCACTTACAATGGATCCAAAATGAGCGTATCGTGCTATTTGAACAAACATGTGAAAGACTGGCCATGGCCCCAGGCAAGTACTAACACCAGTTCAACAACGATGAGCAGATAACGTAAATATGATCATTCAATAGTAAATCGATAATTCTAGTCAACATAACACTATTCATGGCCGCAAATATAATTAAGGCATCCTATAACAGTATGCATACTTGTGCATCCCATAGGACATAGTATAATTTCATAATTTCTATCAATGCGCTAAATCTTATAAACGTTAAGCGAATCTAGGCGTACTGATAGGAGCATATTTATGCGACTTAGTTAGCTTGTTTCTTGGCATTTATGTTGTTCGTTCGTAGTTATTTTAGTATTTTAAGCTATTTTCGTGTGTTTGTAGGTCCAAAGGGCTAATGTGGCAAAGAAGTGCATTTTGGAGCATTTTGGAACATTTTTGGGCATGGAATGGATAGCATATGCTTGGAGCAAAAGGAATGAATGAAATTTGAAGTTTGTGCATCATCCTCTCCCTATAAATAACCATTTTAGCACACTCATTTCACCCAACACATCCACTCATTACAACCACCCAACACATTCACCTACCACTACATCCACTCATTTCACCCAACACATTCACCTACCACTACATCCACTCATTTCACCCAACACATCCATTCACCTACCACTACATCCACTCATTACCACCACCCACTACATCCTCTTCCTAGCCTATAAATACATTCATCCACCCTTCATCAGGGGGGGACATCAATCCAAAACACACACACACATCATCCACAATTCTCCACTCTTTGCCGCATTCAACACAACCTTCATCCAAACACATCCATTCATCTTCACATCCATTCCTCCATACAAACAAACCTTCAAACACTCACCAACACCTTGTGCCGTAGCAAAGGAAGGGAAGGAAAGTGCTTGAACGTGCATGTTGTCCAACTTGGATCGTTGGAGCATTTAGGTGTTTTCTTTCTTTTGTTTCTAATGTTTAAATTCATTTCCTTTCGTTTTGTTGTAAATATGAGTGGCTAAACCCCTCTTGGCTAGGGGTGATGTCATAGTTGCAAGTGCTTTGTCAATGCTTATGATTTTCATTAAACGGAATGATCTTTGATTGTATCTCTATTATGATGTCATGTAGGGAACTTTTGAAGAATGTTTTGGGTTGTCGAATGATGTCATCCAATCCAATAAAACAAGGAAAATCTGAGAGTTAACTAGTGATGTCACGGTTAATTTGGAGCATTGTTGTTCATAATTCAATGAAGTAGTAACTGGAAATTGTTTTTAAATGTTTTGATTCAAGTAATAGTCAATTTTCGTCCAAAGTCATTCCTAGTGTCTAGTTTAAGTTTATTTAGTTGTTTTAAGTTGTTTTGAGTATTTTAAGTTTGCTTTGAGTCTTGTGAGTCTTGTTAAGTATTTTTAAGTTTAGTTTTATGTTTTTGAGTCAGTTTAGAGGTTATTAGTAAGCCCTCCTAATCCCCGGTCCAGAACGATCCTTACTTACATTCTTTACTACAATTGATAAAAGAGGGTTAAATTTGTGTGGTAAGATAATTTTCGCATCAAGTTTTTGGCGCCGTTGCCGGGGATTAGCAACTTTGCTAATCCCTTATTATTTCTTTTTGTTTATTTTCATGTGTTTTTGTTCCTAGTTGCTGATTTTACTTGTTTTCTTGTTTTAGGTGGTTTATGACTCGAAGTTCTCA